>NC_133402.1:40186700-40793887 GCF_047511655.1 Castor canadensis
ATGGAAATGCCAGGGGCCTGGATCACATCCCAAGGCATGTAACTGAGGTGGGCCCATAGGCATATGGGGAGTGCATATGAAAAGCAGTCTATACTCTTCCCAGCAAAACTATCATTCAAAATAATTCAAAATAGATGGAGCAATAAAAGTCTTCCATGATAAGCAGAAACTAAAACAATATGTGACCACAAAACCACCACTACAAAAGATTCTTCAAAGGATTCTGCACACAGAAAGTGAAACCCAACTTAACCATGAAAGGACAGGCAGCACCAAACTACAGGAAAAGAAAAAGCAAGAAGGTAGAGAGTGACCTCAACTTAGGTACACACAATCAAACCTTCAAACAACTAAGACAACTAAATGACAGGAATCACCACATACCTATCAGTACTAACACTTAATGTTAATGGACCTAATTCCCCTATCAAAAGTCACCATTTGATAAACTGATTAAAAAGGAAGATCCAAAATTTGTTCCTTACAGAAGACCCATCTCAATGACAGAAATAAGCATAGGCTTAGGATGAAAGGCTGGAAGAAGATTTACCAAGCCAATGGTCCCCGAAAACAGACAGGAGTAACAATACTTATCTCTGACAGAGTAGACTTCAAATCTACATTGATCAAATGAGATAAAGAAGGACATTCCATACTAATAAAAGGGGAAATAGATCAAAAGGAAATAACAATTATCAACCTATATGCACCCAATGTCAATGCACCCAATTTCATCAAACATACTCTGAAAGACCTAAAAGCATATATTAACTCCAACACAGTGGTTGTGGGATACTTTAACACCCCATTATCATCAATAGATAGGTCATCCAAACAAAAAATCAATAAAGAAATCCAAGATCTAAAACACACCATAGATCAAATGTACCTACTTGATGTCTACAGAACATTTCATCCAACTTCTACACAATATACATTCTTCTCAGCAACCCATGGAACTTTCTCCAAAATAGATCATATCCTACGGCACAAAGCAAGCCTCAGCAAATATAAGAAAATAGAAATTATACCATGCATTCCATTGGATCACAATGCAACAAAATTAGAACTCAACAATAAAAGTAAAGACAAAAAACATGCAAACAGCTGGAAACTGAATAACTCATTACTTAATGACCAAAGGGTCATTGATGAAATAAAAGAGGAAATTAAAAAGTCCCTGGAAGTCAAAAAAATGAAAACACACCCTACCAGAACCTATGGGACACAGCAAAGGCAGTCTGAGAGGAAAGTTTATAGCCATGACTGCATATGTTAAATAGACTGAAAGATCCCAAGTCAATGACCTAATGATACATCTCAAACTCCTAGAAAAACAAGAACAAGAAAATCCCAAAACAGAAGGAGAGAAATAATAAAAATGAGAGCTGAAACCAACAAAATAGAAACCAAAAAACCATACAAAGAATTAATGAAACAAAAAGTTGGTTCTTTGAAAAAATAAACAAGATTGACAGACCCGCTGGCAAACCTGACTAAAATGAAGAGAGAAAAAACCCAAATTAGTAGAATCAGGAATGCAAAAGGGGAGATAACAACAAACACCATGGAAGTCCAGGAAATCATCAGAGACTACTTTGAGAACCTATATTCAAATAAATTTGAAAATCTTAAAGAAATGGACAGATTTCTAGATACATATGATCATCAAAAACTGAACCAAGAGGATATTAATCACCTGAATAGATCTATAACACCAAAAGAAATTGAAGCAGCAATCAAGAGTCTCCTCAAAAAGAAAAGTCCAGGACCTGATGGATTCTCTGCTGAATTCTATCAGACCTTTAAAGAAGAACTGATACCAACCCTCCTTAAACTGTTCCACAAAATAGAAAGGGAAGGAAAACTGCCTAACACATTTTATGAAGCCAGTATTACACTTATCCCAAAACCAGGCAAAGACACCTCCAAAAAGGAGACCAATAGGCCAATCTCCTAAATGAATATAGATGCAAAAATCCTCAACAAAATAATGGCAAATTGAATTCAACAACACATCAAAAAGATTATTCATCATGACCAAGCAGGCTTCATTCCAGGAATGCAGGGGTGGTTCAACATATGAAAATCAATAAACGTAATAAACCACATTAAAAGAAGCAAAGACTAAAGCCACTTGATCATCTCAATAGATGCATAAAAAGCCTTTGATAAGATCCAACACCATTTCATGATAAAAGCTCTAAGAAAACTAGGAATAGAAGGAAAGTACCTCAACATTATAAAAGCTGTATATGACAAACCTACATTCAGCATTATATTTAATGGAGAAAAACTGAAATCATTCCCTCTAAAATCAAGAACGAGACAAGGATGCCCACTATCTCCACTCCTATTCAACATAGTACTGGAATTCCTAGCCAGAGCAATTAGGCAAGAAGAAGGAATAAAAGGAATACAAATAGGTAAAGAAACTGTCAAAATATCCCTATTTGCAGATGACATGATCCTATACCTTAAAGACCCAAAGAACTCTACTCAAAAACTCCTAGACACCATCAATAGCTATAGCAAGGTAGCAGGATATAAAATCAACATAGAAAAATTGCTAGCATTTCTATACACTAATAATGAACAAACTGAAAAAGAATGTATGAAAACAATTCCTTTTACAATAACCTCAAAAAAAATCAAATACCTAGGTGTAAACCTAACAAAGGATGTGAATGACCTCTATAAGGAAAACTATAAACTTCTGAAGAAAGAGATAGAGGAAGACTATAGAAAGTGGAGAGATCTCCCATGCTCATGGATTGGTAGAATCAACATAGTAAAAATGTCAATACTCCCAAAAGTAATCTACAGTTTAATGCAATTCCCATCAAAATTCCAATGACATTCATCAAAGAGATTGAAAACTCTACCATTAAATTTATATGGAAACACAAGAGGCCACGAATAGCCAAGGCAATACTCAGGCAAAAGAACAATGCTGGAGGTATCACAATACTCAACTTCAAACTATATTACAAAGCAATAGCAATGAAAACAGCATGGTACTGGCACAAAAACAGACATGAAGACCAGTGGAACAAAATAGAGGACCCAGATATGAAGCCACACAACTATAAGCAACTTGTCTTTGACAAAGGTGCTAAAAATATACGATGGAGAAAAGACAGTCTCTTCAACAAAAACTGCTGGGAAAACTGGTTAGCAGACTTCAAAAAACTGAAACTAGATCCATGTGTATCACCCTATACCAATATTAACTCAAAATGGATCAAGGATCTTAATATCAGACCCCATACTCTAAAGTTGATACAGGAAAGAGTAGGAAATACTCTGGAATTAGTACGTATTGGTAAGAACTTTCTCAATAGAACCCCAGCAACACAGCAACTAAGGGATAGCATACATAAGTGGGACTTCATAAAACTAAAAAGCTTCTGCTCAACAAAAGAAATGGTCTCTAAACTGAAGAGAACACCTACAGAGTGGGAGAAAATATTTGCCAGCTACACATCAGACAAAGGACTGATAACCAGAATATATAGGGAACTTAAAAAACTAATTTCTCCCAAAACTAATGAACCAATAAAGAAATGGGCAAGTGAATTAGACAGAACTTTCTCAAAAGAAGAAATTCAAATGGCCGAAAAATGCATGAAAAAATGCTCACCATCTCTAGCAATAAAGGAAATGCAAATTAAAACCACACTAAGGTTCCACCTCACCCCTGTTAGAATTGCCATCTTTAGCAACACCACCACCAACAGGTGTTGGTGAGGATGTGGGGAAAAAGGAACACTCTTACACTGCTGGTGGGAATGTAAACTAGTACAACCACTCTGGAAAAAAATGTGGAGGCTACTTAAAAGCTAAACATTGATCTACCATATGATCCAGCAATACCACTCTTGGGGATATACCCAAAAGACTGTGACACAGGTTACTCCAGAGGCACCTGCACACCCATGTTTATTGCAGCACTATTCACAATAGCCAAGTTATGGAAACAGCCAAGATGCCCCATTACTGATGAATGGATCAAGAAAATGTGGTATTTATACACAATGGAATTTTATACAGCCATGAAGAAGAACGAAATGTTATCATTTGCTGGTAAATGGATGGAATTGGAGAACATCATTCTGAGTGAGGTTAGCCTGGCCCAAAAGACCAAAAATCGTATGTTCTCCCTCATATGCAGACATTAAATCAAGGGCAAACACAACAAGGGGATTGGACTTTGATCACATGATAAAACCGAGAACACACAATGGAGATATGAGGATAGGTAAGACACCTAAAAAACTACATAGCATTTATTGCCCTCAATGCAGAGAAACTAAAGCAGATCCCTTAAAAGCAACTGAGGCCAATAGGAGAAGGGTACCAGGAACTAGAGAAAAGGTTAGATCAAGAAGAATTAACCTAGAAGGTAGCACACATGCACAGGAAATCAATGTTGGTCAACCCTCTGTATAGCTATCCTTATCTCAACTAGCAAAAACCCTTGTTCCTTCCTATTATAGCTTATACTCTCTCTTCAACAAAATTAGAGATAAGGGCAAAATAGTTTCTGCCAGGTAGCGAGGGGGTGGAGGGGAGAGGGAGGGGGTGGAGTGGGTGGTAAGGGAGGGGGTGGGGGTAGGGGGGACAAATGACTCAAACATTGTATGCACATATGAATAAAATAAAATAGGAGATGCCTTAAAGACAAGCATCCTATCTGGGGAGAGGAGAAGATCTCAAACCCTAAAAGACCTCCCCAGTTCCATTAGCTAAGCAAACAACCACCCTAAGAATCAGTGGTGCAGACTTGCACACTTATCCACAGCCAAATAACTATTTGGGTGAAGAATACAACCTTTGAACCTAGCGCCACTCTATATCTAGAGTGCCCACACAGTACACTTTGGGTAAAGTAGAAACCTCACCAGGGCAAGCTCAGAGATACACTGCACCCTTAGCCCCTGTTCTGTGTACTTGGGTGGTGAATGCAAAGTTCATGGGACATATATCCTGAACCATTTGCACTTTGAGCCTTACGAAGTTGGGTGCACCAATACCCTGAGCTTCCCTACCACCTTAATGCCCCATCCCTTGGAGCTGCTGCAGTGTGCCCAAAGCCACCATGCTTTCCCATAGCTGCTGCCTGGGACTGGAGTCATCCCATTTCCAGAGCCATAGCTGGGTTCATGGAGTTGCCCCATCACTCAGAACCACAGTCATGCCCATAGCCTTAGCCAACCACTCTGTCCAGGCTGCACAGCAGGGAATTGTAGGCAGGCTCATGCCCAGAAGGAAACCAGTAGCAAACACATTTGGGGAGCCACAGCCAGAAATCTGAGGGCCAGAGATGTTAGAAAATTATCTGCTGCCCTAAAAGAGCCCAGCCTGTATCCACTTCCACAGCAAGGAAAACATATAGACTGTTTTGCCTTGGACTGCTTTATCTTTCACTACAATAATTATACAGTGCTCTCTCACACTATTTCTTATATCTTCATCCCATACATTTCTTCCCACTTTCCCTTTCTTCCTGCTACTTTTTTCCTCTCCTCATCACTCCTTCTTTTTTATTTGTGTATCCTCCCTTTTTATTAACTTTAAAGGCATACACATTTAATAATTTTTAAACTCCTAGTTTATCATATAGGAACCCTGGTTCCTTCTACAACCTTATTGTGGGTGGAGTTGATGTTTTTAATAATTTTTTTACTACATTTAAATATCTGGTTTATTTTTTTAATTGTTGATTTTGTTACTGCTGTCTACTTCTTCTCCTGAGTTATAGTGAAAGATATATCCCAACAGATGTGAGAATCACAACCTAGAAGTGCAAGTAATATTAAAGAGCAAAACAATATGACTATTCCCAAAACTCATAACTCCTCAATAACCAAATCCAAAGTTACTGAAATGACCAAAGTACATTACAAAGAATTCAAAAGCCTATTTATGAAAATGATCAGTGACCTCAAAGAGGATTTAAAAAAAAAACAGAAAATGATGAAAATCAATTCAAGACCTGGACAAGAAAGTCAGCAACATGGGTGAGAAATTCAACAAGAGGGGGCAGGGGGGAGAAGTGATCCAAGCCTTGTATGCACATATGAATAATAAAACAATAAAAAAAAGAAATTCAACAAGATTCTGAGCAAAATCCAAACAGAATGATTTGTGGTTCTCCCTCTCCAGGGCAGATCTCAGGGCTCTGTTTTCTTCCCCATCTCTCCTACACACCCTGAGGAAACCTCTAGACTAGGACAGTTGCCACCCCTAGGTGCAAAAACTAGAGTTCTAAAGCAAGATGAAAGCTGCCCAGCCTACAGGTGGTGGCAAAGCTTCTTGGGACCAATAGCAGCTCCAGGAATGCAGAGTAGGAAAGATTCAAAAAAGAACACAGCCTGGACACTGACAACTGACCCTTGATCAGCCCAGCCTTTGGCCCACATATACAGCTTGATACAGTTGTTATTGTATCACTCCTCCTTGAGTGGTACTGGATGTTGGGCCCTCAAGAGAAGAATGCTCACTAAGAAGTCAACCAAACAAAACTGGAAGAGACATCCATCCCAACAGATGCACAATTTACAACCTAGAAACACAAGAAATATAAAAAAGCAAGGCAATATGATTCCTCCAAAAGCTTATAACTTCTCAATAACCAAATCCAAAGATACTGAAATGGCTAAAATGCATGACAAAGAATTCAAAAGTCTACTTATGAAAATGATCAATAACATCAAAATGGATTCAAACAGCTGAATGAAATAAGGAAGTCAAATCAAGACCTGGATAAGAGAGAGATTCCAAGAGGGCAACTAGAGGGAGGAAGCAGAAAGCTTCCTAAAGTAAAATCTTGGAGAGACGCTGGAGATAAACCTTGAAGGAAAAACCACCAAGAAGAGGCAAAACTCTGACTCCTCCACACCTCCAGCTTGTGCATAACATCCCCACTCCACATTAAACAGAGAAACCAGGAGGGCTCCTGCGCTGCCAGACGCCAGCTCCCAGACTGCTTGGGAAGATGCAGACTACCAGTTGAGCTAAGTG
The DNA here is from genome assembly GCF_047511655.1 of Castor canadensis. Lineage (NCBI taxonomy): Eukaryota > Metazoa > Chordata > Mammalia > Rodentia > Castoridae > Castor > Castor canadensis. The sequence continues at coordinate 40,193,727 of NC_133402.1, forward strand.
GCATACAGTACTCCCACAGACAACCCTGGGCCAGATCAGCATAGCCCCCTGGACAGACTGACCCCCACTCAGGGGGAAAAAAGAGATTAAAAAACAAACTGAATAATAAATAAGCAGCTGAAAAAAAAAGACACATAGCAAAGAGGGCAGGGCACCCCGAGCACCGCAGAGTGGGGGAGGAGCATTCCCTCAGGTGAACTGTAAATAAACAAGCTAACTGGCCAGAGAAGGCAGGAGCAGTGGCACCCGCCCAGCAACCTTGGAGAGGGGAAAGCTTGTAACTGTGGCTATCGTGTGGAAAGCATCACTGGAAGGGGGGAGGGGCAATCCCTCAGGCCAACTATAAATAAACAAGCTGGCTGGAGAAGGCAGGAGTGGCGCCACCTCCCCCAGTGTGCTTGGAGAGGTGAAGGCTTATAACTGTGACTGTCATGTGGAAAGCAAACTGGAGCGGGGGGGGGGGGGGGAAGGAGGGGGGGGAGGGCCACTCCTCACACAAAAAAGTCTTCAATTGCAAAACACGGGTAGGGCTGTATACTGGAGAAAACAAAAGGGACATGCATCCAGGAGAACTCTAAATAAACAAAGCCTGCAGCAGCAGATGGCTAACAGTAGGAGGCAGGTGAGCTGCAACCTCAGATAGACATTCACAAAGCTGTCTCCAGACTCCCCTTTTTTTTTTTCTCTTCCTTTGATGAGACAACAACACCAGATGCTAAAGGACTAACTGAAACTGTATTGCATTTGAACTTGGGATGTTTTTGTTTTTGTTTTGTTTTTTCCCTTTGATGAGAAAATGACAGAACTACTTCAGAGACACTGAGAAGTCTTCAAGACTGGAGACTGAGGACTAACACCAAAATTATTATTAAGACTGAAAATTTATTGCATTTGAACTTGTGGGGTTTTTTGTCTTTTTTATTGTTTTTAATTATTTTCATTATCCTCTCCCTGTCTCTCTAACACCTGTTTAGCTTACTGTTGATTCGTACACTATCTCTTCCTGTTTATTTCTTTGGCTCTGTTTTTTTGTGTTTTTTGTTTGTTTGTTTTGGGTTTTTTGTTTGTTTGTTTCATTTTGTTTTTCCCTTTTTCTTTATCTTCTTTGCTTTCCCTGTCCTCAAACCCTTCCATTTCAGATATCACCATTGTTATTATTACAAGCTAGACAATACTGAATTACACACATTATAGAAACAGTAACAAAAGCAAGGGTAATGATGGGAAGATGGAAAAAAGAGGGAAATCATTTCCCCCCAATAATAAATTAGTACAGGAACCAGAGGGAAATGAAGAAATCAGATAACCAGATCCAGATTCCAACTATGTCAAAGAACCCAATGAAGTCCACAGGAACAATCTGAAAGAAGAAATCCTGCAAGTAATCAGTGAGAATTTTATAGCGATGATGTCGGATATGGTCAACCAAAATGTACAGGAGACACTCAAGAAATTCCAAGACAATAAAAATAGAGAATTTGAGAAAGCACAAGAAGAAATAAAAGAAACCATAGAAGCACTGTACAAACACCAAAATGAACCAAGAACATGATAAATAAAGAGATAAGTGAATTCAGGATGAACATAGACAATATTAAAGAGGAAGAGACTCAGATTATGGAAAACCTCAGAAAAAAATAAAACAGAAATGCAAAACAAAATGGAAGGCCAATCCAGCAGACTAGAACAAACAGAAGACAGAATCTCAGAACTCAGAGATGAAATGGTAATTAAAGGGAAAACTGCAGAACTATTAGTTCAACAAATCAAGACCTGTGAAAAGAAATTGCAGGAACTTACTGACACCATCAAAACCAAACCTGAGAACCATGGGCATTGAAGAAGGAGAAGAGGTCCAAGAAAAAGGAATGCATAACATATTAAACAAAATAATTACAGAAAATTTCCCAAATCTAGAGAAAACTGTGCTAATACAGGTACAGGAAACCTTCAGGACTCCAAACAGACCTGACCAAAATAGAATTGCCCCATGACATATTATCATTGAAACAACAAGTACAGAGACTAGAGAAAGAATACTGAAGGCTGTAAGAGAGAAAAAACAAATAACATAAAAAGGTAAACCCATCAAAATCACAGCAGACTTCTCAACAGGAACATTAAGAACAAGAAGAGCTTGGGGTGAGGTCTTCCGGGCATGGAATGAAAATAACTTCAACCCTAGGATACTCTACCCAGCAAAACTATCATTCAAAATAGATGGAGCAATAAAAGTATTCCATGATAAGCAGAAACTAAAGCCACCACTACAAAAGATTCTTCAAGGGATTCTGCACACAGAAAGCAAAACCCAACATAACCATGAAAGGGCAGGCAGCACCAAAAAACAAGAAAAGAAAAAGCAAGAAAGTAGAGAGTAACAACGATTTAGCTACAAACAATCAAATCTTCAAACAACTAAGACAACCAATGACAGGAATCACCACATACCTGTCAATACTAACACTTAATGTTGATGGACTTAATTCCCCCATTAAAAGGCACCATTTGACAAACTGGATTAAAAAGGAAGATCCAACAATTTGTTGCTTACAAGAGGCCCATCTCATCAACAGAAATAAGCATAGGCTTAGGATGAAAGGCTGGAAAAAATGTACCAAGCCAATGGCCCCTGAAAACAGGCAGGAGTAGCAATACTTATCTCAGACAAAGTAGACTTCAAACCTACATTGATCAAATGAGATAAAGAAGAACAACCCATACTAATAAAAGGGGAAATAGATCAAAAGGAAATAACAATTATCAGCCTATATGCACCCAATGTCAACACACCTAATTTCATCAAACATACCCTGAAGGACATAAAAGCATATATTAACTCCAACACAGTGGTTGAGGGAGACTTTAACACCCCACTAATCAATAGATAGATCATCCAAACAAAAAAAACAATAAAGAAATCCAAGATCTAAAACATACCATAGGTCAAATGAACCTAGTTGATGTCTACAGAACATTTCATCCAACTTCTACACAATATGCCTTCTTCTCAGCAGCTCACAGAACCTTCTCTAAAATAGATCATATCCTAGGGCACAAAGCAAGCCTCAGCAAATATAAGAAAACAGAAAATATACCATGCATTCTATCAGATCACAATGCAATAAAACTAGAATTCAACAACAAAAATAAAGACAAAAAACATGCAAACAGCTGGAAACTGAATAACTCATTGCTTAATGAACAATGGGTCATTGATGAAATAAAAGAGGAAATTAAAAAGTTCCTGGAAGACAATGAAAATGAACACACAACCTACCAGAACCTATAGGACACAGCAAAGGCAATCCTGAGAGGAAAGTTTATAGCCATGAGTGCATATTTTAAAAAGACTGAAAGATCCAAAATCTTTCCTAATGATACATCTCAAACTCCTAGAAAAACAAGAACAAGCAAATCTCAAAACAAATAGAAGGAAAGAAATAATAAAAATAAGAGCTGAAAGAAAAAGTTGGTTCTTTGAAAAAATAAACAAAATCGACAGACCCCCTGGCAAACCTGACTAAAATGAGGAGAGGAAAAACCCAAATCAGTAAAATCAGGAATACAAAAGGGGAGATAACAACAAACACCATGGAAGTCCAGGAAATCATCAGAGACTACTTTGAGAACCTATATTCAAATAAATTTGAAAATTCTAGATACTTATGATCATCCAAAACTGAACCAAGAGGACATTAATCACCTGAATAGACCTATAACACAAAATGAAATTGAAGCAGCAATCAAGAGTCTCCCAAAAAAAAAAAATCCAGGACCTGATGAACTCTCTGCTGAATTCTATCAGACCTTTAAAGAAGAACTAATACCAACACTCCTGAAACTATTCCATGAAACAGAAAGGGAAGGAAAACTGCCTAATACATTTTATGAAGCCAGTATTACACTTATCCCAAAACAGGCAAAGACACCTCCAAAAAGGAGACCTATAGGCTAATCTCCTTAATAAACATCGATGCAATAATCCTTAATAAAATACTGGCAAACCGAATTCAACTACATATCAAAAAGATCATTTACCATGACCAAGTAGGCTTCATCCCAGGAATGCAGGGGTGGTTCAAAATATGAAAATCAATAAATGCAATAAACCACATTAACAGAAGCAAAGATAAAAACCACTTGATCATCTCAATAGATGCAGAAAAACCCTTTGATAAGATCCAACATCATTTAATGATAAAAGCTCTAAGAAAACTAGGAATAGAAGGAAAGTACCTCAACATTATAAAAGCTATATATGACAAACCTACATTCAGCATTATACTTAATGGAGAAAAACCAAAACCATTCCCTCTAAAATTAGGAACCAGACAAGGATGCCCACCATCTCCACTCCCATTTAACATAGTACTGGAATTCCTAGCCAGAGCAATTAGGCAAGAAGAAGGAATAAAAGGAATACAAATAGGTAAAGAAACTGTCAAAATATTCCTATTTGCAGATGATATGATCCTATACCTTAAAGACCCAAAAAACTCTACTCAAAAACTCCTAGACACCATCAATAGCTATAGTTTAGCAGGATATAAAATCAACATAGAAAAATCATTAGCATTTCTATACACTAATAATGAACAAACTGAGAGAGAATATATGAAAACAATACCATTTACAAAAACCTCAAAAAAAATCAAATACCTACGTGTAAACCTAACAAAAGATGTGAATGACCTCTACAAGGAAAACTATAAACTTCTGAAGAAAGAGATAGAGGAAGACTATAGAAAGTGGAGAGATCTCCCATGCTCGTGGATTGGTAGAATCAACATAGTAAAAATGTCGATATTCACAAAAGTAACCTACATGTTTAATGCAATTCCCATCAAAATTCCAATGACATTCATCAAAGAGATTGAAAACTCTACCATTAAATTTATATGGAAACACAAGAGGCCATGAATAGCCAAGGCAATACTCAGTAAAAAGAACAATGCTGAAGGTATCACGATACCCGACTTCAAACTATATTACAAAGCAATAGCAATAAAAACAGCATGGTACTGGCACAAAAACTGACATGAAGACAAGTGGAACAGAATAGAGGACCCAGATATGAAGCCACACAACTATAACCAACTTGTCTTTGACAAAGGTGCTAAAAATATACAATGGAGAAAAGACAGCCTCTTCAACTAAAACTGTTGGGAAAACTGGTTAGCAGCCTGCAAAAAACTGGAACTATATCCATGTATTATCACCCTATACCAATATTAATTCAAAATGGATCAAGGACCTTAATATCAGACCCGAAACTCTGAAGTTAGTACAGGAAAGAGCAGGGAATACTCCGGAAGCAATAGGTATAGGCAAGGACTTCCTCAATAGAACCTCAGCAGCTCAGTAACTAAGAGAAAGGATGGACAAGGGGGACTACATAAAACTAAAAAGCTTCTGCACAAAAAAGAAATGGTCTCTAAACTGAAGAGACCACCCACAGAGTTGGAGAAAATATTTGCCAGCTACACATCAGACAAAGGACTGATAACCAGAATATATAGGGAACTCAAAAAACTAAATTCTCCCAAAACCTATGAACCAATAAAGAAATGGGCAAGTGAACTAAACAGAACTTTCTCAAAAGAAGAAATTCAAATAGCCAAAAAACACATGAAAAAATGCTCACCATCTCTAGCAATAAAGGAAATGCAAATTAAAACCACACTAAGATTCCACCTCACCCCTGTTAGAATAGCCATCATTAGCAACACCAGCAACAACAGGTGTTGTTGAGGATGCAGGGGAAAAAGTAACCCTCTTACACTGCTGGTGGGAATGTAAACTAGTACAACCACTCTGAAAAAAATTTGGAGGCTTCTTAAAAATCTAAACATAGGTCCACCATAGGATCCAGCAATACCACTCTTGGGGATATACCCAAAGAATGTGACTCAGGTTACTCCAGAGGCACTTGCACACCCATGTTTATTGCAACACTATTCACAATAGCCAAGTTATGGAAACAGCCAAGATGTCCCACTCTGACGGATGGATTAAGAAAATGTGGGGGGTGGGGGCAGGGGGGAGAAATGACCCAAGCCTTGTATGCACATATGAATAATAAAATAAAATAAAGAAAATGTGGTATTTATACACAATAGAATTTTATGCAGCCATGAAGAATGAAATGTTATCATTTGCAAGTAAATGGATGGAGCTGGAGAACATCATTCTGAGTGAGGTTAGCCTGGCCCAAAAGACCAAAAATCATATGTTCTCCCTCATATGCAGACATTAGATCAAGGGCAAACACAACAAGGGGATTGGACTATGATCACATCACATGATAAAGCGAGAGCACACAAGGGAGGTATGAGAATAGGTAAGACACCCAAAAAACTAGACAGCATTTGTTGTCTTCAATGCAGAGAAACTAATGAAGAGCCTTTAAAGCAACAGAGGCCAATAGGAGAAGGGAACCAGGAACTAGAGAAAAGGTAGTTTGAGAAGAAATAATTTAGAAGGTAACACAAATGCACAGGAAAGTAATGCAAATCAACTCCCTTTATAGCTATCCTTATCTCAACTAGCAAAAACTCTTGGTCCTTCCTATTATTGCTTATACTCTCTCTTCAACAAACTTAGAGATAAGGGCAAAATAGTTTCTGCCTGATAGTGAGGGGATGGGGGGGGGAGAGGGATGGGGCAGATGGGTAAGGGAGTGGGAGGGGAAGGGGGAAGAAATGACCCAAACATTGTATGCATATATGAATAAAAGAAAAAAAAAGACCTGGATAAGAAAGCAACATGAGTGAGAAATTTAGCAAGGATATAGAGGTTCTTTTTTTTTTAATATTTCCTTTATTTATATGTGCATACAATGATTGTAGAGGTTCTTTAAAAAATAATTCTGGAGATGAAAAATTCAATAAGCCAAATAAAAAGCACAGTGGAAAGCATCATTGACAGATTAGACCATGCAGAAGAAAGAATATCAGGGACTGAGGATGAAATTGAGAAAATATTACTTTCAGACAGCAGTAAAGAAAAGAATAAAAATCACTAAAGCCTTCAAGAACTCTGGGATATGATCAAGAACCCTAGGTTTACCTAGGGCTGATGGAGTAGCTCAAGTGGCAGAGCACCTGTCTAGCAAGTCTGGGGCCCTGAGTTCACACCCTAGTATGGCACAAAAAAACCCCAAACTTAAGAATCCATAGGGTAGATGAAGGAGCCAAAAAATAAAAGGTAAACCTATTCAAGGAAATTATCCCCAAATATTGGGACAGATGTGGACATCAAATATAGAATGCATATAGAACCCCAAATAAACTATAAAAGATCCTTGCCACATCACGTTAAAATCAAAATGTTAAGACAATAGAACAAAGAAAGAATAGTAAAAAAACTGCACAAATAATGCCAGCTTATTTATATAGGTGACTCAAATCAATCTGAATTACATCAGATGTTTCAGCCAACACCCTAAAAGCCAGGAAAACTTGAAATGATGTATCTCAAGTTCTTTTTTGTTTTTTGAAACAGGATCTCACTATGTATCCCAGACTGTCCTCAAACTTGTGATACTTCTGCCTCCACCTCCTGAGTGCTGGAATGACAGGCATGAGCCAACATGTTCAGCTTCAAATTCTTAAAGTAAATAACTGCCAATCAAGATGAGACTTTTCAAGATAAGCACAAACTAAAGTATTTAATGACTACTAAGCCAGCATTGCAGAAGATACTTATAAGAATGCCACATACAGATGTGGAAGAAAGACCATCACAAACATAAGAGCTCAGGAAAGGACAAATTTCAGGAGAGGAATAGATAAACAAATGAGAAGAAGGAAAGAATTAAACATGCTCAGTTCAGTAAGCCAGCAAATTCCTAAGATGTATAAGGAGGAAGAAAAGAATAAAGAATACATGAGTTAACCAAAGGGGAAAACACAACAAAATTGCAGAAATCAGCAAATGCCTAAGCCTAAATGTATTTGGTCTTACCTCTCCAATTAAAAGACACATATTGGGGATCCAAGATGGCAACTAGGGCACAGAAGCAGACAGCATGAGCTCCATAAATCAAAAATCTTGCTGAGATGCTGGAGCCACACTTGGTGGAAATAAAGCACCAGAAGAATCAAAACTTTGACACCCTCAAGCCCTAGCCCATGGAAAGCTTCTCCATGCCACATTACACTGAGAAAACAGGAAGGTTCACACGCTGCCAGCCACTGGCTCCAAACCTGCTTGGGAGACATCTGGCAGAGCAACAGGTAAGCACCAAGTTTCACATGGTTATTCCCCCAGCCACCCCTGGGATAAACCAGCATAGCCCCCTGGGCAGACTAACCCTCTGCCCTGCAAAAAAAAAAAAAAAAACTGAACAATAAGCAAGGAACTGAAAACTAACACACAGCAGAGAGGGCAGGGTTTGTAAGCACACCAGAGAAGTGGGGAAGAGCAAGGAGCTGATCTTCAGTAAACAAAGGCTGGAAAGGCAGAAGGGCTGACAGTGGGCCAGTGATAAGCCACTGCCTGAATTAGGGCAGGTAGCAGTCCACAAAGCTCATCTTCTGAGCCAGTGAGCAACATAGAAAGTCAACGACACTGCAAAATTGAACAACAATCAGCAAACCATCACAACATGCTGACAGCAGGGAACCGGCTGACGGATCACTGACCTTGCCCCAGATAAAGGGGGCAAGACAAAGAAACAAGCCCTCAGTAAACCAGCACAGCAAAAACCCAACTCCAAAGCAGGACAGCTGGTGGGCTACAGAGCTGATCTCTGGAACCTGAGGACAACATGCAACACCTCACTGAGGGAGGAGTTGACTAAGCAGCTGCCACTGAAAGACAGAAGAAAAACTAGTGAGACTCCCCAACCACCTGGCGAGACTAAGACAGAGCTTCTGCTTAAATACCAACACCAGGACTGGATGCAGAAGGAGTAACACCAGAACTACTAAAACTGAAATTCTATTGTTCCTGAACCTAGAGGTTTTTTGTGTGTGTTTGTGTGTTTGGGTTTGTTTGTTCATCTCTCCCCATTGATTTCTTTGGGTTTTTGTTGTTGTTGTTGTTTTGTTTTGTCAGTTTTACTATTGTGAGTTAGTTAATACTAAATTACACCCAGACCAGGGACAGAAATAGCATACATACACTAAGCTAAAAATCCAATACACCTACAAAACAAAATTAAACCAAAGAAAAGAAAACAGGTGACTGAAACCACCAATAGCCTATCAAGAACATAGTTACACAGTACCAAGTAGAGCAATGTGAAAACAAAAAAAAGGAAGGAAAGCATTCTCCCCTCAAAAATAATTTAATACAGGATTCAGAGGGAAATGAAGAAAATGGATACCTAGTTCCGGACTCCAACAAAACAAAGATAAATAATGCAAAAGAACCCAATGATGCTCACAGAACACCCTCAAAGAAGAAATTCTACAAGCATAATCACTGAGAATTTCATGGAAATGTTACTAGACATGGTCAACCAAAATGTACAAGAGGCACTCAAGAAATTCTAAGACACCAAAAATAAGGAATATGAAAAGACACAGAAACAAAAAAAAAAAAAACCGAACTCATAGGAGCCTTAAATAAATACCAAAGTGAAACAGAGAACACTATAAATAGATAAATGAATTAAAGACAAAATTGACAACATAAAAGAGAAAGTGACCCATAATATGGAAAACCTCAGAAAAAAGAATGAAACAGAAATACAAAACACAATGGAAGGTCACTCCAGCAGACTAGAACAAGCGGAAGACAGAATCTCAGAACTTGAAGGTAAAATGGGAATTAAAGGAAAACCTGAAGAGTTAGTAGTCAAACAACTTAAGTACTGTGAAAGGAATATGCAAGAACTCACCAACTCAATCAAAAGACCAAACCTGAGAATCATGGACATTGGAGAAAGAAGAGGTGCAAGCAAAAGGGATTCATAATATATTCAACAAAATAATAACAAAATTTCCCATGTTTGGAGAAAGCTATACCCTTTCAAGTAGGAAGCCTCCAGGACACCAAACAGACTTGACTAAAATAGAACTTCCCCTTGATATATTATCATTAAAACAATAAGCACAGAGAATAGGGAAAGGATATTGAAGTCTGTAAGAAAGAAAAGACAAATAACATACAAAGATAAACCTATCAAAATCACAGCAGATTTCTCAACAGAAACCTTAAGAGCAACAAGGGCATGGAGTGAGGTACTCTGGGCACTGAATGAAAATAATTTCAATCCTAGGATACTATACCCAACAAAACTATCATTCAAAATAGATGGAACAATAAAAGTCTTCCATAATAAGCAGAAACTAAAACAATATATAACCACCAAGCCACCACTACAACAGATTCTCCAAGGAATTCTGCACACAGAAAATGAGAGCAAACAAAACCATGAGAGGACAGGCAGTACCACAAGAGCAGAAAAGACAAGGAATCAGAGAGTAACATTGATTCAGCTGCACACAATCAAACCCTTAAACAACAAAAACAACTAAGTGACAGGAATCACCACATACCTATCAATACTAACATTGAATGTTAATGGACTTAACTCCCCCATCAAAAGACACCATTTGGCAAACTGGATTAAAAAGGAAGATCCAACAACCTGTTGTTTACAGGAGACCCATCTCATTGACAGAAACAAGCACTGTCTTAGGGTGAAAGGCTGGAAGAAGATTTACCAAGCCAGTGGCCCCTGAAAACAGGCAAAAGTAGCAATACTTATCTTGGGCAAAATAGACTTCCAACTTACATTGATCAAATGAGATAAAGGACACTCCATACTAATAAAAGGAGAAATATGCCAAAAGGATATAACAATTATCAACCTGTATGCACCCAATGTCAGTGCACCCAATTTCATCAAACATACTCTGAAGGACCTAAAAGCACAAATAGATAACCACAGTGGTACTGGGAGACTTTAATACCCCCTCTATCACCAATAGATAGGTCATCCAAACAAAAAATCAATAAAGAAATTCTAGAACTAAATCACACCATAGATCAAACAGACCTAGCTGATGTCCACAAATATTTCATCCAACTTCCGCACAATATACATTCTTCTCAGCAGCCCATGGAACTTTCTCCAAAACTGATCATATCTTAGAGCACAAAGCAAGCCTCAGCAAATAAAAGAAAATAGAAATAATCTCATGCTTTCTATCTGATCACAATGCATTAAAACTAGAACTCAACAACAAAAATAACAGTAGAAACCATGCAAACAATTGGAAGCTGAACAACACATTGCTCAATGATCAATGGGTCATTGATGAAATAAAAGGTGAAATTAAAAGTTTCCTGGAAGTTAATGAAAATGAAAACATGACCTACAAGAACCTATGGGACACAACAAAGGCAGTCCTAAGAGGAAAGCTTTTAGCCATGAGTGCATATATTAAAGGGATAGAAAGATCTCAAATCAATGACCTAATGCTACATCTCAAACTCCTAGAAAAACAAGAACAAGCAAATCCCAAAACAAGCAGAAAGAGAGAAATAATAAAAATAAGGGCCAAAATTAATGAATTAGAAACAAACAAAAAAATACAATCAATGAAACAAAAATCTGGTTCTTTGAAAAAACAAACAACATTGACAGACCCCTGGCAAACCTGACTAAAATGAGAGAAAAAAATGCAAATCAGAAAAATCAGAAATGCAAAAGGGGAGATAACAACAAACACCACAGAAATCATCAGAGACTACTTTGAGAACCTATATTCTAATAAATTTGAAAATCTTGACGAAATGGAAAAATTTCTAGATACTTATGATCGTCCAAAATTGAACCAAGAGGACATTAATCACCTGAATAGATCTATACCATGAAATGAAATTAAAAAGTGAGAGCACACTTGGGAGGTATGAGGATAGGTAAGACACCTAAAAAACTAGATAGCATTTGTTGCCCTCAATGCAGAGAAACTAATGCAGATACTTTAAAGCAACAGAGGCCAATATGAGAAGGGAACCAGAAACTAGAGAAAAGGTTAGTTCGAGAAGAATTAACCTAGAAGGTAACACACATGCACAGGAAATCAATGTGAGTCAACTCCCTGTATAGCTATCCTTTTCTCAACTAGCAAAAATTCTTGTTCCTTCCTATTATTGCTTATACTCTCTCTTCAACAAAATTAGAGATAAGGGCAAAATAGTTTCTGCCTGGTAGCAAGTGGGTATGGAAGGAGAGATAGAGGTTGGGAGAGTAAGGGAGGGTGCCGGGGGGAAAGAGGGGAGAAATAACCCAAGCATTGTATGCACATATAAATAAAAGATAAATAAATAAATAAAAAAGAAATGAAATTGAAGCAGGAATAAAGAGTCTCCCAAAAAAGAAAAGTCCAGGACCTAATGGATTCTCTGCTGAATTCTATCAGACCTTTAAAGAAGAACTAATACCAACTCTCCTTAAACTTTTCCATGAAATAGAAAGGGAAAGAACACTGCCTAATTCATTCTTTGAAGCCAGTATTACACTCATCCTAAAACCAGACAAAGACACCTCCATAAAGGAGAACTATAGGCCAAGCTCCTTAATGAACATTGATGCAAAAATCCTCAATAAAATAATGGCAAACCGAATCCAACAACATATCAGAAGATCATTCATCATGACCAAGTCAGCTTCATCCCATGGATACAGGTGTGGTTCAACATACACAAATCTATAAATGTAATTCAGCACATTAATAGAAGCAAAGACAAAAACCACTTAATAATCTCAATAGATGCAGAAAAAAACCTTTGATAAGATCCAACACCACTTCAGGATAAAAACTTTAAGAAAATTAGGAATAGAAGGAATGTACCTCAACATTTTAAAGGCTATTTATGACAAATCTATAGCCAACATCATACTTAATGGAGAAAATCTGAAACCATTTCCCCTAAAATCAGGAATGAGACAAGGGTGCCCACTATCCCCACTCTTATTCAACATAGTCCTGGAATTGTTAGCCAGAGCAATTAAGCAAGAAGAAGAAATAAAAAGAATACAAATAGGTAAAGAAACTGTCAAAATTTCCCTATTTGCAGATTACATGATCCTATATCTTAAAGTCCCAAAAAACTCTACTCAAAAACTCCTAGCACCATAAACAGCTTCAGCAAGGTGGCAGGATACAAAATCAACTTACAAAAATCATTAGCTTTCTATACACCAACAATGAACAAATTGAGAAAGAATATATGGAAACAAGTCCATTTACAATAGCCTCAAAAAAAAAATCAAGTAAACTTATTTTGATCAAGTAAACTTACTTGTCAAGTAAACTTACTTTGTCAAGTAAACTTAACAAAGGATGTGAATGACCTCTACAAGGAGAACTACAAACCCCTGAAGAAAGAGATCGAGGAAGACCACACAAAGTGGAAAGATCTCCCGTGCTCATGGATTGGAAAAATCAACATAGTAAAAATGGCTACACTACCAAAAGCAATCTACATGTTCAATGCAATTCTCATCAAAATCCTAATGATGTTCATCACAGAGATTGAAAAATCTATCCTAAAGTTCATTTGGAAACACAAGAGACTGAGAATAGCCAAGGCAATACTCAGCAAAAAGAGCAATGCTGGAGGTATCACGATACCCAACTTAGTAACTGTATTAGAAAGCAACAGCAATAAAAACAGCATGGTACTGGCACAAGAATAGACATGAAGACCAGTGGAAAGAATAGAGGACCCAGATATGAATCCACACAGCTATGCCCACCTTATTTTTGACAAAGGTGCCAAAAACATATGATGGAGAAAAGACACCCTTTTCAACAAATGTTGCTGTGAAAAGTGGTTATCTGCCTACAAAAAACTGAAACCAGATCCATGTTTATCACCCTGTACTAGTATCAATTCGAAATGGATCAAGGACCTTAATATTAGACCTGAAACTCTGAAGTTAGTACAGGAAAGAGCAGGGAATACTCTGGAAGCAATAGGTATAGGCAAGGACTTCCTCAATAGAACCTCAGCAGCTCAGCAACTAAGAGAAAGGATGGACAAAGGGGACTACATAAAACTAAAAAGCTTCTGCACAAAAGAAATGGTCTCTAAACTGAAGAGACCACCCACAGAGTGGGAGAAAATATTTGCCAGCTATACATCAGACAAAAGACCGAGAACCAGAATATACAGGGAGCTCAAAAAACTAAACTCTCCCAAAATCAATGCACCAATAAAGAAATGGGCAACTGAACTAAACAGAACTTTTTCAAATGAAGAAATTCAAATGGCTAAAAAACACATGAAAAAATGCTCACCATCTCTAGCCATAAAGGAAATGCAAATCAAAACCACAGAAAGATTACACCTCACCCCTGTTAGAATAGTTATCATCAAAAACACCACCAACAATAGGTGTTGGTGAGGGGGAAAAAGGAACCGCCTTACACTGCTGATGGGAATGCAAGCTAGTACAATCACTCTGGAAAACAATATGGAGGCTTCTTAAAAATCTAAACATAGATCTGCTGTATGATACAGTAATCTCACTCCGAGGGTTATACCCACAGGAATGTGACACAGGTTACTCCTAAGGCACCTGCACACCTATGTTTATTGCAGTACTATTCACAATAGCCAAGTTATGGAAACAGCCAAGATGCCCCACTACTGACGAATGGATTAAGAAAATGTGGTATTTATACACAACGGAATTTTACTCAGCCATGAAGAAGAATGAAATGTTATCATTTGCAACTAATTGGATGGAACTGGAGAACATCATCTTGAGCGAGGTTAGCCAGGCTCAGAAGACCAAAATTCATATGTTCTCCCTCATATGCGGACTTTAGATCTAGGGCAAAGGCTGCAATGTTTTTGTATTTGGGTCACATGCTAAGGGGAGAGCACATACTGGAGGAATGGGATAGGTAGGAAACCCAAAACTTGAAGGTGTTTGATGTCCCCAGTGCAGAGGAGCTAATACAGTAACCTTAAAGCAACAGAGGTCAATATGGGAAGGTGACTGGGAAGTAGTGAAGAGGTCAGGCAGAGATGAATCAATTCAAGTTGTAATACACTTGTGCATGGAAGCAATGCTAGGAATCTCTCTGTATAGCTATCCATGTCTCAACTAGCAAAAACGCTTTGTCTTTCTTATTATTGCTTATGTCTTCTCTTCAACAAAATTGGAGAAAAGGGCAGAACAGGTTCTGCTGGAAGCGCGGTGGGTGGGAGGGAGGGGGGGAGAAATGGCCCAAACAATGTATGCACATACGAATAAATGAATAAAAAATAAATAAAATAAAAGACATGCATTGATTGATTGGATTAAAAAAACAAGACCCTACTATTGTCTGCAAGGTACACAGCTCATTGGCAAAGTCTCACACAGGGTGGAAGTGAAAGAGTGGGAAATAATACACCCAAGCAGGCAGAAACTGAGGTAGAAGAAGGAGTTGCTGTACTTCTATCTGACAAAGTAGATTTCACCCAAAATCACTCAGAAGAGATAAAGAAGGTCACTACAAAGTAATAAATGCATTACTCCTTCAAGAATATATAATGACTGTAAATTTATATGCACCTAACATTGATAAATCCAGTTTTATAAAAGAAGCACTATTGGACATAAAGGGACAGACAGATAGGTCCAGGTACAACAATAATAGAGGATTTTAACACCTCACCCTCATCAATAGATAGATCATCCAGGCCGGGTGCCAGCACTCAAACCTGTAATCTTAGCTACTTGGGAGGCTTAGTTCAAGAGGATTATACTTGAAGGCCAGCCTAGATGAATAGTTCATGAGACCCTCCATCTCCAAAATAACCACAGCAAAACGGATTGGAGGTGTGGCTCAAGCAGTACAGCACCTGCTTTGCAAATGGGAAGCCCTGAGTTCAAACCCTAGTCCCACCCCCCCCAAAAAAATTGATAGATTATCCAGACAAAAGAAAATCAATAAAGAAGCTAAGTGAAGTGTCTTCCACCCGTAATCCTAGCTACTTGAGAGGCAGAGGTAGGAAGAATCAAAGTTCAAAGCCAGCTTAGAAAAAAAGTTCACAAGTCCCCATCTAAAGCAATAAAAACTGGGCATCATCTGCATACCTGGGATGATGGGCATGGTGGTGCATGCCTATCATCCCAGGTATGCAGAAAGCATAAATTGGTCTCCAGCCCAGATAAGACCCTATCTCAAAAATAACCAGAGGCTGGGAACATGGCTTATGTGGTAGAGTGCCTGCCTAGCCAGTACTGAGTCCTGAGTTCAAACTGCAGTACCATCAAAAAAGAAATCAACAAAGAAACTTCAGATTTAAACTACACCATAGAGCAAATGGACTTAACAGAAATATACAGAATATTCCATCCAACAGCTACGGAATACACATTCTTCTCAGCAACCCATGAAATTTTCTACAAAATACACGATTCTTAGGCCATAAAGCAAGTCTTAACAAATACGAGAAAATTGAGATCGCTTCTTGTATCTTATCAGATTATAGTGGCGTAAAATAGACATTAGTGGCAAGAGAGACTATAGAAACTCTACAAAGACATGGAAATTAAACAGTCAGTCACTGAAGAAATCAAGGAGGAAGTTTAAATTTTCTATAATCAATGAAAATACAACTTGTGGGATGCCAAAAAGGAAGTTCTAAGAGGGAAATTTATAGCTATGAGTGCTATCATTAAAAAATTACAGAAATCTCAAATAAATAACCTAATGATGCAGCTGAAGATCTTAGGAGAAATAAGAACAAGGCAAACCCAAAATTAGTAGACAGAAATAATAACGATCAGGGCAGAAGTTAATGAAATGGAAACTAAATACAAAGAGTCAATAGAACACAAAGTCAATAGAACACAAAGTCAATAGAACACAAAAAAAAAAAAAAACCTTTTTAAAGGTTCTTTAAAAAGGTAAATAAAATTGACAAACCCAGGGCCAAGCTAACCAAAAGAGAGAAAAGACTCAAATTAATAAAATTAGAGGTGAAAAAAGAAACAATACAACACATACCAATGAAATTCAGAGGCCCATCAGGGAATATTTTGAAAACTCGTATTCTGATAAACTGAAAATATAGAAGAAATGGATAAATTTCTAGACAAATACGACCTAAAAAAATTTAACCAAGAGGATATAAGCAAGTAAACAGACCTATAATGAGACTGAAGCCACAATAAAGTCACTAGCATTTTTCAGCAAGCCTCATTCAGTCTGCATCTCAGGAGTGGAGTCACCAGGACATAGCCAAGACTACAGAGGAAGAAAAGAGGAAAGCTCGCCAAAGCTAAGAGGAAAGCTGGTATAGACTCTGCACTCCATATCAAAGAGGCCAGTGACTATAATAACTTTCTACCCTGGCAATTAGGTCAGGTATAGTATGACTTCTTGCAGGAGAGGTGGAGAAGCTGGAGAGCCTCAGCAGCCCTGTGCACTCGTGAGACTGCAGGGACTCCAGGTCCAGAGCAATTAAGGAGAACTTTTAAGTCCACTGGATTTTGAAAATGCCTCAAAAATAATCCAGGGTGAAAATTCCCCCCTCTGGCCAGTCTCCATATTGGAGAGAGATGATCCCAGGAGGTCTTCATCTTTCACTATCTCTCTACAGCCAACAGGTAACCATTGCAAAACATCCAGAGGCAGTTACAGAAGGTGAAGAAAGCCAGGATGAGACTGACTGAGGCCATGAAGGCCATTAGGCTCGCCAGGAAGACAGAATGAGGAGCCAAGATGAATGGTCTGAAAACTAGATGAACAACAGAAGGGACTGCTAAAGAAATAGATTGTAGTGGCCTCTGAAGAAAGGTTCACCATGAAAGAAATTTCCATTTTCCCCATCTGTCTTTTAATACCAATCCTGCCCTTCATAATGATCCTGTTATACCCCAGCTGTTCTTAATTAAAATCTTTTTGGAAAAAAAATCCACCAACAAAGAAGAGCCTAGGACTGGAAGGAGTCACTGCTGAAGTCTACCTATCTTTAAAGAACTAACACCAATGTTCACCAAACAATTCCATATAAAAGAAAAGGAAGGAACACTACCAAACTCATTCTATGAATTCTGATACCAAAACCAGATAAGGACACAATAACAAAAATGGAAAACCGAAAATGATTTCCTTGATGAACATAAATGTAAAAATTCTCAATAAAATACTTGTAAACAAATTCAACAACACATTAAAAAAATCATATACCATGACCAAGTTGGTTTCAATCCAGGGATGCAAGGAAGGCTCAACATATACAAATCAATAAATATAATATAGCACATAAACAAAACAAAAAACAAAAATCATAGCTGGGGTTGTTGCTCAGTGGTTAAGTGTTTCCCTAGCATGCACAAGGCCCTAGGTTAGATCACCAATACTGAAAAAAAAATGAACAAAATAACATAATCATCTCAATAGATGCAGAAAATGCTTTTGACAAAATTCAGCATTCCTTCATGATAAAAGCCCTGAAGAAACTAGAAGGGGCATACTTAAACATAATAAAGGCTATATATATAAACCTGTAGCCAATATCCTACTAAATGAGGAAAAACTGAAACCATTTGCACTAAAATTAGAAATGAAACGAGTGTCTGCTCCTTTCACTCTTATTCATTAAGTCATTGAATTTTTAATCTGAACAGTAAGGCAAGAGAAAGACATAAAAGGGATATGAATAGGAGAAAAAGAAGCCAAATCATCCCTATTTGTAGATGACATGATCCTATACTTAAAAGACCCTAAAGATTCCACCAACAAACTCTTAGGATCTGATCAATACCTTCAGCAAAGTAGGATAAAAAAATCAATATATAAGAGTCAGTAGCTTTTCTATATATCAATAACAAACATTCTGACAAAGAACTCAGGAAACAATTCCATTCACAATAACCTCAAAAAAATATCTAGGGTCAGGCACTGGTGGCTCATGCTCCTAGCTACTTGGGAGGATTGTAGTTTGAAGTCAGCCTGGGCAAAAATTTTGTAAAACACTATCTCAACCAATAGATCGGTGTACTGGCACATGCCTGTCATGCCAGTGACCATGGGAAGCCTAAAATAGGATTGTGGTCCAGAATGACCTGGGCAAAAAGCAAGACTCTATCTCAAAATAACCGTAGTAAAAAACAGGAGGCATGGCTCAAGCAATAGAGCACTGGCCTACCAAGCATGAAGTCCTGAGTTCAAACCCCAGCACCTCAAAAAAAATCAGGAATAAACCTAACTAAAAAGGTGAAACGACCCCTACAATAAAAACTATAAAATACTAATGAAATTGAAGAAGACACTAGAAAATGGAAAGCCCTTCCATATTCGTGGATCAGCAGAATAAGTATTGTAATAGTGGCTATATTAATGAAAGTGATCTACAGATTCAATGCAATCCACATCAAAATCCCAATGACATTCTTCATAGAAATAGAAAAAAAATCCAAAAACAATTCATATGGAAGCACAAAAGACCCGGAATAGCCAAAGCAATCCTGGGTTGGGGGATTGGTGGAAGCAATGCTGGAGGTAACACAATTCCACACTTCAAATAATACTACAGAGTCGTAGTAACAAAAACAGCATGGCACTGACACAAAACAGACACGTAGAAGAGTGGAAGAGAGCAGGAGACCCAGAAACAAACCCATGCAGCTGTGGCCATCTAATTCTCAACTAAGGTACTAAAAATATATATTGGCAAAAAGACAGCCTTTTGAGAAAATACTGCTGGGAAAACTGGATATCCACATGTAGAAGACTTAAACTAGACCCTAACTCTCACCCTGTGTAAAAATTCAATTCAAGAGGGATAGAAGACCTCAATGTCAAGTGTGAGGCCCTGAGATCAAACCCAAGTACTGTAAGCAAGCAAGTGAACAAACCAACAAAACTCCTCAGTGTAGGGCCGAGAACTTTGACAGTACCACAGGGAAACACTTCAAGACATAGGCATAAGCAAGAATACGATTCCAGTAGCTCAGGAAATGAGAGCAAGAATTGACAAACGGAATTATTCACAGTGAAGGAAACAATTTCAGGACAAAGAGACAACCTATAAAATGGGAAAAAACCTTTGCCAGCTATTCATCTGACAAGGGATTAATAACCAGAATATATATTAAGAGCTCAAAAAAACTAAACACCAAAAGAACAAATAATCCAATTAAATGGGCAAATGAATTTAACAGACAGTTCTCCAAAGAAGTAGGAATGGCCAATAAACAGGTGAAGAAGTTTTCCACATACCTAACCATAAAGGAAACAGATCAAAACGTGCCTTGGCCATCTTACGCCAGTCAGAATGGCTGTCATTAAGATAAAAATAATGATGAGGATGTAGGGAAAAGGATCCCACAGGATACACTGTTAGTAGGAACGTGCATTAGTGTAGTCACTATGGAGATCAGTGTGGAGGTGCTGTACTACTCCTGAATGTATGGCGAAAGGAACCAAGTCAGCGTACAGTGGAGGTACTTATATACCTTGGTTATGGCAGCTCTACTCACAATAGCAGGGTACGGATTCACATTAGTTTCCCATCATCTTATAAATAAAATGCGATATATATACACAATAGAGTATTACTGAACCATAAAGAATGAAGTTATGTTGTTTGCAGGAAAATGTGTGGAATTGGAGATCAGCATTTTAAGCAAAATAAGCCAGGCTCAGAAAGACAAACACTGCATGTTTTCTCTCATATACAGATCTAGACCTAAAAATTTTTTAAAATATGACATGAATGTAAAAAGGGAGAGAATGTAAAATCTGGGAGAGGGGCAAACCAGCTGGAGGAGGATGGGGAAAGGAGAAGGTGATGAGGTGAATATGATCAAAGCACAGTATGTTCACATGTGAAAACAGCATAATGAAGCCCACTAAAATTGTAATAAAAGGGGATGGGGATAAGAAAAAGAAACAGAGGAAATGAATTTGGTCAAAATACAATACATGCGTGTTTGGAAATGCCACAATGAGACCCCTGTGCACAATTTATATATTCTGAAAATATAAATATTCTAAAAAATAAAATAAAAGAGGGGCTGGAGACAGAGCACTCAGAGGCTGAGCACAGCAGGTGCAAGGAGCACACAAAGAGGCCCAGGGGCACAGAGAGGGTCAGAAGCCTCCTTCAGCCATGGCAGGCCCACACTCCAGCATTGGTGTTGGAGGGTCAGGTCCAGTCCAGCCTTCCCTAGGACTTCCACATGCCCCACTGCTTTCTTTTTTTTTTTTTTCATTTTTCTTTTATTATTCATATGTGCATACAAGGATTGGTTCATTTCTCCCCACTGCCCCTACCCCCTCCCTTACCACCCACTCCGCCCCCTCCCTCTCCCCCCCTCAATACCCAGCAGAAACTATTTTGCCCTTATTTCTAATTTTGTTGTAGAGAGAGTATAAGCAATAATAGGAAGGAACAGGGTTTTTGCTGGTTGAGATAAGGATAGCTATACAGGGCATTGACTCACATTAATTTCCTGTGCATGGGTGTTACCTTCTAGGTTAATTCTTTTTGATCTCACCTTTTCTCTAGTACCTGTTCCCCTTTTCCTATTGGCCTCAGTTGCTTTGAGGTATCTGCTTTAGTTTCTCTGCGTTAAGGGCAACAAATGCTAGCTAGTTTTTTAGGTGTCTTACCTATCCTCATCCCTCCCTTGTGTGCTCTTGCTTTTATCATGTGCTCATAGTCCAATCCCCTTGTTGTGTTTGCCCTTGATCTAATGTCCACATATGAGGGAGAACATACGATTTTTGGTTTTTTGAGCCAGGCTAACCTCACTCAGAATGATGTTCTCCAATTCCATCCATTTACCAGCGAATGATAACATTTCGTTCTTCTTCATGGCTGCATAAAATTCCATTGTGTATAGATACCACATTTTCTTAATCCATTCGTCAGTGGTGGGACATCTTGGCTGTTTCCATAACTTGGCTATTGTGAATAGTGCCACAATAAACATGGATGTGCAGGTGCCTCTGGAGTAACAGTCTTTTGGGTATATCCCCAAGAGTGGTATTGCTGGATCAAATGGTAGATCGATGTCCAGCTTTTTAAGTAGCCTCCAGATTTTTTTCCAGAGTGGTTGTACTAGTCTACATTCCCACCAACAGTGTAAGAGGGTTCCTTTTTCCCCGCATCCTCGCCAACACCTGTTGTTGGTGGTGTTGCTGATGATGGCTATTCTAACAGGGGTGAGGTGGAATCTTAGTGTGGTTTTAATTTGCATTTCCTTTATTGCTAGAGATGGTGAGCATTTTTTCATGTGTTTTCTGGCCATTTGAATTTCTTCTTTTGAGAAAGTTCTATTTAGTTCACATGCCCATTTCTTTATTGGTTCATTAGTTTTGGGAGAATTTAGTTTTTTAAGTTCCCTGTATATTCTGGTTATCAGTCCTTTGTCTGATGTATAGTTGGCAAATATTTTCTCCCACTCTGTGGGTGTTCTCTTCAGTTTAGAGACCATTTCTTTTGATGAACAGAAGCTTTTTAGTTTTATGAGGTCCCATTTATCTATGCTATCTCTTAGTTGCTGTGCTGCTGGGGTTTCATTGAGAAAGTTCTTACCTATACCTACTAACTCCAGAGTATTTCCTACTCTTTCTTGTATCAACTTAAGAGTTTGGGGTCTGATATTAAGATCCTTGATCCATTTTGAGTTAATCTTGGTATAGGGTGATATACATGGATCTAGTTTCAGTTTTTTGCAGACTGCTAACCAGTTTTCCCAGCAGTTTTTGTTGAAGAGGCTGCTATTTCTCCATCGTATATTTTTAGCTCCTTTGTCAAAGATAAGTTGCTTATAGTTGTGTGGCTTCATATCTGGATCTTCTATTCTGTTCCACTGGTCTTCATGTCTGTTTTTGTGCCAGTACCATGCTGTTTTTATTGTTATTGCTTTGTAATATAGTTTGAAGTCAGGTATTGTGATACCTCCAGCATTGTTCTTTTGACTGAGTATTGCCTTGGCTATTCGTGGCCTCTTGTGTTTTCATATAAATTTAACAGTATATTTTTCAATCTCTTTAATGAATGTCATTGGAATTTTGATGGGAATTGCATTAAACATGTAGATTACTTTTGTGAGTATAGACATTTTTACTATGTTGATTCTACCAATCCATGAGCATGGGAGATCTCTCCACTTTCTATAGTCTTCCTCAATCTCTTTCTTCAGAAGTGTATAGTTTTCCTTGTAGAGGTCTTTCACATCTTTTGTTAGGTTTACACCTAGGTATTTGATTTTTTTTGAGGCTATTGTAAATGGAATTGTTTTCATATATTCTTTTTCAGTTTGTTCATTATTAGTGTATAGAAATGCTAATGATTTTTCTATGTTGATTTTATATCCTGCTACCTTGCTATAGCTATTGATGATGTCTAGAAGCTTCTGAGTAGAGTTTTTTGGGTCTTTAAGGTATAGGATCATGTCGTCTGCAAATAGGGATATTTTGACAGTTTCTTTACCTATTTGTATTCCTTTTATTCCTTCTTCTTGCCTAATTGCTCTGGCTAGGATTTCCAGTACTATGTTGAATAGGAGTGGAGATAGTGGGCATCCTTGTCTGGTTCCTGATTTTAGAGGGAATGGTTTTAATTTTTCTCCGTTAAGTACAATGCTGGCTGTAGGTTTGTCATATATAGCTTTTATAATGTTGAGGAACTTTCCTTCTATTCCTAGTTTTCTTAGAGCTTTTATCATGAAATGATGTTGGATCTTATCAAAGGCTTTTTCTGCATCTATTGAGATGATCAAGTGGTTTTTGTCCTTGCTTCTGTTAATGTGGTTTATTATGTTTATTGATTTTCGTATGTTGAACCACCCCTGCATCCCTGGGATGAAGCCTACTTGGTCGTGGTGAATAATCTTTTTGATGTGTTGCTGAATTCGGTTTGCCATTATTTTATTGAGGATTTTTGCATCAATGTTCATTAAGGAGATTGGCCTATAGTTCTCTTTTTTGGAGGTGTCTTTGCCTGGTTTTGGGATAAGTGTAATACCGGTTTCATAAAATGTGTTTGGCAGTTTTCCTTCCCTTTCTATTTCATGGAACAGTTTAAGGAGGGTTGGTATCAGTTCTTCTTTAAAGGTCTGATAGAATTCAGCAGAGAATCCATCAGGTCCTGGACTTTTCTTTTTGGGGAGACTCTTGATTGCTGCTTCAATTTCATTTTGTGTTATAGGTCTATTCAGGTGATTAATTTCCTCTTGGTTCAGTTTTGGATGATCATATGTATCTAGAAATCTGTCCATTTCTTTAAGATTTTCAAATTTATTTGAATATAGGTTCTCAAAGTAGTCTCTGATGATTTCCTGGACTTCCATGGTGTTTGTTGTTATCTCCCCTTTTGCATTCCTGATTCTACTAATTTGGGTTTTTTCTCTCCTCATTTTAGTCAGGTTTGCCAGGGGTCTATCGATCTTGTTTATTTTTTCAAAGAACCAACTTTTTGTTTCATTAATTCTTTGTATGATTTTTTTGGTTTCTATTTCGTTGATTTCAGCTCTTATTTTTATTATTTCTCTCCTTTATTTGTTTTGGGATTTGCTTGTTCTTGTTTTTCTAGGAGTTTGAGATGTATCATTAGGTCATTGATTTGGGATCTTTCAATCTTTTTAGTATATGCACTCATGGCTATAAACTTTCCTCTCAAGACTGCCTTAGCTGTGTCCCATAGGTTCCGGTAGGTTGTGTTTTCATTTTCATTGACTTCCAGGAACTTTTTAATTTCCTCTTTTATTGCATCGATGATCCACTCTTCATTAAGTAATGAGTTATTTAGTTTCCAGCTGTTTGCATGTCTTTTGTCTTTACTTTTGTTGTTGAGTTCTACTTTTACTGCATTGTGGTCAGATAGTATGCATGGTATTATTTCTATTTTCTTATATTTGCTGAGGCTTGCTTTGTGCCCTAGGATATGATCTATTTTGGAGAAGGTTCCATGGGCTGCTGAGAAGAATGTATATTGTGTAGAGGTTGGATGAAATGTTCTGTAGACATCTGCTAGGTCCACTTGATCTATTGCATATTTTAGATCTTGGATTTCTTTATTGAGTTTTTGTTTGGATGACCTATCTATTGATGATAATGGAGTGTTAAAGTCTCCCACAACCACTGTGTTGGCGTTTATATATGCTTTTAGGTCTTTCAGGATATGTTTGATGAAATTGGGTGCATTGACATTGGGTGCGTACAGATTGATGATTATTATTTCCTTTTGGTCTATTTCCCCTTTTATTAGTATGGAATGTCCTTCTTTATCTCGTTTGATCAATGTAGGTTTGAAGTCTACTTTGTCAGAGATAAGTATTGCTACTCCTGCTTGTTTTCGGGGGCCATTGGCTTGGTAAATCTTCTTCCAGCCTTTCATCCTAAGCATATGCTTATTTCTGTCGGTGAGATGAGTCTCCTGTAAGCAACAAATTGTTGGATCTTCTTTTTTAATCCATTTTGTCAAACGGTGTCTTTTGATGGGTGAATTAAGTCCATTAACATTAAGTGTTATGCCCCACTGCTTTCTAAACACCATCCTGGAGCCCTGAACAGATATGCGTAGCTAAAGGGCCCCACCCCCAACTCCAGATATAAGGAGTCCAGGATGTGGAATTTGCCAGAACCCACCTTTTGAGACCTGCTTAGGGCCACCACCTGTCTTTCCCAACTGGATGTGACAGTGATGTTGTGTTGGGACTCAAGGGACGACCCACCTTCAGGAGTTATAGGAAACCTGCCTTGTCCTGTGGTATTGCATGGAGTCACATCCCTTTCACTGGCAATTTAGAGGCTAATATGGTCTAGCCCTAGAGGATGATAGTGAGGGAACAATGGAGAAGACACCAGGTCTGTCTTCTGAGATGCTAGGGAATATACAATCCTACCAGGAGGAGAATGGGGAGGGACTGACTATGCACTGTCAGAGAGGACTGAGAAGATTACTAAAGATTGCCTTTAGTAATCTGAGGCACCAGTAGCCCCACCCTGGAAAGGGTAGAGTTAGACCCTGCCCCTAGAATTGGGATGCAGAGGGTGCTCTGTCCTTTGGTGTCTGGGGAAAACCCAGAACTATTCTCCAGGGTCCGAGGATAACACATCGTCCTGCCATCGGGAGTAGGGGGTACCTGGACTTGCTCTTTAGGGTTGGGGAAATGGTCCAATCCTGGGGAGCCCTGATTCATTCATTTATTCATTCATTCATCAGGTATTTAATGATCACCAACTAAGAGTCAAACATGTTGCAGGTTCTCCAGATACAGAGTCCCTGCTGCCTTGGTGGAGACCCCTCCTGGAGGGAAGGTAGTGACTAATTAGTCAAAACAGATGGGTGTGATATTGGAAAAAAGAAGTGTGAGATGTTCACTAAGCAGTTAGAGAGCTTGTTATACTTGGGCATCTCTATAAAAGGCCAGGAATCTCAAGTCACTTGGTTCTTCCATAAAGACTTCACTTTGCAGTAGGACTGGGTGTCTTGGGAGTATTGAGCTTTGGTGCTGGGATACTGGGGAAGGAAAACAGGAATCAGGGTCCCAACTTTGATTTCCATCCACAGAGAGAAGCTGTGAGTTGGGGAAAGAACATGGCCCATGCAAGCTGGGTTTGTTCATCTGCTTGGTTTCCCAGAGCCAGGTGTGATCAGCACCTAAGCTGTAATCACTATGTCTCCCTAGAGAGGGGATTAAGGAGCAGGGCTCACTGCTGCTGCACATCTCCCTAAAGGACATCATTCCTGATGAGCTTCTGTCAGCTGCGTTGACCGTAGTTCTTCAGAATGTGAAGCTAGGAGGATGTAAATTGTCACATCCCAGGTAGGCAGTCTGGCCCCAGAGCTCATTCCCAATGGCGAAGCTCAGGCAAATGCCACTCATACTCTTAAGGACCGCCAGGTTGTGATTTCAGTATTTTTCTGGCCCGAATCTTTAGTATCCTAGTATCATGGACCCTAATCTGCTTTGAATTCAAAGTACCTTGACAAATTCATGGAGGCTCCAGGCCTTCTGCTCATGTCACCCATACATGCTCTCCCCGAGTAACACAGGAACATGAAGGACAACAAAGGGCAAGGGAAGGGGGTAAGTGGCTCTTGCCCCACCACAGTCCTTGTTTGTGGACATTGGCTGTCTTCCCACTGAGGCTAAGGCTAAGGCATAGGTCAGGACAACCCAATGCAAGTCAGCCTGGAACCGGGCAGAGGCCAGCAATGCTCCTATCAAGAAACCACTCCGTCGAGGATCTGAAAAGCAGTGGGAGTCCGTCAGACCTAGGTTGTCGACCCCTAAACCTGCCCAAGCCTTCCTCAGCCTAACCTTTCACCCACTAGACACCCCAGCCTCAGCCACAATGCCCTTCCCTTCCCTGGCAGCTCTGCAAAATACAACTTGTACAATCCATTCCCTGCAGGCAAAGGTGGAGTCACAGAGGGATGGAAGTGACAGTGACTAAATCACAACAGAGGTCTGTTCTTGTTCCCCAGAACTCAGTAGCCAGCTAGAAGTTTCCTCCTTGGTCTCAGAGTGAGGACAGGGGCCAATAGTCCAGTAAAATGAACAGATATTTAGACAGTAGGGAGTTTTGTCCTTGGCTTTAGGGAATCAAACTCCCACTTCTCTCTCAACAGCATGGAGAATCAACAAGGACCACAGAAGGAATTCTAAGTGCTACATTTTCCCAGTCTGACAGATTTCCAGTAAAGAAAACCCAGAAGCCAAATGCCCTAACCCACTACTGCTGAGATGTGAGCCATTGCTGAGGGGCCACAGATGGGGCCACTCCTAAGACTGCATTTGTGGGAACACACTCCCAGCCAGCTGCCTCCAGGGACTTGGGGGAAATCCTGAAATCCTGGCCCCTGAGACCTGACGCAAGGAAAATTAGTTTGATCATCACAGGTTAAGCTCCAACTGAAAGAAATTCTTACCCGTGACAGACCATGCCAATGTCATAAGACGCATTTCTGATGCCACCTGAACAAAAACACTTTATAACCATCCATGACTGGAAGGGGGTCTATTATGTCTAACACCACTGACTCCAGGGGCTCCTGAGGCTCCCATATTGGGCTCAGCTCTGGTAGCTGCTAAAGTTACCTTCCCAAAGTAACCTGTGTGGGCCAACACTACAAAGCCCTGGGATGTTTCCAATGCCTCCTGAGACACACTCAGCACCTCAGGGAGTGAATACACCTGGATGATTCTACTGTGTGGCCAGACTTGAGCTAGTTGACCAGGCCAGGCTCTACATATTCCCTGTAGCCAGATGGCTTCCTAGGCCTGCTGAGCTTCTCCAGGTGCCCTAATTTCCCGATACCTTAATACTACCTCTTTATCAAAGCCACCAAGTACCTACCAATATGAAGCACCACTTTAGGGATGCCTACAGTGGTGGTCCCCAGAGGATGCCTGTCTACCACACAGTAAGAGAATCCACAAACGCAGTCTGAAATAATAGGGCCAGATGGCCAAGTCACAAGCAGGGAAGCACATGCAACCTACTGGGGAGGAGGTTTCTCATTTTTAGCCTGATAGGTCAGGAAAACTTTGCCCAAATGGCAAGACTTGTGTTGGGCAGAGAGAGCAGAAAGAAACAGCCCTTCACGAGTACTGCATGGAGGACAGTAGGCAGACAGGCTGGCTGAAGGTGTGTAAGCAGCTGGGAGATGAGGTTGGAAGGTTAGTCTGGGGATAGTGTGATGCTTTGGCATCTAAGCTAGGTCTGTGCCTCAGTTTCTACAGGTTTTGCTTCTCTTCCTGTTCTGGCTCACATAATGCTATTACTTCTACTCCACGCAGGTGGAAGGACAAAAACTGGGTCTAAATCTACTTGCGGAAATAATTAAACCTCTCATTCCCTATCTTGGGAGAGCAAGTGCTGCAGGGCAAGATTACCAGGGCTGCTCCTGGGCTCCATCTGCCCTGGTTTCTGCCCCATTCCCAAGCCTCTGCTGATAGGATGGGCCTGGAGTATCCGGCTTGCTCAACTGGTGAGGGAAGCAAAGCCACTATTTAGCATGTTTGTGTGGTTATTTATCTGACTGTGAGGCAGGTTCACACTTTCAAAAAGTAAGCAACAGTTGCCTTGGTTAAAAAACAGGCCATAAAGAATTTTTGCTCCTGTTCTAAAGTTCTGTGTATCTTGGGTCAGGGTCAGATAACAACCTTCCTCCCCAAATTAGGGCAAAGGTTTGGACCATAGAGCAGGCTTCTGTGGAGTCTATTTGCCTTGAGTTCACTCAACCTCTGGTGTCCAACCTAATCTTCTACCACTCAGTCTGAATTCCCTAGGGCCACAGAATGAGTGAAGTATCTGAAAGTCATTTATCTAGAAGAGGCTTGTGTCTAGAAGACATGAAGAACGTTTATGACTCAATGGTAACAAGACAACCCTATTGCTTAAAATGAGAAAAGCGTCTCAATAGACAATTCTTCAGACAACACACTGATGACCAATGAGCACTTGAAAAGTCGCTTAACACCATTTACCAGAGGAAAATTTAAATCAAATCCTCAGTGAACTATCACTTTATTTGCCAGGATGACAGCCACCAAGAAAAGAGATGATCACAAGTATAGCTGAGAATACGGAGAAATCAAAGAACAAGAGAAGGACAGAGAAGTCGTTCTCTCTTATATCAGCCTACATGTTATCTATAAAAAGTAGAGGTGCATGGTGGTACACGTCTGGGGGCCCAGCACCCAGGAAGCTAAGGTAGAACAATTGTGAGTTCTGGAACAGCCTGGGCAAGACCCTCTCTGTCAAGAAAAAAAAAAAAAAAAGGCAGTTGTGGGGAGGAGCTCTGAAGGCATGCCTCAGATGGTTGAGTGCCTCCCTACCAAGCATGAGATTCTGAGTTCAAACCCCAGTACCATGAAAAAAATAAACAAAAAAGGATAAAGAAGTACAGGTGATGTTATTCCACAATGAAAAAAAAAAAGTATGTGTTTCAGTTAACTTCTAAAACAGAGCAGAATAAAACTGCTGCTGCTTAATGCTTCCAGCCCCCAAAGCCTGCTGGGGTTGGCTTGCTCATCCACCCCTGCCAGGCACCTTCCCAGGAATATCACCAGAAGAAGGCAGGCCCAGCTGGTCTCCCTCATCAAGGTCCAGGCACTTCTCACCTCAAGGGCTCATCTGCAGCACACTGTGGAAACCCCTCAGCTGCAAAACAAACAGAGCCCTAAAACACTTCTCCAGGCTGCCTGGAGAAGTCTGCAGCAGAGGCGGGAATTTCTCTTCCCCTTAGCCTGACCACCAGAAAGGCCTCTGAAAAATTCAGCACTGCTCCCCTGCTACCTCTTCCCACCTAAGGGAGGGTGGAGTCCTGCCCTCCCTCAGGTGTGACTCAGCTGGGCCTGGAGGCAGGAAGGAGAACCCCAGGAGGCTGACACTGGCCAGGGCAGTGCCCTGGTGGGTCTGAAGCACTACAGCATCCCCGGCAGGGAGTGAGCAGCTGAGTTCTGGCTCCAGAAGCAACCGTGCTCATCTTGGTCCCAGACTTTCTAACAAGGGGCCTGGCCCTGTGCTAAGCTGGCTCTAGGGAGCCTGCATCTCACTCTTTCTAGGGGCTGCTATGGCATGGGTGGGGATGATAATGTTCTTTGATGCAGCAAAACTGTGGAAGTCACCAGGGCAGAGGAAACAAACCCAGGTCCTGCTATCAGTGGGGTGTGTCTGTGGTCAGGACTGGAAATGAGCTGCTTTGTCCTGCACAGCAGACACATGTTCTAGGGACACTCCTAGGTAAGGGCCAACCTTGGCAGGGTACCTCACCAAGCCCAGCTCTGGGTTCATGCAGGACATAAGATGCAGTGTCCAGATAAAGCCTGGCTTCTGCAGATGTGTCTGTGGAGCTGATACCTCTAAGAATGGAGAGGCAAATAGAGTACAGATGTTCCCTACAACTGCAGGAAAAGGCAGTGGCAGAAGAGCATGGACAGATGGACACATACGGGTACCCCATGTCCAAGAGCCATCATCAGGACAGGCGGGTCCAGAACCATGGACTCTGTGTAGGGGTTGGTGTAGTCACAGACGGTGATGAACTGCAGGATGCTGGGGAACTCCTTCTTCATTGCCTTGTTCTTGATGGGGATCAGTCACTTCTGATGGGCACCTGCAGGCCAAGGGGTGTAGCACTGGTACCAAGTCCTTGTCCCATAGTGGGCAGGCCCAGACCTCAGCCCACAGGACAACACCAGCCTACCACCAGCTAGGTACCATGGCACATATTCTCCACACAGGTGCACACACAATTGTGTGTGCAGACACCAGTAGGAGTTCCTTGGTTCTTCATTCATGGCCCTTGTGGAGGGAAGGCTGGCATCTTAAGGTCTCACCTACCCTTCCTCTCTGCCAGGGGAGTCCTGAGCTTACGTGGAGAGAGGCTAAGCACAAACTTGGTCTGGAAGTCACATTCCTTGCTCTGCAGGTAATCATCTGAGACAGCCACCGTCCACCTCCTCAACCAGCACTGTATATTTGGCCCCAACCTGGACCTTCAAATTGAAGAATAGTGGCAGGAGGCAGCACGCTTGCACGCTGCTTGTGGCCAGGGACAGGGAGGCTGTGGAAGGTGCCAGTGGTTTAGATCTCTTGCAGGAACTTCCTAAAGCCATGGCAGCCACATCCCAGCCTTGATGCTGAAGGGGCTGATGGGTTGCATTGCCTGCTGGGCATCCTCCTTTCCAAGTGTTCCTACATACTCCACCTTCCCTCCCTGTTGGAGAAGCTCTGCCTTGTATTAGAATCTGGAGACCTGTGCACTAGTGCTGAGTTGGGGTACCCTGTACCTGTCCTAGCAATCTCAGGGTCTGATGATACGGAAACCCAAAACCTGTCTTTTGAGATCCAGATGGGTTGACAGACCTGCCCACCAGGGTCTGGTGGGGGTGGGAGTGGTGCCTGGGGATGGAAATGACCCTACTTCAAGGCTATAGGAAATGTGCCTTGTCCTATCGGATCATGTGAAATGATATCCCTTTCACTAGCAATTTAGAGGTTCTTAGGTCCAGCCCTAGAGGATGGCAGGGCAGGAACAAGAAGGTACTCAGTCTGCCCTCTGAGGTGCTGGGTAAAACACAATCCTACCAGTAGAAGGATGGGTAGGGACTGACTAGGTACTGTCAGCGGCAACCCTTTAGGAGTCTGGGGCACCTTGTGGCCCTGCCCTGAAAAAGAGGGGGTCCGACAGGGCTCCCAGGATTGGGATTCAGAGGGTGCCCCGCCCTTTGGTGTCTGGGGCAAACACAGAACTATTCTCCTTGGTCCTGCCATTGTGAGTAGGGGACATCAGGTCATGCTCTTTAGGGTTGGGGACACAGTCCAGTCCTGGGAGCCCTGATTCATTCATTCATTCAACAGGTATTTAGTGATCACCAACTAAGAGTCAAGCACGTTGCAGGTTCCCGGATATAGGGTCCCCGCTGCCTTGGTGGAGACCATGCCTGGAGGGAAGGTGGTCACTAATTAGGCGAACACAAACAGGTGTAATATTGATAGAAGTGTGGGGTGTTCTCTATATAGTTAGAAAGCTTGTTACATTTGGGCATCTTTGTAAAAGGCCGGAAATCTCAAGTTGCCTCGTTCTTCTGCAAAAACTTCACTTCGTAGTAAGAATGAGGGTCTCAGAAGTATTTAGGTCTTAGGCTTGGGTCCTGGGACACCGGGCAGAGTAGATACAACTAGGAAAGAACAGGAGTCAGAGTCCCGATCTCGATTTCCATTCGCAGAGAGAAGCGGTGGACGGCGCCCCTGGCAGTTCCGCTCTCTGGCAGCGGGCAATGGGCAGACCTTAGAGGAAAGGCTCCAGGTGTGGTTCGGTTCGTTTCAAGAACCCCACAGGCTTTTGGGTCTCGCCTCCACTTTGGCTGCAAAGAGGCTTGAGAAAGCTGGAAGAGTTGCAGTGTGCGTTTCTGGGCGGGGCTTCAGAAAGGTTCACATTCTGTTCGGCCGCGGCAGCCCCCGGTAGGCGGGGCTTTGCTGGAGGCGTGTCGAGGCGGCTCCTCCGGCCGGCTCTGGAGGACGGTTCACACACGGTTCTCCTTCTGGTTGGCTGAGGCGGGGGTGGGCGGGTCCGCCTGGCTGGGCTTGGGGGCGGAGAGGCGGCTTTGCGCCTGTGCGGGACGCAGGTTTTAGTACTGAGTGTCTGCGGACAAACCCCCAGGCTGGTCAATCCGGCCCACCTGCAGGATGTGGAGACTGAAGGTAGTGCTAAGTCACCTGGACGGCCGGCTCAAGTCGGACCCGGCACTGCAGGTCGCTCCCTGCTCCAGTGGCTTCCCGCAGGCCTCGGCCGCGGACGTGGTGGTGGTGCACGGGCGGCGCACCGCCATCGGCAAGGCCGGCCGCGGTGGCTTCAAGGTGAGAATCCTTGGGCCGGGAGCCCGGGGGAGGGGGAGGAAGGTGGTCCCTGGAGAGAGGGATCCGGTCATCTGTTCGGTTTCCCGGAGCGGGAGGCGGTCGGCACCCGGGCTGTGGTCGCCTTGTCCCCCTGGGGTAGGGATGCGTGACGCTCACCGCTCTGCAGGACACGACCCCCGACGAGCTTCTGTCGGCGGTGTTGACCGCGGTTCTCCAGGATGTGAAGCTGAGGCCGGAGCAGCTGGGGGACATCTCCGTGGGTGAGCATACCAGCCTCCAGACCCTGTGCTGCGCCCTCCCCGCCTTCCTGTGTCTTCAGCCTTCCCACACCTCCGAACCCGAGTTTCACTGAGGGGAAGGGCGATGGACCCGCTGAGCTCACTGTGATGCACCCCTGATAGCCAGCCTACCCCAGTCCCAAACACTTGGGCACCCCACCCCCGGCACTGCGTATTAAGTGCCATGGAGAACAATGTTCAGTGGGAGATATTCTAAAGCCCAGGAGACGCTGGGAGGCAGGAGACCCCGGATTCTTTCCTCACACTGACATCCTGTCTATGCCAGGACAGAAGAGAGAGACAGTATCTTCCCCTCACACCCTACCCCCCCCAAACACCCATCTCCATTCCACACCTCATTTACAGATGGAGAACTGACCCACTGAATTTGCTCCTGAGGCCTGGAACTTCACCTGTTTCCCACCCCTGCACCTCTTTCCTTGAAATGTAATATATAATGGAATCAGTGTTTCTCCTCCCCATAGTGACAACAGGACTTGGAAGAGGACACTCCGGGGAGGTGTGCAGTTTCACAATCTCATTTCCCTCACCCACAGGCTCAGTTCCATTAACTGTCACATCTTGCATTGTGTTCCTCTTTGCCTAGTCTACGTTATGTTGAAGGGCAGAACATCTGCCCAGTCAGTGCTGTTTGGACCCTCCAGCATTGGGGCTGGTGTGATCAGGACAAGCTGTTGTGTGGCTGGCTTGCCATGCTCCATGAGCCTGCTGAGGGCTCATATTCACAGCTGTACCTTAGTACCCAGGACACCTGGACACTAAATAAAGACTTCTCTTGTTCATAGGCAATGTGCTTCAGCCTGGGGCTGGGGCCATCATGGCCAGGATCGCCCAGTTTCTGAGGTAATCTTTCTTCTAGCTGTGGTTTAGCCACTGTTGACTCTTTGGGGGCCCTGGCACCTGGAATCACAGCCTGTGAGTGGTGGAAAATCAGAGTGGAAAGGAGACCCCAAGGCAACCAGAACCCCACTTTTATGCACCCAACTTTTGCTGTACTTTAAAGGGAGAGGGGTATTACTTTGTCCTAAGCCAAAACACACAGTGTGTCAGAACTGGAGAAAGGTTCTCTGTGGCCTAATTGTACTCAAAGCCAATTCGTTGCTTACCCTTAGAAAGGGTAGATTCTCATATGTCAGATAAGTAACCACAAAAACATGCTGAACAGCAACTTTGCTTCCCTTGCTAGTTGAGCAAGCTTTATACTCCAGGCCCATCCCATCAGCAGAGGCTTGGAAATGGGACAGAGCCCAGGAGCAGCCCTGGTAATCTTGCCCTTCAGCACTTGTTCTCCCAAGATAGGGAATGAATGACTTAATTATTTCCACAAATAGATTTAGACCCAGTTCTTGTTCTTCCAGCTGTATAGAGTAGAAGTAATAGCATTATCCTAAGCTAGAAAGAGAAGCAAAACCTGTCAGAACTGAGCTGCAGACCTATCTTACATGTCTGCCCCAGACTAACCTTCCAGCCTCATCTCTCAGTTGCTTCCTCATCTTGACTTTTCCTCCATCAACCAGCCTGCTGTTCTCCCTACCCTCCACATTCTGTCCCTGAAGAGTGCTGTCCCTGTTTGCTCTCCCTGCCCTAGCTATACTCTGTCCAATACAAGTCTCACCATTGGGAGGCAAAATTCACCCAACCTGTCATGCAAAAAATGAGAGACCTTCTCTCTAGTAGGTTGCATGTGCTTCTCTACTTGTGACTTGGCCATTTGGCCCTGCTATTTCCATCTCTGCCAGTGGATTCTCTTTCTGTATAGTGGCTGGGCATCCTCTGGAGACCACCATTGTAGGCACCCCTAACGTGGTGCCTTATATTTGTAGGTATTTGGTGGAAATTTGGTGGCTTTGGTAAAGGAGTGGTAACCAGGTGTTCAGCAGACATATGGAGCCATTCACATGGAGGGCCAATGTGGAGCCTGGCCTAGGCACTAACACATCTTCCCAAGCCTGGCCACACAGCAGAATCATCCAGGTGTATTCACTTCATGAAATTCTGAGTGGGTCTGAGAAGGGCCTAGAAATGTCCCTGGGGCTTTAACATATTGGCCAATGGAGGTTACATTGGGAAGGCATTCCTAGTATCTCCCAGGGCTGAGCCCAATATAAGATGGGATCCCCCAGAGTAAGAGGTATAAGAATAAACATGCCCAACAGAGCACTTTTTCCAGATGGGGCAAGATATAACATGAAATGATATCACAGATCTGTGTTTTTAGTAAGGCTGAAGTATAGGGGTCGATGATGGCCTTGTTCTTGATATGCCTTTTGCTCTGGTGGCCTAGCAACAGGCCTCCTTCTCTGTTCCTTGGGGACAACAGAGATGTCTGGTTTTCAAAAGGAGAGAAAGGACCTCAGTGGCCCAAACATGTTTCCTGTGCCCTGGGTTAAGGAGAACCATGGAGTGGATGGGCATGCGCTTAGTGCCTCTGGGCAGCATGCACCTGCAGAGGCAGTCTGTCCAGAAGCTTCTCACCCCCCCATTCTATAAGTCTGCAGAGGTGGAAACGGGCTGTCAGGTTGTTCCCCTGGTCTGTGCACCGATAGGGACAGTCATGTGACTCATTAGCACAGCTCTGCTTTCCAAGAGCCTGTCAGGACAGGGCTGACTGGGCCATATCTCCTTCTGTTTCAGTGGCATCCCAGAGACTGTGCCTTTGTCCACTGTTAATAGACAGTGTTCATCAGGGTTGCAAGCAGTGGCCAACATAGCTGGTAAGTTGAGATTGGGTAGTGCCCATGACCATGGCCTAGCATTGGTCTGTCCCCTTGGGATTAGGTCAGAAAAAAGTTGCTGCCTGCTGGGCCAGCAGTAAGCATTTCTGAGAGGACTCTGGGAACAGGAGGGGAGGAACACCCATTACTTGCACACAAGCCTTTCCGGGCACTCCTGGGTCTTCTCTGAGGTTGTGCTCAGTTGCACCAGAGAATGGGTAGCAAAGGGGCTCTGCTGCTCCCATCACAGTTCAAAGCCAGCCCGAGAAAATAGTTTGTGAGACCCATCACAAAAAAGGGCTGGTGGAGTGACTGAAGGTGTAGGCCTT
Organism: Castor canadensis; assembly: GCF_047511655.1. Lineage (NCBI taxonomy): Eukaryota > Metazoa > Chordata > Mammalia > Rodentia > Castoridae > Castor > Castor canadensis. The sequence continues at coordinate 40,230,371 of NC_133402.1, forward strand.
GGGTTCAAACCCCACTACCACAAAACCCCAGTACTGGGGCTCTGCTGCTCCCAGAACAGACTTACTTGGGCCACGGACAGTTACATAGTGCTTTTGTTGCAGGTGGCATCAGAAATGGGTCTTATGACATTGGCATGGCCTGTGGGTAAGAATTTCTTCCAGTTGGAGCTTATTAACCACCTGTGATGATCAAACCAATTTTACTCTCCTCAGGTTTCAGGGGCCACAATTTCAGGATTTTCCCTGAGCACCTGGAGGCATCTGGCTGGGAGTGTGCTCCCACAAATGCAGCCTAGGTGTGGCCCCCAGCGGTGACCCCTCAGCAATAGCTCACATCTCAGCAGTAGTGGGGGAGGGCAGTTAGCCTCCAAGCTTTCTTTACTGGAAATCTGTCAGGCTGGAAATGTGAATGAGCATGTTGGGAAAATGCAGCACTTAGACTTCCTTCTGTGGTTTTTGTTGATTCTCCATGCTGCTGAGAGAGAAGTGGAAGTTTGGTTCCCTAAAGCCAGGGACAATTCTCTATTGTCTAAATATCTATTCATTTTACTGGACTATTGACCCCTGTCCCTACCCTGGGACCAAGGTGGGAACTTCCAGCTGACTGAGTTCTGGGGGACAAAATCTCTGTTGTGATTTGGTCATTGTTACCTCCACCCAGATTGTGACATCACCTTTGCTTGCAGGAAATGGAACTGTAGAAATTGTATTTATAGAGCCTCCAGGGAAGAGAAAGGTGCTAGAAGGACAGGTTGATCTGTCTTTCAGATCCTGGTGGAGTGTTACTTGACAAGAAGTATTTCTGGCCTCTGCCAAGTTCTGGGCTGACTTGCACTGGGTTGTGTTCTATCCTATGTCTTAGTAGGAAGACAGCCAAAGTCTATTAAATAGTAACTGTGACGAGGCAAGGGCCATTGCCCTCCCTCCCCTTTGTTGTCCCTCCTCTTTCTGTCTTATTGGGGTAGAGCATGTGTGGGCAACATTTGCAGAAGGCTGGAGTCTTTGTAAGTTCCCCAGGTGACTGAATTCAAAGCAGGTTAAGGTGCATGGTACAAGTGTAGTAAAGATCAGGGCCAGGTTAGTACTGAAATCACAACCTTGCAGTTCCTAAAACAAGAATGTACATTTTCCCAAGAATCCCCACTGGGAGTGAGCTCTGGAGCCAAACTGCCTACCTGGGGTCCCAGCTGGTGACAATCCACATTCCTCTATTTCTCTAGATCCTCATGTGCAAATGGGGATTCCTGCCTCAGTTCTATCCATGTTGATGAAGGATTGAGTGGATAACACAGTTCACACTTGGGGCCTGAAACATGTGACTAACACTGCTAAAGACTCATGCCTGAAAATAGTTCCCACTAGTGCTAAGGGGGGGACAAACACACTCAGTCAGGGTTGCATGTTCTCATTCTTGAAGTTATAGGCTCTCCCCCACAGTTCCTTTGACCCCTCTACACTGGCCACTGCCCCTTCCTCTCCACCCATCCCACCTCCTTGTCTATGCAGGTCTGGGCACTCCATGATATGAGCTTTGTGATCACTTTAAAGATTTTCTTCTTCTGACTAAGAGGTTTTGGGGAAGGGCTGGGCTTTGGGGTGTTTCCTGTACTGTGGTGCCCACTGTCTGGCACAGCAGTTGTACAGTGCAGCAGGACCCTGTTCTTAGGAGTGCACATGGTGCAGGGCTCTGTCCTGGGCTGCAAGGCGAGACAGGGCTCAGCAGCTCTGAAGCCCCTGCTCTGCCTCACTGACCACATGCCCTGCTCGTGCTTTCTGGAGGACCCACTAGACTTCCCAAGGGCCCCTGGCTATTCCCCAGCACTACCTGAGGGTTCTAGTAGAATTCAACCCCTCCTTCTTTCTCTTCCTCAGGGTGGAGTCCATGTCCCTATCTGGTAGAATGAACCCTGGAAACATTACTTCCCGTGCGATGGAAAATAAGAAGGCCAGAGACTGCCTGACCCCTATGGGGTGAGTGCCATGCATAACTTGTGTACCTCAGCTCAGTTCTCTTCCTCATGACCGAGGCACTTTCTCATCTATGTGGATGGAAGTTCCAGCCTGGTTCCCCTTTCTCTCTGTGTTACCTCTTCTCCAGGGACTCTGGGCATGGGACCTGATGCTGCCCTTGACTCCCCTTTCCTGAGGCCCCCAAGTCTTCTCTAAGTCCCTGCATTTCCAAACACAGTCCACCCGGTCATGTCCCTCTGAGGTGCCCAGTCTTAGGAAGGATGATGGCAGCTATCCCCCAAGCTGGGCCTTATCACGTGCAACATGGGAAATAGGTTACATTTATCCAGCACCTGGTCTGTAGCTGGTCTCAGCTCTAGCTACCACCAATGCCCTTGGTGGAAAACTGACTTCGTGGATGTATGAGAAGGTAGAGGATTATGGAGGACAGTGCCTGGCTTTGTCCACATCCTATATTTCTTGTCCTGGAAAACAAGAATCCTGGGCCAAAAGACCTGGGTCCAAGGATAAGGACAGGCTTTCACTCAGCTGAGCAGTAGCTAGGTTTGGCCTTTCCAGAGGTGACATGGGCATCCTCATCTCCCCACATGACAGCACTTCTCCTTGGGCATAGGGGACTATGGCCAAGCATGGCTGGGTAGTACCCCACTTAGCCTCCTACCCCTTCCCTTTCTTTTAGTATTGGGGATTGAACTCAAGGCCTTTCACTTGATAGTCAGGCACTCTACTCTGAAGAACCATGCCCTCAGTGCTCTGCCCTCTTGCCTCTGCACTGAGGCTGCTAATCCAGGGACAAAAATTCTGCATGTGGGTACCTTCCCTCTGGGAGAGGGTATCTTTGGTATATGAGCCTCTGAGCATAGTCCAGTGCGGTGACTCCCTATTTGTGCCCTACATCATCCTGAGGGCATGTGTGCCACTTCCTCTTGTCATGCTGTCCCTCTGGTATGGATTGGCCCTGGGGTCCAGGAGTCTGAGCACAGCTCTACAGTCCCACCCAGGCCTCCAGGCTGCCAGACCCAAGCCCACCTGGTTTGCTGTTTGTGTTCTAGGATAACCTCAGAGAATGTGGCTGAACAGTTTGGCATTTCAAGAGAGAAGCAGGACACTTTTGCATTGGCCTCCCAACAGAAGTGAGTGCAGCTTGGCTGAAACATGGAAATGGCTGGTGATGAGGTTGTAATGGTCTAAGGTGGAACTAGGCAGTGAGGGGTTTACAGCCTCATGCTTCCAGATGGAGGTGGCAGGGGCCAGCACTTTGTGGGTTCATGGCTTCTCCAGGTCCTCTTACTGACTGTCCACATTGAGGTCTGAGTGTCTTCTCCCTAGCTGGGCCTTGGGTCTCTCTCTGTCACTGTAACATGGGCCAGGCCTCATCTCCTTTTGGCTGTGGCATGATGTCTGGACATGGTGGCCACTGGCTTCTTTAAGGTCCAAAGCATAGGGACAGCCTTGCTAGACACCTGTCACCCTAGTATCTGGGGCAGGCTGGGGCTGAGGAAGCACCCTGAGGCAGGGACAGGGGCTGGGGCTGAAATCTGAGAAACACAGAGCCTTGGGCCTCTGTCAGTGGCAGGCTAGGTTGGCCAGTCCAACCGTGCAGAGGACAGCAAAGTAATGGTCAGTGTCCTGAACAGATGACATCCCCCAGGCAGTGATTCCCAGCCTCTCAGGGAGAGGTTAGTATGTGCACTTTGGTTGAAAACTTTAGGTTCCTTATCATAGAAATGTCCTTGGGTGCTTGTATTTTGTACTTGATTATATTATACAGGGTCCCCTGAAAAGCCCTGTGCTTTTAATACTATGAAAAGCATCAAGGAGTTGAGTACACGTCACTTAAATATATGGAAACTGGAGAACAGGTGAAGTGGTATGGTGAAAAGGAAAGCTTGTAGAACCCAACATAAATATTCCTGGGGCTCCATCCTCAGTGTAATAGAGACCACACTTAGTCCCTGTTGGATGATAGACTACAAAGAGAGGGACACAACCTCTAGACTTCATTCTTCCCTTTGAGGTTGGAATTGGCCATGATCTGGCATGTAAGGTTGATGACAAAGGTGTCCCAGAAGGCCTTGGGTATGTTTTCCCATCCCAGGGACAGGTGGGGGTCCTGAGCAACCCCCAGGCAGTCAACTTGGGTTCCCTCAAGAATAGGCTTGTCCCCAAACTTCAAAGTCTAAGGTTGTATGTCTTCTTGTGAGGGCAAAAGTGGGGGCAGGAAGGAAGGGCACCCACTCCAAGGGAGCCTGAGCTTGGCTGTGCTTGGTGCTGGCAGGGCCGCAAGAGCCCAGAGCAGGGGCTGTTTCCGCACTGAGATTGTGCCTGTGACCACCACCATCCTCGATGACAAGGGCACCAAGAGGAGCATCACCGTGTCCCAGGATGAGGGTATCCGCCCTAGCACCACCATGGAGGGCCTGGCCAAGCTGAAGCCTGCCTTCAAGGATGGCGGCTCTACCACAGCTGGTGAGCCTGGGCAGGGGAGTGACTGAGCCAGGCTGGCTGTTCTATTCTGGGAGCATGGAACTGACCAGGGCACTTCACAAGGTGAAGTGGAAGGACTTCCACAAGGTGGCTGTGGAAGGACTGGTCCTTAGCCCCACCCTGATGCCTCCTCGCCCCAATCATTTATCCCCTAGGGAATTCTAGCCAGGTGAGTGATGGGGCAGCAGCCGTCCTGCTGGCCAGGAGGTCCAAGGCCAAAGAGTTGGGCCTCCCTATCCTTGGCGTCCTGAGGTCCTATGCCGTGGTTGGGGTCCCACCTGATGTGATGGGCATCGGACCTGCCTATGCCATCCCTGTAGCTTTGCAAAAAGCAGGTAAGGTGGCTCCTTCACACCCTAGACTGGATTTCCCTCCCACCCTACAGCTGGGAGGCACTGGGATTGGTCCTGTGGGTGCTGAGGAATGAAGGTGGGCAGGCTAGCACCCATACCAAGGCCTTTTGCACCCACTCACACAATAGAAGAGACAGACACACTAGGCACTTGGGACCCAGGGGAGACGCTGAGTCCTGCCCAGGGGCCACTGTCAGCTCAGGTCTATACCTTGCCTGCAGGGTTGACAGTGAATGATGTGGACATCTTTGAGATCAACGAGGCCTTTGCAAGCCAGGTGAGTCTGTCTCAGAATTGCCTGGGTCCTGGAAGTCCTATAGGAGTGGGTGGGCCAGCTGGGCAGGGTGCAGTAGAGGCTCCAGCGGCCCTGGCTTCTTGCAGGCAGTCTACTGTGTGGAGAAGCTAGGAATCCCCCTGGAGAAGGTGAACCCCCTAGGGGGTGCAGTGGCTCTGGGCCACCCCCTGGGCTGCACTGGGGCGCGACAGGTCATCACACTGCTCAACGAGCTGAAGCGCCGCGGGAAGAGGTGAGGCTGCTCCTCATGAGGTCATGGGGGATGCCCGAGCTGGGGCGTCTGAGGGGTGGGACCTGGGGAGGTGAGCACACAGACACTCCGAACTAGGGACTTAGGGGCGTGAGCCCTATCTTCCTGAAGGGCCAGCCTTGAATGTAACCCTGGCCGATAGAGGGCATCTGCTGCCTGGACTGTGTGCCAGGTGGGCAGTCAGGGAACCAATTTTGGACAGGTCTGGACTGCGGGTTTTGCATCCTCTATCCAGGAGACCCTGGTCCATGCAGTTCAGCCTGGGGGTGTGGGTGGTGGGCCTTGGTGGTTTGGCCTCTGCCCAGCCAACGCAAGTTCTATTCCCCAGGGCATATGGAGTGGTATCCATGTGCATCGGAACTGGAATGGGAGCCGCTGCTGTCTTCGAATACCCTGGGAACTGAGGTCCTGCTGGAGGTGCTGCCCAGACAGCCCTGCTTTGGTACCAGACAGGGACATTACAGAATCATCCACATGGGACATCCAGCACCTGTGGTGGTACAGGTGGACAAATCAAGGGACTTTACCTTAGAAAATGTGAACACAGATGACACAGTCCGGGAGCGGATGGGGTATTGGGCCACCCCCACAGTCCCCTGTAGCTGAGCCAAAGTTGGTGTGGGTCATCCAGGCCTGAGGGCCATCATGTAGGTCTTGGGGGGATGGTGACTTTTGGACAGGGTACATTGGATGTAATAAATGTGCTTGACAGCTGTGGTTTATCCAAGGGCCAGCTTTGGCCCTGCTGGTCTTCTCTGCCATCTGAGAAATGATTCTTCATGACTTGGTCTCCATGGTGGTGTGGCCTATGCTTTGTGTTATTTCTGGGGACATAGGATGCAGGGCCTTAGCTGTGACCCCTGCCATGGAAGGGGGCTCCTCCATCCCAGGAGCTGTTGGAGCCCCTGGTCATGTCCCTGGCACAGCAGACCGGATCCTCAGCCCTGCGCCATGTTATTCCCTCAGCTGAGGAGGGCTGTAGGGCAGGGATGCCTCAGAGCTGGTGATGTGCCATGTATCTCTCGTCATAAGAGCCTTGGCCCCGGAGCCGCAGGGTGCAGGCCTTCTCACCCAGCACGCCCTCTACCACCAGCATGGACTTGTACAGCTTTCTGCTCCTGAGAGACAGGAAGTGTGGGGAGGGGAGGACAAGTGAGGTAAGGAGATCCCCAGCAGTAACCCTAGTCCTATGGGCAGTGCCCAGGAGCCAGATAATAGCAGCTATTATCTGTCAATGAAGAACACCTGCAGAGAGGTAGAGGTTGGGGGTGTGCATTGGTGGGTCAGGCCGCCACCAGCCCACTGCTTGTGGAGATCCCGAAGACCTCAGCCTCTTTGGCTGCCTCCTTCTGTCCTGTGCTGAGGAGACAGGAGGACGTCCATGGGCACAGGCAGGTCCATGCGTTGTCCCACAAGACTTCATTTGCCCCAGGCCAGCCTGCCTCTCAGGTGTCACCTCTGGTCTGCCAGCAACACAAGACAGGGCAACCCAGGGATCACTTGGGATCAGAGACTGGCCATCTCCAGGAGTGACCATTGGCACCACCCCCTCAGGAGCTAGCCTACTAGGCCAATGCCCAGGGGCCCTTACTGGGGGGTCTTGCCCAGCCCCACTAGAGAGCAGTTGGCAGGCAAGAGGGCAACACATACCCATCACCACGGTCCAGTAGCTCTGGCAGCCACTGAGGTTCATCAGGTAGACCTCCCAGGCCTGCTGCTGGTTCGCAAAGCAGGTCCCAAAGTCCACCCAGCTGGTGGAGAGCTGCAGCTCAGGCACAGCCACAACAGCCTGCAGTAACACCACCTAGGGGCACAGTCTTAGACTTGATGGTAGATGGAGTGACTTTGCCCACTGCAGTAGGGCTCTGAGCTGGGGTCACTGGGGCACACCAAATTACTGATGTCTCTGAGCAAAACAGGGACAGCAGGTGGCAGAGGCTGATACTGCCATCATAGCCAGTGGGTGCTGGCAGGATTTGTGTGGCAACAGGCCAGAAGGAGCCCTCTGCTCCCCATCAGCCCCACTCCCATGGAGCCCTGTGCTCGACCTTCTCTCCTCCTTCCTCCCACTCCTCTTTCTATGGGGCCTGAAGCTCAGCTCTCCATAGCCCCCACATCACCTCCAGCTGCTGTCATACACCACTTGCTCCCTGTGGTCCCTGGCAGCTCACAGTGCTAGGGGACAAAACAGGGACTTGGCTTCCCACTTGGCCCATGACTTCTGGCCTCTCTTCAGCCCCCCTGCCCCAGTCCTCACCCTCAGCCCCAGATAGGCTCCCTGCTCCCTTGGCTCCACACTAGGGCCTGTGACCGGGCTGTGAAGCTCACCCTGGAGCTTCAAGTCCTCCACAGCTGCCTCAGGTGCTCACTGTCCCCATGCAGCAGCCCGTCCCCCAGTCTGTCAGTGTGGTTTCCCTTCTCCTTGATTAAACACCACATTAGGCTTCCCCACCACCTCCTCTAGGGAGCATCCCTGGTTTCCCACCCTCCAGCCCCTGACCTGGCTCTGAGCTCCTGAGTCATGTGAGGAAGGATGGCCCTCCTCTCCCTGGGCACAAGGCCTCTTCCAGGGCAGTCTGCAACCACAGTCAGGGACTGGGGCTCCTCATTGCTGAGGGCCTTTTCTGGCGGTGTCTTTCCTCTCACCCCATGGAACAGAGCCCAGCAGGTGCCACCCTTCTCCCTGCAACTTACCTGAGTGGTCTGGTTGGTGAACTCCAGGAACAGAGGCTGAGTAAACACCATCTCTTTCTCTCCATTCTCGCTCTGCTCAATATCCACTCCAGGCAGCATCTGGTCATCCGGGAGCTTCTGGTAGGAGAGCAGCTCCAGAGAGAGCAAGAAAGACACATTCACCTGAGCAAATGTGGACACAGTCATCTCAGGCTGGTGAGGGCAGACAGCACTTACCCAACTGAAGTCATGTCCTGCTGCCCTCTGGAGGCCCCTGCAGGTCCAGCAAGGGCGAGCCCTGGCCCAGGCAGCCTGCAGGGCCCAGATGAGCCCAGCTGCACAGCAAACAGCCCAGCAGTGCCCCCGTCTGGTGCATTCATTCTATGAGCACTGCAGGCACCTGCTCTGCAGAAAAGCCAAGCAAGCCCTTGCCTGCCCTCAGGAGTCAGAGGCCAAAGGGTAAGAGAATCAGCAAGTGCTCATTCCACTTTGCATAACCCGGGCCAAGGTGGAGCCCCTGGGCTGAGGATGGGCTTTGTCTTTGTCTTGAAGACATGAGAAGCCTGTGAGGGTTTAAAGCAGGGATCTCCCTGAGTCAGCTCTTCCTTTCTCAAGGCCACACTGGCCACTGTGGGGAGGTGGGCTGTGGGAGCATGAGTGGATCGAGGAGGCTGAGACCTGAACTTAGGCTTAGCAGGGTGAGGTTTGGATGCTGGCTCCCAAAGACAAGTCTGTGGACCTAGAGGTATAGGACCAAGGTACCTGTTGGTGGTACAGATTCCTGGGCCTCAGAGTCAGCAGCAGGTCAGTGAGACCCTTTATTAAAACCTTAGGAAGGTTTGACTATGTCTCCAAGACCTTTCTAATTAAATCTATAGTTATGTAGAGCTTTTGTGATGTTCTGTATTGGTGCTGTCCAATTCAGCAACTACTAGCCATGTGAAAAATATGACAGAGGAACTGAATTTTAAATCTTACTTGAATTAAATTTAAATTGCCATTTGTTACTAGTTGCTATTGTAGTGCAGATTTCCACCCTGACATACTGAATCAGAAATTCTGGGAGTGGGCCCCAGAGACCTGTGTTTTAGCAACATGTCACTTAGGTGAGGGTTGAGAGTCAGCTAAATTAGCATTCAATAACAACAAAAATAATTACAATACCTTCACATATCTGGAAATTTTTAAAGTTTTCTAAAAAACACTTCTCAGGCCTCTAGGTCTAAGAAGAAATCACTACAGAAATTAGAAAATATGCAGTACTAAATGATTTTTAAAAAAAGATTGTGTATCAAAACCCAGCATGTTGGTGAATGTCTATAATCCCAAGTATGCAGGAGGTGGAGGTAGAAGGATCTCTGTCCAAGGCTGCCTGGGCAAAAGCATATGACCCTATAGGAAAAATAAAGCAAAAATTTCTGGGGATGGGAGGCAAGTAGTAGAACGCTTACCTGCTCAAGGCCCTCGGTTCAAACCTCAGTACCACCAAAACAAAACAAAAAATACCTGTGAATTACAGCTAAAGCAATAATAGTAAGAGGAAAAGTTAGTCTTCATGGTTATATTAACAAAAAAGAAAGGCAGAAAATTAATGAGTGAGGTGTTTCAATTTAAGAAGTTAGAATAGTGTACCTACGTATGTCCCTCAAGTGTCTACCCAGCAAGCATTCATACTGCCTAAATAAATAAATATACCCATCAGATAAGTAAAGAATGAAGTTATTAAGAACAGAGGGTGGGGGAAGCTCAGTGGCAGAGTTCATGCTTAGCCTTTATGAGAACTGAGTGAAACAGAAAACACTAAAAATTGTTTAATTAAAAGGGTTCGTTATATGGGCTAATGCAAAAACATCTGCCAATTTCAATGCTTTGTTTTTGAGATGGAAATCTCACTATATTGCCCAGGTAGGTCTCAAAACCTGTGGCTGGATCCTCCAGACTCAGTCTCCAGAGTAGCTCAAAGTAAAGGCACGTGCTACAATGCCTAGCAATTTTTATTTCTTTTAAAAAAGAGAGAAGGTACAAGTGAACACTATTAGGAATTAAAAAGGAAAAAGAGGGCTGGGGATCAAACCCAGGGCCTTATGCATATTAGGGAATCACTATACCACTTAGCTACTTCCCAGCTCCCAAATTTGTTTTATTAAGGCCACAGTCATTGGATTAGAGGCCACCCTCATCCAACATGACCTCATCTGTGAAACCTTATTTCCAATAAAGCTGCCTTCCCAATACTGGGAGTTAGGACTTGAACACATCTTTTAGGGGTACACAATTCTACTCACTACATGGTATTAATTTAACTCTTTAATGAAAACATTCAAGAATATGCATTTAAGCAGCCACTGGTGGCTCACACCTGTAATCATAACTACAGAGGTCAGGAGGATTGAAGTTTGAAGCCAGCCTCTACCAAATAATTCTGGAGTCCCTATCTTGAAAATACCCAACACAAGAACAGGGCTGGTAGAGTGGCTCAAGTGACCAAGAACCTGCTTAGCAAGCATGAAGCCCTGAGTTCAAACCCCACCAATGCAAAAAAAGAAAAAAACAAATGCATTTACCTGTAAGTGTATTCTAAGTGTCTGATAAGGATGCTTTCGTTTTCCTGCTTTCTAAATGGGTATTACATTTTTATTTCCTATTTCACCCACTGATTATGAAGACAATGATTTCAAAGTTCTAAGCAACTTGAGGTCCACCCAATTATTTTGTTGTTGTTTTTTTTTGTATTATTTTTGTCCACAAACTAAAAATTCAACAAAAGAGAGTAAGTTGAACTGCAAAAGTCATCCCATTCACCATTTCCAAATCTCACTCCCACGGGTGATTGTTATGGATAACTCAGTATACCTTTCTGGACTTTTCTTTCACATATACAGAAATACTTGGTTTATCATGGAGAAAAGTTCCCAAGGATGAATGAAGAAACCAGAAAAATGGGACATATTTACACTTAATTTTCCTAAAACACATTTGATTCCAAAGAGAGTACAAGCACATAGCAGCAGAAATACTCAGACTTGGAGGAAATAGCTCTTGTCTCCAGAACTCTTTGGAATCTGCTTGCTTAAAACATCCACATCCATCAAACTTTTCTCCAGATATGAACATAAAATCAGCTTTAAAAAAAAAACAGTTTAACCTCCACTGGACACAGTGGCTTATGTCTATAATCCCAGCTACTCAGAAGACCAGAGATTATAAGGATCACAGTTCAGAGCCAGACTTGGCAAAAAGTTAATGAGACCCCCATCTCAACAAACAAGTCAGGTAGTAGTGGTATGTGTCTCTAATCCCAGCTATACACAAGGCATAGGTAGGAGAAGAGAGATCCGAGGCTGATCCTGGACAAAAATGCAAGGCAACTAAAGCAAAAAGATCTGGGGGTAGTGACTGAAGTGGTAAAGTGCTTGCCTAGTATGTGTGAGCCCCAAGTCTAAACTCCTGTTCCATGAGAAAAGATTTTAAGCTCGGCTGCGTGAGTTACTGGATGCGGGCCCAGTCCCACCCTCATGCTAGGATGAACAAATCCATGTAACACTCGCTTTGATGGACTACAGTCCAAAATATTTATTTTCACTCATAAAAGCATCCAATTGATCTTACAAATAATTTAACTTTGTAAAATTCTAAGGTAGAACAGTCAGAAGAAAGACTTAATTCCTAACATATCCCGAGTACATAGAGAGATCCCCCAGCTAAATACAAATGAGTAAGTAAATAGAAACAATCCATCTGTATGAAGAAAGCACATTTTCTTAAGAATTTTTGCAAAGTGGAAGTTTTATTTGAGGAAATTCCATGTTGGCTGTGACTACAAAACTGTAAAGAATGAAGAAGTGCTCTGGTGCTATGCCAGGGAAGACCAGAGTGTAAGCTAAATTTGTTTGTGTCTGTTTTCTTATTTTACAATGAGTTTCACTATTACATTTCCTAAATGAAAAGTTTCTATCTCTGTAAAGCTTTCATCTAGTGCTTACCCTCAGATTAGTTTTTGATTTTCACTGATTTCTGTCCTGATGTCATTTATTCAGCTGAAAAACACCTAAAAAGAAAACTCTGTAATTCGAAAACCCAAAGAAAAAGTAGAATCAGCTGGGGCCAGTGGCTCACACCTGTAAGCCTATCCACTTGGAAGGACGAGATCAGGAGGATCATGGTCCAAAGCCGGCCAGGGGAAATAGTTCATGAGACCCTATCTCAAAAAAACCTATTGCAAAAGGTGCTGGCAGAGTGGCTCAAGTGGTAGAGTGCCTTACGAGCAACTGTGAGGCCCTGAGTTCAAACCTATGCCCCCAAACAAATCCGCTAACAAAACAGTACCACAAAGAAAAAGAAAATGTAGAATCATATCTTTGTAGCTTGAGGGTAAGAAAGCACTCTTTAAATCAGATTAAATAGCCTGGAAAATAAGGCCCCCAAAATGATGGATTTTTAAATTATATTCAAATTAAAAATTTCTAGTCAACAAAAAAGATGGACATGAAAGTTAGCATGTACTGACATACTGGAAGAAGATATTTGTAAATCCCTACAGGAAATTTACATTTTGAGATACAAGAGATTTTTGGAAATCCATAAGAAAAAAATATAATGGACTAAAAAAATGAGCAAAAGATAGAAGCAGGAAACTCACTGAATGGGAAATCCCAAATGGCTAATGACTATGTATGAAGAGGTGTTCAAATTCCAATGATAAGTGAAGTGCAGAAGTGCAAATTAAAATAATAATGAGCAATGACTCCTCACCTATGAGTCTGGAAATGGAAGATTGGAAATGCCAAGTAGTAAATATAGGATGAGGGCCTCATGTTCTAGGTGAAACTGCCAACTGGCACGGCCAACCTTGGTGGGGGGCAGTCCAGCACACCTTTTGGTCAGATCAGTTATGCACAGGTAGCATAAATCCTTTCAGACACAAAGCCCAGAAACATTCTTTCACGCAGGTCCATAGGGCTGTTCGCATTGAACTGGAGTCCACCCAAGTGAAGTTCACAGGGGACCTGGACAGTAAAATGTGGGGTGAGCTCTCTATTGAAAAGGATTAACTAGATCGGGGGTTCCCAAATGTCCTTCTTGTATGACATCCTTAAGTCTCAACAATTTATTTCAAGTGCTCCTCAACCAAAGGAAGTAATAGTCTGGTTAGCCATAGTGTTCTGTTCTGTTATTAAGTGGTTAAGTCCAAATAGTTTAATATACATTTATGTCCTAATAACTTAGTACCTGTTTGAAAAAAAATTCAGATGAGTTGGAGGAGAAAATAATACTTCCTTCATTCTTAAATAGCAAGAATTATTTACTAAGGAGATGTGTGTGTCTGTTGAGTCCTGTGCTACTTCTCAAATGTTGGGATCAGATTGGTCACAGCACCCTTATATTCTGTGTCACCTTGATTTTCATGCAGTAGTGTCAACAGTGACGGGAGGCTTTTGGGGCGGAGGAACCTCAATTTGGTCATGAGAGCACTTGACTAGGTCACAGAAAAGAATTTAAGAACGAGTCAAGTGTGAGATGTAGGCAGATTTATCAGCAAGTGGGAAAAGAACACACTCAAAGGGTAGATTGTAGGCATGAAGAGATGTGTCATGCTCTCTTTAGACATAGATGTGTTTGAGGCTACATTCTTGAGATTCTAATCTATATTGGTTTTCTGAGCATCTTGCTAATCAATTATTTTTGTTATGCTCATAAAGTCTTATCAGAGGTTTCTATTGTTAGAGGCTTATCTGATGATTCCTGTGCTTGTGCTGTGTGACCTCAAAGAGTAGAGAGGATCAAACTAGAGGGCACACAATCCTTTACTGTGATTCTATGGGATCACGTTTTGTTTTTTTTGCGGTCCAGTGTGTGTTTCAGATAGGGATGTTTATGATCCTGTGGAGTCACTTTGTGGAAAGTTTAAGATTTTATTTCTTTTTCCATTTCCCTTCCTGTCTTCTCCATTTCCCTAGCTAGTGCTTTCTTATAAGGAATTGCTTACAATTATTTTTTTTGTAAGTACTTGCTTGCAAGTTGCTTCTCAGGAGTAACAGTGACTGCTCCTTTGAGAGTTGTCCTTTGGTGCAATTATTTTTATACCCATCCTAATCCTTTTGAAAGGATTATGTCCCCTTCTTTTTTTTCTAAATTCTAAGATGTTAATTGTTAAATAATCTTTCTTTAGATTTACAGAATCCAGAACATCTGGTGACCTTTGTAATTCCTCCTTAGTCTTAGTTCAGTGCTTCAACTAACACAAAGCATTTAAATTGCTATGAGGCTTAACTTGCAGAAAAGTAGAATGTCTGTTTTAAGAAAATACAGGAACTAGCCTAGTGCAGGTAATTCCTGCCTGTAATCCTAGCTACTCAAGAGGCAGAGATCAGGAGGAACTCGGTTGGAAGCCAGATGGGGACAAGTAGTTTGAGACACCCTATCTCAAAAATACCCAACACAAAAAAGGGCTGGTGGAGTGGTTCAAGTGGTAGAGCACCTGCCTAGCAAGTGTGAAGCCCTGAGTTCAAACTCCAATACCACCAAAAAAAAAAAAGGAAAGTAAAGAAAATACAGAACTAGTCCCATTAGGTCAAAGTTGATTGCCATGTTCTGACTAGAGAGAGGAAAAACAATAGGGAGACACATGCCCTGGGTGATGTCCACTCAGCACATACCCCTCCTGTCCATTGTCTGACTGTATGTCTTTTCCCTCCCTAGAAAGCTCGTTGTATCCCTGAGTTCCCTAAGATGGAACTTTTTTTTTTTTTTTTTGCAGTACTGGGGCTTGAACTCAGGGCCTACAACATGAGCTACTCCACCTATCTTTTTTTAGTGAAGGGTTTTTTCGAGATAGGGTCTGAGAACTATTTGCCCAGGCTGGCTGACAGAAGCCACTGGTGCCTGGCCCCATGATGGAACTTTGAGGTCCATTTCCTGAAAATGCTAGCCCTTAAGTAAACCCAATTCCTTCCTTCGAACACTCTGCTCTCAAATGTTGGCCATAGAGTGGCGAGCCCCCTGGACCTTATTCTGGTGACAAAGATATGCTATGGAAAGGAATGTAGCACAGTGGGATGATGGGCCTGTGGACGTCTTCAGGTTAGTAGCTCACATGGTGCCTCACGTGTTTAGGATTATTGGGGATCAGATAAAGTAATGCGCCAAAGTGTGGACTTTGACACACTCAGATAAAGAATGCAGGTCTCTGACCTTCAGGTTTCTGAGGCATGATAGATCAGGAAAAATGAGGCATAGGAAACACCAGCCAGGAATTCAGAGATAAACACTGTAGGAATGAATAGCTTGGTTCAAAGCACACAGGCACTGTTTTCTTTGCTTTAAGCCTACCCCCTCAACAAGCTGCAACATTTAGTGAGAAGAAAAAAAAGGAGGGGTCACAACTCTCTCCCTCTGACCTTGTCCATTTGCCCAAATTATTAGTTTGCTCTGGAAAATAAGCAAGGATATTTTTTTTAAAAAAAGTGACAAAGACACTTAGTCTAATACATACATACATACATAAATACATACATACATAAAAATACTTGGGGCAGAGTGGGTCCAAGGGGTAGAGCACCTTACCTAGCAAGCATGAGGCCTTGAGTTCAAACCTCAGTACTGCCAAAAACAAACAAAACACACACACACACACATACACACAAACACACACACACACACACACACACATACACACACACATAAAACTTGGAAACATGACTCATTTGATCAAAAGTGTTTACAAAGAAAAATATTTATTCCAAGGATGGATGTCCATCTTAAAAGAAGCATTCAGGAGGACCCATCTTTTGTTTAAAGAGATGCTTAAACACCTATGTCATTATGTCCCAAAGTTTAGTAAACAGACCAACCTTAAAATCTCAGTCTGGGCCCATCTGGGCACTGATGGCTCACGCCTATAATCCTAGATGCTAGGGAGGCTGGGCAGATAATTTGAGAGATCCATCTCCAAAACAATGAGAGTAAAATGAATTTGAGGTGTGGCTCAAGTGGTAGAATACCTGCTTTTCAAGTGAAAAGCCCTCTGCACCCAATTAATGAAACAGTGTAACAGCAAAAATGACTAAGTGCCAAAACACAGAGGAGCACTCATCCCAGGGAGAATTTGAGCCGACTCCGTACCATACTTTTTCATCATAAATATCCTTGATGCTAGCATGCTTGTTGTACCTGTTTACCAGATGTGCCCACACCATGACTGAGTTGTGTACTATCCTTTCTTTGCTTTGCCTTACTAATAAACTTTTTTGGTCTCTTCTTCAATGTGTCCTAAGTTTTTTTTTTTGTAACATCACAAACTTGGTACCCAAGAACCAGGCAGAGGCCTCCTCCCTTTTGGAGACCTTTTCCCTAGAGCCTCATGGGTTCTGGTAAGATTTCTTCCCCCAGTGTGGGGAGGGACTCTTTCTCTGTATTTTCCCATCTGACTAAGAAAACTTCTTCCAAAAGAAATGTACTTTCCTCAAACTCTCTTTCTGACATATTAATCAAATAACTAGGCAAGATTAAGAAAGAATGAATTCTCCAGAGGTTACCTGGGAGGCTTTATCTGCATAAGACATCACTCTGTTCCCAGTAAAGTTGAATCCCTCATTTTACTGCAACTTGTCACAACCTCCCTAGGAATCTCTGTCCTATGAAGATGTTATCTAAACTTTAACCATCTGGTCCTTTCTTTATGTTTCATAATTTGTATGGCTGCTGTGCACATGTGCATGTTAATAAATTTGTTAAGCTATCTTTTGTGATGGGGTGTTGGCCATGATCTTTTATGATGGGCAGGAAGGGGTCTCACCCCCTCTTCTGCCCCTACCACTTCATGTGTTTCCTTAGAAAATGAGCAATATCCCACCACACCCCTATGGGTTCCCAGGGCACCTTGACGCACAGTTTGGGAAACACAGGATTAGATATGTAAATATCAATATGACTAAACCTTCAAAACAGTTCTGAATATAGAAAGTACTTAAACTGTTGTGGGTTGAGTATTTATGTCCTGTAAAGTCCACTGGATCCCTATCCCTTAATGTGATGATGTTAAGAGGCAGAGCCTTTAGAAGACAATCTATTAATCATGAAGGAGGAGCCCTCAGGAATTGAATCAGTTTCCCCTTAATCCATGCATGTGAATGGGGGAGAGGTCTTGGCCCTAAGACTTCACAGCCTCCAGAACTGTCTGCTGTTTAAGTCACCAGTCTATGGTATTTTGTTATAGTAGTGCAAGCTGACCAAGACACAAAGAAAGGAATAGGAGGCTCCACTGAGGCTTCAGTGACCTGCCTCTTTTTTTTTTTCCAGCAGTACGGGGATTTGAATTCAGGGCTTGTGTTTGCTAGGCAGGTGCTGTACCACTTGAGCCATGCCCCAGCCCTCTTTTTTTTTTTTAAATTTTATTTTTTCCCTTGTGGTGGTGGGGATTTAACCCAGGGCCTTACATATGCTAGGCAATTACTCTACCACTAATCAATATCCCCAGCCCATATTCTCAAACTTTCAATCCCCCTGCATCAGATTCCCAAGTGCTGAAATTACAGGTGTTCATCACCATGCGTGGCTAGTGGCATGGCTCTTCACTGCTGAACTTAGGGACAGGTTTCTAGGTGGCATGTAACTTGTCAAAAGCCCCATTTCCCAGGAATGTTCTTCTTCTGGCTCCTACCACATGACTCTCCTGATCCCTTCCTGTGAATTTAACTTATTCTTCATATTTCTCTTGGGGGGGTCTCCATCTGTTCTCTTCTGAGTCTTTTTGCACATCTAACCCACTCCCATTGGGAGCTATTAGCTCCCAAATCATTGTTTTCAAATCATATCTCTTTTTTGAGCTGGGGGGCACATAGCCAATGGCCTGGCCTGCTCAACAACTCCACTCAGACACTTCACATGGACCTCAAACCCACCATGTCCTGACTGAACACCAACTCCTCTTCCTCTCCCAGGTTGGGTCTCCTCCCATGTCTCCAACTAAGAGAACAGAACCACTCACTCTTCATCTGGTAGTGGCCTGTGGTAGATTGCATTGTTGGCTCATTTTTGTTTTCAGTACTGGGATTTGAACTCAGGGCAGGCACTCTACCACTCTACCACTGGAGCCATACCTGCAGCCCTGTTGGCTCAAGTTTTCATCCCTCCTTGCAGTCACATCCTTGCTGTGGTTTCACCCACCACTTGACATTGGGCTAGGCACAGGACTTTGACCAGCGACATAGAGGCAGAAGTGCAATAGGCCAGTTCTGAGTCTGACCTTCAGAGGCCTCACGTGGTTGCCCATCCACTTTTATGTTCTGCTGCTCTCAGTGAGCATGCTCATTACGTCCTGCAGGTTCCAGGAGGACAAGAAGCATACAAAAGAGTCACCCCCAACTGAGTTTATCATATATGTGCTGACCCTCACTTGATCTGCTGACCTGTGAGTGACAATAAAAGATTACTATTTCAGCCAGGCACAGTGGCATATGTCTGTAGTCCCAGCTACACAGGAAGTGAGAGGCAGGAGGATCGCTTGATCCTGAAAGGGTCACCAGCCTGGTGTAAACACCAACTCAGAGTAAGCCACTGAGTTGGGGATGTTTTGTCATGTTTCAATACTTAACCAACCAAATTGCCTAAACCAGGAACTTGGGCATTATCTCTGACCCCTCCCTCTTCCAGTACACAGGGTCCTCAGAAGGAACAAGCTTTTTCTCTCACTCCCTTGTTGCAGCAAGCATTTTCTCTTGCTCCTGGTTATTACTGAACCTAACTGGGGTTAACTGGGCAGTGATGGGAGATGCAGAAAGGACACAGGATAGACAGACAGATAGAAAGTGGGATCAGGCGTGTTGGGTGCTCGGGTGGAGACACACAACCCTCATTGCTTCTTTTCTCTATTATTCTCTTCATTTACTGTGCTTCTTTTCTCTATCTTTATTCTTTAAGGCCTTACTCCTTTACAGTTCTTTAAAACCTTGCTTCTAGAGTCTTCTTTAATACCTTCTTGGGGAGAGGGAAGGGGTGGGGGGTAGGGGGGAGAAATGGACCAAACAATGGATGCACATTTGAATAAACATATTTAAAAAAAAAGAAAAGAAAAAAATAAAGCAATAAAAAAGTGACAAGGTAAAAGGCATACTCTGTCAAAAAATCTATGAATAAAAACATGGAAAATCCTGAAAAAAATAAAAATCCTTGCTTCACTATTCTTTAAAACCTCTTTTCTTTAGCTTAGCTTTTCTAAAGCCTATGTATATTCTTAAAGACCTTACTCCTCTACCAACTCCTCTTTAGCAATTCCCCTTTGGCAGTTCCCTTTCCCTTCAGCAATTCTTTTCCCTTCCAAAAGCCTCCCACACCAAAAAGCTAAAAGCCTCAAAGCAAAAGCAAAAGCCCTGAGCCCTCCTTCAGTGGGTCTTTTATACCCAGTGGTAAACAGGGTGGAGTAGCAGTTCTTGGTTCTCAGGGAGGGGTGTGACATTGTAGCAGGAGAAACCTGCATTCTTGTTTCTCCGAACATAAACAACTTAGGAGAAGCAGCTGTTCTGCATTCTCCTCTTCTGTGGACGGGGCTGTGCCAATCTCAGCCTACAGATAAACATCTTAGGAAAAGCAGCTGAGCTGCATCTCACCTTATTTGTGTCCAGTTCTCATAGGCTTCTCATAATCTGCTCTCCACACCCAGATCTTCCTTACTCCAGTCCATTTTTTCTCTCCATCTTCAGCACTTCTGCCCCAGCTCAGGTCTCCTTTGATCACATCCTACAATTTTTTTCCCTCCTTACTGCTCCCATTTTCTGCACAGTGCATCTAATCAAGATCTCCATCTCTGTGGACTGCTTCACCAGAGTCTTGTTGGAGATGGACAGCAATCTGGTCACCATGACACCTCCTGGCAGCTTCTGCTTTGTAAGCAAGTTAGTGCAGGAAGTCCTTAAGAAGCCCTGTGCAGGGAGGTGAGTTTCAAGTTCAGAGCATAAGCAAAGCCCAAGCTTGGAGCACAATTAGCAAAAGACCAACCAACCTCAGGCCATAGGAATCCAGCTAGCCAGCACCACCAGAGGGCTTCCCTGAAACTCCTCTGCTAATTGGTGTGTTTTTTCAGAACTAACAGGGAATGCAGATTGAGAGGCACTGACAACTTTGAACTAAAATATCTGTCTTCATTCTTTGATAATGAGTCAGATCTCTTTATATATAGGCAAGTGGACTCTCTGACCTCCAGTTTTTCCTGCAGCCACAGTGAAAGGTCTATTATCAAAAGGGACAAGTGACTAGAAAGGGAAAGGACAAGATGGGGAAAGCCAGCAGCCTTGGCCTTCAGGAGGCATTCAAGCATACTGCCATGGCCTTCTCACAGGCTGCCCATTGAATCCCTGCGTCATAATCATCTCATTTAGTGGTTAAACACGGGATTCTGGAGTCAGAGTTCATGGCTGTAGGCCCAGCTCTGCCTCTGATCTTGGGACCATGGGCCAGGTT
Source organism: Castor canadensis (assembly GCF_047511655.1). Lineage (NCBI taxonomy): Eukaryota > Metazoa > Chordata > Mammalia > Rodentia > Castoridae > Castor > Castor canadensis. The sequence continues at coordinate 40,250,853 of NC_133402.1, forward strand.
AACTAACTTGTTTATGTCTCAATTTCTCATTCTGTAAAATGAGGCTGATAATTTATCAAGAGTTTGAAATGAGTCTAATGTTGGTGGACATTAGAATAGCAATTACCTTGGGAGTTATTGACTGAGAAAGGTCATTAAGGAAATTTCTTGAGTGATAAAAATATTCTATACCTTGCTTTCAGTGGTATTTATATGGGTGCATACACTACTTTTGGAGGGAAGGGGGAAATGGTGGTTTGAATTCATGGCCTTGTGCTTGCTAGACAGGAGCTCTACCACTTGAGCCATACTCCCAGCCCTCTTTTGTTTTAGTTATTTTTCAGAAGTGGTCTTGTACACTTTGCCCAGAACAAACTCAGACCTTCACCCTCCTACTTGCACCTCTTGTGTAGCTGCGATTATAAGCATACACCACTATACCCAGCTTGTTTATTTTTTAGTTTCTCACTATGTTGCCCAGGCTGGCCTTGAACTCCAGGAGTCAGTAATCCTTCTGCCTCAGGCTCCTAAGTAGCTGAGACTACAGGTACATACCACTGCACTTGGCTATGAATATATTTTTGTTGTTTTATTGAGACAGGGTTTCAATATGTAGCCCAAGCTGGCCTCGAACTCTTAATCCTCCTGCCTCAATCTCCTGACAGGCATGTACCACTATGCCAGGCTCTAATACAGGTATTTTGTGTGTGGGGATGGTGCTGGTACTTGGGTTTGGACTCAGGGCCTCATGCTTGCTAGGCAGAGGCTCTACCACTTGAGCCCCACTCTTTGCCTCTTACACAATTTTTAAAGACCATCGAAGCACAAGGCACTGAGTTCAAACCCCAGTACTGCCAAAATAAATAAGTAAAATACCATCAAGCAGTTAAAAGTAGTGTACTTCATAAACTTTACTGTAATTTATACTTTAACATAGACTTTTTTAATGGAGTTAATAGTATCTTCCTCCCAGCATCATTGTAAGGATTAAATGTGCTCAGGAGGTCACATAGTTGCTCCTGGCAGATATCTAATATTTGACTACTCTCCCAGTCAGTGGTGACTGCTTGAGGGACTGTGTCCCAAATAAGCAGTGAATGTCTTGAAAGACAGGTACTTTGGCACCTTCTTGTTCCAGCAAGGAGGAAGATCCGATCTGGGCTCCAAGCAAATGGAGTTCAGCAAGGGAACAGAGACAGGTGATCAGACCATTGTACGTGTGAGAGGGTCTGGTGGGTTGGGCAGGACTTCACATAGGTAGGTGGTTGTTGCAGCAAGTTCTAGAAGGATGTCAGTTCTGGGGAGGAGAAGGATGCAGCTGGGGAGATGGTGCCATTAGTTCTATGAAGAAAGGGAGTGGGTCCGATTTTGGTTCTTGTACCCTTTTTCCATGCTGGGCACACATTAGATCATCAACACTAGTTAACTGCAGGAATGAATGAGCCCCGTGGTGGGGGCGTCATGAGTTCTGATGTTATCCACAGAAGAGATGTGACACACTTGGAACCAATCAGATTTGCTAGGTCTGGACTCCTACTCCAGGACACATTTCCTTGTGACCCCTGAGCCACCACCATGGGTGGACAAGCATCTCCAGTACCCAAGAGACAATTCTGGAAGCTTCGAGGTCCAGAACTGTCAGGGACAAGTTGACTTAAAGTTGAAACCTCTGGCCCAGACGTGAGGCGTGAGGCGGGCTGTGCAGAGAGCAGCCGCAGACGGTGGCACCCCGCCGGCGCTGGGGGTAACCACCCGTTGCCCGGGTCACTCGCAGTCCTCCCTCATCAGCCGGCAGGCGGCGCCAGAGCGCCAGCCCGCCTCGTGACTCGGGTCCGGAGTCCGGTCGGGCGGGGCAAGGGGCGGGCCCGGGCGTCGGAGCGCGGCGACAGTCACGCCGCGGGACGGACGGACAGACGTGCTTCCAGGGCCATGGCGGGACACGCCGCTCGCCGCTGCTGCCTGGGCTGGGACTTCAGCACGCAGCAGGTACCGTCGCTGGGCCCCTGGCCGAGCCGCGGGCGCCCTCGCGCTTGGGCTTCCCGCCGCCGCGGCGCCCCCTCCCGGTGTGTGGCCGCGGGGCGCGAGCTGCGTCCCGGACCCCGGCCCTTCCCGGAACGCGGGCGCCCCCCGGCGGGATCCCGCGGGCGCAGCGGAAGCGTCCCGGAGCGGTTCACGCGCAGTCCTGGGCCTCGGGGGCCGAGCCCGAAGACCCTGGTAGCGCAGTGGAGCCACAGACTGGCGCACACGCGCAGCGGGTCGCGACCCGGAGCCGGATCACGGCTTGGAACCGCTCAGTGTACACATGGACTTTACCTCCCTGTGACCGCCCTGGGTTGGCACCAGTGTGCCTGGGCTGCGGACCCAGGACTGCGCTGCCTGGGGTGGGGGTGACTTCCTCCTTACAAGGACTTGGGAAATAAGTTGCAGTGAAGCCCCTCTCAAATGGGTCAAGGGGGAACTCCAACAATTCGTGCTGCCTCGCCAGACCTCAGATTCCCCAGCTGTCCAGGAACGGAACTGCGCTTGGAGATTAGCTTCATTGGGACGTCATGTGTCGCTAGACCATGATCATGGCCTTTGGGAACAACCCATACTTGGCCTTGCTTAGTCTCTCAGACCCTCGCAGACAGCGACCTCCCTTCCCACCCCCCAAGCTGGCTCCAAGCCTTGCCTTCCATTCCTTGCCTTAGGACTTCCTGAAGATATTGCCAGGCGCAGGGATCAGTTCCACGGTGATTGTTACAACTCTAGAAGGCCTTGGTTTTGACCTTGGGGAGGAATGATTCCCAGTAACATGCGTGTTTCTGCAGGTGGAATGGCTCAAGGGGTACAGCACCTGCCTAGAAAGCATTGAGGCCATGAGTTCAAACCCCAGAATCGCTTCCCCCCCAAAAGAAACATGGGTGTTTCAGCTCTTCATACTAAATCTATGAGTATGTCCACAGATGAGGCTTCTGTTGCCATGGTTACAGTGGCGCACACTAACCTTTAAGGAGGTCTCTAGGCCTCACCTAGGCTGAACCTTGCGTGGTGATTGGTACCTCCTGGGCCAGTGCAGAAACTGAGGAAAAATTCTATACACCATACTGCGATTTGAACTCAGGGCCTCACCCTTGCAGATGCTGTACCACTTGAACCACACCCTCCATTCACCTACCCACCATTTTTAGAAATGCTTTCTCTCCAGGTGAAAGTTGTTGCTGTTGATGAAGGGCTAAATGTCTTCTATGAGGACAGTGTGCATTTTGACAGAGACCTTCCAGAATTTGGGTATGTACCTGGTGGGCATGTGTGGCGGGGGAGGACTACTGCCATCCTGGTGGTTTTGGGATACTCCCCAAACCTTTCACATTGATAAACTACGCTGTTTTAGCTTTGCCAAAGTACAGGGGTGGTAGACCTCTATGTTCAGGTAGACCTCTGACATCTGAACTTTTATTTATTTTTGCAACATTGGAGTTCGAATTCTGGGCCTCGTGCTTGCTAAGCAGACACTCTTACTGCTTGAGCCACTCTGCCAACCCTTTTTTGTGAGGGTTTTTTTCTAGATTAGGGTCTCAAGAACTGCTTGCCTAGGGCTAGCTTCAAACCTCGATCTCTGCCTCCTGAATAGCTAGGATTACCGTACCAGTCAGTACCCAGCTGCTCTGAACATTTTTTTTTTTCTATACCTGGAATGCTTTTTCTACCATTCCTTCCCAATTCTGTTCATGCATTCACACATTTATTTATACATTTGATATCTGCTATGTAACAGCGCTGTGCTGGGTGCTAGAATTCGATGATTGTATTACTCCTCTCTCTCCCTCTCTCCTTCCCTCCCTCCCTGTCTTAGTGTATATTAATTGTAAACGGGGTTTCACTTTGATATTTCCAAACTTGTATACACTGTGCTCTGTGATCACATTCACCCCCTCTATTATTCTTATCTCCCTCCCCCCTTTTGGAAAACAATTTTTAACAGGTTTCATTGTTCTATTTTCATGCCTGTGTATGAAGTACTTCAATCAAATACACCACCCCTCCCCTCTCCTTTCACCCACCCTCTATATTAGTCTGTTTTCTGTTGTTAGTAACATAGTACCACAGAGTGGGTAAGTTATAAAGGGAAAAAGTTTATTTTGGCTTATGGTTCTGGCCAAAGGTCTAGGGTCCACATCTGGCGGTAGGCTTTCTTGCTTTCAGAATCCTGAGGTAGCAAAGGGCACATGATGGGAGGTAGCAGTGTGCGTGTGCATGCGCACGCTGCCAGTGTGCGTTTGTGGGTGCGTGTGTCTTCTCTGTTAGCCCTCTTTGTTTTCTTTTTGTGCTGGATCAAACTCAAGGCCTTGCACGGGCTAAGCACTCGCTCTGCCACTGCTACAGCCTCCACCTCTCCCTCCTTTTAAAGCCACCCGTTTTCAATCATGGGGGCTCAACCCTGTGGACTGTATCTAAGTCTAATTACCTCCCAAAGGCCTCTCCTCTCGATACCAGTGGCAGATGAAGTTCTCTCTCTACCTCACAATGGAGATTAAATCCCAAGATTTAATAAACTATGTGTTGTGTGCTTAACCAAGAGAGGGTGGTTCTCGTTCTCCCAGAGCTTCCTGTTGGGTAGGGGAGACTGATACTTCCTTTTTTGTTGTTTGTTTGTTTGTTTGGTTGGTTTTTTTGAGACATGGTCTCACTGTGTGACCCAAGCTGGCCTGGAACTCATGTAGCTCAGTGTGGCCTCAAACTGGTGATCTTCCTTTCTCAGTCTCCCTGAGACTGGGAGACTGGTATTAATAAAAGAATCTCATAGTGACTGGGGAATAGCTCATGGTAGAGTGTGGGCATAGCATAACATATTCATTTCTTCCTTGCCCCTCATTTTGTTGTGATTTTTTTATAACATTATTAAAGTGCAATTGATGTACAACAAAATATACATTTTGCTGGGCATGGTGGTGTATGGTTATAATCCCAGCACTTGGAAGACTGAGGTAGGAGGATTGAAAGTTCAAGGCCAGCCTGGGCTACATAGCAAGACCCTGCATCAAAATCAAAACAAAATAAGTATACGTTTTGATAAGTTTTGACATATATATTTTTCCACAAAACTATCAGCAAAATCATATCATCATCCCATAAAAATTAGTGCCTTGTGGCTCATACTGTAATCCTAGCTACCTGAGAGGCTGAGACCTGGAAGAGCAACAGTTTCAGGCCAGCCTAGAGACATAGTTTGTGAGACGCCCCCCATCTCCAAAATAACCAGAGCAAAATGGAGGAGGTGTGGCTCAAGTGGTAGAATGCCTACTTTGCAAGTGAGAAGCCCTGAATTCAAATCCTAGTCCCACCAAAAAAAAAATTTCCTCACACCTCTTTGTAATCCATTCCTCCTTCTGCATTCCCTAACCCCCAGCAACATCTGACTGATACTGTTTTTTTTTTTTTGTTGTGTATGTGTTATTTTGAGATAAAGGCTTACTTTATGTCCAGGATGGCATGGACTGTGCTTCCTCAAGTAGTTGGAATAACAGGCACACACCACCACACCCAGCTATTCTTAGGTGGGGTCTCTTGAACTTTTTGCCTGGACTGGCATGGAACTATGAACCACCACACTCACAGCCTCAGTGAAAAATCTTAATCCTATCTGTGACTTCATCTCCCTGTCCTGCTCTCCTCTACAGATTACTTCTTTAGTACATGTATATCCTTCTTAGTGTTTCTATTTAGAAGTTTAAGCAGCTATGAATACTTTTATTTACCTCCAAATATGAAAAGCACACTGTACACACCATTGTGGTTTTTTTTTTTTTTTTTTGCTTTATTCACTTCACAATAACCTGGCTACATTTCCATTTCCATGACAGTAGATAAGATCTTTCTGTTTTTTGTTTTTCGGTACTTGAGCCACTCCACCAGCCCTTTTTTTTGTGTTGGGTTTTTTCAAGGTAGGATCTCAATAAGTATTTCCCCGGGCTGGCTTTGAACCATGATCCTCCTGATCTCTGCCTCCTGAGTAGCTAGGATTACAGGCGTGAGCTGCTGGTGCCTGGCAATGGTTGGGTTTTATCAAGTCAGCACTTTCCAGGGGGGTCTTCTGGGGTGAGGAGGATAAGTATGACGGCTCTGGAACCTTCCAGGATTTGTAGTTCAAGGACTCCCTGGGCTGCTTTGATGGGTGAGAATTTCTTCCTGTAGACACAACACCTCTATGTAGCTATTGGTTCTGTACTTCTCCAAGCCCATGGGGCTTCAGGTGGATTTGAGCCCAGTTCCACACTTCTCCAGTTCCTTCATGGCCCCTGCACCTGGTGACATCAATCCTGCCTTCAGGCTGAGCCCTCTTCTCCTAGAAGACTTGCTGAGAATTGCCCCTTTTGGACCACTCTGAGCCATTCTGTGCCTTCTCTTTCCATCTTACCATCATAGCAGCACTCATGCCTGGTCATTCCACAGCCCCTACCCAAGGCTGGGGGGAGGTTCTTCTTCAGAGGAGGCTCCAGCCTGTGCTACCACAGCAGAGGTGTGCCCTGCCACACTTTCTCCTGCTCTCTCTGCAGGACTCAAGGTGGTGTTCATGTGCATGAGGACAGGCTGACCATCACCTCTCCAGTCCTGATGTGGGTCCAGGTAAGCATGTGGATCCCTTCCTTCTCTCCCTAGCCTGTGTCACTGGTAAATTTGGTGATTTGCTAGGAAGCCCCAAGATGGCAGCTGCTGAGACCAGATCCTCACAGATAAGGGAGTCTCTGTGGTTTTGGGGACAGACGAGTGTCAGCTGGTATCAGTCCTCAGGTTGAGAGGATTCACAAAGGGCTTGCAGGTACTGGAAACATGATGGCTGGCATGTACTGCCAGTTCCATCTTTAAAATGCCACAGAGCCAGGCTTTCCAGACACTCTGCAGTCAGGTCCTTGTGGGACCTTGAATTCCAAACACAGCCCTTGGAGTCTTAGTTGTCAGCTCTTGGGACCCCTCAGCCCAGGGTATGGGCACTCAGAATGGTGAGTTACCAGGCTCGGATCAGTCCCAAGCCAGGCCTGCCTAATTAGGACTAATAAGAAAGGAAGATGCCCAACAAACTATAGGGCCAGGGATGTGGTCAGCACAGATGGGCATGATAGGAGTGGAACTTCCTCATATGTCACAGGGGTTAGAGTCCCTGGAGCTGGAAGCTAGCCAAAGGCAGCACTTAGTATATCTGTTAAAAGCCTTTCTCAGTCCTCCAATACCTATTTAATCAACTCCTGTATTATTACTATTTTTTCTTTCGACATACTTGCTAGGCAGGTACACTACCACTTGAGCCACTCTCCCAGCCCTGTTTTTTGTGTTGGGTATTTTTGGGATAGGCTTTCTCAAACTCTTTGCCCAGGGGTGTCTTTGAAACGCAATCCTCCTGATCTCTGCTTCCTGAGTAGCTAGGATTATAGGTGTGAGCTCTATAGTACCTGGCTCTGTGTTAAATTCTTTCTGTTAAAAATAATTAGCATGATTTATTTTTTCTTGACTTTCTGTGACTTATACACTGGAGGATTGGGGTAAAGACTGGATTTCAACCATAGACTGGTGGGAATGTACTTCAAAGTGCTGAGCAGACCAAGGGAGGTAATAAGGGGTTAGAAGCAAGGGTCATTGTCAAGAGGTCGCAGAGATGAAGTTAAAAACATCTGATAGGGCATGGCCTTCATTTGGGAAAGCAAGCAGGGAGTGAGACATCCAGGCTTGAGTGTGCAACCACGGTGATTTCTGATCTCAAGCAGCCTCCAAGGCTGGACCTGTTCTAGACTTTGCCAATTGCTGCCCAAGGTCTGACAAGCAGGGAAAGCTGGCAGCACAGTTGGGGCTGGAAGGAGTGATCTCAGCATAGGGTTGGGATGGTGGAGTCGGGCAAAAGCTGGAATGATGTCTATCCCTCAGAGGAGACACAGCTGGGGTGAAGTTCTAATTCCTACCATGAATTCTTAGAGGCAGTGCCAAGCAAGCTCTGCTAGGTACTCCCATCAATCCCACCCATGGGTCTTGCCAGAAAGAAGCTTCTGACTAGATAATAGAGGATGGAATGGGAACTTGAGACAAATGGCCACCATCTCCATCCACTCCTTCAACCTGGGCTCCTGGACACAGGGAGCTGGGCCTGGAACTCTACTTGGATAATTCTGCTTGCTCTTCTTTTCTCTGTTGCAGTCCAGTTGAATCATTAATATGGTGTGTTGAAAATGCAACTAAAAGAAAGCAGAATTTTAACTGCTTTTGTTTTTGTTCTTCCTAAGTACTTGGAAGTCACAATTCAGAGAAGCAACATTTGAGGATTAGTGAATTTAAATCCCATATTGAAAGTATTTTTAGCATAGTTGATCTTTTTATTTAATTGATGTCTACTTGTTTAATTAGCGTATACCAGTACATACAGATCCTGTTGACAGGACCGTCCTCATCTGCCCACAGTCCTTACTGTCACAGCAGGCATGTGCATTTCCACATTGAGACTTGTGGCTTACCTCATTCAGCGGTTCAGGCCAGTCATGGTGGATTCTGTTCTTCTCAGGCGCTGGATGTCATCTTGGAGAAGATGAAGGCTTCTGGCTTTGACTTCTCTCAAGTCCTAGCCTTGTCCGGGGCAGGCCAGGTTTGTCTGCAGCAGAGCCCCTGCTCACCTCCTGAGAGTGGGTGTCTCAGTAGTGGGGATCATGCTGAGGAGCACATGTTGATTTGGTAGTGAAAATGCCTTCAGCTGTTTGACCTTGGGGTCATACAACTGGCCTCCTCGCAAAAGACTCTTGAAATGGTTCTTAAGATTCCGCTGGTTCAGTCTCCTGTGTTCCCACAGTCTGTCACTGCAGCTCTTCAACATTTTGTGATTGTATGTTCATATCTTTTTCCCTGACTTAACTCCCTTGTCCTGAAAAATAGAGTCAGTAATACCCTTCTGGTATTACTAAGCACCATCTAGGTGCTTAGTAAATGTTTTTTGAATGAATGAATGGGGTGAGTGAATTTCAGTTGATATTGCAAGCAATAAATACAGATTGACAAAAGGCACCAAGATCCAGACCAAGAAAACTTTCTTGAACAAGTTTTCCTCCCCATTTGATAGAAATGAAAACCAAGCCTTATAAAGGTGATGAGGTCTGTGATTAAGAGGTGGCAGGGGCAGGCTTAGTGCCCGGCTCTTTGGCTTGTGGCCCAGGGTTTTTCTGTGTGTCAGGATGATATGACACCAGTGTGGCACATGAACATGTGCTTGATTTTACCCTCTACAGCAACACGGAAGCATATATTGGAAGACTGGGGCCAATCTGGCACTGACAAGCCTGTCACCAGACCTCCCGCTATACCAGCAGCTACAGGTAACTGTGGCCATGTTTTGTGAGTTAGAAAAACTTCTGCAGAGGAGGCAGAAGAGTCATGGGTGCAAGTCCTGTGGGTCCTGAAGTCTGGGGTTTTTATGCATTGTTGAGGGTGTGAGAGGTTCCGTCAGCACGGTGTGCGTTGCTTCCCTAAGATGGAGTTCCCTGGTGTCTGGACAAAGGGTCAGGCACTAGTGATCCTCATCACATTAGTCCCTTCTCAGAATGACTGTGGACCATACCCCCAACCCCACCCCCAGGAACCTCCCCTTGGTACCTGAAGCCCCATAGTGATGCTGGGAAGGCAGGGGCTCTGACTTGCCTTTATCTCCTGGGTTCCCCAATCCCCTGCCAAACCTGCACTTTGCTGCTGTCCCCCATCTCTGCTCATCTGTAGTGCTGTCTGTTGGACTCAGGCACCCTCACCAGAAGAGCTTTTTACCCTCAGGCTTCCGGGGAGAGACCGCATTGGGCCAGGCTGAGGGCTTGCCTTGGGACCGCCTAGGGTGCACCCTGGGAAGAAGTGCTGCACCTGCTGTGATGGGCTGTCTGACTGCCAGCAGTGGCTCCCCATTGGACTTAGCTGTAGCCTGTACCTTTGTCCCTTCTTTCCAGACCTGTTTCTCCATCAGTGACTGCCCAGTGTGGATGGACTCCAGCACCACAATCCAGTGCCGCCAACTGGAAGCTGCTGTGGGTGGGGCCCAGGCTCTCAGCTGCCTCACAGGGTCCCGTGCCTATGAGGTGGGCAGCCACCTGTGTGGGCTGGGGACTAGGGCTGGTCTCTTCCCCCTGGGCGTCTGGAAGGATGTGGTGAGCAACCAGCCTCTGGGAAGGTCACATGTGCCAGAACTGGGCACGCTGGCCCATGGGTCCTGATTCAGCTACCTACCTCCTTGGGTGCTTGTCAGTGAAGGGCAAACTTCTCCCATGTGGTCCCAGGTCAGAACTACATAAGCATGGCTAGGCTCCTCGCGTTGAGCTTCTGTGTGGGGGTGATGAGGCCACCTCAGTTTCAAGCTATAACCTGAGAATAACAATGGGACTTTTGAAACTGAAAAGAGTCAGAGCATCTAAGACTCTTAATGCAGTGCCAGGCTACTTCAGCCACAGTCCCAAGGGTGGCTGTGATTGGCCAGCTTCAGTTACATGACCCCCACCAAAGTATAGCTTTTGGAGGTAGGGCCAGCCCTGCATAGACCACCTGACATAAGACAGAGTGGGTGGGGAGAGTTCCTCAGTCCCCCAGCTCTGGTGCCTTGCTCAGAACAGTCATCAGACTATGTAAAGAGCAAGGGTTTCTTGTAAAGGCATTTCCAGTCCTGGCACAAGAGGCCCTCCTGGGAAGTCTCAGAAGTTTCTTCTGTATTCTTTAGGTGCAGAACAACTGTTTATATTGCCTGCCAAGGACATTTTAAGGAGTCAAGGGTCAAAACACGTTGCCTTGAATGTTCAGCAGATCTTAAGCATTTCTAGATTTGGGGACCTTATAAAAACTGTTGTTGTATCACCTAATTCCTGGAGCATGCTACGATAAATTCACTTATAGACTTGATTATTCATTTTGTGTAGCATTTGGGTTTCTAAGAATTTGCACTCTTCTTTCCAGCGTTTCACAGGAAACCAAATTGCAAAGATTCACCAGCAGAACCCCCAGGCCTACTCACACACGGAGGTTGGTTCAATGTTTATATTTGATTGAAAGTCACAGTTGAATTGCTTTTATAATTCTTACCTTTAGCATAAACACATCTTGTGTGCATTGGCTAAGACCTTTGATGAGTAGGCATTAAAAAGTGATACACGGGGTAGGGGTACAGCTCAGTGGAAGAGGCCCTGGTTTCCATCATCAGCACCAGGAAGAAAAAAAAAGAATGTGATATACAGTCATGTGCTGTATGGCAGTGTTTCAGTCAACAACTATGATCCCGTAAGATTGTAGTGGGGTCTGCTGGGAAGGTAGCTAAGTGGTAGAGTGCTTAACTAGCACACTCAAGGCCCTGAGTTCAATCCCCAAAATTGCAAATAATAATATATAGTGGAGCTGGGCATGGTGGTACACATCTGTAATCCCAGTGCTTGGGAGTCTGAGGCAGGAAGATTGCAAGCTCAAGGCCAACCTATCTTAAAAATAAAAAGATTATAGGGAGATGGGGTGAAGGTGCAGCTCAGTAGTAGAGCACTTGCCTAGCACGTGCATGGTCCTGGGTTCCAGCGCTACACAAAAAAGGAGGGAGGGAAGGAGAGAGGGAGGGGAATATAGTGGAGCTGAACCCAATTCCTGTTGCCTAAGGGCATCATAGGTGTCCTGATGTCATATGGGGTATTACTCATGATACTGGTAAAAGTAAACCTACTGTGCTACTATATGAGTATTTCTTTTTCTTTTCTTTTTTTGGGTTTCTAGTGCTGGTTTTTCCTGAAGATATCAAAATTGCTCATATAAGTATATAAAAGCAAAAAATTATCTGTATATTTTCTATGTTTAGATATGTTAAGGTACACAAATACGACTGTTTTACAGTTGCCTACAGTATTCAGTTCAGTAATACGCTGACAGGTTTATAGCCATGGAACAATATGCTTGCATAAATACGCTGAATTTTTTTTTTCTTTTTTGAAACAGGGTCTTGCTATGTAGCCCATTCCCTCTCTGGTCTTTGGAAGCAGTCTGACAATGAGAAAAAAACCAAATTGTATACAGTTATGCATTGCTTAATGATTGGGTTACATTTCGTAACTGTTTCCAAAGAGGAGAGAGGGAATAGAATTTTGGGAAAGAGAAATCAGGGACTCTCATGACCTGAGGGTTGAGGGTCAGGGTCAGGGTGGGAGTGGTGGAGGCTGGTGTTTTCCTGAGTGGCGATTATAGGTCATGATATGAGTGTGCTCTGGGCTCTGTCCTTTGTGGATGATGTGATGGCTACTAGACAGTTGGCATGGTGGGCTTGTCTTTGGAACTAGATAAGGGCAGCTGCAGCCTTTCAACCAGAGACTATGTCACAGGATCCCAAACTCACTTAGCACTTAAAATATCCTGAGAAGTAGCTCCAGTGATTTCCATCTAGTAGTAAGAAAATGACCAGCTCATGTTAAACCAAAGTGCCTTTCTAATCTTGGAAATCAATGTGCAGGTTATTATTTAAAGATGCAAAGTTCCAGATTACTCTGCAGCATAAGCCATTGAGGAATGAAAAACTCCCCAAATTTTGCTCAAGTTTCTTCTTTCCTCCCTAGTTTAAAGCTCTCTGATCAGGCACTGGTGGCTCACGCCTATAATCCTAGCTACCTAAAAGACTGAGATTGGGAGGATTGAGGTTTGAAGCAGCCCCCAAAAAAGTAAAATTAACAAAAAATAAAGCTCTATTCATGGTGTGTGTGTCTGTGTGTGTATCTGTGTATGTATACGTGTATATGTGCATGTATGTGTGTGTGTGTGTATGTGTATGTGTGTGGGTGTGTGTGGGTGTGTATATGTGTGTGTGTGTGTATGTGTATATGTATATGTGTGTGTGTGTGTGTGTATGTGTGTGTGTGGTGTAGTGTTTGGTAGCTTAGGCTGTGGGGTGAATCATCTCTGTTTGTTTTGCAGAGAATTTCTTTGGTCAGTAGCTTTGCTGCCTCCTTGTTCCTTGGCTGTTACTCCCCCATTGACTACAGTGATGGTGAGTCTTCAGAGTGTAGGGCTGGTGCTTGCTCCACATGTGGAGGGAATTTGGCCAAGTGGGCAGTGAGAGCTCCATCCACCTGAGTAGGGGCCACTCTTGCAGCTCTCTCATCATTTGCCCAGAAGTACATTAGTTATCTTTTACTGTGTAACAAATGACCCCAACACTTTGCAGCTGAAGGCTGTATATATTTATGTGCTCACAATACATCTTAGAGTCAGGAAATGTGGGAATGAGTGATCTGAGTGGTGCTTGCTCAGAATCTCTACCTGGGTGGCAGGCAAGTTGGCTGTCAGGGCTGTAGCCAACTGAAGACTCGACTGGGGCTGGAGGATCCTGCATGTGACTGTTGGCAGGAGACCAACTGTCTGGACCTCTCTGTAGGGGTATTAATGCCATTGTGGGGAGGGAGTAAGGCAGTGAGAAGAGATGAAGAAGAAGCTGCAGAGTCTTATACACTAATCTTGGATCATCCTTCTGGTCACACTGACTGACCCAGTACAGTGTTGGGAAGAACCTCCCAAGGTATGAACATCAGAAAGCAGGGACTATCTTAGAGCCCAACTACTACAAAGGGCTACTTATTGAAGCTTTTGTTCATGTTTGGCAAACTCATAAGACTTGTGAACTTTTAGCATCAAAACTCTGACAAAGCTAGGTGCTGGTGGCTTCACGCCTGTAATCCTAACTATTTGTGAGGATCGAGGTTTGAGGCCAACTCGACAAATACTTCATGAGACCCCATCTTCAAAGTAACCAGAACAAAAGCGACTGAAGGTGTGGCTCAAGCAGTAGAGCATCTGCTTTACAAGCATGAAGCCATGAGTTCAATCCCCAGTCCCACACACACACAAAAAAACAAACAAACTGACAAAGACAGGTGTGGTGCACACCTGTAATACCTATAATGCTCAGGAGGCTGAGACAGGAGGATATAAGTTTGAGATCAGCCAGGGCTACCGAGTGAGACCCTATCTCAAAAAAAGAAAAAAAAAAAAAACAAAGGAAAAAAACTTTGACAAAAAAAAAAAGAAAGTGATGGCAGCAAGGAGGGAAGGCAGGGACGAAGTTGCTGAAAGCACTCTTCATAACACACCAGCTGTCTACCCTCTCCAGAGCACATGACACCTTCATTCAGCCCCTTGGCCTCCTTGGTCCAACAGAGGGGGAGGTCCCTCACTGTGCTCTGGGCTCTCTGGCCTTTCCCATCCTCTGAGAAGCTCTGGGAAAAGTAGACTGTTTTAAGAAAGACGTAGTGAACCAATCTCAGTGACTAGCACAAGGATGTTTGTAAGAATCTGGAACTTTTCAAGGCTTTTCCTTGAGATTGGGAAATCCCCGTGGCTGATCCATATCAGCACCAGTGCTGCCTATGAGTAGATGCCTTGAAACCCAAGGGTCATGCAGAGAGAGTCCCAGTCAGCACATTCCTGGCAGGTCTTACAGCGGATTTCCAGGCTACCTATGGAGTATACAGTCTGTGAGGGAGAGGGGCTCCATGTGCTTCCAAGGGCCCTCTCTCTGGTCCTTGGGTTCAAGGATGATGCAGCATATTACCTATCTCCTTTGAAGAAAGAGTCCCAGGTAGAAGTTTGCTGCAGAGTTTGCTCTCTGCCAGTTTTGTATATTTTCACAAAAGGTCCTTTTTCCAGACTTTTTATTTTTTGTTTCTTTCCTTCTTCAGGTTCTGGAATGAATTTGTTGCAGATCCAGGACAAGGTCTGGTCCCAGCCTTGCCTTAGTGCCTGTGCCCCTCATTTAGAGGAGAAGCTCGGCCCACTGGTCCCACCATGCTCAGTTGTGGTAGGTCAGTCCCCTTTCTACAGATGCTGGTGCCGGGGGAGAGCAAGCTAGTGTGCACGCACACATCCTCACTCATTAGTTTGCACAGGAGATATAACATAGTTTTCACCTTACTCAAATATCAGTGTTTGACATTGATCAAAGTAAAGTATCTGGATGAATGCCTTGCACACAGCGGGGCTCAGGTGCATAGTTTCCTGACTTGTGGCAGGGAGACTTCTGAGTAATTGCATACCTAAGGAAAAATGCACAGAATGCCAAAATCCCAAGACCAGGCACCAGTGCTGAAGCTTGAGGCAGGCAGGCTTGGGAAAATAGAAGCCTGACAGAGCCTGGCAGAGCACAGACCCTGTCACCACACTGCCTGAGACAGTCCTGGCTGCCTCTGTTTAATCTGAGCCTCAATTTCCTCATCTGGCACAATGGGAGTAATTCAATTACAGGGCTATTGTGCAAATTAGATGAGTCATAACAGGTTGAAAATGCTTAAGATAGTGTCTGGTCACACTGGTGAATTAAAGGCACTTTGTTTTGGCAACACTGGGGTTGCCAAATAACCAGGAAGATGGCTATTGTGATGAGTACTCCCCACTGGGAAGCTCAGGTACAGTATTACTTTTTTGTTTTGTTTTGTTTGGTGGTACTCAGGGTCTTGAGCTTGCTAGGTAGGCACTTTACACTTAAGCCTCACCTCCAGCCCAGCAGCACTTTTCTTATAAGATTTTTCACTGCCATGCTGAAACCTCCCTTTGCTGCCATGAGTTTCAAGGCCAAACCACCATCATACAAACCACCTCATGACATCATGAGGTCAGTGCATAGAGCCAAAGGAAGAATGATCCTGCCCAGAGAAGCTGACAGTACAAAACCCGAATACAAGGACACTGCAAGTCAAAAAGACAGAAGGGCAAACAGAAAACAGCCACGCCTCCTGAGATGGGTATTCATTCCATGTGTGGTCTTTGGCTTCATGTGAAATTGAGAGCAATGCTTTGTTCAGGTTAGCAGGCTTTGTTTGCCTTCCACCAAGAGTGCTTGCCTCCAAGAAGGAGCCTGTACAGAGACAAGCTGTGGAAGAACTGGAAAGAACTGGTCCTGAAAAAGTGCATTTTCATTGGTCACCTATGCACCACAAGATGGGGGAGAAGCCAGCCATTATGGCTTTGTGCAGGGGTCACCTGGCAGCTACTTGCCTGAGCTGCATCTCCTTACTTTCTATGGTGGAGCTTCTCAGACTCCGTGTTTGTATTCTTTGAACCTGGAGGTCACCTGTCACCCGACGGGTGAGGGAGCCTGGGGTGGATAACTACTTCCCTCTCCTGTCCTCAGGTGGACAGTCCTTATCCAGTCCCCTCTCTCAGAGGATCCTCTGTGACTTGAGCCCCAGTTGCCCAGCCATGACCAGCTCAGCTCATCAAGGCACCCTTGGGCTGGCTTGCCCTCCTTCCCTGCTTATCCTTCCCAGTTTTCCACTCCTGTCTCCTGGGATCACTTCCTGAAATATACCAACTGCCTACCAGCCCTGTCTCAGTCTCTGGTTTCTGAAGCAACCTAGGGGATGACTTGTTCTATAAAAATCTAAACTTTTTCTGACTGGAGCAAAAATTTACTCCCAGATACCAGGAAATCCTATCATTTATTTTGAGTTTTCAGAAGTCAGATGCAGTCAGGGAAAAGGAAAAAAGTTTTCTTTTTAGAACTGCTTTCTAAAGGATATGAGGCCAGTCATAGAAGTGCATGCCTATAATGTCAATCCTAGCTATTCAGGCGGCAGAGATCAGAGGATCTTGATTCCTGGGCAAAAATGAAAGATCCTGTTTTTAAAAAACAAAACAAACAAACACGAAAACTTAAGAAAAAAGTGGGAGTAGCTCAAGTGGTAGAGCACTTGCCTAGCAATAACAAGACCTTGAGTTCAAAACACCAGTACCACACAAAAATAAATAAGTCATAATAGAAAAGTAAATAAGTCAGAAATATGTTGGGGGGTGAGGAGTCCTGTGCTCTGATCCCACATCCTCTCCTGGAGGGGTGCGGGGGAGGCCTGTGATGCCCAAATAGGTCCTTTTCCTCCACACTGCCATTTCTTTCTTTCTGTTTTTTTTGGCAGTACTGGGGATTGAACTCAGGGCCTTGTTCTTGCTAGGCAAGTGCTCTGCCACTTGAGCCCCACCCCTAGTCTGGTTTATTTTTAGAACATTGTTCTCTGCACTTGCATGTCTGATTATTCTTAATCACTGGAATGATAACAAGTGTGTAAGGCGTTATTTACACATTTGAGTTTATTTAATGATATCCTGTTACTTTTTTCTCCAATGCTATCTGCAGAGTTTAGAGCTGACAAAGTAGGTACAAAGTGGGAGTTGTTTTGTTCTAGCTGCCCTGAGTCTCCGTGTCAAATGGTCTTTAGGGTGGTCTCAAGTTTAGGGTTCCAAACCTGAACAGGAGGGATTGCCTGGTGTGCAGCAGGGAGAGGTCCACATTCAGGCTCTGCCAAAGGTTCCTTCAGCTCCAGTGGCCTGGAGCCGGGGGCATCCCCATGGGCTGCTGTGTGGAAGATCCCTTCCATTCCACTGACCTGGACAGCCTGGAGCATGCCCACAGCTTGAGGTCTGCAAGGCTGCGCTGAGCAGGCTGGAATTTCCTCAACAATTACTTTTTCCCCTCAGGGAGCCATTTCTTCCTACTATGTCCAGCGGTATGGATTTCCTCCTGGTTGCAAAGTGGTGGCCTTCACTGGGGACAACCCAGGTGAGTGTCTTGGAGGACTTTTGTCTCCAAGTGGACTGATGTTGCTCATGCTGGACTTTCGAGAATTCCAATCCAGCTTCTTGGTAAAGCCCTTTTTGTGATGTCCCCTTTTCTTTCTGCTCCTACTTGGCCCTGACCACCCTCAGGAACCACTCTGCCTGGCATCTACTCTCTAGGTAAAATCCAATGGGTGATAAAGAAGGCAACCAACCTCTTTTCTGTTCTAAGCTAATACCTCAACTCCTCCAACCCTTCCTTCAGGACATGTTTTTGAGTCTGCAAATATTATCTGTTTTTCCTCTAGACACTTTGGCTTCTTCCCAGCCTCTCCTCCTGCAGGGGCTCCTGAGGCCCTCTAATGTCTGCAGAAAGGCCAGGTGGACTGTCCTGAGTAGCACACTGACTGCTGCCCTCAGCCTTACCCCAGGGAAAGCAGCCATTTTCCTAAGGAACCACCAAATGAGAGTTAAGCTTGTGATGCTCTCCTGTCAGTCTTCTTCCTGTGTTTGTGAATAAGCATTGTTCCTCTGACTAAGCTTGGGCAGTCTCACTTTACTGGTTGTTTTGAGCTCAGCTGTTCAGTCCTTATTCTACTCAGTGCAAGCGCCATGCCCGCACTTAACAGTCCCCATCCTGTCTTGTCCCTTGGTCACTTCCGGAATTCTGAGTGGGATTCCTGGATCCGAGGCTTGTGCTAGCCACTGCTGACTGAGTCACTGGCAGAGATCGAATGTGTCTGCTTCTTTCCCATTTCTCCTTTACTCATTTGTTCATTTACTTAATGTTTAGTGAGCATCTGCTGAGTACCAGGCCTTCTTTCTTTATCAGTGAACAGGGCAAATAAGGATTACTGCTGGGGGCCTTGAGTCTGAGGTGGAGGACAGATTCATAACCTTAGCCCCTTCCTTTCCATACTGGCTGGACAAGGAAAGCCCTTCATACTCCTGCCTAGTCTTCATCTTTCCCCACAATGTGCATTCTTGTCCTGGCTCTCTCTTGGTTGTCTGCACTCCTTGGAATGCCCAACTCTGGCAGAGAGCTTAAACCCCTTCTCTACCCTCTTGTGAGTGAAGTGATGGGGTCACCCATCCAGGATGGGGTCAAGGTAGAAAAGAAATGGTAAGGAAGAGACTTCCCAGTCCAAGTCAGTGGCCTTGACCACAGACGCCACCCTCTGACCCTGTGACCTTCTCTTGAGTGTCCTGAGCACTCAGCTTGCTATGCTTCTATTGGGTGAGGTGGGAGATGGGGGCTGTGCTACTGTCTGGAGGGCACTGTGATTTGCTTTGTGATCCCCATGTGGCTCCAGCTAACCAGAGGCTCCCCTCCCATTCTCAGCATCACTGGCAGGCATGAGGCTGGAGGAAGGTGACATTGCGGTAAGGTGCCTTCTCACACCCATAGGTTCTTTATGCCCTAGGGGACCAGGGTGCTGGGTCTCAGCAGCATTTTTGCTACCAGAGTGTCTGATGGTCCCAAAAGGGAATGGAGGCCCCTATCTCCTTAGAAGTCATTGCCCTGTGCTGAGTGTGCAGGACCCCTGCCTGCTTGACAGTGGAAAGTCTAATGGGTGCAGTACAGAGGGTTCGGACATGGGACCACAGGGCTGAGAGCTCCCCAGGTGAGTAGGAAGACATAACCTCTGCTTTTGCATCTAATGGGTCAATCATTCCAGCCCCTGGAACCATTATTTTTGATGAGGAAAGTCAGTAATGGGGTCCATGAGATCCTGAATTTGAGGAGCTGACTTATGACACTTATCTAGTATGGGAGGATCAGAAGACATATCTCTGAGGTGAGGGTGAAGTGATGAGGTCAAAGGGAAAATGCAGAGTGCATTGCTGTCAAGGAAGAAGATTTGTAGACAAGCCCACGGCACCTCTACTCTTCTCTGTCCAGGTGAGCCTGGGCACCAGTGACACCCTATTCCTGTGGCTCCAGGAGCCCACACCTGCTCTGGAAGGCCACATCTTTTGCAACCCAGTTGACCCCCAGCATTACATGGCACTCCTGTGGTAAGCCTGCTGTGGGTTAGCACAATTCCCTAGATGGGTGAAGAGGGTACAGGCAAGTCTGGCACCATCTTGAGTACTTCAAGTCATTCTAGTAAACTGCCTCATAGAGGAAGAGCCCTTGGTTCTTACTGACAGCAGAGCTGTATAACCCAAGACCTGGAGTCCCCCAAAACCCGGGTTCAAATTCCAACCATACCACCTGTATCCTATGTGGTGTTGGGCACACCCCATGGCATAGCTGAACCATACCTTCCTCATAAAATTGGGGAGTAAGAGTTCACTTTATGTTGTTGTGACATCTGGGTTGTGGTGGTAAATTCTTAATAATCCAAGGAACTTCCTAATTCCGGCAGTTCACAGAAGGCACAGAAGGTTCTGTATTCTGATAACAGGCCTTTGGAGACCCATTAGAAGCTATCTAGAGAGAAGACTCCTGAGCTTTTTTGTCCAGAGAACCACTGAGGAATTTGTATATCTAGCAATCTAGCCATCCCCACCCCGTTATACAAATGGTAAAATGTGCAGAAACCCCAGCTCTTGGCCTTCTTTGTGGCAGCCTGTGGCATAAACAGAGCCCAACCCAAGTGCAATTCCAGTGCGTCCCAGGATGCATGTGGGGCCTGGAACCTGACTGGGGGAGCCTCAGATACCTGAGGTTCAGGTTTCCCATGCAGGCTGTGGGCTACCCCATGGGGCTATGGTCTAGTGTGATCTGCAGCCCCTCTGTCTGGGACTCTTTCAAAACTGATGGGTCCAGGCTGGGATGTAGCTCAGTGGCAGAGTGCTTGCCTAATATGTGCAAAGCCCTAAGTTTGGTCACCAGCACTGCCAAACCGCAGGTACAGTGCTTAGAGTCGTGTACACTTCTGCAGCTTTAAAAATGGCTCCCTAATGAGAGAGAAGATCCGCGATGTGTCTGCTTCCCGTTCCTGGAGTGAGTTCTCTAAGGCCCTGCGATCCACAGAGATGGGGAATGGTGGAAACCTGGGTAGGTTGTTTAGTGATGCCTGGACCTGTGAAGGGGCAATGACTGCCTGCTAGAGGGGAAGGGCCTGGGTTAACATGAACTGGGGAAAGGAGGACCATGAAGAAGGGAGGGGTGTCTGTCTATACTTCTACTCCACAAGCCTCACAAGCTGGTGTGGGAGCCCATGTTCTGACCCAGGGTGCGGCCATGAGGCTGCTCTTGGCTGTTGATCCAGGTACCAAGTAGAAAGTCAGGTCAGAGCTGTATCTTCTATCTCCTCGAAGCCCCTGGTGACAGCATCAGAGATGGCAGCAATAATATCTCCTCTATCCTGATGCTTCCTTATGCACAACTTTCTGCCCCAGACACAAGGTTTTGTTAGGAAAAGTACCCAGCACCAGACGGGCCTGAGCAGACCTGGGTTGATATTTTAGGATTGGTAGAGCAACTGCTTCCATGCCTGTGGAGTAGGAAGAGTTGCCTCTAAGAAAATCTGGCCCAAGCCTTTCCAGGTCCCTTGTGTCCTGTTGGAGAGAAAGAAATGAGTCTATTCACAGGGCTTCTCTGGGGGGATGATAGGAGGCCTGGGAAACAGATGTAAGTAACTTCACTTTGCTCTTTTCTCAGTCTGCAGAGAAGCTGTTCTTTGTTTTTGACACCTGACAGCTAATATCTTCCTGGTTTTGTTTCAGGCTTTTATTTTGATGTTATGGAGATTACCCCTGAGATTATTGGGCATCATAGATTTAATCCAGAAAGCCATGAGGTACGTATGTTTTTGGTATTGGAGATATATTGACTGCATTGAGCATTTAACAGTTGCCTATCAAATTATCCTGCTTTTAGGGACTTCACTCATCCACTGGTGAAACAAACACTTTGAATATGCCAGGGTTCATTCTAGGGGCTGGGGAGTCAGCAGGGTCTAAGATGCCTTCCTTTCTCCAGGAGCTAATGTCTGCTTCCTGTGTATCACAGAGTTTATTCCTTGATGCTTGCATCTAACAACATCTCTCAGACCTTGAGGTCAAGAGTTTCTTGCTGGTGGAAAGAGCCTCTGGGACCAGGAGACACTGGCATTTATTGAACGCTGTTTGGTACCAGGCACTGGGCTCATGGCTTTCTGCTCATTGCTTTTCTTTATTTGCTTCTCAAAGCAATCCTGCAAGGTAGGCATGATTAGCCCCTTTTACAGATGGAGAAATTAAGGCTCAGACTTAATGTCTTGCCCAAAGTCATAATATCACAAGTGGCAGAGCAGGCTCAAACCCCAATCTTCTCTGGCTCGTAGCTGTTGTTCTTTTACTCTTACACCACATGGCCCTTCCCAGGAGATCCAGTCAATTCTTGGGCTTGGAATTTGACTTTCTAAAAGTTATTACAGAGTTGTCACCACATTTTGGTTTGAACTGAGAGATGTTTGTGAACCCCAGTGAATGTTAGGGAGCTTCTGCAAGATGCTCTGTCTGGTCACTGTAGCAGTCAGGTTGGCCTTGCATTAGATGGTTGGTGGTGGCATTGCATATATAGGGTTTAAATAGAACATTTTGGATAAAGTGTAGGGAGTTCATTTTGGTTCTCAGATGAAGTCAGTTAGGTTTCAGTCTGGAGAGAGATCTGCTCTTTTTTATGTATATCAGTCTAGGTTTATCAGGGAGAAGGTAGTGTTCTTCATTTATTCATTCCCTCAGTAGATAGATATGATTGGTATCAGGCACTGGGACACAAAGGAGAGCAAGACACAAGTGGTCCCTGCTCTGTGGAGCCCAGACTCCAGAGGAAGATGGACAGAAAGCAAGTGAATGAACCCATATGGGACAACAGTGTGATATGGCTGGGAAAGGAGAGAACCAAGTGCTATAGGAAGGAATAGTATATGGGCGGGGGTCTTGTCTAAGTGGGATGACCAATGTGGACCTCTCAGAGAAAGGGCCTTTGGCTGACACCTGAAGAAGGATGGGAAGGATCTCACCATGGGAAGCATGGGACAGGCTTCCAGGTGAGGAAATAATTTACCTACCTGCAAGTAGATAAAAAGGTTAGCGCATAGGAGCTGCTACTGGAGTAGCAGGTACTAGCCTTGATTTTAGGTACTGGAGAAGCAGGGCCTTCCTGGGGGGTGACACCTATCAGTGGTAGCTTGAAGGACACCTCATAGCAGTGAGTTCTCAGCATAGGCTCGTGGCTGTCACTTATCAAGTATCAACTCTATATTCCAGGCTCTGTCATCTAATTTGGTCATTATGACAACCTTAAAAAATAGGTGCTGCTATTACTTCTGTTTTGTTAAGGAAGATAATATCGCTCAGCAATGTAGTCAGTGTCATAGACCTGAATATTAAAGTTAGAACTTGAACCCTCGGCTGCTTGAGACTGAGTGCCATTATCCCTCTAAACCTTTCCTCCTCCCCTGCAAAGTAGTAAAAATGAGGCTGTAAATTTGTGGTTATGACTGACATGTTTGAGAGTATGTGTGATAGCTCTGAGTTCCAGATATGGGCTGTTGTGGAAAAAGATCACTCACACACAGAAACGAACAACGAGACTTCCTCACTCTGTGCCTATCTTCTGGAGACAGGTCTCGGCATTCCCCAGGGATGTGGAGATTCGAGCATTGATTGAAGGACAATTCATGGCCAAGAGGATTCATGCAGAAGGCCTTGGCTATCGAGTCAGTAAGTGAGCGGCTGGCAGGGTGTATTCTGGGTTAAGAGCCCAAGCTAGGGGGCAGTGTCTTAAGGTTGTAGTACAGGGAACTTGGGGCAGGCAGAAGATGGAGCTTGGTCCTGGTGGTGGGGCAAGAAAGTAAGTCAACTTGGCACCTGTGGGCAGGTGTGGAAGGGGAGGGAGGGTGTCTAATTTTCAGCTCTGCCCCCATCACCTGATCTCTTGGCTAGAAGTTATAGGACTTGAGAGAGGTCTTCCTGTAACCCTGAGCTCTTAGCCACAGAGTAAACATTCTGAACTCTGGACCCTGAGGTTATGGGCAGAGAGAGAGGGCAGTGGTCTGGGGCCATGACTAGACTGGGAAGAGTGAAGATGCAGCACCACTGTCTCAACTCAGAGTACTGACACAGAGAGGGCACAGACCAAGACACAGTGGGAGGCAAATAGGAAGAAAAAGGGATTCCTGAGAACTTGAGCTATGGAACATGTAGCTCCAGGAGACCAGTGGTTCTACTGATTGTGTTGGACTACTCTGGGGTCTGCAAGGAGGCTGGATCAGCCAATCCTAGAGTCCAGCTTCTGAGATGTATTTGTCCCTCTCAGCAGCAGCTATTGTCACTGGCAAAGGTTGAAAATGTGTGACGCTTCTTTGCCTGAGGTGCCCCTTAAATAGCCTTTTAAATAGGTAGTTCACATTCTACATAGGGTATATTTTATTACATCTTTGAACCAACCATGTGAAAGGACACTATAAAAATAAGCATGGGGTAAATATCTTGGAAAACCTGTTAGACACCATCTATTGAAGCTGAAAATATAGCTTGCCAGCAGTCTTACTTCTGCTTAAATACACAGCGGAAATGTATACATGTGTTCACATGAGAACATTCATTGTGGTCTGTGCTTAATAGCTCCACAATGGAAGCAATCTGGTGCCTGTCAATAGCAGACAGGATAAATGTTATTGTGGTATAATGACAGATGCCACACAGACATGAAAATGAACCAGCCTCAATTGCACCCAACAAAATGGGTGACTCTTACAAATGTAACATTGAGCAGAGGAAGCCAAACATAAAAGTACAGGTGGCATGTTCCTGTTTATATAAAGCTCAAAACAGACAAACTGTTGGCTATTGTTGGAAGTCAGAATAATTAGTGATTACCTTTCAGAAGGAGGCCTGAGAGGGGGTCTGAGAGTGCTGGTGATGTTCTTTGTCATGTTACAAGGATGTGTTTAGTTTATGAAGATTTATCATGCTATATAGGCTTGTGATGTGTACATTTTTCAGGACACATGTTCTAGGTCAATATAAATCTTAAACAAAAGGAGTAGGATATATGCATTGCCATTCCCCTGAAAGTATAGAAAGAAATTCCCCACAGGTCTCCAAAGCCTTTAGAATTCCCTGAGAAATGAGATTGGGTGAGTGGTGCAGAGAAGTTGGTGCTGAGTACCTGGCAGGAGTCCTTGGCCTGCTAAGATGTGACATTTGGGGAGGGAAGGCCATTCCTAACAGCCCAGGGTGCAGGAAGAGGCAGGGCATAGAAGTTGGCCATAGGCTCAGGATGGGCTAATGTGATTATTAAAACAAGCATTTCCTGACTTCTTATACAAAACAGCATAATAACTTACCCTCTTACTAAGCCTAAAAGCGGAATCAGACTTGTCTTGTGAACTCTGCTGGGTTCCTCTCAAAAAAAAAAAAAAAAAGATCTTTCTTGCAGTGATGGGGATTAATTCCAGAGCCTCGTGCATGCTAGTCAAGTACTCAGCTACATCCCTAGCTCTCAAACAAGATCTCATAAATGAATGTGCTTGGAAACAGAAAGGGTCACAACACCCATGAAGCATCATTCTCCAGGATGCTATGTGCATAGCCAGCTCAAGTTTTGTTCTTGGTCAGTTGTCATCTCATTCAAGTTGTTTTTGTTTGTTTTTTCAGTACTGTGGTTATAGCGAGGGCTTTACCATGTGAGCCATGCCCTCAGCCTTCATTCATTTTTTTTTTTTTATGGGATTGGGGTTTGAACTCAGATCTACATGTGTGCTGGTAGGCAATCTACCACTTGAGCCACTCTCCAGCCCTTTTTTGTGTTGGATATTTTCAAGATATGATCTTGAGAACCATTTGCCTGGGGCTGGCTTCAAATTGTGATCGTCCTTATCTTTGCCTCTGGAGTAGCTAGGATTATAGGTGGGACCCACCACACCTAGCTCCTCATTCAGTTTAACAGTTTCTAAGCTAGGTGCTTGTGGCTCATGCCTGTAATCCTTGGGAGGCTGAGATCAAGAGGATTGAGTCTTGAGGCCAGCCCAGGCAAATAGCTCGAGAGACCCCATCTCCAAAATAACCAGAGCAAAATAGACTGGAGGTGGGGCCTAAGCAATAGAGTGCCTTCTTAAGCCCTGAGTTCAAACCCCAGTCTCCCCTGCCCTCAAAAAAAAAAAAAAAACAGTTTTAATAGTGTCTAAGAATAAAGAGGCACTTTGGGTTAGAATGATAGTTGTGATAATAATAGCTGCTAGCATTTGTTGAACACCTACTGTGTGTGCTTGGCTTGGTTCCTTAGCACCTTATCCTCATTAACAGTTTCTTTGAGGTCAGACTGGTCTTCTACCCACCTATTTATGAATCTCGGCAGTTAAGCAACTTCCCCAAGGATATCAGAGTCAGAGTCTGAACCAAGCTAGTCTTACACCAGACTCTGGATTCTTAACCACTGTGCTGATCCTCTCTAAGGAATAGTCACTCCCTTAATGTTTACGCACATCATCAGAAGCAGGTTCCCAGCGAGATTGACCTCATAAACCATGTTCGTTTTGTTTTGAATTTTGGCTTGTATTTCTGTGTATTTCATTTTCTTTTTTTGGTGACACTGGAGTTTGAACTTACAGCTTTGTGCTTGCTAGACAGGCACTCTTATCACTTGAGCCACACCTGCAGCCCTTATATTTCATTTTGTTTCAGTTTCTTGTAAAAGCAATAAAGCCATCTGGCTATTTTCCTTAAGAACATGTGGTGGTGCACACCTGTAATCCCAGCAATTGGGAGGCTAAGGCAGGAAGATCGGGAGTTTGAGGTCAGCCTGGGCTACAAAGTGAGACCCTGACTCCAAAATAAATGAACAGAGCAATAAAACTTTGTAATAGCAAGTTCAAAAAATAAAGTTACTTGTGCCATTTGGTGACATTTTCCTCCAGTCCCCTTCAGGGGTGTATTAGTTAGCTTTTTGTCACTGTGACCCAAATACCTAAACAACTTAAGGGGAAGAATTTATTTTGGCCCAACATTTCAGTCTGTGGTTGCTGGGCCCCAGGCTGTTGGGCAGAACATCATGGCAGTGGGAGCTTGTGGTGGAGGAGCATCTTCACCTCACTGCAGACATGAAACAGAGAGCGAGACAGAAGACACCCCGGCGACCCACACCAGTGATCTGCTTCCTCTACCTCTGAAAGTTCTCAGAACCTCTTAAAATAAGGACTGCCAGCTGGGAACCTAGGTTTCAGTACATGAGCCTATAAGGGATATTTCACAATAAGGAGTTTATTTTTTTATGTCCTGTTTCCCTTGTACATGTGAAGGACACATACAAACTCCAAAATGTGTCAGATACAGATACCTCTTCGTGGTGCTACACATCAGGGCCAGGTCACTTGCTATGTCAGCTTCAACGGTGTTTTTAAGTTTCCAGCCTGGAATCTAGAACATCTAGATACATTTTGTTTCCTAGGACGCTGGCATTCCTTCCCTCTTCCCAGGTTCTTTCTTTTTTAGGGGGGAGGGGGTGGTATTGGCGTTTGAATTCAGGGTCTCACACTTGCTAGGCAGGCAATTTACTGCTTCACCTACGCCACCAGCCCCCGACCCCCACTTTTTTTGTTGTTGTTGTGTGTGTTGGGTACTTTTGAGATAGGGTCTCATTTTTGCACAGGCTGGCCTTTAGCCTTGATCCTCCTGATCTCTGCCTCCCAGTTGCTAAGATTATAGATGTAAACCACTGGCGCCTGCCTTCCCAGGTACTTTCTTAATCATCAAGATGGGGAAAGATAGGGAAAGCTTGGAAATGCCTTCTCTTGGACAGAGTCAAGGTGCTGGATGGAAAACAGCAGGGTCTTAAAACACATTTCATTTTTAAATACTCACGTAATAAATGAATGTCTCTTTGTTGTGAAAGATTCATGCAAAACAGAAATAGGGAATAAAAGCCAAATGCCTCCCTTCATGTGCTTCCCAGTCTCAATTCCTTCCTTCCAGACTATTTCCTGTAACCTTATTTTAGGTTGAACTGTCTGCAGCGGTGAGAGAGTCTTAAGGAGGTCCCCTGAAAAGAAGGAAAAAAGAGGGATCTTCGAAAGCCCTTTAGATTCTTGCCTGTGATTGTGGAATAAGAATTTCAGGCCAAGACACAGACAAGGGATAGACACAAATTTATCCAGGAGGTCAAGCAAAAGGACAGACGTGCCTCATAGACAAGGCATGGGCCTATGGAAAGGGTAATACACACCCAGATATGGGTGCAGGCACATGATAGGAGATGTATTGATCATCCTAGTGTTTTTTTTTTTTTTCCCCCCAGTACTGAGTTTCAATTCAGGGCCTCATGTTTGCTAGGCAGGCGCCCTGCCACTTGAGCCATGCCCCAGCCCTGAGCGTTATAACATTAGGGTTACTTAAACTCGGTAACAAGGGCAAGGGGTGAGAGGTACTTACAATTATGCAGTTCTAGGTAAATATGGCCTGGCAGATCATTATCTCAGTTCTGGTTTTGCTGGGGATTCCAGAGAGGTTTGTTATTGTTGTCATCACTTGAGGGTTGCAATCTGGTCCCTATGAGATGATTACTCCTGCTCCAGGGTACAGCCTCATCATTATAGGTAATTGTCCTCATATGGGGAGTGGTCTGTTCTATGAGTAGTTTTGGTCCCTTGTCTTAAAGATGATATGGATCAGTCCTGCCATTCCCAGCATTCAGGCTGACTGTAGGAAAGAGAGGCTCAGAGCAAAGGAGACAGAGGCAAAATGGAGGCAGGAATGTCAGGTGTTTAATCCTTTTAGTTAACTTGTGAGTTAGTGCCTTTTAGCAAAAGCAGTTTCTAAGTACCTGTTACAGAACTATATGGAATTGCTAATTTTCCAGCAGTCTTGACTTGCAAAAATGGTGGTTTCATATGATTCTATCATAGGAAATATATATAGAATATATATATATATAGTGTATGGGTTTGTTTATTTATTTATTTTTATTACTTATTTCCTTATTTTTTGCTGTACTAGGGGTTGAACTCAGGGCCTTGTGCTTGCTAGGCAGGCACTCTACCTCTTGAGCTATACCTCAGCTGTGTGTTATTTTTTAACATTTCTGCTGTTAGGTTTTATTCTGTCTATAACAGTACACACAAATCTATGCTTTGTTGTTTTTCATTGTTATAGTATGAGATTTGCTAAATTATTTTATCAAGGTGCTGCCTTTTTTTTTTTCTTTACTGAATGTTGCAGTGCACATTCCTGTGCATATTCTTTGTGTGTATGTCTGAATTTTTCTGGAAGGCTGATGGTGGAAGCAATGTTGAGTTATGAGTATAGGCAAATTGCTGTCCAAACTGAATTGTTGGTTGACATCCCATTTATACTGTTTTCCCCTCAGCCTTTCTGAAACTGGATGTAATAAATCTTTAAGCTTTGAAAGATAGTCCTTTTGTCAGGGGACCATTGGCATGTTGGGTATGAGTAGCTTTGTGGGACTTGGTCCCTGGAAGAGCTGGACTAAGCTTCCCTTTGCTATGGCATATGTCTGCAGCAGTGTTGGGGGCCTCCTGGCACTGCACACGATCCACAGAGAGGCCTGGTTCTGGCCTCCACTCAGTTGTCATCTCTGTAGTCTGGACTGTCTATCTGCACCTGTATGTAGCTGGACAGAGGGCTTGCTGTGTCTTTTCAGATTCTAGAGCTCTTTGAAGATTCTTCCCTCTCCTGGGTCCACGCAGGACTTTGCCCAAATAGGAACCCAGCCTTGGCTGTTAGCTAAAGAGAAGCCCAGCCATGCCTTTGGCCCTGCCCCTTTCTGTCTTCTGCAGTGAGACAACTGCAGTGCAAGCCACCTCATTGCACAATAGGCCTGCTGCCTCTGCTTCCCCACTGTTCTTGGTCTCTGGGTCTCTTCTTTAGCCTGCCAAGGGGTGTCTTTAAAATGTAAATTGATGCCTGGGGCTGTCTCTGTCTCTGACTCCTGCCTCTGCTTCTTCTAGTACTAAAGGCTTCATTCCAGAACCTGGGGGTCAAGGCCTTGGCTTTCACCATCTCATTCCATCGCCTACACCATGTTTCTGCTCTAGTTTATTCTTGTGGATTTTTTTTTAAACCTTCAATATATTAGGCAAAACTTTATGTATTTTATTAAGCAATGTCAATTTCTTGTTTGGTGTTCTCTTTTCTTAATTTCCAGTTTTATCTTTTTTTTTTTTTCTTTTTGAAGTGCTAGGGGTGGAACCAGGCCTCATGAATGCTAAGCAAGTGCTCTATCACTGAGCTGCAACCACCCCTACTTTTACCTTTAAAATTATGATTCCTTCCTCAGGCAGGCATAGTGGCACACGCTTATAATCTAGGCAGGAAGATTGGGAGTTTGAGCCCAGTCTTGGCAACATAGTGAAATCCTGTCACCAGAAAAATAATAAAATCTAAAAAATAATAATTCCTTCTACTTCATTTGAGTTCTTTTTTTCCTTTTCTATATTTTCACATTGAAACCTGAGTTTATTCCCATTCTGTGTTATTTTCTGATTTATGCATTTAAAAAGTTTAGATGTTAACTTTATTCATATAACATTTGTTTTCATTGTTTCATTTCTTAAAAGACAGTAGTTTTCAACTTTATCTGTTCTGATATTCCTTCAAACTACCTTCTTAACCTTTGAGAGAGAGAGAGAGAGAGGCAGACAGACAGACAGACAGACACAGACTTACATATACTCTGGTATTTCATAGCTAGGCCCACTGAAAGGGACTGGAAGCAACATCACCTCATTTCAGTAGCAATGAATGTTCAGAGAGCATCTAAACACCTGTCTCCAAGGAGCTGGAGCTCAGGGATAAATGAAAGATTACAGGGCTGACACAAAGAACAAGTTGAACCTGACACATTTTTCTTTCCTCTGTCTTTAACTCTATTCTGTTTCTTTGCATATTACTCTGAATTGGTAGGGTTGTATTTCTGGGTAGTATCTTTCTGCTTATTAAATTAGAACTTTCCATGGTGGTTCTACAACACAAGCCCTCTGTGACTGAAGAACTAAAGAGCAGCCTTTCTGTTTTGAGGAAATTGCCAAAGACATTTCATTTTTTTTCTCTCTTGCAGTGCCCAAGACAAAGATTTTGGCTACCGGAGGGGCATCTCATAATAGAGACATCTTACAGGTAGGTGCTGGTAGTGACCCTCCACCATGACATCTTCCATGCCTATTACATCAAAGAGCCAGAGACTCAACAGGAAGGATGTCCCCTACAGGAATAGGGAGCCCATGGCTCACACTCTCCAGGAAGCCAGCTCTGTTGCCTTGTAACTCTAGAGCATGAATTAAGTTCAGAGCTGGTTCTGCATTGAGCAAGAGGACCAACTGACTTCCCTGGGGAAGGGTGGATGTTACCTCTGTTCAGCCAAGAGTAATTCTCATAAGGAGGAAGTGCGTGAGTCATTAGTCTCCAATACTCACAGCAGCTGGGTGGGGATTCTCATGGTTCCATAAAGGTGGTCCTAGTTGGGCGACAGTGACATCTACCACAATTAAGAACACCCACCCGTGTGAACTCTTCTTAGTACCAGTCCCCCATTCTATACTTACGCAGTTTATTTTTTGGTCTGAAATGAAAAGCTTCATCATTTCCCCCTAAGACAGGCGCTTTTTAGTTTGAGCTTATTAATAGGAGTTTGATGTCTATCTGTCCCCAGATGTAGGTCAGTGGCATTCAGTGAGCAGACTTTCTATATCTTCTTCCTTGTCTTTGATAAAATAACTAAGGGTTGGGGGTGTAGTTCAGTGATAAAGCACTTGTCTAGCATGTGCAAGGCCCTGGGTTCAATCCCCAGCACTGCAAACACAATAATAATATTAATAACTAAATAATGAAATGGTTAAAAAAGCACATTGGCAGCCTAGAGAGCTAAGGCTCTTCACTAGGAAATTTACCCAGCTCAGGCTGCTTTTTATCACAAGGGAAGCATGGCCAAGTGTCCTTCTTTTAAGGTAACAGTGTTGGAATAGAAGGGATCAGAAGACATGAGGAAGGAAAGCAGAGCCTGGGAGATGCACCCTAAAATGTCCTTGTTCACTCTGAGGAGTAACTCAGCACTGTGCAACCTCTGTGTCCTTCCCAGGTGCTTGCAGATGTGTTTGGGGCCCCAGTATACGTCATAGACACTGCCAACTCGGCCTGTGTGGGCTCAGCATACAGAGCTTTCCACGGTAGGTTGATGATAGGCCACAGCTGTTCTGAACACATCTGGGGCCCTAGCTGGGCTAAAAAGAGAACAATAAGGTGTTCCCAGTCTTGGGAGACATTGTGACTAGAGCACTTCGTCCTCATTTCTCTCCCTATACCAGCAGGGAAGAACAAACGCACACCCTTTGTTCCTTTGTTCTCTACTTAAAGTGGGGAAAGGGACGCAGGATCCAAACTGAATGAGGCTTGGTCAGTCAGGCTGTGCAGAGGGACACAGGCCATGCTTGAGGGCATGTGGCTGTGGGTCTGGACAGCTGGTGGGCAGGAGAGGTGGGTGACATCCACAATTGACTTCTAAGCAAAAGCAGAACTTAGACCCAAGCAATCCAGGACCCCGGACAGCTCCCTGGAGGCCCATGCTCTGAAGACACTATAGGGCACCCAATCCAGGGAGCTCTGCAGGGAGTGTGTCATGGGCCCGTGAGGACACTGCTCCTCAGTTTGGACCAACTTGCTTGTCCTCTTCCTGCCAGAGAGCTCCTGGCGGCCATGGACCTCAGGGACTTTGCCTTTTTTCCCTGTAGTTCCATTCTTTGCCTGCTTCCCCTTAACTTCTCAACACAATTATTTAAACTTAATTTTTCTTTCAATGTTAAACATGAATAAAGAACATGTACTTTTCTTAAGAATTAATCTCTTGATGGACTGGTGGAGTGGCTCAAGTAGTAGAGCGTCTGCCTAGCAAGCATGAGGCCCTGAGTTCAAACCCCAGTACTACAGAAATTAAAAACACAAGAACTCTTGGAGCTGGGTGCTGGTGGCTCATACCTGTAATCATAGCTAATTGGGAAGCTGAGATTGGGAGGATCGAGATTTGAGGACAGCCCAGGCAAATAGTTCACAAGAGCTCATCTTCAAAATTACCAAAGTAAAAATGAACTGGAGGTATGACAAAGTGATAGAGCACTTTGCAAGCACAAAGCTCTGAATTCAAGCCCTAATCCCACCAAAACAAAAAAAAAAAAAAAATGAACTATCTGCTTAGGGCCTGATATAATGTTGTATGTCTATAATCCCACCTACTTATGAGGTAGAGATTGAGCTTCTCACTGTTCAAAGCTAGGCCTGTCAAAAGGTTAGCCAGACCCCCATCCCAACAAGCTGGATATGGTAGTACACACTTGTAATTGTAGGAGGTATAGGTGGGGAATTGTGGGCTGAAGCTGACCCTAGGCTAAAAACACAAGACACTATCTGAAAAATAATGTAAGCAAAAAGGGCCTGAGGTGTGGCTCAAGTGGTAGAGCTCCTGCCTAGCAAGCACAGGGACCTGAGTTCAAACCCCACTACTGCCACAAAAAAAAGTGGAAGAAAAGAATTAATCTCTTTTATTCCCCTTCCTTCTACCTCATCCATACCACCTCACTTCATGTCACTCCTGAACCATT
This sequence comes from Castor canadensis, assembly GCF_047511655.1. Taxonomy (NCBI): domain Eukaryota; kingdom Metazoa; phylum Chordata; class Mammalia; order Rodentia; family Castoridae; genus Castor; species Castor canadensis. The sequence goes on from NC_133402.1 coordinate 40,283,918, forward strand.
GTCACTGGGGAACTTATCATTATGCTTTTAGCTATATTTTACATTACATTGCCTTTTATTTATACTTAAAATTGTGCTTTTGCTTTCTTTCTTTCTTTTTTTCTTCAACTCCCTGTGGTTCTTCCTCCTTTGTTTCTATGCTCATTTTTGTTTTGGTGTTAGAGATCAAACCCAGGACTTTATACATGCCCTGAAAATGCTCTACCACTGAGCTACAGCCCGAGCCCTCTATGCTGGTTTTTATTGGCTTCTTTTTTTTTTTTTTTTCAGTGCTGGGGATCAAGCCTCAGCTCACACATGCTAGGCAAGTGCTCTACCACTGAGCCCTCTGTTTAAGAGAGAATTCAGCTTTGAGGCCTGACATACCCAATAAGGTCTTGGTTTCACCATCCAAAGGAAAGGACTTGGAGTTCGTAATATTTTTCCTGAGAACTGTGAAAATGCTGGCCTTTTTTTTTTTTTGGCAGTACTTGGGTTTGAACTCAGGAACTCACACTTGCTAGGTAAATGCTCTACACTTGAGCCACCACCAGCCCTTAAACTATTTGCCTGGGCTGGCCTCAAGCAGGAGCCTCATACAGTGGCTTTTTTTTTTTTTTTTTTTTTTGAAAATGCTGGCCTTTGGGGTAGCTGGTGAGAATCTGGGGTTATTATCATAGTCCTATTTCTGCAGAAGTGGGGAGGAGTTACCCTTTAGGACTGCACTGCCGTGCTGCTGCATTACATTTTGGGTTTTGTTTTGTTTTGTTTTCCTTTGTGTTTATTTGGTTGAGAAAGAATACTTGGGGTACTGCCCTGTTGTGCCCTCCAAAACCAAAGCCTAAGCTAACACCTAGCTCACCAACCCCTACCCTGAGTCCTGTTAGCCACTCTGTTTGGAGCTCTTTTCTTCTCTACTGATCTGGGAATGAACCTCACATGTGAATGTGTATGGATATTGGACCAGAGCTGGCTACCCCACCACCCCTGCACTCCTGCCTCCATACACTCTGAGCTGGGATTTTCTAGCATCCTTACAGGAAAATTCATGTCCTGGGTAGGGGGTTGGAGGGGATGGCTCTTAGTTCTCTCTGGGTCCTGGTGCAGTTCTTAGTCTGATACTCCTGCTTAAGTTGTCTAGGAATTCTTCATTGTTTCTTGCCCACCTATGGCAACCTTCCCTATTTTCCAGTCTGTTACTTGTTTGCTTGGTGAATAATTGTTGAGTGTTTTCTGTATACCAGGCAGTCTGCTTGGCTTCAGGGCTGTGGTGGTGACCAGAGAGGCTCTGGCCTCATGGAGTTTACAGCTCTGCAAAGGAGGGTCCTTGAATATAGAATCACTCAAGGCTGGGTGTACCTCACCTGCCTAGTATGCAGGAGGCCCTGGGGTCCATTCCCAGCACCATCAAAACAAAAAAGAACCTCCCGAATATATGTATGGTCACAAACTGTGAAAAGGGCTTGAGGAAAAGCAGGTGGTGAATAGAGCTGCAGTGTGAGGGAGGGGCTCCTGAACTACTGGTGTTCTTAGCTGCAGTTTATCCAAGGTGAAGGAAATAGGTGAGGGAAGAGGGAAAGGAATATTCCTCACAGTGAAGAGGTTCTGAAGCAGAACACATTGAAAGAAGACCAGGGTGTAGTCAGGGCTCATGCCTGAAATCTCAGCTACTCAGGAGGATCATGGTTCTAAGCCAACCCCTGAAAAAAGTTAGTGAGACCCCATCTCAGCCAATAAAAAGCTGTGTGCAGTGGTATGTGCCTGTCATCCTAGCTATCTAGGAAGCATAAGTCAGAGTCTAGGCCAGCCCAAGCATAAGTGTGAGACCCTACTTGAAAAATAGGGGGGGTGTGTGGTTTAAGTGGTAGAGCATCTGTCTGGCAAGTGCAAGGCCCTGAGTTTGAACCCAGGTACCACCAAAAATAAATAAATTAACTTAAAAAAAAGAAAGAAAAAGAAATTATGAAGACTAGGGTAGCCAGAATATAGTGAGCAATAGAGCCAGAAGCAATGTGAGGGAGGAGAGGCCTCTGCTAAAGAGAGGCCTGTGCCTGAATTTTTCCTGTCTTCCTAAATAATTTTATTAATATACAAAGTATATGACAGAAAAGTCACCCAGTTCAAGTAAACTTGTTGAGTTATCAGTGAGTTTTTGTAAATTTGCTGAGTTGTACAGCCATTACCATAATCCAGTTTTAGAACATTTTTGTTTCTGTTTCTATTTTGGTGCTTGGGATTGAAACCAGGGCCTCTTAGCATGCATAGTGCCACTGATTTACACTCCCAGTCCTGGTTTTAGAACATTCTACCACCCAGGTAACTTCTTCATTTGCAGTTAACTTCTTCATTTGCAGTGAGCACAGGTATGAAATGACCTTTCCCTTCTAGGCCTTGCAGGTGGGACAGATGTACCATTTTCAGAGGTTGTGAAGTTAGCCCCAGATCCCAGGCTGGCTGCCACCCCAAGCCCAGGAGCTTCTCAGGTGAGAGATCATCAGGTTTTCTCGTGGCATTTGTTTGGTGAAAGCTGGTTTGGGCTTTTTCTCTAAAAACGTAAGGTTCTGTTTGTCACCTACATTAAATTTGATGTGCTCAACTAAAAGGAGAAATCCTACTTTTTGAAAATGTAACAAAAGAAGCCCGATTATAATCTGTGAGCTGGAGCTCACAGAAGTCTGAAGGTAGTGCTGGTTTGGTGGTTCAACCTCAGGGCTCTGGGTCATGTCCCTGGAGTTCCCCGTGTCAGCAATGGGCAAGGAGATCCCAACGTGAGCCATGTCTATCATTTTTTTGTTTCATTTTACTTTTTTGAACTTTAACAGTATATTTTATTTAATCCAATATACCCAAAATATTATTTTAACATATAGCCAATTAGAAAAATTGCTAATGCGTTATTTCACTTTTTTTTTGCTTAAAGCTTTTGAAATTTGGTGTTCTTTTCCTTTTTTTTTTTGGTGGTTCTGAGGGTTGAACTTGAGGCCTCATGCTTGCTAGGCAGGTGCTGTACCACTTGAGCCACTCCACCAAGCCCATTTCCTGTTGGTTATTTTTGAGATAGGGTCTCACGTTATGCCTGGGCTATCCTGGACCATGATTCTCCTATTTGTGCTTCCCTGCATAACTGGGGATGACAGGCATGTACCACATCACCGAGCCATTGTTTGAGATGGGGTCTTACAAACTTTTTGCCTGGGCTGGCCTCTAACTGTAGTCCTCCCCGATCTCTGCCTCCCAAGTAGCTAAGATGACAGGTATGAGCCATTGGTGCTTGGCCGGTGTGCATTTTACACCCACAGCTCTAGGCATGTTTCAAGAATGCAAAGGTGCACATGGCTTGTGGCTGCTTTACTGGATGGTGCAGCTCTAGATGTGCTGTGTATGGTTAGTTGCAGGATGTTTTCAACTGCTCTAAGTACTATGTTTTCACACAACCATGTTCACAGGCAGGAATCAGAGGATACCTGAGCTATAATATGGAAGGAAAGGGGGAGGAAGCTGTTCTGTTGTCTCCCATTAAAGAATAGTGTGGGCAGAGATTTCTGCAGTCTACTCTTCTTATTTTGTTGTTGTTGTTTGAGACAGGGACTCCCTGTGTGGCCCAGGCTGGCCTGGAACTCATTATGTAGCCTAGGCTGATCTCAAACTCACCATCTACCTGCTCCAGCCTCGTAAGTGCTGGCATTACAGGCATGTACCAACATGCTCATCTCCGTGTACTCTTCTGAGTGCCGCAGTGTGGTCCATAGCAGTCTTACGAGTCCGAATGTCTAGTGGTGTCTAGGAAGACCTCTGAGGGACTTGGGCCCTGCATTTTAGGATTGTTTCCTTAGGAGGAGAGCCTCACAGAAGTAGAAGAACTAGGATGCAGGCTATGTACCCCAATAGGAACAAAGTCAGGTTGACTTCCAAAAGGGTTGTACCATACCACCTTTCACCATCTGTGTAGTGGATAGCCATTCTAAAGTATCCTCACCAAATTTTTTGTATAAATTTTATTAGGATATATTTGTTATATGGGCAGGGAATTCACAGTGATGATTCTGATTAGTCTTATATTGTACATTATTTACATTGCCCCCATCATCTCTCCCCCTCAACCCCCTCCCTGCCCCTCTTAAAGCAATTGCAAGAGGTTTGGTATTTTTTTGTTTCTGTTTTTCTGGTACTGGGGCTTGATCTCAGGGCCTTCACCTTGAGCCACACTACCAGCCCTATTTTTGTGAGGGATTTCTTGAAATAGAGTCTCACGACTGTTTGCCCAGACTGGCTTTGAACCACGATGCTCCTGATCTCTGCATCCTGAGTAGCTAGGATTACAAGTGTGAGCCACCAGCGCCTGGTTGCAAGAGGTTTCTTAGTTCTGTTTCATATATATGGAGTCCATCTACCACGTACTGTCACCTTAATCTCCTTCATTAACCCTCCCCCCACACCAGAATTTTTTAACTTTTGTAGACAATGATAACAAAAATTGATTTGTCATAATTTACAGTTTTAAAAAATCTTAAACTGGGCTGGCGGAGTGGCTTAAGTGGTAAGAGTACCTGCCTAGCAAAAGTGAGGCCCTGAGTTCAAACTCCAGTGCCACCCAAAAAAGTAAAATAAAAATAAATAAAAAGAAAGTATAAAAAAAATCTTAAACTATTAGTTTGAGAACTCTTAGCATTTCTCTTTTGTGAATTAATACTTCCTTTCCTTTGCCCAAGAAAAAAGTCAAATTACAAGTAAGTGGGATTCTAATTTTTTTGTGTGTGGGACTAGGGTTTGTATTCAGAGCTTTGCACTTGCAAAGAGTTGTTTTACCACTTGAGCCACACCTCTAGCCTGTGATGTAATCCCAGCACTTGGAAGGCTGAGGTGAAAGTATCATGAGTTTGAGGCCAGCTGTATACCATAAGTGAGACATTGTCTCGAAAAACCTAAAAAAGAAAAAAAAAAATTTAAGTTGCACTATAAACTGCTGTTAAAGAAGCATTATAAACTGCCGTTTCTGCCCCTCCAGGTCTACGAGGCCCTCCTCCCCCGGTACGCCAAACTTGAACAGAGAATCTTGTCCCAGACTCGGGGGCCTGTAGGATGAATTCTGCACCCAGGCACCCCTGTTGCTCCTGCTGCCCCAGACTTTCAGATCCTATTCGGATGTGCCCTCAACAGCAGGCATCTTCTTCCCTGATCCAAGCAACCCCTCAGAGGGCTCCTGCCCTGTCCAGGACCATCCTGAGGCTGCCTCTGCGCTTTTCCATGAAGATATGTAGGCTGCCTGTATTCCAGGGCATGAGAGCATCTCTCCTCCCCTGTGTCCCAGGAGGCAGGATAACACAAACTCTGGGATGTGGCACTAAAAATTATGCCTTTTCTCTTTTCAAAGACAGAATGAAAGCTAATCTCAGGACCTAAATTAGCAGAATGGGGAAAACAACACCCTTTCTTAGTCTCTGCCTCAGTCCTGACTCTCTGGTCACTCTTCCTTGAGCTCTGACCCACAGTCACCCTACGCCATACCTTGACCCTGCCATCTATCCACCCAGACCTCCCATCTATATCTGTCCTATACCCTGGCCTTCCCAGCAGTTTCTGCCATACTCACTGCACTGTGTGAGGTGCCCTCCCAAGGCACCTTCCTGTCTGGCCAGGCTCCTCCCTCCTGCATGCTCTTATCTCCTGACTTCCCTTTCTCCTCTATCACTCCTCCCTTCTCACACCCACCTAGAGTAACTCACCACCACCCACCCCAAAAAAGCCCTCACAGGCCTGGTGGATGTGCCCTCCCTCAGCTCTGCCCACCAGCTGCCTGACTCGGGCTCATGAGACCACTTGGCTGGGCTGTCTCCCAGGCGACAGTATAGGGCTCTCCTGTCTTCTTGCAGTTCACTTGTTGATGCAATTGTGTCATTTCTCTAGGAGACTTTTCCAAATTCTGAATTTCATTTTTGTTTTGGAGCACTTTTCATCATTTGAGAAGTTATGATTCTTACTTTCAGTTGTCCACCTGTATTTGTATAGATGATGAGCTCCTTTTTCCTTCCTTTTTTACTTTATAACTTTCTCAATTCCTTGCTCAAATTTTTACAGAGTTTCCATAGAAAGTCCTTTGTGATCTTACTCCTGCAAAATCTTCCATATTTTTCTTCTGCCGCAGGCCCTCACTGAACTTGGAACTGTAGTTAAAGCAGACTACCTGTAGTCTCATGCAGGGTAGGATGCTGCAGACAGGTCTGAGACTCAGTGGTCAAAGCAGTGGCTGGTGGGAAATCACAAGGAAGGTACTTAGACCATGAGTGGGACTTAGTGAGAATATCACTTCTGCTAGAGATGAAGCCAGCCTGAAAGGGAGTGGTGTCCCTCGGAGGCTGGGTGGGTAAAAGAGGAAAGAGCAAGCAGGAAGCAAAAGATTGAACAGCAGCCATTGGATACAAAAAGTAAGTTCAAGATTCAGAAAAAAAAAACCCACACACTTTCCCCTTTCAGCACCTATACAGTACTTGCTAAAGAAATTTAACATCATTGACCAACAGAAAAGAGCTGTCTTGGGCCATGAAGTAGTAAACTATAACACAACATTCTAACATAAATTTTTTAATAAATTAAACAAATAATTGTGGATTTGAATGAACACTACAGATTAGAAATTTAAAAGCAGACTCAAAATGAAAAAGTAGCAAGCATATGTGAAAAGAGAACATACCAGAATCATGAACAAAAAGGTGAATCATGACAGATAGGAAGACTAAGTTACAACATATCCAAGTGGAAATAGGTATGGCTAGACATATAGTACAGCAAAGCACACTAAGAGAAGGAATGAGACGAAGATACACAGAGAAAAGACAGTATGGGTAAAATTGGAGCTCTTGAAGACAAAGGAACAGTGTTAAATTTAAAACTACTCAAAATAAATTTCTGAAGGAAAAAAAAAGACCTGAAACTTTATCTTATTTTATTTCTCTGTTTGCCATGCTAGGGCTCAAACCCATGCCTTGTGCTTGTTGGGCAAGTGTTCTACCTACATTCCCAGTCCCTGAAACTGTCTTTTGAAAGGATCAACCCTGATGCTTAGAAAACTGGCCCATAATGATAAACTCTGACATATTCTAACAAAATACTATACTTTGAAGGTAAAGTAAAATTCTGTAAGCCAAGAGATCTAATCTCTTACAAAAGAAAGATCAGATTATTGTCAGACTTCTCAACAAAGCAAAATAGCAATGGAACAATATTTTCAAGAAACTAAAAGATAGTATGGATTTTGTGTCTAGCTAAACTGCTTTAAGTATCAAGGATATAGAAAAGTTTTCATTATGCTGGAGCTCAGGAAATGTTATAGGAAGAAAACTGTCATCCACCTAGGAGATAATTGGGGAAACCTGAGCAAAACAATAAGATGAGCATTGAATATCTTTATTTGTAGATCTGAGACCAAAATACAAGTAGAGATAAGAGAAAAGAGTAGTGTAAATGGCACATGGTTTGACAAGGTATAGAGAAGTTTATACTTAGTCAAGGACACTGGCAGTAAGAATGCAGGGTGGAAAACAGAAAGGTTGTAACTAGGTCAGAGTGATTTTGATGTTTAAGTCTCTTCCTCTTTTGTATAAAGCTGGCTGAGAAAAATAAAATTTTGCCAGTTGGTCATCAGCCTGCTGGCCCTCTCCATATGTGTCTTGTCTTGTCTTGTTCATTCCTGCCCTGAGCCCTTTCAGGTCAAGGACCTCTGTGATCCTGGCAGGTGGCGCCCGAACAGGGACCTGAACAAAGGCTTAAGGTAAGGAAGGCTCCAGAGGTGTGCACAAACATAATTTTAGTTTCAATTCAAGGATACCAAGCAACATCAAGAGAGAAATGGGCCAGCAAGTAAGTAAGGAGCAGGCTCTCTTTACAGAAATTTTATGTTCAATATTGTGTAATAGAGGTTGTAAAGTGTTTTAAAGTCAGCTTAAATGTTTTTGTCTTATGTTCAAGAGTACACTTGAAATTGTTATAATTGTTTTGTGTCTCATTGTGTAAGTTTTGTGTATATCTATATGATTAACTTATTAGAGACAAAAAAAATCTAATAGCTATGATAACAGTCTTATTAAAAACTGAGACTGACTCAAAACACTATTCCTAAAATTGACTCTTACTTCAGCTATCCACTCAAAATGAGTCCTAAAAAAAAAAAAAAAATGGGACACTTCTCAATCTACTAAAAGTTTTTAAAAAATAACTTATCAATGTACTTGTGGCCACTTAGTTAATTTTTATATGTTCTTGAGCTCTTGAGTCAATGTGTGCTTAAATTGACATTTATGGCATGCCTAATTTAAAACTTTTTTACACATATATATTTAAACATCTTTAGGATGATTGTTATTATAAAATTACTGTAAAAAAATACAAGGCTTCTGTTCTCTTCTCTTCCCCTACCTCTTCTGCTGCTACTTTTAAGAAAAACCAGTTTTTTAAAGGTTATGTCAATCAGGTCTAACTAAATTATAGGCATTTTATGGACAGTAACTTGAGTCTGTTTAATTTCATCATAAGTAATTTACATTCAATTCCTTTATTATTATATCTATTATACTTATAAATATGTGTATATAATAGATATAAGTATGTTTTTATATCTATTAACAAATGGTGTCTTTATAGGTTACTTATTGTGTGAAAACAATTTAAAATTGCTTTTCTATATAAGTCTATATAATAAAAATAAGGCTAATAAAAAAACAATTTTATTTAAATTTAAATTTAAAATTCTTATAAAAGTTATTTTAAAATACAAGTTACAAATTGATAAAGTTAAAATTGACTATAATCTAAGAGTTGCCTAAAAGATTTTTTGGGGTCATAGCAAACTAAAATCTAATTCTCTATGTCCATAAAATAACAAGGGTATCTTAATACTGTTCTGCTCTGAGTAACATCTACAAAAAACTGTTATATAAAAATATTTTATCAAAGAAATTCCTTGGGTTTTCTGTTGATCTTGTCAAGCTTTAAGTACTACTAAATCAGAGTTCATTTACATATTTGCTCGTGCAAAGGTCTCTTAAATAAGCACCTTGTAACTGTGTTGTGCCTATATCTAAATATGATACAAACATTTACAAAGTTAAAAATGTCAGTTTATGTAAAATGATGAGCTAAAGCTCTCTTTTATCCAAAAGTGTTAGATTTAACCTAAATCCTGACAGTCAGCCCCTTTGCCTTTGAAGATCCCACAAGTCCTTCACAGCAACTAACTTATTACCACAAGGGTTTAGAGACAGGCCTACTCCCTTAGTCATAAACAAATCTACCCAATCCTCCATTTCCCACTCCCCTATACCATAAAGCAGCTTAAAGCTTTCTTGGGAGTTACAGGATTTTACAGAATCTCGATCCTGACCCTTTAATGCTAGAACATTGGTGAAAGAATGAAAGTCAAATGAATTCATATCCAAAAAGGAATATAAAAAAGGATAACCAAATTTTAAAAAGGGAAAGAATGGAAAAGAACACACATAAATAAGTCTGGAAAAAAAGAATGATTACTATTTTGATTATTTAAAAGCAATTAAAACAAACCACTAGGTAATCAAGTAAAAAGGGAAAGAAGCAGAAATACACAGAAAAAATAGTGAGAAAATTAACATTAAATCAGGAAAAATTAATCATAAGGACTATTTTGTTTAACTATGCAAATAAACTTGAAAACAAACTAAATGAACCTAGGAAAATATAATTTACTAAAGTGATTCCAATAGATGGGAAAGTTAAATATTTTCATGAAGGAAATAAAAGATTACCAAAGAAATCACCCATAAAAAAAGCACCAGACTAGGGCGAATGCTGGGCAGATCTTCGCGAGCAGTTAATTCCAGTGCTACATACCTGTTCCGGAACACTGAAAAAGAAGAAATACTAGATTATTTCTGTGGAGCAAATATAACATTGATCTCTGTGATTGGTTGCAGAAAAATAGCCTGAATCTTCACTTGTCTGGTCAACCATAACCATGCCATGGAAGTTTGTTCTGCCATTCCACTCTGATTCTGGACTCTGCTACGTGACTTGCTTCAGCCAACAGGTTTATCACAAACTTGATGTAAAGAGGACTTTGAAAAGCATGTATGCAATTGGGATTGCTCTAACTTTGTCCTTTCCTTGTCATGAAAATTTTGTGCCTTAACTAGCATAAGTAACCAAAGTCATCCAGGATCAACCACACGGCAACTTTCCCCAAAGTGAGTGAGCCCAGAGAAGGCCAGGAGGACTGCCCAGCCTAGCCAAATCCAGTCTGAGTGACCAGCTTAGTCAAGAGCTAAATAAATGTTGTCTTAAGACATTGAGATAAAAGTGATTCATCACACAATAAATAATTGATACAGAAATAGGTGCTCAAATAAAAAATCTAATATATTTGACATTGGATTTGGGCTGTGGATGAAAACTGCTAAAATCATTAGGAAACCATGTAGGATGTTGAAAAAATTGCAAGGAAACAGAAGATTGGGAAAATAGCAACCTGTGTTACCACCTGAGGTAACTTGGAAGGTAGCAAGTGTACCTAGTGAACATTTGGCTTGAGAATATGATTTTTAGGCAGGATGTTAAAAATGTCAGCTGTTACTAAGAAAATAGATTTGAAGTACAATTTAGACAACAGAGGTACTAGATTGGAAAAATAATTCTCTATTCTTTAAAGCCAGTAAAAGATTATCAAATGATGACTTGGCTTTAAGTAAAACTGAAATCAAGGACTGTGAGATACTTGGCTGTGACCCTTGTTTTTGCTTGGTTTTGTTTTTTTGCTGAGATTGAACCCTGGGCCTTAGGCATGCTCCCACATTCTACTACTGATAACACCCCCTGGCCCTGTTTGCTGTGACCTCTGAAAGAACCAAGGCACTGTCTGAACAGACCCATCTAGCTGGTTAAAATACCTCTTAGGAATTGTCATTTTATTGTCCCACCACATTCTGTTGCCTGGAGCATCAATAACTAAGACCAGGAAGCAGATTGAGGATTTTGCTCAAAAGGCTATTTTGCAGTGCCCTCCAGACTGTTCAAGTAGGCCACCACAACACGAATGGAAACAGTGGACTGCCATGCCACCTTTGTGTGGTACATAGACTACTGTGACTGGCAGTGATCCCTGCCTGATGTTTATCTATGCCTTTGTGTAAACCCCTCCTCTTGAGTGAAAGTAGAACCTGTGACTCTTCTAGTAGGACCTGGCAAAGGTGATGGGATGTCACTTTTGTAATTATGTAAGACTGTAACTTCCACCTTCCTGACAAACTGTGATAATTCCCCTGCTGGCTTTGGTGAGCAAGCTGCCTTACAGGGAGAGCCACATGGTAAAGAATTGAGGCCTTCATCCAGTAATCCACAAAGAACTGAGTTCTGCCCACAACCACAGGAGCTTGGAATGATTCCTTGCACAGTCAAGCCTCAGATAAGACCCCCGCCCGGCCAACATCTTGATTACAGCCTATGAGATTCTGGAGCAGAGGAGTCACCTGCACTGCATGGCTGAGTTTGCTTTTCCTGCAGAAGCACCTTTTCTATGATAACATGACTGGGAGGATGAGAAATGTGGAGTGGAATCTGGTTGTTCTCAGTACTCTTGTTAATCCCATAAATGTAAGCTAGCCCAGCCAGAGTCAAAGCTACCTAGCCAATCACCTGAGTCTTCCTGAGCAATAAACACTTTATTGTCATAAGCCTCTAGAGTTTGTGGCTGCCTGTGAGTCAGCATGTTATGACAGTAGGTAACTGACACAGTTACCTACCTACAAACAGGCTAACAAAATAAATCTCAGATCAGTCTCACTAATAACAAAATTGTCAAATGTATCAAGTTATTAAACTATAAATGATACATTTTACAAATATTATTGAAAAAAATCTCAAAGTAGTAAACAAACCAATAGAGGGTGAAGATGATATATCCTGACCAAGTACAATCCCCCAGTGATTCTGCATTAGCAAATCAATGAATGTAATTCTCCATTTCAATAGCTCTGAGGAGCAATTTGATTATGGCTGCTGAAAATCATTCTTGATTTTTTTTTTTTAAGTCTAAAAGTCAAAATGTACTTAATGAGGAACCACTAGAGCAATTCCTTCCAGAATCTAGGACAAGTTACTCCACTACTAAATATTGTCTGAATGTAGCAGTCAGCACAAGCAGACAAGAAAAAGACATAAAAAATAGGAAAGGAAAATGAAAGAGTCAATGCTAACACTAATGCAAACAATTAAATTCAATAAATAGACAGAATACAAGACTACAGTATAATATGAGTCATGCTCATCCAGGTACCCAATGCTGCTTATGTGCTGTGAAGGACAGAGGCCCAATTACAATAGCAATGAAAAGGTAAAATACAGCCAACGTGGTGGTGCATGCCTGTAATCCCAGATACTCAGAAGGCTGCAATGGGAGGAATTGAGTTCAATGCCAGCCTGAGTAATTTAGTAAGCCCCATCTCAAAAAAAAGAAGTTAAAATACTTAGAGCTAACAAGCATTCCTCAAAGGTACAAAATGAGCAAAAGTTTTACTCAAAATCATGGATTTAACATATTCCAAATAAAAATACCAACTTCTTTTGTGGAGGAGCTTTACGTAGATCCCAACAAAAAAAAGATCATAAAGTTCATTGGAAAAGCACTCCAGCAGAAATAGCTAGGAAAATGCTGAAAAAGGAGTTCAGTGAGGGGATAGTAGCCTGTAGATAGTGAGACATATATCTTCTATGAAAATGTGGCATTGGTTTATAAATAGAAAAAGATCACAGAATAGGAAGTGCCAAAGCACACATCGTACATATGAACTTGCAGTGTGTGAAACAGATGCTGGCCCGAAACACAGACAGAAGATGAGCCTTTTAATATGAAAAACTAAGAAAACTGGACAGCCATGTGGAAAAATATAGAATTGGAATCATGCCTTGTATTGCGTATCAGAATAAGTTCCAACTGGATCAGAGATCTAAACATAAAAAATAGACCATACAAATCCTAGACAAAAACATGGTAGAATTCATTTGTTAATCTGGGGAAAGCCTCACATGTCTCAAAATCCAGAAGCCAAAATTTAAAAATTCATGTATTTGACTACATAAAAGCTTTTTATCTTATTTTTTATTTTTTAACTTGGCCTTATGCTTGCTAGGCAAGTACTTACCACTTGAGCCTCTCTGCCAACTCTTTTTTGTGTTGGGTATTTTCAGGATAGGGTCTTGTGAACTATTTGTCCAAGCTGGCCTCAAACCTTGGTCCTCTTGATCTCTGCCTCCCAAGTAGGTAGGATTACAGGTATGAGCCACCAGTGCCCAGCTAAAAATTAACTTCTTGTGATGATTTTTGAAAAAATAAATAAGATTCAAAGGACAAATGACAAACAGGGAGACAATAGTTATGATTTATATCAAAGACAGTATCCTAATATATAAAAGTCTCTTAAAAATTGAAAAGGCCAGACTTTCAGATGGTAAAGCCAACATGTATTTCTAAATTCCCCTTGTTTATGTGGTATCATGTTTTTAATATATTTCTGGATTTAATTTGCTAGTATTTTGTTAAGGACTTTTGCATCTATGTTCACGAGAATTTTTCTGTAAGTTTTTTTTTTTTTAACAGTGTCTCTGTTTGGTTTTGTCATGAGAGAAAGAATAGTGGCTTTCTAAAATAAATTAGGAAAGTCAATACTACTTTTTCCTTAAATGTCTGATTGAATTCACCAGTGAAACCATCTTAGCTAGAAACTTTCTTTGTGGAAGGTTTTCTTTTCTTCCCCTGGCCCCACTGTGCTAGGGATTAAACCCAGAGCCTCAGGCAGGACGATAAACAAGTGATTTATCACTGAGCTACATTTCCAGTCCTTTGTGGGAGTTTTAAGCTACAAATTCAGTTTACATAAAAATATAGGGCCCCTTCCTAGCTACTATGATTGAGGGTTTCTCTATTTTTCCTTTTATTATTTTCCATTTTTGCTTCATGGACTTTGATGCTCATATACATTTGGGACTGTTACATCTACTTGGTGACTTGATCATCATCATTATGAAATGTCCTTCTTTATCCCTGGTAATATACCTCGTTCTAAATTTTCTGATATTAATATAGTGCCGTCATTACTTTTGTGATTAGTGCTTACATGATATATCTTGGTTTAAATCCTTTAAATTTTTCATACTTGAACTCTAAGCACTGACTTTTAATTAGAGTGTTTACAGCCATTTAAACAATGTAATTATTGATAAAGTTTGTTTAAATCTAACATCTGCTATTTATCTCTATTCATCTGTCTGTTGTTATTTTTCCTCATTTACTGCCTTCTTTTGAGTTATCTGAAATTTTATTATCCCATCTTATCTCCACTGTTGGCTTATTGGTTGAATCTTGGGGTGGATACTGTTAAATGCTTCTCAGATCCCTCTTCAGTCAAGAAGTAGCTGTTGTTCCTCCTTTGTTCTGTCAGACTCTTCAGGGGTTGCCCCAGTTGTAGAGAGTCACAGTGCCCAATGTCATTCCTCTTCCCAGGGTGACCCATGTCTAGTGCCGGATGTGGGAATATTAAGACCTGGCCATCTCAGCCCAACTCAGCACAATCATGAAGTCATTCTACCTCATACCTTCATGGGGGCTTGGGCAAGGATATTGGTGGTTAGCATAACAGCCTGGCTTTTTACCCTACCCACTCCTGCTCACCTCACTCTCCTTCTCCAGATGCTTTGTCCCAAGAATAATCCTAAAAAAGCACTCTGCACACTATACTCCATCACTGCTTCTGAGAACTCAGCTTGCAACAACTTCTTGTTTTAGTTTTAGTGGGTTCTATGGGCAGTGGTAAATATGCATATTTTAACTTGTTACAATGGAGTTAGTCTGCTAGGGCTGTTAGAAAATACCACAAACTGGATGGCTTAAACAACAGAAGATTTGTTTTCTCATGGCTCTGGAGGCTAGAAGTCTGGCATCAAGGTGTTGGCAGGTTTGGTTTCTCCCAATGCCTCTCTTCCTGGCTTACAGAGGGCTGTCTTACTACTGCTATGTCTACACATGGCCTTCCTTGTGTTTGTGCATTCCTGCTTTCTCTCTCTTCTCATAAGGATGCTAGTCCTATTAGATTAGGGCCCTACCCTTATGATTTCATTTAATCTCTTCCTCTATGTTACTGTACAAAGGGGTTTCACTGTGATGTTTTCATTCATGCATATAATGTACTTTGATCATATTCACCCCTCTATTACTCTTTATCTCATTTAGTCTTAATTACCTCCTTACAGACTGTATCTCCAAATATAGTCACATTGGAAGTTAGAGTTTTAATTTATGAATTTTTTTTAAGATGAGATCTTGCCATGTTGCTAAGACTGGCCTTGAACTCATGATCCTCCTACCTTAGGCTCTGGAGTGGCTGGGATTATAGATGTGTATCACTGTAATGAATCTTGAGAGGTCATCATTCATTCCATATCAACAGAAATTTCATTGTTTATTATTATCATTATTTGTTTTTTGACATGGGGTCTCTCTATGCAGCCCAAGCTGGCCTCAAATTCCCACTCCTCCTGTTTCAACCTTATGAATGCTGGGGTTATAGGTATGCACCACAACTGGTCCACTGGTTATTTAAAAAATTTCCATCTCTGTTTATATTTCTTATAAATCTTTGAGCATATTTATAATAAAACTTTGACTGCTAATTCCATCATGTCTGTCATTTCTGTATTTATATTGACTGATTATTTTCAGCTGCTATGGCTCACAGTTTCCTATGCTACTTATATTTAATAATTTTGAATGACATATTGGGCATTGTGAAATTTTTTTGTTGCCAAATTCCTTTAAAAAGTGTTGGGAAGTGGCTCAGTGGTAGAGCACTGCCTAGCATATGTGAAGCTCTGGGTTTGATCCTCAGCATAGTAAAAAAGTGTTGGTCTTTGGTTTGGTGGGTAGTTAAGTTACTTCATGTGCTTTTATGGCAGTACTGAGGTTTGAACTCAGGGCCTCAAGCTTTCTAGGCAGGTGCTCTACCACTTTTGTGTTTGTATGTGTTTGTGGTACTGGGGTTTGAACTGAGGGCCTCAAGTTTGCTGGGAAGGCACTCTACCACTTGAGCCATGACCCCAGCCCTTAGTTAAGTTGCTTGTATATCAACTTGATCATTTCAAGACTTGTGGTTTCTCATTTTGTTTTGTTTTGTTTGAATTTAGGATTGTAGATTTATGGCAGTCCTTATTCTAGGGGTAGTTCTACTACTGTGGAGTTATAATTCAGCAAAAGATGTAAGGAGACTCTTCTTTGATCTTCAGGTCTCTCTCTGTCTCTCTCTCTCTGTCCCAGGAGATTGAACCCAGGGCCTGCACATGCCAGGTAGGTGCTGTACCTTGAGCTGTGCCTCAGCCCCTCTACAGCTTTCTCTTTAAGCTCCCTCTTCCCTGATTCTTTGTCCTCTAGGTTTTCTGCAGTCTTGTTGATCTCGCTCCAGTCTCTCAGCTCTACAGGTTGCCAGGCTCTGTTTGGACTCCTCCTGTTGCATTATGGACTAGACTTTGTCTCTAGGCAGAAAACAGGGTGCAATCAAGGTTCACATCATTCCTTTCTCTTTTCTCAGGGATTACATAATTGTCCAGTGTCCAAAAATAGTTGTCTTTTCTGTATTGTCTAGATTTCTTATGGTTCAAGGGTAAACAACCATCCCACGTACTGTGTGATATCCGGAAGTATAAGTCTTATTTAGCTCAATTTTGATTATTCTTCCAGGAGTTTCTTCTCAGTGTAGGAGTGACCTAACAGGGAGGCCCCTGGCTGGTGAGTTTTAAGAGTTCATTGGAAAGACAGGCATGGTAGCACATGCCAGTATTCCCAGCACTCAAGACACTGAGGCAGGAGGATTTTGAGTTTGAGACCAGCCTGGGCTAAATAGGAAAACCCTGTCAAAATATATACATACATACAGTCAATAAATACATGGGGAAGACTATTCCAGCTCTTTCTATTCTCACCAAAATCTTCTATTCTCTTGCTATAGGATTGGAGGAGCACCCCTTTCTGCAATATCACCACTGGTCTCACGTTCTTATGTCATGCTTTCCAGTGAAAGCTATTTAGAGTGCTATTGTTCTCAAACATCTCCTGTACCTGTTGTGTCCCTGTACTGCATCTTGCAGACATGCTGGCCTGTGCATCTTTGATTGCTGTTGACACTCTGTTTGCTTGTATTTTGGTATTTTGGGGGAAAGCTTGTCATCTTTTTTTTTTCTTGGTAGGACTGGGGTTTGAATTCAGGGCTCCACACTTGCAAAGCAAGTGTTCTATCACTTGCGCCACACCTCCAGTCCATTTTGGTTATTTTTGGAGATGAGATCTTTTTTTTCCCTGGGCTGGCCTCAACCCTCCATTTCCTGATCTTAGCCTCCCAAGTTAGCTAGGATTACAGAAGTGAGCCACTGACTGGCACCTGGCTGCTTGTTGTTACCTTAGTTTTATTGTGAATGTATATAGATTTGCTGGGTTTTTTTCCCCCATGTAGTTGCTTAGTATTTTGATGTGGGGATCTTCAAAGATTCAAAAACTATGCAGCCAACATTCTAAACACCACCTGTTCAGAATCTGATGCAAATTCTAAGAGCTAGCATATAATTTTCTGTGTTCTCTTCCCTCATGTCTGCAACAGAAGAAGTGGATATCAAAATGTAATATCTGCTACACTGGAGACTGAGATAGGGAGGACTGCAGTTCTAGGCCAGTCTGGGCAAGAGTTCGAGAGACCCCCATCTCAACAGAAAATATTTCAGTGTGGTGGGATGCAGCTGTAATCCCAGCCACAGTGGGAAGCATAAAATAGGAGGGTAGAGGTCCAGCCCAGCCAGGGCAAAAAGTGAAATGTGTCTCCAAAACAACCAAAGAAGGATTGGAGGCATGGCTCAAGTGCTAGAGTACCTACCTTGCAAGTTGGGGGGCTCTGAGTTCAAACTTCAGTACAGGAGAAAAAAACCAAGCAAACCATCTACTAGCCTATGTCTCTGAATTATTACAATGACTAGAGCTTGTTTGGTGACCCATAGTGTGGGTGGGAAATAATTTTTTTTTTTTTTTGCAGTGCTGGGGTTTGAACTCAGGGCCTACATCTGGAGCCACTCCATCAGTCCTTTTTTGTGATGAGTTTTTCTCAAGATAAGGTCTCACAGACTATTTGTCTGGGATTGGCTTCAAACCAGGATCCTTCTGATCTCTTTCCTGAATAGCTAGGATTACAGGCATGGGCCACTGGTGCTAGGCAATTTTTTTTTTTAAAGCATTAAGGTTGGGGGTTTTTCCATTAGCACAGCCTAACTAGTCTTTTCTTGAGTGTTACCTTTCTACCCAAGTCAATTTATTTAATTGACTTTAAGGCAGCTATCATTACATTAATAGAGGGGTAAGGAGAAGAGGTCAAGGAAGAAAAAAAAGGCAAATAAGTAAATAAATAAAGCAGTTTGTAAACAATGTCTAGAAAATAACCAAAAGATTAAGTACTGGGGAGAAAGAACCCCACTCCCCACCCCACTGTACAGTGCTTCCTGAGGTCAGTATGGGCCTGCTGTACCCGAGCTTGCCACACTAGCTTGTGTCTGAACAGGGCCTCTCAGAAGCATCATGATTATATAGACAGCAAGTCTAATTACATTGCTGCAGCTTCCTGCCATCTTCCATTGGTTTGATACCTAAGTCTGTCATGCTCTGTTGTTTCTAATTCCCTTGGTTTCTGAGAGAGGGAAGGAGTAGTCCTCAGGCACAGAATGCTTTCATGGCGGGACTCACTGCTATAAGCTCTACAGTGGAGGTTTTTTTCTTTTTTTGGCTTTTTAGCTTCCACTTACTTGTGTCTGATATCAAATGAAGTGTTTAGTCCTCTTGTTCAGAGGAACAGAAATCCCAAATCAAACTTGCTTTTCAGATATCCACCATCCCCTTTCTCATCTATCCTCCTATTTGCTTGCTGGGCTCATGAACAAAATAGTACCACAGACAGAAGTTAATCTCATGAGCTCAGCAATATGGATTTTGGGTGTCCATAATAACCAGGGGAGGGATATTACAACAGTGGTGATGGAGTATGGGGGCTCAGGGCAGAAGCAATCTTCCTGTATCTGAGGAACAGAAGGTGGGCTTGTGTGTCTTAACAGTGGTGAGATGACAGAGGCAAAAGGGCTGATTACATACAGCTTTGTTCTTTACTGGCCAGTGTAACAAGACACCATGGGAAGATTTGAATGGAAGAGTCCTTCCTTATGCATGGGGGACACATTTCAAGACATACAGTGGATGTCTGAAACCATGGACAGTACCAAATGCTATAGTTTAATGCTTAACTAAGCACTTACTATTGTAGCCATGACTTTTTTTTTTTCTTTTGAGACAGGTGTTACTATGCAGTCCAAGATAGCCTGAAAGTCCTGCTCTTCCTGTCTCACTTCCCTGGGATTACAGGCATGAGCCACCATGCCCATGCACAGGTTGTGGGCATAACTTTTGCAGTTTGAGGTATGACAACAAAACTAGAATTTCTTTTCCCTTCCTCACAACTTCACTGAAAGAAGATTGATTCTTACCCAGGATCTTAACAACCATACAATTGTTTTCTTATTGAGAGCATTTGCCTTTTCACTTAAAGGATGCATTTTCTGGCTTTTCTTTGGCAAATCTGAATTCCCAGCATTGTTACTTATGTGCATGGGGCTATTATTAAGTGAAATAGGGCTATTCAAACACAAGCACTGTGATTCCATGACACTTGACCTGATAAGTAAGACAGTACTAAGAGACTAGTGGGTAAGGTAGCAAATACAGCATGGATACACTGGACAAAAGGATGATTTCATGTCTTGGGTGGGACACAGTAGGTAGCAAGAGATTTAATCATGCTACTCAGACTGGCACACAATTTGAAAATTATAAATTATTTATTACTGAATTTTTCCTTTTAATATTTTTGGACCTTGATTGATCATGAATAACTGAAACCATGTGAAAAGAAATCACAGATAGACCAGGCACTGGTGGGTTACACCTGTAATCCTAGCTACTCAGGAGGCAGAGATCAGGAGGATCACAGTTTGAAGCCAGCTCAGGCAAATAGTTTGCAAGACCCTATCTTGAAAAACCCTTCACAAAGATGGGGATGGTGGAGTGGCTCGAGGTGAAGGCCCTGAGTTCAAGCCCCAGTGCTGCAAAGGAAATAGTCACCAGACTCAAGAGACAGTCCACAGAATGTGAGAAAATCATCCAACAAGGGACTAATATCCAGAATCCACAGGGAACTCAAAAAACTCAGCCCCCAAAGAATCAACACCTCAATGAAGAAATGGGCACATGAATTAAACCTATTCTCAAAGGAAGAGGTACAAATGGCCAGGAAATACATGAAGAAGTGTTCAATTTCCCTGGTTATAAAAGAGATGCAAATCAAAACAGCACTTAGATTTCATCTCACCCCATTTAGAATGGCCATAATCAAGGGTAATAACAACAACAAATGCTGGTGAGGATGTGCTGAAACAGGAACCCTTATATGCTGCTGGTGGGAATGCAAATTAGTAAAACCACTATGGAAAGCAGTATGGAGATTCCTCAAAAAACTAGAGCTAGAAGTGCCATATGATCCAGTGATAGCGCTTCTGGGCATCTAACCCAAAACAATGTAAAACAGGATCCAGTAAAGACACCTGTTCACTGATGTTCATCACAGCACTATTCACAATAGCCAAGCTCTGGAACAATCCAGATTCCCTATAACTGATGAATGGATCATGAAATACAAAGGGGGTATTACTCAGCCACAAGGAATAATGAATGACATGGGGTTTGAAGGTAAATGGATGCAATTGGAGGTCATCATGTTAAGTGAAGTTAGCCAGGATCAGAAACACAAAAGATGCATGTTTTCTCTTATACATTGAAGATAGATCCAAAGATAAACATACACACAAAAACAAGCATAATCATATACAAACTCAGTCGTAGAACATGTTTGTAACAGTGGAACTACTCTATGGAACTTGGGGAAAAAGGGAAAGGAGAAGAGAATGAGAGTAATATCACATATCATAAAATGGGAAGGTAGAAGACATAAGGATGTGTATTGAAAGCTGTTGAAAAATGGGTGGGGAGGTAAAGGGGTAAGGGAGAGTATTCGAACAGACCAAAGTAAAGCATATCCACAGTGGGCATGCATTGAGATGTGCCTTTGAATGTCAACTCATATATTAATAATGAAAACCAGGACTGTAAAATAGGCACAGTGTGTGCAGGGGGCGGATACCAGTGGGAGTGGGGTGGGTGAAGAAGGGAGATTAAGGTGAGGGTTTATGGTAGATGGACTTCATATACCTATATGAAACAGAACTAAAAAAACTCTTGTAATTGCTTTAAGCGGGGTGGGGGGGGGAGCTGAGGGGGAGAGATGGTGAGGGCAATATAAATAATGTACAATATAAGACTAATCAGATTGTCACTACGACCCTTCCCCCTGTATAATATATCCTAATAAAAATTTTAGAATAATAATAATAAAAAAATCCACAGCAGCGAGGAGGCTGGGAGCAGCACCAAGCCTAGAACAGTTTCCTCAGATAGAGCAAAAGCCTCTGGATGGTTGAGTACCAATAACAGTTGTTTATTGCATAGGAGAGAGAATGCTTTTTTAATTGGTAGATTTCAGTGGAAAACATAATTGGAGGAATGTGGTTAAAATAGTTGTATAGAGGCAGATGACACCATGGCATATGTAAAAATCTAGATTTATCCTCATCTACAGATGTATTAGGGTAAATGGCTGAGACTAGACCCGTGGTTTTTTCTCTTGGTTGCTTCCAAATTGCTTTTTTTTGTGGTGCTGGGGATTGAACTCAGTGCCTCATGCAGGCAAGGCAAACACTAAACCACTGAGCTATATCCCTGGCCTGCTTCCAAGTTTTTGTACTTATACAGTAATGAGTAAAGCTACTATAAACAACCAAAAAAATATATATTTTGTTTGAATAGATTTCTACCATTAAAAATGTAAAGTAGGCCAGATACAGGTAGTGTGGGCTGTAGTCCCAGTTACTAAGGAGACCAAAGCAGGAGGAACCTTTATTTTAGTCCAATAGTTTGAATACAGCCTAGGCAACACAGACCCTGGCTCGAAAGTAACAAAAAACCCCACAAAGTCCTGAAGAAGTCCAAGTCTAACCTTCTTCCCCTTCCATATGGAGAAACTGAGGCTCAGACAAATGAGTTGGTAGACTGCTGGAAGTCACCTCCCTCCTGGCTGCTCTTCGATTGCTTCAAACAAGGACATGGCATATGAAAAGAAGTGAAGAGTACAATTTCATAGTACCCTCCTTGAGCTAAGACATGTTTTTTACTTTAATTGGGAGCCCATCACGACCTTCACAAGCTCTGGTTCTGTAATAAGGAGGGTGGAATTTGATGAAGGAACCTGGGGGGTGAAGAGAGTAGAGCCATTTGCTAGACAAGACCTTTAAAGGTTGGGGGTTGGAGGCAACGGAGAACAGCCTTGAAGGTGAAGACTGAAGGAGAGGGAGTGCTGAGCACCATTTGGGAAGCGGGTTGCCAGAGGCCTCTTTCCATCTCAGCTGCTCTGGCTTGACGCCCTCCCTTTCTAGGGCTCAAATCACCACTCTCCTGCATTTCCAGCTCTCTCTCTCTCTCTCTCTCTGTGTGGGGGTGAGGTTGCAGACTTAAGAGGCAACCTGTCAATTCAATGAAGTCAAACTTTTTATGCCAATTAATTAGTTTCCGTAAAGCTATGACTCTCCTATGGTTCATGGGGAAGCCAAAGACAGAGTCCGGGCCAGAGACCAGGAGTTATCCACTCACTCCGTGGTCTCAAGGGCAGCATGAGTTCGGCAGCGTGGGCTCGAGGGCTTGCAGCAGCAATCCTTGGCGGGTTGGTCACGGCGCCCCGGGGTTCTTCAGTACCTAAGGGTAAAGAGAGCCACTGTTCAATCCCTCTCCTATTGCCCACGAGTCAGCCCCGTACAGCACTCACGCCCTCCTGGAAGGCGCGGGCTGGGGCGGGGCTTTCGTGTTGTTGTTTCTCTGGGGCTCCGCCCTTGAGGAGGGTGCGGACCACGCGGACAGAGGGCCCGCCTCTTTTCCCCCTCCCCGCCCAGCTCGCCCGCCTCTTTGTATCCAACATCCGGGTTTCCCCGCTGGCTCGGCTCCGTGGCCGCCGCTCAGGAGCCATTTTGGACTCGGTTCAGCTCCCCTCCCCCACCCCTCCCCCCGTTCATGGCCCCTCCGGACTCGGCCCCTGCGCCCGGGGCCCGGGCCCAGCCCTGCTGCGCTATGCCTGAATCCGGCGCGCCCAGGCCCGTGCCCCGCCGCCGACCCCCGGCCCCCGCGTCGCCCCGAAGTCCGGGCCGCAGTCTGCATTGCCCGCAGTGGCCCTGAGCCCGAGCCCCCACTCTGCCCAGGGACCAAGGCGCAGGACGCGCGCAGGGGACGAGATCCAAAGAAGAGCGGGAAGGAGAGCGCAGCAGCCGCCGGGCCCTGCGCGCCCCGGGAGCGCCGCGCGGCCCTGCCGGCGGGCTCCGGGAGTCCGCGGGGCGGCGCCGCGGAACATGACGGCGCCCTGGGCGGCCCTCGCCCTCCTCTGGGGATCGCTGTGCGCTGGTAAGGACGGGGCGCAGCGTGGGGGGCGCGGGGCCGGCCCGAGGCGCCGCGCGGTGTTTACCAACAAAGGGCGGACCCGCGGCCTCGTCGCCGCACTACCTGCCCCCAGCCTACGCCTCCCGGAGCGGGGAGTGGGGAGAGCCGGGCGCCCGGCTCGCTGATCTTCGGAGCGATCCTGTCCAGTCGTCTGCGGGATTCTGGTTCGCAGAGGCGCTCCCGCGATGGGGGCCAGGACACGGAGCGTCAGGGTCGGGGTTCAGGCTATGCGGGCGCATGGGACCCAGGGATAGAGTGAGGAAAAGCTGAGCGTGGGGAAGACGGCCAAGCGGGGCGGGCATATCTAATGGAGGGCGGCGGGATTATAGGTGCAGCAGCGGCCGGGGGAGGGCCGCGCGCTCCTCGGAGCAACTAGATGAAGCAAAGGGGGCGGCTTCAAGAGCCGACCGGAGTCTCCTGCACTCCGTCCTGCCACTCTGCGTCGTGTTCCTCGCACGGCTCGGTGTTGGTGATGACTCCCACCTGCGCCCGCTTTCCTTGCATGGGCCACAGAGGCACCCTCTTGGGACCGCTTTTGTTTTGGGCAACTGGGAGAGAAGAGGAGGGTAAGAAGGAAAACCAACAGGTCTCGGTTTGCTCCGGCCTCTGGGAGGCACATGGTGGGTGTGAGTGACCCGCACTCAGCTTGCCCGCGGCGGCGGGCGTGTGGTTGGAGGTGTTGGGTTCGCGAACGTTTGGTTGGGGCTGTGTGGGTGCGGGTGTATATGCGCGGAGTTCTGCGGTGAAATCGCTTTTTCCCCAAGCTGAAGCACCGTTTTCCCTCTCCCGGTGGTGCTGGGATGTGGTGGGCGCGCTGGGACGAGCTTGGGGCAGTACTGGGAAACGTGGACGGCCGGACGCTGAGGTTCCAGCGAGAAACTCTGCGCGCTGGAGGTGGCGGGTCCCTGTGGCCGGGGCGCTGGGTCCTGCGCGTCTTTGTTCCCAGCCCCCATTACACATGCAGCGCGGGTCCCCCTCCGCCCGAGGTGGCAGCAGCGCGGAGTCTGGGAAACCCGCGAGGGGCGGGGCCGAGCGTGCAAGGGAGGGGCTGGTATCCCCACGCTGCTGCGGGGATGGATTCGGGATGGCCATTCCATTGCCTCTCTACACGGGTTCTCCACCCTTGCGTCTTTCTTTTGCAGGGTAGTGGAGGTTAGCAGTTAACGGCGACAGCGAAAGAGTTCTCCCATAGGTCTGGGAACAGAGTGGTGCTTGTGAACATTTGATTTTGTCACCCCGACTTTTAAGTGCTTCTCCCTAGATGTTTTCTCTCGGGGCTCCGAGGTGGAAGTGAAAGGGAAGGCATTGGCCTTCCGAGGGAAGGGCAGCAGGAGTACTCAGCAGCCCACCTAGCTAACCCTGGCTCCGGGTGGCTGATCCTGACTTGCCTGGGAACTTTCAAATCCAAGCCTGCTGGGAGGCTTCCTGTTAGATCTGGAGACCTAGCTCCCAATTTGTCTCAGTCTAGCCTCACCAGTCTCCTCCCTGGAGACTGGGCAGGGTGGGATTGGATCCCTGCTACTGTGCTTCTTTCCTCTTTGCTCAACTTGGGCAGTGCCTGTCTGAGTGCCCTGCTAGACTCTGAGGACCTGAGTTTTTGCCGTGGGAAGGAAAGAGGAAGCACTGGGTGTTTCTTGTGGTCACACCAGCCGTCCAGGTCGCCACTGCCCTGCCCTGGGAGGAGCTGGGAGGTCCCTGGGAGGTTTAACTGGCCCCCCCTGTTCTTTTTGGTTTCTAGGTGCCTTTCCTTCAAACTCCTAGCTTGCTGTTTAGAATTACCCTCACCCCGTGCAACACACAGTGCCCTGGTAGAAGGACCATCTAGAGTAGTGCTATCCAACAGAAACATAAGGTGAACTATATATTTAACTTAAAATTTTCTAGTAATCATGTTAATAAAAGGAAAAAGAAATTGTTCTATCTTAGTTTGCTCCAGCCGCCCTAATAAAATACCACAGACTTGGGTGGCTTAAATAGCAGTAATTTATATTTTCATGGTTATGGAGGTTGGAAAGCAGTCCAGAATGCTGACATGGTCAGCTTCTGATGAGGACGGTCTTCCTTGCTTATAGACAGCTGTTTCCTCACTGCATTCTCACAGGACAGAAAGATAGAGAGGGACAGTGCTCTCTTCCTGTCTTATAAGGTCACTGATTCCACAATAAGGGCACCAGCCTCATGATCTAATCTGACCCTAAAATTACTTTCCAAAGGCCATCATCTTCAAATACTATTACATTGGGAGCTAGGGGTTTCATATATGAAATTGGGGAGGCACACAGTTTTTTTCATAATTTGGTGGAATTTACATTAATAGTATACTTTAGTTAATCTAATATATACAGAATAACCATTTCAACATATAATAACTGTTAAAACATTTTCCATTTTTAAAGACTGTCTTCAAAATCTAGTGTGTGTCTTACCTTAGAGAAAATCTCAATTCCAACTTGCCATATTTCAAGTATTCTTGAGTCATATTTGGGTAGTTTGTTTTACCAAACAGCATAAACCTAGAAGGCAGAATTGATGCTGTTGTCAGTGGTCAGTTCTGCAAATCTTTTGTAATCTGTGCCTGGCCCAGTGTTCTTGAGAAACAACCCATTTGACTCTTCCTTTGCAGGGGACATTCTTTTTTTTTTTTTTGAGTGCATTTATTTTTTTAAATTTTATTATTCATATGTGCATACAAGGCTTGGGTCATTACTCCCCCCTGCCCCCATCCCCTCCCTTACCACCCACTCCGCCCCCTCCCTCTCCCCCCACCCCTTCAATACCCAGCAGAAACTATTTTGCCCTTATCTCTAATTTTGTTGAAGAGAGAGTATAAGCAATAATAGGAGGGAACAAGTGTTTTTGCTGGTTGAGATAAGGATAGCTATACAGGGAGTTGACTCACATTAATTTCCTGTGCGTATGTGTTACCTTCTAGGTTAATTCTTTTTGATCTAACCTTTTCTCTAGTTCCTGGTCCCCTATTCCTATTGGCCTCAGTTGCTTTTAAGGTATCTGCTTTAGTTTCTTGCAGGGGACATTCTGCATACTGTGTATCCTACAAGAGCTCCTGACATTAGCCTATGTAGTTAAGTCGCATTAGAAAGCTTTCAGGGGCAGTGTCCTTTGAGTGGAGTGGCAGGAGCCAATGGCTGGGGAGAGACCCATCAGGCCTTGATTGCCCTGAGCTGCCCTCATAGGGCTGGTCACTATCGGACACAAAGATGTTTCTCTGTTTCCTTTGGGGAGGAAGTGTATCTGAATATGTAACCTTCAACCCTCTGGTCTAGTGTAGTGATAGCAGACATGAGCTACAGAGGTGTTGGGTCTCTCTCCAGGGAATGGTGTCTTCTGCTACTTGTGTTATCTACTGGGCATTCCAGGCCGTCTATCTGTCTGGGATGCCCTTTGGGAAGAGTGGGTATCCTACACCCTACTTAGGAACTTAGAATATTGCAGGTGGGAACCAAGAGGCATCAGGGCAGGAATTTAGAGCCACTTGCAGATGCTGGCTTGTCACTATAGACTGGGAATCGGGGGCTGAGGAGTAAGAGCAGGTCTGGATAATATTTCTGAAGGGTACTCTGAATAGATAGTCCTGAGGCAGGGTCCTGGCTGCAATATACACCTAGAACATGGTTTCTCAACTTTTGACACTGTTGACATTTTGGACCTGATGATTATTTATTGTGTATTGAGGGGCTGTGTTGTGGTAGTGGGGCTGTCTTATACATTGTAGATGTTCAGCAGCATCCCTGGCTTGTACCCACAATTCTAGTAGCGTCTTTCTAATCATGACAACTGAAAATGATTTTAGGTATTGCTAAATGTCCCTGGCAGAGGTAGGGGCAGTATTATTCTCAGGTTGAGAACCAGTGGTTATTCTGCTTTTAAGTGAGGATAGTTGTGGATGGTGGGGGTTATGGCTAACAAGTGCATATCCATTTTCCTTCCCCCACAGAGTCAGGGTTGGAGGTTGGATTCTCTTCACAGCCTAGGAGATTTCTGCTCTGCTAAACTTATCAGTATATGTATGAGAGTTTGGTTCAAAATTAATGGTTCGGGCATACTGCTTGCCACTGAGGAGAATCCTGGCGTCCTTGAGTTTTCCCAGAAGTGGTTCGGGTTTCAGGGAGGCAGCCATTATGGGTGGCCAGGCAGCCTGCCTGCCTGTACCGCCCACTTGCTCTAGCTGCTGCTTTGAGGCTGGCACTTGTGCCTTTCCCTCCTGCATGCTTAGAATGTCAGGAAGTGCCTGTTGCGGGGGCCTCTCCGCCTGCCCGGCACCCCCTCTCTGCTCACCTGGGAGCCCCGCAAGCTGAGGCTGTCCCTGTCTGCCAAGAAGAGCGCTGGGTTGTAGAAGGACGTGGGCATGCCCTTTCCCCTGAGTGGGCCTGCCATGTGGCCCTCCCAGGAGCCACAGAGGTTGTGGGCCTGGAGCTCCCAGGCCAGGGACACCAGGGCAGGGGGGCAGCCTCTTCCCAAAGGTATGGGTGCAAGTCTTTTCCCCTGTCGTCAGGGTACAGTGGCCAGATTGGAATCCAAGGGCAGGGCCAGGCTTCCTCCTCTGGACCTGGGAACATGTGTTAGGCAGCATTTCCCGGAGGCCCTGACAGTTGAGGTTGATCTCTGCAGAGGCCTATATGCTGGTTGGCAGGCTGGCAGTCCTTTGGGACTGCCCCATGTTTGTGTTCTACTCCTCCCCTGGCCTCTGTTGAGCTGTGCTGGGGAGGGCCTTCTGGGCCATTCCTCTTTTCTGACACAAACTCAGCCAGACATAGTTTGTGGCACTGGGAGCTGATACCGACTGGGCTGTAGGGTGGGAGGAAGAATTGTAAGAAGCCTCAGACTCCAAGTGCTCTGCATCAGGCATCACTGGTGTGTAATGTGCATTTTGGGGTTGAGGCTTCCTAGTTCCATCCTTTTGTACTCTTTCCCAAGGAGACTTTGTTGTCTTTCCTAGAATTCTTTGTCATCTTTCCCTTCCCTCCCATTCCATCATTAGTTATTTGTTCCAGAACAGATACTCATCCCTTGTGCTGGACTTCCTTTTAGTCTTATTTGTCACCAGACCCACAGGTTCTTCTTGCCCCCGTAGGTGCCTGCTGTTTGGGGTCCTGGTGGGGCTGTTCCTAGGTGCCCAGGTTGGTGGGTGGGTGGGTCGGTGTTGTTCATGAAGGCTGTCAGTGATATCTCTACTTAAGACAATGGTAGGTACTGGATATTAGCAGATATAATAAGCTGGGGATTGTTCAGGTGCAAGCTATGCCTCCTCCTAGCCCAGAACCAGTAATGACTTCCCGCCTTGGACAGCCCCTTGCTTTGCCCTGGGTTTTGCCCTCTTGTTGTGCAAGTATCTGTGCCTTTTTCAGGTCGTCTTGGGGCCTGGCAGCTCCCAGCTTGATGTTTTCATTCATGGACACGTGATTGCTGAAAGCTGTGTTGGAAAGGAAGCCTGCCCCACTGGGCAGATTGTGGTCCTCCTCCCTGGGGATTGTTCTCTGCAGGGCCTGGCCTGCTGGACAATGGGGCTTCTCCTCTCTGGCCAGTTTCTGGGCTGGAGCTGAGATGTTTTGTGGGGCAGACTCAGTTCTTGTTTGTAAACATGTTCCTCAGCAGACTATTTCAGGTCCACTGTGACAACCTGGGGGACTAAAATTAGTTCTGGGAAAGGAAGAAAGGCTGGTTAGAAACCCAAGCCCTTGGCTGGAGGATGGAGGAGGCTGCCTCTCCTCCCTGGGCTTGTAGCTGAATAATCTGAGGATGTGACCAGACCAGCTGTTGTCTGTCCATCTGAGAAGAGGGAACGGTCCCTGTTTGCCTCTCAGACCTGAACCTATGAAAATAGGAGGTTGACTTGGAAGCTGATTTGAGTGTTAATGCCAGAATATTTTTCCTTTTGGCTGTGCAGTGGTGTACAGCGTTATCAGGTATGAGTACAATGTCTCTTAATGTCCAGTGTCATAGACAACCCTCCTTGCCCTCCACCCCCAGCATGACTGTTAATCCGTCCATTGATTCAGAAAGCATGCACAAGTTCTGCCTGGGCTGGCAGCTGTGGGTTAGGAAACCCTTAGTTTATGTACTTTGGGGTTTCCATTTCATCTAAATTTGAAGTGGGATTAGTGAGGAGCCCTGTGGCCAGGCCTCCTGTAAGGTCAGGATATAGGGATCAAGGCTGTAATCTGACTGGAGCTTAGAATCTAGGATTCTGATTTCCCATATGGTAATAATGATAGTTGGTGGTATTTCTTAGGACAGAGGGGCTCAAGTGAATTTCTGTTCCTGGCTGAATGTATGCCTTGTACAGTTATCTGCTGTGATTGGCTGAAGTATGAAAGACAGGTTGGGATGATGTGTTCTCCAGAGCGTGGGCTTCCTGGTGTCTTGACTCAGCTTGCTGCCTAGTCTCTCACTTACTGTTGTCTTGGGCTTCCTGGTGTGAAACCACTTGTCAGACCCTGCTCACAGATTTAGATGACACTAGATTTGTGGATGTCTCTAATAAGAGTAACGTCCCAGTCAGCTTTTCCACATTGTACAGGTGACATGCACTGTTTGTGTCTTTGTCTGTTTGGGTTGCAGCAACAGAAGATCATAGACTAGGTGGCTTAAAGGACAGAAACTTTCTTATAGTTCTGGAGGCTGGAAATTCAAGACTAAGGTGCTGGCTGGCTGGATTTCTGTTGGATCTTCCTGACTTACAGATGGCTGCCTTCTTTCTGTGTTCTTATATGGTCTTTCCTCTGTGTGTCCACTGCAGGGTCTCTTCCTCTTCTCAGAAGATCAGTCTGATGGGATAGAGGTCTTCCTTTATGACCTCATTTAACCTTATTTAACTCCTATCTCACATTGGAGATTAGAGCTTCAACCCATGAATTTTGAAGGTACATAATTCAGTTTGTAACAGTCTGAAGCAGTGAAGATGGTTGAAAGTGAATTGTTTTGCTCTTGAGTTACATTTTGGGATGGAAATTAATTTGTTCATGACTTTGCTCTAGGGTCTCTGTTCTTCTTGCTTAACACTTTCCATGAGATGATTTTTATATATGTTGGTGGACTCAGTTTCTATGTATGTGTAGATGTGTCCCTGCCTTTGGGCATATTGTCCTGAAAAATGTACAAGCTGGTAAAAAATAGATATGGAGAGTTTGTCTTCCCATAATTAAGACAATCCCCTTTTGAAGGCAACTAGAAAAGCTGGACAGAATTAAGATGATATCTCTGGTTCAATAGATCCTTAGCTAGGCCAGGATCTGTGTGAGAACAGAAGCCCAGGGTGATGGATGACTTTAGCATTTGGGTCTGTTTTCAGTAATTCTGTAGGGGCAGTTGAGAGACTGAGCATTGCACTTGATAGCCTTATGGGACTAAGAAGACAGGAACTGTAGTGCTGAGCAGAGGATGAGTATAGTTAACCCCTCCTTTTAGGTTAGGACTCCAAAGACCTAGAGGTGAGGGAGAACCAAAAACAGACATACCCTAAAGTTGGATTACAATGTTCTAGGGTTAATGATATCTTACTGCCTGCCAAAAGTACATGTAAAGTCTTTCTGGAGGATGTACCTCATCCTACATCTCAAATTTATTTCTATAAACAGTTTTGCAAATTCAGTGGCTATTGATGATTTTAAATAACAGGCAGCAGAATACCAGTTGGATCAGGCCCAGATGAACTCCAGATTGGGGTTATTATATACATATTTAAAAATAATAGTGCCCACTCTGGTCAAGAAGATGAATAAGAGGGAATTTCAGCAGCGAGCGGAGAACTATAAAACCAAAGGAGTTAATCTGAATAAGAACCCAAGAAATAATTTTATTAGGAGATTAGTTGCAGCTGAAGAGAGGATTACTGCACTGGATGACTAATCAGAAGAAAATGTACGGACTGAACCATGGAGGGACAAAAAATACTGAAGGAAGAGAAAGAGGATGAAGTGAGGTCTAAAATCCACATAACCACATCTACAGAGGTAAAGGAGAGAGAATGAGGCAGAAGAGACAATAGTTGAGTACTTTCTAAAACTAATTAAAACATAAAGCTATAGATTCAAGAAGTCCTGTCAATCCCAGGTAAGGTAATAAATAAAACAGTGCATACTTATTTCCAGCGCAGTCAAAAGTCAGAAAGCTATAAAGATGGAAAGATAATCCTAAAAGTACTACAATTAAAAGAGCAGTAGTTAGGGTTATAGGTAACTTCACAAGAGAAACAATGGAAGTTAGAAGACAATAGAACCGTAGCTTGCTTGCTTGCTTTTTTTTTTTTTTTTGGTGGTACTGAGGTTTGAACTCAGCTTCATGCTTTCTAGGCAGGTACTCTAATTCTACTACTTGAGCCACACTTGCAGTCCATTTTGTTCTGGTTATTTTGGATATGGAGTCTTGCTAACTATTTGGCTGGGCTGGCCTCGAACCATGAGCATCCTCATCTCAGCCCAAGTAGCTAGGATTACAGGCATGAGCCACAAGCACCCAGCTTAGGCATTTATTACAATTAAAGAATAATATGCTACAAAATTTGAAATACATAAAAAAATTATGGCAACAGTGCTGTATGTGGAAGTGGGGTAAAAATGGATTTAGAAAATGATTCTAAAGGCTCTTACATTATCTATGAAGGGGATAGAAATACCACTTTATGTTAGGGTTTCTCTCCCCCACTCCCTCCAGTATTGAGGATCAAAGCCAGGGCCTTGTGCATGGTAGGCAAACGCTCAACCACTGAACCACATCCCAACTATTATTTTGGTAAGACAGGAGAACATGCTGTCATCTGAGCAGCATGGGGTGTAGTACTGATAGGACTTCATCAGAGAAGAGGCATCAATTTTGGTATTTTAGTGTTAAAAATTTCATAATAGTCTGTGTTAGTCAGATTTTCATCGCTGTGGCAAACCACTTAAAGGGGGAGGTATTTATTTTTGCTTCAGAGGTTTCAGTCCATGGTGGGCTGGCTCCGTTAGCCTGTGGTGAGGCAGAAATGGTGGCAGGGTGTGTTGGAGGACAACTGTTCACCTCCTAGCAGTGAGGAGCTGGGGAGAGGAGCACGGAAGAGGCCGGGAGCAAGATACAGCCTTAAAGGCATGCTTCAGTGACCTACTTCTTTTAACTGGAGTCCGTCCCCTAAAGTTCGCCACCAGCTGGGGACCAACCCTTACACATGAGCTTTTGGGGACATTCGATCCAAATTATAACATCGCCTCTCCATCTTATGTTAGCATTGGATGTTTATTTCTGTCTATTTACTTTTAACCTGTCTTGGTGAATTTTAAATTTTAGGTTTGATTGTTTTCCATTAATTTTTTTATTAGAATATATTTGTTGTACAGGGGGGATTCATTGTGACAATTCTAAATAGTACATTGATTAGATCATCCTTACTGTCTCTCTCCCTTGACCCTTTCCCCACCCCACTTAAAACTATTGCAAGAGGTTTCTTCGTTCTATTTTGTGTAAGTATATGAAGTCCATCCACCATATACCCTCACCTCCATCTCCTTCATTTACCCTCTCCTCCTACTAGTAACCCCCCCGCACTGTACCTATTTTACAGTTCTTTCCTTCATTATTAACATCTTAAGTTGATGTTCCAAGGAGTTTCTCATTGTGTCCTGTGAGTCTACTTTACTTTGGTCCCTTCAACTCCTTCCATTGCTCTCCCTTACCCCTTTACCTCCCTGTTTTTACCCTTGTCTTTCAACATCTTTCAGTACATATCCTTATATCCTCTGCCTACACAGATGTTACATTTTACAGTACTGTTGATGCTCTTTCTCCTTTCTTCCCTCCTCCCTCAAAATCCATAGAGTAGTTCCACTATTACAAACATGCTTTACACACAAGTTTGTGTATGATCACATTTGTTTTAGTGTATATGTTTATCTTTTGGATCTGTCTTCCACTTATGAGAGAAAGCCTGTGAATTTTGTCTTTCTGAAGCTGGGTTACTACACTTAACAAGGTGTCCTCCAGCTGCATCCATTTATTAGGTATGGTGTTTTCAGAACTTTAGAGTTTTTCTTTGGCTCTTTTGTAGACTATATAGAACTACAGTATTGTTGAGAAAATCTGTCGATGTGCCCATTAGAGTGTACAGTCGAGCCTTGATACCCGAGTGTCTGTGGTTCCAGGGAGATGGCCACTAGGAAGAACCTCATGTCCTCAGACGCATGGTATCAGTGCTGTATTGCATATGCTTGAAGCTCTTTTCCCATGACACCACTCAACTTCGATTGAAGACATGCTGCTTTTCAACAAGTCTCAAATTTTTACTTTATTACTTCAGTTAACACTTTTTTACCTTGTTCTTTGGGCACAGTTTGCTTTTGGGGAGGCAGATTTTTACAAAATTAAGGACAGAGAAACACTCAGCAGATCACACAATGATTTAAACACGAGTGATGGTAATGTAGGACTGACTGAGAGCTTCTCTAACTGTAATGTGTGCGGGAATTTAAAATCTTTGTTTTTGAAGTTTCTTTTGATTTAAAAAAAATTTTTTTTAGCCGTGCTTGGTCAAAACCTTGTGTAACAGTTCCAAATCCGCAAATAAGGCAAGCTTAGTGTATTTTCCTCTGTGATCCTAAGAATACTTCTGGTCATTACTTTGACATCTTTGTTAATTCCAACATACAGTTATAGTTTTCTTAGATTTGGACTCTACCCTAAGATTGTTTTCTCTTGGATAGGGGACATGTATTCCTATTTTTCAGATAGTCTTGGTTTGTATCTGAATATTGTGAATGGTAGTTGTAGAGAATCTGGATTCTTTTACATTTCTCTCAGAAGCATTGATTTTGTTGTCATTTGCCGTTTATTTTTGTTTTAGCAGGTAGTTATATTGGCTGAATTTTGTGTGGTGAGCAGCTGCTGAAATACCTGTTCAGCTCCTTGAGGCTTATGTGATTGCTCGGAGTCTGTTCTGTTCTGTGTAGTTCAGGGGTCAGGTGGAAGTCTGAGCAGAATTTACATGCAGTCTTAGCTCCCATCCTGGTTGGTCTGCCTTCCTGTTACTCATCATCTTGAATATACCTATCACTTACTGCCTATGCTTGGGTCTTCGAGTGTTTATTTCCTATGTTTTCCTCCCTCATTTTGGTAGCATATTCCCTCCAGCACAGTTTTGAGAAAGGCTGCACAAGAGACAGATTTTTGTAATCTTGTTTTTTTTCTGCCTTTGTATTTCTTGCTTTGCACCTGAGCATGGACTTGTAAATAGGATATCTTTTCCCCTCCAAATTGAAGTATTGTCCCATTGTCCCATCTTCCAAGTATTGGCTGCAGAGAGGTCAAAGGCAGTTGGGTTCCTACTTCTTTATGGGCAACATTTCTTTCTTACTAGATATTTGTAGTAGGGTCTTTTCTTATCACCACTGTTGGAAATTTTAACATAGTCCTGCTTTCATCTGCTGTGCTGGTCTTTGATTTCTTCCCTTTCATTTTTTTTTTTTTTTGTGAACTCTTGTTTAAATTTTGGACTTCCTAGATTTGGTCTCTAAATTCCTTGTGTTTTCTCTCCTACTTTCCGAATCTTTGTATGTTTGCTTACTTTGTAAGATTTCTTCAACTGTATCTTCTAACCCTTGTGCAGATTTTTATTTTTACCATCCTGTGTGTGTATGAATTACCAAGAACTCTTCTTCTCTAGCCTTATAACAATGCTGTCCTATTCCTTTTTCATGGATATATTATTACCTTTCCCTCTCTGAGGATAATAATACAATTCTCAAAGTTTTCTTCTCCTTGCACACACACTGTGTGTGTGTGTGTGTGTGTGTGTACTTGTTTTTATCTGTGCTCTTGAGTAAGTGCCTTTCCTAGAGCTGTCCATACTTAAGGATAGGCCTAAATACTGAAGCTCTGGGCCTTTGGGTGGAGGTGACTAACAGTAGGGAGATCTGATTGGGTTGTTTTTGGAGACATTCATTTTCCCTGAGGAGTGTCTTCTGATTTCTGTCTGGAGGGCACAGGCCAGCCTCCCAACATCCCAGAAGCCAAAAGGGAAGAGAGTTGGTGATGTCTGCATTTGGTATGTCGTTCTATATTCCTCCTGTTGTCTATGGGATTCGGTATCCTCAGATTTGCCTGTTCCTTTCTGTCCAAGGTTCTCTGTTTCATTGCCTTCAGGAAATGAATTTGTCTGTGATGGTTTGGGGTGGGACAACCTCTAGCCCTTAGGGTCTGACCGCTCCTTACCTACCAACCCGTCTGTCTTTGGATTCATTTTTACCCTATTCTTGCAGAGACATCCGTGCCACAAATTAATCTAGAGGGCTCTGTGTGTGGAAATCCTGTTACTTCTTGTCTTTCTTCATGGCCACCTTAAGAGTGTGCCAATTTTCACTCGTGTATCTGCTTTTCAGCTTCGAAATTTCATTTCTATAGTCCTCTTCTGTTCTCTTTGTCCTTACGGGTTTATGCCTTAGAAAACTTTCTTTATG
Organism: Castor canadensis; assembly: GCF_047511655.1. Classification (NCBI taxonomy): domain Eukaryota; kingdom Metazoa; phylum Chordata; class Mammalia; order Rodentia; family Castoridae; genus Castor; species Castor canadensis. Next base: position 40,320,017 of record NC_133402.1, read on the forward strand.
GCTCATGTCCAGAGATTGGGAGGGTCAAAGTTCAATTTTTTTGCCCAGGCAAGATCCCCACCTCAGTAAATAAGCCAGACATAGTGATGCACATCTATAATCTCAGCTATGTAGGAGGCATAGATAGGGGATTGAGGTCCCAGGCTGGTCCTGGGCAAAATGCAGGATTGTTTGGAAAATAACTAAAGCAAAAAAGGTCTGGGGACATGAATCAAATGGTAGAATGCCTGCCTAGAGTGTGCAAGGCCTTCAGTTCAAACCCCAGTACCACCAAAAAGAAAGAAAGAAAAAAGAAAACTTTGCTTTGCTGTGGTGTTAGTGGGGTCACGGGAGGGAGAAAAGGCAATACTTGCATATAAACCTTCACCTTTACTCAGAAGGTCCCTGTCCAGTGTTTTTCAGGAATCACTGGGCCTGGGGACAGGCATGCATTCTTGAGACTAACCCTTTGGAGAGCTGGTGCCAGGGCCTTGTTTACAAAGTCCAATCTGGAAATGACGTGAAATGACCTGGCTTGCTTCCTCGTTTCTAGGCTGGGCTTCTAAAGGCAGATGGAGTTGCTCCTGTCACCTTGGAAAAGTGTTCTTGGGCTTCCATTTGCATCATTTATTGTGAACAAATCATCTGAAAAGCCTTGTGCAAAACATTGAAATGTCAGAGAAAGTATAATAGGTATCTTTTAAAATGCATCTAGACAGCTGCCTATATAAGAAAGTGAGGGAAAAGCAAAATGGTGCTGGCTGCTGATGCTGTGAGTGGCCACTCCTGAAAGTACTCATCTCCTTGAGTAACTGCCCGTCTCCATCACTTAGAGGTACAACTTTAGTGGCTGAGTGAGGGTCAGGAGATAAGATGTGGCATTGGGATTAAGGTCCTTACATCCCAAGACTTCGTGGCTTGCTTCCTTTAGTGGAAGTATGAGCCAGAAGAAGCACCTAGGATGATGGGGTGATGATGGGGCGGGCATATTTCCCCTGAGAATTTATAACCATAGGCCTGTGCTCACATGAGCTTGGAGTTTGAAGTTCACATCATCCTGTTCTCTGGGAACTCTAAATTGAGAGATTAAAGCATTCCATATTGGTAATGTCTTAGGCAGTTTGGCAGAAGTTGGGAAGTTTGTCCCCTCAAAGTTGGTTTCACCATATCCCCATAGAAAGGGCACCATTGAACCAAACCTTAATATCCAAAATTCTAAAAGTGAGGAAATAGTCTACCATAAATGAAAATCATCAGAAGTGAAAAATGTCAGAAATACTTTCAAGAAATTAAATTATGGAATTATAAGGGATTTGGAAGTGTGACAAAGAAGTATAAAAACTGACCCAGGAAGGGTGTGTATGTGTGTGTTGTTTCTTTTTGCAGTGTTGGGAATCAAACTTAGGGTTTCATGAATGCTATGCAAGCCTCTACCACTCATCCTACTGACCTACATCCTCGGGCCAATTTTTTCCTAATTTGTAGACATGAAAAATAGAATAATTAAACATAAATGAAGTAGAAGAGCTAAACAGAAACAGTGAAAGAAAAGTAGTAAATCAGAAGTTATATCTTAAGGAATTATTTACAGTGGTTTTTGACACAGATTTGGAAAATATGAAGTGGTGTTTTAGACCATTTTCTCCTGCTGTAACCAAACACCACAGATCACATAACTTATAAACAGTAGACATTTATTTGGCTTATGGTTCTGGAGGTTGGAAAGTCTGAGAGTATGGTTCTGACACTTAGGGAGGGCCATTGTGCTGTATCTTAATGGAAGTGGTAATGCGGAGAGAAAGAAAAAGGATGAGGGCTTTTTGTAACCCACTCTGAGATAACTGACTAATGTGATAGTGACATTAATCCTTTTGTGAGGACAGACTCCGCAAGACCTAATTAGGTTTTTTATTTTGGTGGTACTGGGGATTGAACTCAGGGTCTTCTGCTCACTAGGCATGCACTCTACCATTTGAGCCTGGCCGCAGCCTTTTTTTGCTTTAGTTACTTTTCAGATAGGGTCTTAAACATTTTTGTCTAGGGTCCTATCTCTGACTCCTGAGTAGCTGGGATTATGGTCATGAGCCACCAGGCTGACCCCTGATTACCTCATAAAGGTCTTGCCTCTCAACACTGTTGCATTGGGGATTATGCTTCCAGCATATGATTTTTGGGGGGCACATTCAAACCATAGCAGAAAGTTAAGAGACTGGATAGAATGAGAAAGTCTAATATTTTTGTAGTAGGAATTTCAGAATCACAGAATAGGAAGTATTCAAACTGATAATGGGCAAGAATTTCCCAGCATTGATGAATGACATGGATCACCAGACTCTCAAAGCATACTGAACCCCAATCAGTATAAGTAAGTTTAAACTTATACTTAGACACAGACCTCGTAGTTGAAACTGCAAACAGAAGATCTAAGAAAGTAACTACAGGGAAAAGACAAATACCTGTATCGCTAAACAATAGCAGGCTTTTCAACAGCAATAGCGGATGCAGAATACAGGGGAATAATATTTTCAAAATACTCAGAGAAAATAGCTTGAATCTAAAATTTTGTGTTCACGTAAACTCATTCATTCATGAAGAAAGGCAAAATAATGTTTTCAGAAGAGCAAAGGCTCCTCTACCAGCAGTTGTTTTCTGAAGGAGGCTGTCTTTTGGAAAGGATGGTAGTCCCAGAGGAAGGTTGCAGATGCAGAGAGGCAAACTGCTGAATGTATGGACAAATTTCAAAAGTATTGACCATGCTGTGGTTTTAATGTATCCCTCAAAATTCATGTGTTGAAAATATAATCCCTGATGTAACAGTGTTGACAACTGGAATTGAGAGATGATTAGGTCACAGGCTCTGCCCTCATGAATGGATTAGTTATGGGAATGGGTTCCTGATAAAAGGATGAGTTTGTCCCCCATCCTGTCTCCTCCTGTTCTTTCACCTCCTGTAATGGGATGATGCAGCAAGAAGGCACTTTTCAGATCTGGGTCCCTCAACCTTGGACTTAGCAGCCTCCAGAACTGTAAGAAATAAGTATTTAAAAATTACCCAATCTCACATACTCTGTCATAGCAGCAAAAAGTAGTGTGAGACACTAAAATACAAATAATATCTTGTTTTAGAGGTGGAATAACATTAACTACTCAACACAAGTAATATGTCAAACCTAATGTAAGTTGAAAGAAGGTAATTAAAGTTAAACCAGTTAAGTTCCTGTGAGAGATGGTCGAGAGATTAACTTCAGGCTTTTATCTGAAATTTAAAGACGTTTAAAGTAGAATAGAAAGGAGATGTATAACTTTCAGAGCAGAAGTGATTATATGATGACATTTAAAAAGGTAATCCATGTAGCTCCGTGCTAGAATATGTGCTTGAGCCTGCACATGGCATTTAGTTTAATCTCCAGCACGACAAGTAAAAAAAAAAATCCAATGAATATAACAGTGAGAGAAAATGAATTTAAACATACCTAGTAATCATAAATTTAATGGGACTCAACTCTATTTCAAAGATAGTGTTAGACTGAATCAGAGAAAATAAAAACAGAGGCAGAAAGCTTTAAAATAACTATAAGAAGTGTCATAACTATGTTAGCATTTGATAAGTAGACTTTTGACAAAGAACACTGCAAATGAAGAGGGCTACTGTATAGTAATAAAACTTTATTGTCAAGAATATAGTGACTTTCTCCAACTTTAAGAAGCAACCTGATAATAAAATGGGAAAAGATACGAATAGGCTGCTCTCAGAAGGAGAAATATAATCTGTATCACAGGTATAAGAGAAACATGGACCAAAACTATACCATTTCACAATCCACAGGTACACCAGAATTTGGGTGGATGGAGTTAGGACTTCAGCGGGGGCCGCTAGGAATATAAATTGGCACACCCATTTTATTTTTTTTATTATTTTTTTCTTTTATTATTCATATGTGCATACAAGGCTTAGGTCATTTCTCCCCCCTGCCCCCACCCCCTCCCTTACCACCCACTCCGCCCCCTCCCTCTCCCCCCAACCCCCTCAATACCCAGCAGAAACTATTTTGCTGTTATTTCTAATTTTGTTGTACAGAGAGTATAAGCAATAATAAGAAGGAACAACGGTTTTTGCTGGTTGAGATAAGGATAGCTATACAGGGCATTGACTCACATTGATTTCCTGTGCGTGGGTGTTACCTTCTAGGTTAATTCTTTTTGATCTCACCTTTTCTCTAGTTCCTGGTCCCCTTTTCCTGTTGGCCTCAGTTGCTTTTAAGGTATCTGCTTTAGTTTCTCTGAGTTGAGGGCAACAAATGCTAGCTAATTTTTTAGGTGTCTTACCTATCCTCACCCCTCCCTTGTGCGCTCTCGCTTTTATCATGTGCTCAAAGTCCAATCCCATTGTTGTGTTTGCCCTTGAAATAATGTCCACATATGAGGGAGAACATACGATTTTTGGTCTTTTGGGCCAGGCTAACCTCACTCAGAATGATGTTCTCCAATTCCATCCATTTACCAGCGAATGATAACATTTCGTTCTTCTTCATGGCTGCATAAAATTCCATTGTGTATAAATACCACATTTTCTTAATCCATTCGTCAGTGGTGGGGCATCTTGGCTGTTTCCATAACTTGGCTATTGTGAATAGTGGCACACCCATTTTACAGAAAAGTTTCACAGTCTTAGGTGCTTGATCTGGGACCCCATATTTCTAGCCTGAGGGAATGTAACCTTGAGAAATGCCCACACATGTGCCTGAGGAAACAGGAAAAGAAGGGTTCATAGTAGTGTTGCTTACATGAACAGACATACATAACCTACAAGGCCAGCAGGAGAGAGTTGAGCGCTGTTCCGTGGTTCGGGAAGTGCAAGTGTTTTGTAGTTGCAGAGAGGGAGCAACATGTGGAGAACATGCATCCTGACAGGAGACAGGCACAAGGGGGTGAACCTCTTCTGCCTTTGTTTTCTCATCCGTGAAGTGACCCCTGCAGGGTAGTCATAAGGATTAAATAGTACTTGAAAAATGCTTAGTATAGTGCCTGGGTGTAGTGTGAACTTTGGAAGTGTTAAATGGGTCCCATTCTGGATGACTTTCATATACATAGATGAGGGTGGAAAAGCAGAATTTACTGAGATTGTGTTTGGTTCTCTTGTGTGAAAGGTTCTAAGAGAAAAGGCAGATGTATTTTGGATCCTTCCCAGTGTACATGCCACACACAGTGCTCATGCACGTATGTCTCTGTCTTATGCTGCAGCCTTCCCCTTTGCTCTCCCTTTAGGTTTCTGGGTCCCCACCCCATGACTGTCCTGTCTCTGATCCTGGGGAAGTGGTGAAAATGCTGCTGTGTGGAGCTGGGGATGTGCAGTCATGGAGCCCTGACCTTCAGGTCTCTTGGTGCTCATTCTGAGGGGTGCTGACTTTGGGGAGAGGCTGCCCCTCCTCTCTGGGTAGCCCTGGAGGCTGGACATTGGAGGGAACACCAGCTCATTCAGATCATCATTACTTGGCCTTGTCTTGTGCATTAAGGCTGTGGGGTGGGGCGGGGGGGCGGGGAGCAGGTTCTCACTGTGCTGGCAAGAGTGGACCTGAGATGAGTGGTACTTTCTCACCACCTACAGTGCCCACATGGATGGGACTGGATGTGGGGGTGGCTGCCAAGGGGCCTTCAAGAGGCAAGAGTGCAATGACTCTGCTTAATGCTGGCGTCCAGATTTTCTCTGGGAGATGTTGGCTCCCTAGAGCTTGGGGAGCCCATAGGAGGCACTGTCACTCCACCTCTGGACCATCCCCTCAACTCCCGCTGTTACTCCTCTTCCCCATTACACTTTGGGTCTTGGTGGGATTCCTCTCTTTTCTCTCCCCTGCATAGTTTGGTGATCTAAGGCCGACTGGACTGAGCTGCTTCAAATGGGGAGTGAAGCTCTCAGTGCTTGTCTTTGAGCATCAAGACTGGTCTGCTTAGGTCTAATCTATCTGGATTGTGGATTCAAAGAGGAATCTGCTTGTACATGTATGAATGTGTGTGTGTCTCTGTCTGTCTCTCTGTGTGTCCTCTGAGAGTGATATTTTCTTTGCACTGTCTGAGTGGAGGGTCTGGGGACTCTGGGGTCTTTTTCTACCAGGGTATAGGCCCATTGAGCATAGGAACTGCTTCTTGGGTACACTAAACCTGGTTTTTTTGGAGGCTGGAGGTTGAGTTGGCTATGGGTCAGGGAAATAGCAAGCCCTGCATGCTGGAGTGCAGCAAGTTAGTGGGGCACAACTTCCTCTTCTGCCAGGATGGGCAAGCAGGCGGGTGGTTTGAGAAGAACTACTGTGCATGAGTGCTCTGGCTCTGAGGGCGTGGGAAGGAGGCTTTCGTCTATTGAAAGGCAGAGGTGGCCTTGTGGCTGGAGTATTGCCAGAGGCTGTAAATAGCCGTGAAGAAATGGCCAGGGAGGTCCCTGGGCATCCAGCTGATCAGCCACAGTTTTTCTGAGGGAGGTGTGGGAGGGCCATGTTGTGTGGGGTTTGACTGCAGAGCTCTCAGGGCATGGTGTGATTTGCTGGGCTGGAGCCATCCAGGGAACTTGGTTGTGAGGATAGGTAAGGATATGTCTCTGTCATAATGCCTAATGTGCCTGGCTTGTTCTATTTAATCACTCTTGAACTGCATTAATTCATTTACTTTTTGCAACAGCCCTAGGAGGTAGGTTCTATTAGTAACCCCTTTCACAGAGTGGTTAGGGAACTTGCCCAGGGGAACACAGCTGTGAAGTATCAGAGTCAAGGTGGCTATTTTTCTGGGTTGCCTGAAGGCCGATCTGGTCAGTTGGGGCTCAGGTGACATCCTGAACCTTTGGGTCCTGCCTGGAACCTTGAGATTTGGAGGTCCCAGCCTTCTCTATTTGGTCCTGCAGATGGTGATGGTAGTGGACAGAGGGGGTTCCTGCGTGACAATGGCCTGCAAAGAACTGGGCCAGCCTTGGGCCACTTTCTGTGTTTGTTGGCCTCCCTTGATGGGATTCCCAGCCCTGCACAGGGAATTTGATGTCTGTTGTTTGAATTGAGATGGAAACTCAATTCTTCTAGGAAGAATTCTTCTAGAAAGATAAAGCTTAGTGGTAGAGTGCTTGCCCAGCATGCGTGAGGCCCTGGGTTTAATCCCTAGCACCACACACACACAAGGGGCACTGCAGGCTGAAAGCATCACTCTCATTGTCCCCTCTTTTCAAAATCTTGCTCTAACTATGACATCTACTCCCTTCTGTCCATCCTTTCATATGGGTTTGGAACAGGCTCTAGAATTTGATGATCCAAGGGTACTGCCTAGTCAACTTTCCAATCTCATGGGAAAATCTAGTATATAGAAAATATTTGAATGTTTTATTTCTTAGACAAGTGTTCATTATGTTAATACTGTTACTTCCTCTTGGAGATTATTATGGTTATGTTACTCATACACTTTTTGGGTATCTGAAATAGTCCTTTAAACAGTAGCAGGTGATTAGCCAGGGCAAGGTAGGTGATAGAAGTACAGGGTCAGTGGAAGTAGACAGTTTGCCTGGTTTTAGGGGAGAGGGCAGTTTACGTCCTTTTATCCTAAGGAGAAAGTAGGGAGCATCTTGCAGCCAGGGGTAGTAACTGGTGCTAAGTCCAGAAGCTAAACACATTGAAGAGGCTGGCAATGTGGTATGGCTGCAAGGTAGGAAGGCAGGGTGCCTAGCTCCCCTATCTGCAGCCCAGCTTTGGGGAAGGAGGAGGTTGGCCCTTCAGGTTTCAAGTCTCTCCCACTGGAATCCACTGCTGTGGTGCAGTGGAATCCCAGGTTGGGGAGAGGAGGCTGTGTACCCTCAGGACTGGGTGCTGGGCTTTGCTCAGCTGCTGGATATTGCTGCAGGTAGGTAGGACTTGTGGGCATTATGTAGGTGCAAGCCTGGGTCGTGGCCCATGACAGTCACTTAGCTTTTGGTCTTAGGTCTGTACCCCCAACTCCTCAGAGCCTCCCACCAAACCTTAAGCTCTATGCTTGAGGAAAGACCTGAGAAGGGGAAGCCAATGTTTAGCCCATTGTGAGCCTCTCTCTTGATCCTAAGACCTTGTGAGCCAAGCTTAGTCCCAACTACCTGGCTGGTGGTAAGGCCATGCTTTTCCTTCCACAAGTTTTAGGGTCCAGATCACATGGCCTTGGATAGCAAGAGCTGTGGCTAGGCATTGCCATTCTGATTGGGTGACATTTTGAACATACCTGGAGCCTTGAGATTTGCGCTTGACCCTGGGTAGGTCACTCTGGAAGGGGCCTCCTATCACTGCCTAGAGATGTAGTATGGGTGGGTCTGACCAGAGAATGGTCATTCCTGTGGTGAGAGTTTCTTCCCACTGGACAGCCAGTGTCCCAGATTGGGCCCTAGGAAATCAAGCTATGCTAGAACTCAGGACCCTGTGTTGTACCCCAGAGTTGAGCGTGCCCCCTCTCCTTGCTGATCCAACCTGCTTTACAGGCTGATAGTGAAGCAGGGATGCTGGTGGACTGGCTGGCTGTTCTTTTTGGGATTGACTCTGGGCCTCTTCCTCCTTTCTAGGATGGGCACAGTTGTTGGGGGAGACCAGGCAAGGGTGGTGCCAGGTCACTGGCCCAAGGTAGGCCAGAGAAGGGAGGAGACGTTGGGATGCTTAGTGCTGGCTTCTGCTTAGTATCTGCGTGGGGCTCTGGCAATAAGTGCCATGGCTTCTTCATGTGGATGCCTGTGAGGGGCCACAGCAGGCACCCAGGCAGGACCTCCTTTGGCATCTTCTACCCCAGGGGTAGATCTGGGCTGGGACTGTGAGTTGTTTTGTCGGGATGGTGAGGAAGATGGATCTAGTGAATACTTGAGGCCACATCTGAAACAAAGTGTTTGAACAGGCAATTGGAGGTTGAATATTTCAGCCACCCGAATGGCACCTTTGCAGGGGATAGAATGGGGTGCAGGATCACGTAGGGTGTGCCTGAGTGTCCTCCGGAGCCAAGCCCAACTGGGAGATTGGTCTGTGATTGCAACTTAACCACCAACTACCCTCCTCCTGCTTGAGGCACAGTCCTCCTTTGTGATTCTGGAACATATTCTGGGGGGGTCATCTATGGGTTTTTTTTTTTGTGGTACTGGAGTTTGAACTCAGAGCTTTGTGTTTAGCTAGGCAGGTATTCTCCTCCAGCCCCAGCCCAACAGGTCTTGGTTCCTTAGACGTTCTGCAGCACCATGCGAGAAAGGACGCTGGGGCAGGGTGGGGAGGGTCCCTGCTTTGCATTTTCTACAGGCAGGGAGTTGGAGAGGGCATACTAGCGCCGTCTCCCTGGGCGGGGGGCTGTGGTGGGTAGGGAGCGGGCAGAGATCGAAGCGGCAGGAAAATACCCTTCCGTGTAGTTCCTTAAGATGTGGTCCCCAAGGTCTGCATCACTTCTCCTTTGACAGATGGGGTGGTTAAAAATGCAGACCCTGCCCCCATTCCCACTGGACAGGTCTGGACCAGGCCTGTGAATATGCATTTTTAGGAAACACCCCTCCCCACTCCTGTGCCTACAATAATTCTGGGTGCACTAGGGTTATTAGGGCTCTTTCAGTAATCACTGCTGCTCCAGGAGCCTCAGACACTGGATCCTTTTTTGGTAGTCTGGCTGGCTGCTTATCCATCCTTCTGTGGCCTTAGGTTTCCTTCCTCTCCCCGTGGCTTGGGCCTAGGGCAGCTGCTGTGGGAACATGAGCTGGGGACCAGTGCAGGCTGGCACACAGTAAGTTAAGAGGCATTGGATACATGGTGGCAAGAAGTCCAGCATTGAGTGCAGTGGGTTGGTGGCCTCCCACCAGCCTCCCTTAGTGTGGCCAAAGGATGGACTGTGGAGGTTTGAGCTGCAGCTTCTGGGGCTCACTGAGCATCTCTCCTCTCTGGCACAGGCTCTGGGCGTGGGGAGGCTGGGACGCGGGAGTGCATCTACTACAACGCCAACTGGGAGCTGGAGCGCACCAACCAGAGTGGCCTGGAGCGCTGCGAGGGTGAGCAGGACAAGCGGCTGCACTGCTATGCCTCCTGGCGCAACAGCTCAGGCACCATTGAGCTTGTCAAGAAGGGCTGCTGGCTGGATGACTTCAACTGCTATGACAGGTACTGCCCAGCCTGAATTCTACTGAAGCCCACCTGCACCACCCCCTGGGCCATGCAGGGCTCAGAATATCTGATCAGGGAAGAGGCTCTGAGGTGGAGCCCCTTCTACAAGCCCTTCTACAACTGTGTTTGCCCTGGCCCAGCTCTGAGGAACCCTGTTGATCCCCCAGCTTTGGGTCAGACTTCAGGGGAGGTGGGTTCACAATGCTGATGTTACCCATGAGATGTTCTGTCTGTGGGGAAGGATGTGGGTGGGCAGTCAGGGGAAAGTCTTGCATCCCCTGCTGGAAGGTTTGTAAGGAAAACTGCCTTCAGGCAGGAGTGCGTGGCCACTGAGGAGAACCCCCAGGTGTACTTCTGCTGCTGTGAAGGCAACTTCTGCAACGAGCGCTTCACTCACTTGCCAGAGGTTGGAGGCCCAGAAGGTAAGGGGCCAGGGGGAAAAGGGGTCCTGACACAGCAGACCTGGGCCTCTCCTTGGCCCAGAGTGCTTGTCTCTGGAGCTCAGTGGCGAGTGGCTGCGGGTGCCCCTGAGTGTGGGAGTGGGCGGGCTGTGTGACACAGGGCTCCGTATGTTCCCCAGTCACGTATGAGCCACCCCCGACAGCCCCAACCCTGCTCACGGTGCTGGCCTACTCGCTGCTGCCCATTGGGGGCCTCTCCCTCATTGTCCTGCTGGCCTTCTGGATGTATCGGCATCGCAAGCCCCCCTACGGCCATGTGGACATCCATGAGGTGAGAAAGGGCAGGCTTGGGGCAGGGCTGGGTGAAGGGAAGGAGACTGAACACTTACTAAGCCTTTGCTGTTTCTCAGGACCCTGGGCCTCCGCCCCCATCCCCTCTGGTGGGTCTAAAGCCACTACAGCTGCTGGAAATCAGGGCTCGGGGGCGCTTTGGCTGTGTCTGGAAGGCCCAGCTCATGAACGACTTCGTAGCTGTAAAGATTTTCCCACTCCAGGTGAGTGTTTTGGAACTCCAAGTCATCTGCTCTCCCTGTGGCCCCTAGCTGGAGCCTCTCCTGCTTTAGGGCATTCTAAGCTCATGATACATGGTGGGATGAGAGAAGAGGCCCCACTGGAAGTGGTCATCCATGTTGCTTTTGGCTGGTCTGAAGATTGCATGTAGCAGTGAGATTCTGTCAAAGACTTACCCTTGATACACTCTGGTTTCTGGATTTGTTTTTGACATCATTATCATCTCAGAAGCTACCCCAAAGACGTTCGGACATTTAGCATGTTCTGTCTCTTGCTTGTTGGTTGATACTGTCTAACTCCCTTCCCATCCCTGGGCCTCAGTGATCCCTTGTGCAAACCATGACACTGGCCTTCATCAGTCTCGGGGATTGCTATTGGCCTCATGTTCCAGAGCCTGGCCTCAGGCCCAATCTTCTCCTGGGCCCCTTGAGGATACTGAGGCTAAGAGAACGGGGAATGGGGTGCGGGTGGCTATCCTGCTGTGTGGCCATGTGCCTGCAGCAGGGTTGAGCCGTCTCCCCTCCTCAGGACAAGCAGTCATGGCAGAGTGAACGGGAGATCTTCAGCACACCTGGCATGAAGCACGAGAACCTGCTGCAGTTCATCGCTGCTGAGAAACGAGGCTCCAACCTTGAGGTGGAGCTGTGGCTCATCACGGCCTTCCATGACAAGGTGAGCCACGTCCATCAAGTAGACTCTAAGATGAGCTGGCTAGGTCCCCATGGTGGGGTCCATGATGGTATGAACCCTTCTCTAGGTGTGAACCTAGGTGTCCCTACAGTGAGAACCTCTGAGCCTGGGATACCTTCTTATGATAGGAGTAGTGACTTTGTGCTTACCACTCTGAGTCTCTACCCATCTTGGCCATATTTATCTCTTCTATTGATTATGGCCTTCCAGGAGAGGAGCCCAGACATTGGCCACTGAGACATTCCTCCCAGGGCTGGGCTGGGTTGGATTCTTGTCCTGCACCTAGAGCCTGTGCCCAAGTTCTGTGCTGCCTGCCTTCTCCTAGGGCTCCCTCACGGATTACCTCAAGGGGAACATCATTACATGGAATGAACTGTGTCACGTGGCAGAGACGATGTCACGAGGCCTCTCATACCTGCATGAGGATGTGCCCTGGTGCCGTGGTGAAGGCCACAAGCCATCTATTGCCCACAGGTACCTGGGTTAGCAGGTTCCCTTCCTGTGCTTGGCCTGGATCATCAGAGAGGGTTGGTGGCCAGGGTCTAGGGGGCCTCTTGACTTTCTAAACATGCTTGGTCTGTCTGGTGTGTCAGAGCAACTAGGCACAAACCCAGCCTGGACCAGTGTCCTGGGGATGGCATGGCCTCCCAAGTCGGTTTTCTGGTGCCCTCTGCTGGTCACATGAGAAAGTGCCGACTCTATTACTTTGGAGAATTGGCTTTCCACTTCTCAAAATTTTGATTAGAACCCTATTGCACTCTTTTCTTGAGGGGTTTTTCTTTTTCTTTTTTTTTTTTTTTAACTTTTGTACTTACAAAACGAATTTTTAAGTGTGTAGGTTACATCTATGGATATTTTCTGGAGTAGACTACGTGTATTTTTTTTACCCACTGGAGTGACATCACCTGTCCTGTAGCCTCTGGAGAACTCTTCTCTGTACTCCTGAGAAAGTGAGCTTAAAAAAGGAAATGATGGATTATTATAAAAACCTTTTGAGTTGAATGTGGTGGTTCATGCCTGTAATCTCAGCTCTCAGAGGGGCTGAGGCAGCAGAATCGGGAGTTTGAGGCAGCCTGAGCTACACAGATGTGACCCTGTTTCAAAAACAGTTTTTTTTTTTTTAACCTTGCTGATCTCCTGAAACAGTGTTGGGGCTTTCTGGGGTCCTTGAATCACACCTTAAGACTTACCTTGTTCATTTACCACAATTGTTCATTACTAACTTGGCAGGCAAAATGCCTGGGTAATACCACTCATTGTACCTTGTTAATGCCTTGTGAGGAAGAAGCAGTTTCTCTCAGTCTCACCTTACAGGTGAGGGGACAGTGGTGCAGAGATGTTGAGTGACTTAGCCAAGGTCCCATAGCTGTGAGGGAGGGGAATGAGCCTTGAATCCCGTTTCAAAGCTGAAGGGTCCCAATGGTATCAGTAGTAATTACATAGAAGGTTGATTGTGTGAACTTGCCATTTTTGTAGGTCAAAAGGTTGAATGTCGACTCTTGCATATGGTTCAACTTAACAGTAATGCCTAGTAAGTGTGCCAGGAGTGGTCTGAGGTATTTGTATGTATTCCTGGTTTAATCTTCACAGTAAGACTGAGACAGACGCTGGGGACATAGAGAACCCACAGTAGCTCTTCTCATAAGGGGTGGAGCTGAGCACTTGTACCAGCACCCTGTTCCACCCCGTCTATGTGGCTTTGGCAAGCTGATTTTAAATTCTTGTTTGCATTCACGTTGCTGATACTACTTCTCAGAAAACTTGCATCCTGGGCTAATGTACCTGTGCCCAGTTCCTTTGAGAATTCATGTACTGGCCTTTGATTCTTTGGGAATGGGACAGTGTCTGCCCGGCCATTGGGGTAGGAGTTACTTTGCCAACTCTTGTGGAAGCCTTCCATCAAAGGCAGTGAGGGATTCCCACACTAGAGTGGGCTCCAGAAGCTACCTCAACTCTGCACCGTGGCACAGACCCTGTACCCCAGATAGGGTGGGATGGTTGTCTTTGGGATCTGGGGCACGCACTCTGGTTATCTTGAGAGCCAAGGTGGGAATCATGATGTTGTGCTTCACCTAGGCCCACTTGTGTTCACAGGGATTTTAAAAGCAAGAATGTATTGCTGAAGAGCGACCTGACAGCTGTGCTGGCCGATTTTGGCCTGGCCGTTCGGTTTGAGCCAGGGAAACCTCCAGGAGACACCCATGGGCAGGTAACAAGCCTACACAGGAGAAATGGGGGGCTGCCCACAGTGGATATTCTGGTGCTCAGTGGGCAAGGGTCACTGCATGAATGCAGAGCTTTATGGGAGCTCAGAGAACAGGCTTTTGTTTTATCAGTGGGGAAATGGAGGCCTGGAGGTTGGTGAAACTTCTCTAGGTCAGTCAGCTGAGAAATCTAGACTCCCTCTTGGGATTTTGGCCATTCATTCTCAGTGGCCTCAGTCTTAGCCTTTCTCTTCAGTTGTAATTATTAAACAAGTTATAGAAAGAATGTACTAAGAATCCAAAACAAAAGCCTAGAAGAAGCAATGGGATTAAACCTAGGAAATCATCTTAAGACAGTAACTGTTGATATTTTTATGTTCTCCTTCTCTGTTTTTGGTCTTAATCTAAGTAAAATGATTCAGCGGTGTATTTCCTTGTGCTGTTTGCTATAGGAACTTGATTGTAATTCCATTTTACATCAATGCTGTCTCCAGTGGGATATTTAAAAATCATCATCGGGCATAAGCATAAAACTCTGCTCTGAGTGTGAATCAGGGCTTGTTGTCATTGGCATCCTGCTCTGAGTGCCACCACCTGCTCTCTCTGATGCATAAGGCTAGAGCTCCCCTATTCAGGTCAATGTGTATTTGTATATGGTTAGTCTCTGAAGTCCTTCCCTTCCTCTGTCCTCATATAGGTAGGCACCAGACGGTACATGGCACCTGAGGTGCTAGAGGGAGCCATCAACTTCCAGAGAGATGCTTTCCTGCGCATCGACATGTATGCTATGGGGCTGGTGCTGTGGGAGCTTGTGTCTCGCTGCAAGGCTGCAGATGGTGAGTGGGACAGCAGCTCTCAGCATCCTGGGTTGGGTGGAAGTTGCTGGGGATGATCCCACCAGGCTTTCTGTCACCTCCCAGGACCTGTGGATGAGTACATGCTGCCATTTGAGGAGGAGATTGGCCAACACCCTTCACTGGAGGAACTGCAGGAGGTGGTCGTACACAAGAAGATGAGGCCCGCCATTAAGGATCACTGGCTGAAGCACCCGGTGAGGAACTTGGGTGCAGTGGCCTCTGCAGGGGTATGGAAAAGGGGACCTTCCGTGTGTAGCAGGAGCCTGAGATCAAAGGGGAGTAGTGGGGCAAAGAGGAAGGCTGCAGGCTGCCACGTTGACAGGACCCTAGGGAGGTGTCCAGCGGCTGTGAGGAGCAAGGCAGGAAGATGCCCTCCTCTCACTGTGATTGAACTGCTACACACTGCATCTTTGTATAAGATTTGATTTGAATGTCACTGCTGCAAGGCAAGTAGCGACATCTGCCCTGCGAGGGGCCTCCTCTTCCTTTGTTGAGGTTTTTAGTGAACCTTTCCTTGGGCTGTGGAGGAAGGCCAGTGGACACAGGGTGTCTGCATTTGCCCCTGACCCCTGCTAATGGACCTGTTACTGTGTTTGGGCTGGTAGGCTGTGTGGATCCTCTAGTTTGTCGTTCCCTGTGTTTGTTCTCACTGAAGGGCCCTAACAGTGGCTTTTCCCTTCCCCTACTGCTGTGCAGGGCCTGGCCCAGCTCTGTGTGACCATTGAAGAGTGCTGGGATCATGATGCAGAGGCGCGCCTGTCTGCAGGCTGTGTGGAAGAGCGGGTGTCTCTGATCCGGAGGTCGGTCAACGGCACTACCTCGGACTGTCTTGTCTCCCTGGTGACCTCCGTCACCAATGTGGACTTGCCCCCTAAAGAGTCCAGCATCTAAGCCCAGGACACAAGTGTCTCTGCAGACTCAGTGGATCTGAAGAAAAAAAGGAAAAACGTGTTTTGTTTTGGAAAATCCCATAAAACCAACAAACACATAAAATGCAGCTGCTATTTTATCTTGACTTTTTATTATTATTATAATTATTATAATTATTATTAATATTATTTTTTGGACTGGATCAGTTTTTACCAGCATATTGCTCTACTGTATCGCAAACAGCAGACACGTCAGCAGGCGTTGAGGTGCTGAGCTGTGAATGCAGAACCAGCGCCATGCTGAAGAGCCTCAGTCACCTCCTGTCCTTCGGGATTCATTTTTCCCTCTTTTTTTATTTGTCGTCTCAGAATCTGTGACATAAAGAAACCCATCTCCTGTCTTAGGAAACTTAATGCTGCAAACTCTACTAGAGGAACCTTTGAAGACTGTTACATAAGAACTTACCTTCCTCAGAAGAGGGCTTCTGCTCCCTCAACCCTGCCCCACCCTCCCCACCTTTTATTTTGTGTTTCTCCCCTTTTAGGCAGTCAGCTTAAGGAACAGCAGATGTGTCTTTCATGGATTTAACGGGTGTTGTCCTGACCAAGGAAAAACTGGGATGAGGACGAGGATGGTTTGGACTGGAGCTGGAAGGGGAGGACGATGCTGGGTAGGGTTTGGAATAGAGCTACACTGGACTCGGGCACATTTGGAGCAACATCTTTGCTATGGAGGCTACTTCTCAGGTAACCAGGCGTCGAGGGCAAGGACCTGGTGGAGGCCGAGCACTACCGGCAAGTGCAGGGTCTGGAGAAAGTCAGAGCAGGGGCAGCTCTGAGCCACCTGCTGGTCCTGACCAGTTTCTTTCCACTGACTTGGGCTTGGTCATAGGATGATACACTTTTTCTGCCCAGATTTTAAGATTTGGTTAGGGCAGAAATCGTCACAGTCTAGTGAACATTCTTCGTAAGACATGATGCTGTAAATATCTTTCACAGAGGAAATCTTGAAGTTTCCTCCTGGAGCAGTTCAGGGAAAGGCCCGTGGGGGCGCCCTGCACAGCTGGGGCAGCTCTGACTTGGCTCCTTGTGGTGACATTACTGACCCCTTTATGTGGCTCGTGGAAACGGCTTTCTCCAGACCCCTTAAAGTGGTGCATATTCTAAAAAACCGTTTTTCTATTATGCCATAAACTTGCTCTAGTCAGTGAATGTTTCTAATGCTGCTGTTTGGACATTTGAGTTTTTTTTAATTTATGAAACATGCTACATTTTTTTTTCAGACAAACCATACACACCCACATATACACACATGCTTTGCTATGTGGCTTCCAAGGTTTAAATTTTAAAAAGTAAAAGAATTAAAACTTCACGACCACAGACCACCTCAAACCAGAAATACCTCAGAATTTTCTACTTGTGTAAGTTTTATTATATATTTTGTTAGTTGTGTTGTCTTTTAGTAAGTATATTTTAATGTAAGTTGGCTTTTATGACAAGGAAGTTTAAAGAAATAGAGAAAAAGAAAAAAACTTTATGTCTTCTAGGGAGTACTACCTTTTATTTTTTATTTTATTTTATTTTTTTTGATAATAGCCCCTTGTAAATAATCGTCATCAACTGTAGGTTGGGTGTCTGGGCCGAGTCTTGGCTTTCATCACTCTCATTTGTGAAGGCTTTTCCTTCTGGTTTCTTTAGACTGTTTTATTTAAGAGCAGCGCATCTCTTGATCGCGACGATAGGCTAGTTGGTGATAGGGAGGGTTGGCCTGGGTGAACTGAAGATGGCTACCTTCTCCTGGGTTGCTTGGAGGGTCAGGTGTTTCTCGGAACTCCACTGGGTGATGTTCAGAATGACAACTCCAGTGTAACTTGGTAGAATTGTGGCCCTTTGGCCCACATGGGGTAATTTTACTTGAGATTTAGTTCCTTTAGCAGATAGATCGGCAGCAGCAGTACTGGCGGTGATTGGGTCATAGTGCCCATGACTGCGTGGTGTGGTCTGGGAGGCTGTGCTACAGCGTGAGAATACTGCACACACTGGGCATCTGCTCGTGCTCTGTGTGCCATGTGGGCTACTGTGCCTGCCACTGTGGCGGTGTCCTTTTTTGGGGGTGTTTGTGCACCAGGTGCTGCGGGAGGCCAGTTTGTTTCCCTCTCAGAGCTCAGTTTCTGCTTCTGTGGGTCACTGTGGGTTGGCCAAGTGGTACGGGGACAGGTATTTTTTGTTTTGGTAAGCTATGTTGTCTTTCTTCTATTTGATTTTGTGCTGTGGTATTTTTCTTTCCTTAGAATACCCTTTAATGGAAAAACAGGCCTTACAGCAGTTGCTTTTCTTTTCCACTTATTTCTTTAAGAAGCTTTAAAATATTTATTGAAAAGTGCCATATCAACTTTCTTTAGCTTTCTCCTCAGGCAGTGAGGGCATCTCTACTTTTCATCCTCATAAGAAACAAACCACTAACAAATGTAGTTTAATTCATTGCAGGAATAACCAGATCACCAGTCTGGGTGGTGCCGCACCCTAAGCCCCAGCTTCCCCATTTAGTTTTATGTTTCCTCTTGGTAGTTTTTCTTTTGTATGCTGACTTGATCCTTGTGAGAAGTTTTGGCCTGACCTAGGGAGCATTGAGCTCTGGTGTGGAACCTCCAGTCAGGACACATTACAGGCAGGGCAGGCCCGATCCCTTCTCTGGATGGCCTCCCTCTTTCCTGATCCTTTGTCCAGTCACTGAAGTGTCCTTATGGGGCCTTGCCATCAGTATGAAGTGCAGGAGGTGGTACATGTTTGGTGTGGCCAGGAGAAGGGAGAGCTTGGAGTTAGGGGCGAGTTTGAATCTGGTGTAAAAATGTGCCCATCAGATGATACACCTAGTTGCTGGTGGTTGAAGATGGGTGATCTCCACAGATGTGGCTGTGGGAGCTTGGGTGGACCTTTTGCCCCAGGTATAATGTGTGTTTGCTGTTATGTGCTATGTGAGAAAAGAACCATCCAGAGCCTGGCTCATGATGATGGTGGCGATTGGGTCATAGTGCCTCTGCCTGTGCTCCTCTGATTTCATGCCACACCCACTTTTAGGGAGGTCAGAAAACTATTTTTATTTTTATTTTTTTTGACCCAAGTTTTAGAAGACTAGGGAAATGGGGCCTGGCATCATATTCCCTGCCTTTGGAAGGGGCTGTCTCATCCAAGCTGAGAGTGTCTAATTCAGGAGAGAAGAAGCCAAAGATCCTTTCTCCTTCCTTTATAGGATGCTGGTGGGCTAAGCAGGCTCTGATTTGGGACTGGACCTTTGCAGAGAATGTTCTGGTTGAACACACTTGTGATATCTGGGAAATTATCCCTAGCTAGAGAAATTCAGGAATGAGCCAGAGAAGGAGAAAACAAGCAAAGACAGGTCACTGAGTCACAGGGTCTTGGCAGAGGGCCTTCAATGGTTGGGTGGGCAGGGAAGGCTGTGGATGTAGTCATTAGAGAGTCTTGGGCTGGCAGGAGGGGGAAAGAGCTGCAGATGGGCTGTTCTAGGAAGAAAGGGATACCTGACTGCAAGGGAACATGGTGAACCTTTGTCATCCAGCATGGCCTTCTTATCTGGTCAGCTCTGGGAAGGGCCAGGAGGGTCAGTCCTGCCTGCAGATAGCTTTCTCATGTATGCCTGCTACTTCTGACTCTGAACTTATCTTGTCCGCACTTAGGGGCACTTGTGCAGAACAACACGGACATTGTATAGCTTTGAACATCTTTAGAAGGTCAACTTCCTGTTACATATTTTCCACAAAGGGAAGGGTCTCTCATCCCCAGGCACCAAACTTGCCCTGAGGGAGTAGACCAGTCCTCCTGACATTGCTCGATGCTCTAGGAAGCACATCATGTGCCCCTGCTCTAGGAAGCACATCAGGTGCCCCTGCAGCCCTGCTTTGCTGGCATTTCTCTCCAGTTGGCCGTATTTTTATCCTCTGTCTTGCTACTCTTCCCTGGGGCTTGCACTGTGCATAGGGGCTTGGTGGCAAGCCCAGCTATGTACTGAATATCCTCCATGAGCTGTTTGGCTCAGATAGCATGTCATGTGTCTCCTATACTCGAGCCACTAAGGCAGGGATGTGACTGTCCCCTCCAGAGTGGGAGGACTGGATGGCCCTCTTGCAAACAGAATTTGCCTTTTTTGTATGCAGTATAAATTTCTTAACACCTGTTTGTTATAAGGATTTGCTGTTTGTTTTTCATAAATAATGTAGTAAGCCTAAGTATGAAATATTTCGGAATTGATACTAGGAGTTGAACAGTCAGCCGTTACTCTTGAGAACTGAGTTTGCTAGAAAAATACCTAAAGTGAAAAGCAGTTTACAGGAATTCCCTCAGCTTGGTCCCCAGTATCAGTACTATAGCCTGCTGGGCTCTTGGTGGCACACTTTGGAGAGATGCTAGACCTGGTTCACATCTCATGGGCCTTAGACCATACCTCTCCAAGAAGAGTGCATCTACTCACCTGCCAGCTCCCCCTCCTTCTTCTTGTCATGGGAGAGCAGCCACAAAGGGAAGGCAGCAAGGTAGACTTTACTCTTTCTCACTTGGGTGACATGAATTATCTGTGGTTAGTAGCTGTTTGGAATAAGCTTGTAAAATACTTAGCAGCTCACATGTTGTGTTTTATATAAATAGGCCCAGTAATTCATTTGATGAACGGTGTATCTTCTCAGTCTAGATTTTAAACATTTAATGCCTTCAGGGTCACATGTGTAGTTCTATAAGTGAGATTTCCTGTAGTTGATTTGTAACCAGCAATCTACCTATGAATGTATCCCAAGTCTTTAGCAGTCTTGGAAAAGTATTGTGAGATAATTTAGTTTTATAGGAAGAAGAAATTGAAGTTTAAGACACTCTTTTGGAAATTAATTCAGTTGACTCAGCCACATTTTTTAAACAATCAATGAGTTCAAAAAGCCTATTAACTATCAACAAATAAAAGTCCAAATTATTTGATAGGATATTTTGAATGTTTCTGTTGATACCCATTATAAACGTCATTTGGATGGCAAATTTGAATTTAAAGAATTTATTACTATTTTACCAAGTTTTAACATTTTCATGGTGGCATCTTCCAGGTGTGAATAAAGTGAGATTTTTTTTGATTGTGGTACTCAATGTTCCCCCTATGGTGCCAAAACCAGCAGTACGTATTTGTTCCTATGGCAGCTTACCGGGATAGCAGAACTGTTTTCTTCTCGAGAATAAGCATGGATATCCTCTAAATGCCAGTGTGTGGTGTTGGGCTCTGCACTGAGCTTTCCCTCTAGAGCGGCATCCTTGGATTATCTCAGGCATTGGCAATTCTGAACACCATTGGAGGCCAACCACGGGACACTAAAGAAATGCACACGTGGCCACATGGGTGTATGTAGTGAATTACTCAAATGTGGTCTGTTCTGGTCACCTACAGAAAAGTGTTGCATTCATTTGTAAAGTTTATGTTTTTGATTCACAGTTATGAAAAATGTGACTCATTAGTTTTTCAGGCAGGTGAAGATGGGTTTTTGAGAATGAATGAGTTGTCTTGAGTCCTGGGAATTTCCACTGTTGACTGGGTATGGACCCAGTTCCTAACTTTCCTAATCATGTTTGCATCAATGTTGTTTGATAGCATTGTAAATAAAGAATAGGTTATATAATAGAGACACAACACTTGAAATTTTACTTTAAAATATCTATAGCTCTACATATATATTTAGTTATATCACCCAACAGATTTCTTCTACACAGTGTGGAGATTTTTTTATACCACAGATTATTTTTATAAGTGTAGTGAGTTTGAGTGAGAATGCTTTTGTAATCAAAGCTAACGAGCTTTACCTTTCAGGATATATTACACTGGAGCTTGAGTGGTGTGGAACTTACTTGGCGCTCACATGGATTCTTGCATACACTGGCAGCCTGGAGTCAACTTATGGGTTTCCTTTGGCCAAGGCTTAACTTATGGCTGTGTAGGACAGTGATGCTTCGGCTCATCTCCTTGCAGACTGGGAGAAGGGGCTGCGTATTGGGAGGGGACCTACGGTGTGTTTGACATTTGTGCTTCTTCCTAAGATTCTGTTGAACAAAGGGTTTTGAGGTTAAAGATTTGTAAACTTGTGCCATTGAAGGTAGTCATGTGAAGGTCTCTGGGGGGAACAGAAATTGTACAGGGATGCATATTGGGGTGAGATGGGACTAGAATAAAATTGAGGCTACAAAACTTTGAAATGGGGATTTGGTAGTTTAAGTCTCACTAAACTGAATTATCTAGGACCAGATTATCCAGTTAAGTAATTCTTCAGAATCAGTGGGGTAGGGTTGGGCCAGGTACATTTTTGTCTCTTGTGGTCAGGGCCATTTTGGAGATGGCTTGCTGCTTTAATCTGTTCAATCAGCCAATAGTCCACTGAGGAAGCTCAGAACCTAACTAACAGCAGGTGTCTTTCAAATATCTACAGTTTTCCTGCTTGTCTACAAAGGTCAGCATCACTGCCATCATGTGGGAGGTGGTCTGCATTTTAGCCTTTTTATTTTTGGGTATAGTGTAATGGTTATTTGGATGGGACTTTTGATGGGGATATAGAAATGAATACTTGAGCTAAATCCTGGTATCCATAGTGGCCAGTTCTGAGGCCCTCACACCTTGCCTGTAGGCCTCAGGCTGGGCTTCCAAGAAGCATCCTTGATGGGATAGTTTCGTTAAGAGATCTGCTTTCCAGTCATTCTGGTGTAGAGTATAGTTTTACACATCATCCTTTCACACTTGGAACAAATTTAGTCCCAGCAGATCTGGTAGCACTCCAGGAAGAGCCTGCCACTCCTTTCTGTTCCCTATAAAAGAATACTTCTCTGCTCTCTAGCCACCTGTCTTGGAATGTAATTCTGTTGTGCCTTTGTTTTTGTCATACTCCTCCCCTCAAAAGCAACTGCTGTAAGCTTTTTTCTACTTGTTTTTGCCAGTCCCAAGCCCTTTGCCTTTTTCCTTTTTCCCAGCTCTTAATTTCTGGATGCACTTCTGTGATCCAGGTGTTTTAAGAACTAGTTACCTCAGACCTCATGTTGAACAGTGTCACCATCTGGGTCCTCTTGATACTGCAGACTTGGAACATACACATGCAGGAAATCTCTCTAAGTGTGGGCACTTACTTGTTTTAAAGCAAAACTCTTTCCAAGGATCAAACCAGGGGCTTCTGGCAAGCTTGTCCTGGTGCTATGCTGGGACTGGTCCAGAGTGTCGTCTGAACGGTGCTTCCTGTTCCTCTGTGTTCTGCCATTTTCAGTATTCTTGTGTATCTGAATAGGCAAAGTGAAGTAACTTAACTGGCTGGTCTTGCACGCAAATTAGTTCCAAAGATGAGCTCTTTATAACACATTTCCAGTCACTAAAGCTCAAATGTAGAACATTCCTTTAAATGGCAGAATAAAAACCACCCGCCCACCATAGTGCATTTTGGGAAGATGTCTGTAGCATATGTTGCTGTGAAATTAGGCCTTGTGGGGTATGGCTATTTGTCATTTTGATGTATTTTAATAAATATATATATTTTTTTAAAGAGTCTTTTTTTACCAGTTCAAAAAGCTTAATTAACCAGCAGTCACCACAACTGAATTTTTGTCTTTGGGGCATAGATGGCAGACCAAGATTAAAAGTAGTAATTCAGCCATGTAAGCTGGCTGCCTGGGCTGTCCTGCTGTCCACGGACCACAGGATGCCAAGGTCAGTGTGTTCCCAGTGGGTCTAGCTCAGTCCTCTGAGGGATTGGTCTGTGCCCCACTTAATGGACTGTTACCTTAGTCCTGCAAGTGCTTTAGCCCATGTGGGGTTTTCTCAGAGCACTGCCACAAGTGAAGTGTATGTTTAGCCAAATAATTTCTCCATAAGGGAAAAATGCAATCATTCAAATTTTACCAACCATAGCACAGATGAGAGCAGGAAAGACTAGGCAACATCTGAGCTTTAATTTGAAAAGTGTCCAAGTCATTGTCAGAGGCTGCCTGGGAGCAAGCAATTGTTAGGTTCTCCCAGAAACCTCATCTGTAAGACCACCAGTGAGAGAAGCAATCCTTAGAATGCCAGTGGCTTTCTTTCCCTCGTTTTTTCTAGAATTCTATAAAAATGCAAAGAAAATTGAGTGGTACTTGAGAATTGAAGGAGAGGGTTACCGCAGGTTAGAAACATTTCTGGATTTCAGTTCCACACCACAAATCCATACAATGCCATTTTTCAACTGTACAAGAAAATCTGCTTATGAAGTTGACGTATCTTCATGATAACGTCAAAGGCCAAATTTTTCACTTAATATTTTTCCACATTTGTCCTTGAATCTGTCAACTTTATACAGTACTGTAAATTTAACTTACATCGAGTTTGATGTCAGTTCTTGTGAAAAGAGCTTTTTGCCTTTAACAGACATACAGTTAAAGAACACAGCAGAGTACAAAATTCACAGGACAGTTTTGGAACCAACAGAGAATGTCACTTTTTATTTACCATCTTATATATCAGTTTTACCAGCTACTTCTAAATTTGTACATTATGTATAAGGAAAAGAAGGAAAACCCTAAGACTTGTCTGACTTAGTGGAGAATGTGTGTGTTGGGCTTAGAATGGATAGCTAAGTCTTAGTCAGCTGTGTTACCTAACTTGTATATACAAATTGTAATTAAAAGTTCAGATTCACCTGTTTCTCACAGTTTAAAATGGTGAGTAATTGCAAACTCTGGAAATGTGATTAGTATATGATTTAAGGCTGTAGAAGTGAGGAAGCTCTTTCAAGTGCTAAAACTAAAGACTTCTAGTTTTTGGCTCAAATTCGATAAGTACTGTTTGTATACCAGGATATGTGAGATGTAAATGTAGTAGGTCACTTTTCACCCTTGTAGCTATAAAATAAAAATTTTGTAGAACAGAAAATAGCTTGTACTACTGAATTAACAAAAAGTTATACTAAAGTATCATGTTTAAAAAATATATATATATATACAGAGTTAAGCTTGTTGCTGTTACCCTGTCTGGATTCAAAAAGTGTGCTGATTTACATATATATATATATATATATGTTATATATACACACACACACATCTAAAATGGCCTGAAGCAGACATCCATGTAATTACAGTTGCAAAATGAAAACATTTTGGAAAAAAAACATTGTATCATAGTTCATTCATTTGCAGTGGATCTTTGTTCCTTTTTACTGTGGTAATTTTAGAAATGAGTGTCAAGTTTGAAATTTAGATCTGCTAAGTTGGGGTTTTGCTGCTTGAACTCTGCACTGGGTCCTCAAATAAACCGATGTGAATGTAGTTTTTCCCCCTGTGAGAAGAAGCAGTCACACCCCCAACAGAATAGGAGGAAAAATCTAGAACTATTTCAAGTTTTATCTTTTTGTATATGAAAATAAAATAATAATAAAAAACAACCTTGTTGTCTCTTAACCTTTTTTTTTTTTTTTTTTTTGGCAGAACTGGGGTTTGAACTCAGGGCCTGTGCTTGCTAGGCAGGTGTTCTACCACTTGAGCCATAATGCCAGCCCTTTTTTTGTGTTGGATGTTTTCAAGACAGGATGTCATGAACTGTTTGCCTGGGCTGGCTTCCTCCTGATCTCTGCTTCCTGAGTAGTTAGGATTACAGGCGTGAGCCACCCGCACCTAGCAGGGGATGGAGGTTCTTTTCATGAGACTTAGAAGTGAATGAATGGCATTCCCTCGCTTATAGGGCGCCTCAGTACACATGCAGTTGTTGACAGCCAGGGCTCATGGGGCTAGAGCTAACATAGTTCTCCATCTCTACCGTTTAGAAGTCCATAGTCTACTTAGGATACTAGATGGACTGTTCTGGGATTCTGGGTCTGTTCCTGCAGGGCAGGGGTGTGTATTTTCTATGTCTCAAGATCATGTCCCAGCCGTTCCTGTACTTTGCAGACTGTCCTGAGCAATCTTTGTATAAGTGGATCAGAAAACCCTGGAAAGCAAGTCGTATGGAGGACTTGCTCTGTTGTCCCAGATGCGGCTGAGCACTGGTGCCACTGGCTGAGCTGCTGAAAAAAACCTAAACAGATCTGCATCAGTAAAGCAAGCCTTAGGTTTTGGAGATCCTGACTTATCTCAGTAAGTTAAAACATGGTTCCTCAATAATAAAATAACCAAGAAAACCAAGAAATTAGAAAAGCCTCAGAAATCACCTTACTGCTTTCTGTGGAAAAAAGATTTTTGGCCTATGACTAATAATTAGCCTAAGTGAAGAAACACTGTCTTTGAATCTTCCTTCCAGTGGGGTGATGCATTTTAATTAAGCGTTTTATTACAAGGACTAAGCATCTGCTTGAAACTCCTGGAGAAATAACTTTTTTGTGTGTGTGTGTGGTACTGGTGTACCACAAAGCAAGCCCTTTGCCACTTGGTTCATGCCTCCAGCTTTTTTGCTTTAGGTTATTTTTTTAAATTTAAAAAAATTTATTTTATGATGGTACTGGAATTTGAGCTCAGAGTCTCACGCTTGCTATACAGGCACTCTTCCACTTGAGCCACTCCACCAGCCCCCCGTAGGTTATTTACTAGATAGAATGTTTCATTTTTGTGGAGGCTGGCCTGCATCATGATCTTGCTACCTACAGCCTCCCATGTAGCTGAGACCACAATTGTATGCCACACCTGGTGTATTTGCTGAGATGGGGGGGAGTCTCAACTTTTTGCCCAGGCTGGCCTCGAACTTCAGTCCTCCCTATCTCTGCCTCCTGTGTGGCTGGGATTACAGGCATGAGTCACTGGAGGAAACTTTTGGTCATGTGACACACCCCTTTTTGTGGTACTGGGTTTTGAACTCAGGGCCTTAGGCTTTCTAGGCAAGCCCTCTACCACTTGAGCCATGCCCCTCTCCTCCCCCTGGCACCAAGTGGCTCTTTTTTTTTTTTTTAGAGATCAATTGTACTGTCTGGCTCTTCCAGATTTAGAAAGTGTACCTTCTATGAGTGCCTCTAATGGGCACAGAAGGAAAGGAAGGCAAAAGGCTGACTTTTTTTTGTCTTTTAAAAGGATCTCGTTATGTAACCCAGGCTGACATTTTTGCTAGAGGATTCTTCTTGGGTCTCATTATGCAACCCAGGCTGTCATTTTTGACAGAGGATTGATTTTGGAACTGGAAAAGCTGAAAGGATTGGACCTTAGGGTTCAGCTGGCCAAGCTTCAGCAAATGAATTTGTCATAGAAGGTAGTTTATTATAAAGGCAGGTTGGAATGAGCTGGTAGAGGAAGGCTCGGAGGCCAACTTGCCTTCCCTTAAGTGAAAATCACCCCTATGGAATACTAGGGTTCCCTTGATTACAGTTGAAAAACTGGTCCAATCCATTTTACAGGTGAGCAAATGGGCCCAGAGGAGGTTCACTATTCAGAGGCAGGCAGTCTTTCCAATTCTTGGAAATGTGGTTCACTATTGTTCACAAGTACAGGATTTGGATGAAGAGAAGTCATCTGCCATTATCTTTAGGTTTAGCACAGTTGCCCGGCACTTAGAAAGGCCTTAAAAATACTTAAGTGACTATAATAAAATTCTGGTGGAAGCTGCCAAAGTAGCCTAGAAGTCTGCAGATACTTGTGTTGTATTTTAGGAATCAGTTGCAAGTGGCAGGAACTATTAGGCAAAAAGGGAACTCCAGTGGAAGGATTCTGAAGGAAATGGCTAGCTGAGCCTTAGGAAAGGAGTGGGGAGGGGTTCAGGAGCATTGGAAGCTGGGGTCACAGTATCACAGGCCTTCCCCTCCTATGTTTTAGGATTTCTTCCTTTGTTGCTCAGTTCAGACTAGCATCTGCTCATTTGTCTACTTAGCAGGATACATGTCCATAGGCAGAGCCAGAGTCTGATAAGTTACAGCGTTGCTACCTAAAGAGAGTTAACAGACCCAAAATCCCTAGAAAGGGCTGTGGTTGAACCAGCTAAACCAATCAGGGTCAGAGGGTTATATAGCATGAGTTCATAAGAGGTGCTCCTAGAGACGGTAGCCTCCTGTTTGAAGCTGTTAAAACATTGCATTTTTCAGTTGCTCCATATAAATGGCCCTGTGCTGAGTGAAAGTCATTGATAGATGGAACGGTATTGCTACCTGTTTTAAGAAATGGGAAACTCGGGCTGGCAGAGTGGCTTAAGGTAGAGCATCTGCCTAGCAAAGTGTGAGGCCCTGAATTCAAACCTCAGTACCACCCTCCCCCTTGTCCCCCCCAAAATAAACTAAGAAATGGGGAGATGGAAAGTTTTGCAAAGAAGTAAGTACATGTGGAAAGCTTGATATTGTGCTGCAAAATGAAGACCCATCCCATTTATTTTGTGAGTCACTGAAGCATGTATGTCCTTTGTCAGCAGACATTTACCAAGTACTTTTATATTCTATTAAAACAAACTAGAGTGCTCAGCAAAAATTGTTAACAATTACAGAGTACTTAACGACATGCTCCAGGTACCTGCCTAAATGCCTTTGTGTGTCATTTTCTTTAATCCTTACAAAACCCCTAGGGTCTGAGTATTATTACTATTCCCACTTAAAAGAGGAAACAGGCCTACAAAGGTGAAGCAACACGCCCAAGGTGGAGAGCAGATAGTTGAGTGGGGATTCAAATTCTGAATTGTGATCCAGGTTCTGGGCCACCATGGGGTACTGCCTTGCCAAGAAAGTCTATAGGACGTACAAAGCCTTTTTTTTTTTTTTTTAAAGAAGTTATGATTTGTATATATTATGTATTATGATTGTGCATATTGTGACTGTGAAACCAGCTGTCACGAAGACATTCCATGTAGCACAGGTTTTGGATTAGGACCTGACTTGGAAATTTGGCTTTGGGGACTTTAGGCAGACCATGAGCAAGTTTACTCGCTTACTAAATGAGATTAAAGGCATTTTCTTTTTAGCATTGTAGATGCACACCATTAAGCCCTCAAGACGTCACACTCCCACCCATCACCCAGCGCAGTGAGCCAGGGAAGGATGGGACCGCACCTGGTTCTCCAGGTCTGTCACCAGGGGGTCACGCGAGGGCCTCAGCTGCGAGCGTGTACCTGAGCTCCGGGTGTCGGGGAGGCTGGATGTGTAGCGACTCCCTCAGGTTGCGCATGCGTGCCTCGGCCCCTCGAGTGCAATTGGCTTTCAGGTTTCAGAGCATGCGTGCGCGTGCGCTGCGGCCAAAGCACGGGTGTGATGGCTGCCGAGAGTTTTGCTTCCCGCCTCAGAGGCTCCCGGAGGATTCTGAGTGGCTTCGTTGCCGGGGCTGTAGTGGGAGCCGCAGGAGCAGGGCTAACGGCCCTGCATTTCTTCCGGAGTCGAGGCGCTGGGGTCACGGCAGCGAGGGAGCCGGGTGGTAAGTTTGCGGTCCCGCCTTCCCTTCCCGGGCCGGCGCAGAGGCTCCTGCGGCGTGTTGGAGCCCCGTTCTCCACGCACAGCTTCCGCCATCCGGCCCCATCTCTCCCTCCCTCCCCTCCTCCCCTCCTCGGTCTTAGGGCAGACCTGCCCCGGCCCTCAGGTGTCCACCGCGGGCAGTCGGAGCCAGGCGCTTCCCTTGTCCACTGCATGCCCAGCACAG
The DNA here is from genome assembly GCF_047511655.1 of Castor canadensis. Lineage (NCBI taxonomy): Eukaryota > Metazoa > Chordata > Mammalia > Rodentia > Castoridae > Castor > Castor canadensis. The sequence continues at coordinate 40,349,271 of NC_133402.1, forward strand.
CACTGGTGCAGAATTGGCGTTCAGTGAGTGTGTAAAGGAAGAGGTGAGGGCAGAGTTTGAGCGGGTTAGTTAACGGCCCTCATTTTACTGTCGTTGCAAATCGACAGTAATACCTGCGTGCTAGCACTGCTGCAGAGAAAATAAATCCTCAGGTTATAGGATTGCCTCACCGTTGGTCAAAAAAAAAAAAAGAGCCCAAGCCTGTTTTTCTTCCGTTTTCCAGAACAGGCTAATTAACTTGCTCCTTTTAATACCCATCATTGAGTGAGAAAACGGTTCTGGTGTTTGAAATCTGGAGAAGGCATCAGGAGAGGATTACTTTGAACCTGATTCACCGTTAAGGAAGTGCTTTGGTTTCTGCTACTAGAAAGCAGTACGAGTTTCACAGTCTTGGCTGCAGGCACACCCCAGTGCTTCAGTAATAGAGCACGAAGAAGACTGTCAATGACAGTGAGTGATGGTCTTGAACTCACTGTCCTGTGTTCAGCCCCTCTCTGCCCCAAGCACCTGGATTACAGGCATGCCCTGCATGTCCCAGCCGAGTGATTAGTCTTGATAAACTAAAATTAGGGCTGTGCTTTTTGTCCACATACTCACTCTTAAACAGTAAGTAGGTAGGATCTGTTACCATTTCATCATTTCAGTGACTAATGGCTGATAATGACTTGAATGCTTCTTTTGTTAGACACAGTTTGTGGAATAGAGAGATTTGGAAGTTTCATGTGAAAGACCAATACGATTTGTTTATTGATTGATCGATCGACTGATTGATTTATAGTACTGGGGTTTGAACCCAGGGTCTCCAGCCACATGAACATGCTCTGTCACAGAGCTATAATCCTATATCCCTAGCCAGTCAGGTCCTTACTTAAAAGTTAATAACTGTAGCTGCAGTTTAGCATGATATAATTGATACAACCAATTACAGGCAAAACCAGTACTTTGCAAACATGTTTCTTTTATTTGACTTAGTAAATTAATTGGAAAAATGAGCTTTTCTGGTTGATTAGATTTTTTTCTTTTTCTCCCCTCCTCCCCTCCAGTGCTGGAGATAGACCCATTGATTAGACTTTTGACCACTTCTTTGTAAATGTTACCCATGCCCTTATGTACTTACAATCTTTTGTCCTTACTAAATGTTACTAATTGTTGTCCTTGTTTCCCCCCCCCCCCCCTTTCCTTTTTAGGATCTGCAGAAAAGGCTGTCTTGGAACAATTTGGATTTCCTTTAACTGGAACAGAGACTAGGTGTTACACTAATCATGCCTTGTCTTATGATCAAGCAAAGCGGGTGCCTAGATGGGTTCTTGAACATATATCCAAAAGCAAGATCATGGGTAGGTGGTTGGAAAAAAAATGGAAGTAAAGGTATTGATGAAAGATGTTTCCAAATTTAGAACAAAGAGGATTATTGATAATGTTCTCAACCTTTTTCATGTCACAGCACATGTAGGGAATGATACATAATGTATGATTTGCTGATTAAGTGGCCCATGCTTGACAGCCAGGGAGCCCCAAACCCTTCATAGCTGATGGGCAGAGAGGATCTGTATTGATACTTGAGTTGAGAAGCTCTGTCATAAATAGTGCTTCAATGAACATCATTCTTTACCTCAACAGATATTCTTTGGTATCTGGCATTGTGCCAAGCCTTGAGGAGGTGACCAGACTAGATGGTCACTATTGCTATGATACTTTTAGTTGGGGAAGCGGATTGACCTGTCAAATAATTATAACTGATAACTTTTCTGAAGGAAGTATTTACAAGTTAGGATAATATAATTAAGTAAAGAGTGTGATGAGGGCCGGGTACCAGTGGTTCACGCTTATAATCCTAGCGTGATCAGGATAATAGAGGTTTGAGGCCAGCCCAGGCAAGTAGTTCATGAGACCCTATCTCAAAAATACCCAACACAAAAAAGGACTGGCAGAATGGTTCAAGTAGTAGAGTGCCTGCATAGGAAGTGTGAGGCCCTAAATTCAAACCCCAGTACTGCCAAAAATAAGAGTGAGATGAGAGATGATAACAGAAGAACATGATTTGAATTTGGGAGGCTTCTCTGAGAAAGTGGACAGTAGGGTGTATGGACCCTAGACAGAGGTTGAGTGGGCTTTGAGATTAAGAGAAGAGTGTTCTTGGCAGGAAGAGTAGTATATGCTTGAAGGCCTCAATGTAGAGAAGAGTTTGTTCCTTTAGAGAATCAAAGGAAGGCCAGAGTGGCTGGAGCAGGGAGAGTATAATGTGAAATGAGACTGGAGAGGTATGCAGGTACATAAATTTGTTCATGGACTTCTGTCTTGGAAGCTTCCTTAATTAAGATTACCAGATCTAGTTTACATTATGAGAAACTCATTGGATTTAGTCTCAAGCTTAATGACTTTTTAAAAAATTAAAAACAAAATGTTCCCAAGATACAAGGAATTTCAGTTTTACTAATTTTATCCTATTATTTTAGATGCATATAAGAAAAGCAGTGTATTTTATATTATATATTGTATTAACTATATGACTATACACTGTACTATATTATATTATAAATCCCATGAGTTGTTAGTTCTGAGGTGATACAATAGAGCCAAGTAATATTATTTGAAAGTTTGAAGCAGTAAACCTGGGTTTTACTTTGGTGAAAAGGGTCTTCTGTATTCAGTATTGACAGAGTAAGTTATTCAGACTAACCCTCCTGCTGAAATGTTATTAGCAGTATATAAAAAGTTTTTAAAGATCACGTTAAAAATGAAGAGTTAACAAGTTAGTGGAAATTGCCAGGCCATATTTGGAGCAAAGCCAAAATCCAGAGAAGTAAGGGCAATCCTAGTAAATTTGCCTTTGATTCCACAGCCTTATAGGGTGAAAAGGATTGAAGGAAAGACTCAGGCTCACCCAAGGTTGGTTGCCTTGTAAGAGACCTCCCCACATTGACTTTGAACCCCAAAGTTTTTTAGGGAAGAGTGAGTCAGAATTAACTTGGGGGAGTACACTGAAGGTTGTCTTGGCACTAGCAGAGAGGCATCAAAATGGAAAATAAAAAGCTGTTCCTGAGAAGTAGAGGCCACAGATGACTACCATGTACAGACTTGTAGCCCAAATCCATACAGCCTGTTTAGATCAGGGAACCTTGCTTGGCTTAATGCAGCCTCTGCTGGTAGTACTGCTAGCTACCTGGTAGAAGTAAATTTACCTTTTTCTGAAGGAATGTATCTTCTTAGGACTTTGGAATCCCCACAAGTAGGATTTCAAGGGTAGTGAGCACCAGGCAAAATTAACTAGGCACACAAGGAAGCCATTCTAAAGTTAAGGACACTTAGTTTACTTAGGATAATTCTTTTGTATCACCAGGTTTCTTGATTTTAAAAAGTTAGGTGTTAGGTACTTTACTGTGAAGCTTGGACTCTAAGAACTAAATTTCCTTGTTATCATTCGCTGGTAAATGGATGGAATTGGAGAACATCATTCTGAGTGAGGTTAGCCTGGCTCAAAAAACCAAAAATTGTATGTTCTCCCTCATATGTGGACATTAGATCAAGGGCAAACACAACAAGGGGATTGGACTATGAGCACATGATAAAAGCGAGAGCACACAAGGGAGGGGTGAGGATAGGTAAGACACCTAAAAAACTAGCTAGCATTTGTTGCCCTTAATGCAGAGAAACTAAAGCAGATACCTTAAAGCAACTGAGGCCAATAGGAAAAGGGGAACAGGTACTAGAGAAAAGGTTAGATCAAAAAGAATTAACCTAGAAGGTAACACCCACGCACAGGAAATCAATGTGAGTCAATGCCCTGTATAGCTATCCTTATCTCAACCAGCAAAAACCCTTGTTCCTTCCTATTATTGCTCATACTCTCTCTACAACAAAATTAGAAATAAGGGCAAAATAGTTTCTGCTGGGTATTGAGGTGGGGGAGAGGGAGGGGGCGGAGTGGGTGGTAAGGGAGGGGGTGGGGGCAGGGGGGAGAAATGAACCAAGCCTTGTATGCACATATGAATAATAAAAGAAAAATGAAAAAAATAAAAAATAAAATAAAATGTATTAAACCAAAAAAAAAAAAAAGAACTAAATTTTCTTGACTTAGTGGAAGGACATTGGAATCAGTAATTTTATTGATCTCCATTTTACACTTACTTGAGTAACAGTCTGAGTGTATTCCATATGCCGTCATAGTTTTTTGATTTAAAGATAGCTTCCTCATGACAGTGGAAAGTGTAGTACTCAGATATGCTAAAGTCCTCCTGGGCAAACCATTCTGGAGATACCAAGAAGATAAGCAAAAATTGAAATTTCATTTCTTCCAGAGTCCTCAGATATTTTGTTTTAGGACTTTCTGGATGGAGCTTGTATCTTAAATGTTTAATTTGACATTGCTTAAGAGGCAATAAGGAAGATCCAAGGACACCCTCTCATGCTGTGCCTGCCGCGAACACATTGGTTTGTGTCTATATTTATCCATTATTTCAGTACATATAAACTTGTTTAAATGTAATTGTGCAAAACACAATACATGGGGTCTTTTTTTAAAAATGAGTTTATTCAGTAGCCAAGCTTCTTATTTGATTGATCACTGTTTTTACTTAAATGCCATCCAGGGTAATCTTCCTTTAACTAGAAAGGCCAGAATCAAAATTCATAGTGAAGAGATAGTTTCACTATGAAAAGCATTCTTTCTTAGACCAGTTCTTTCGAAATCCAGATGAAGTATCTGAGCTATTCCAGAGCATACATGCTGTCCCTAATGTTAGCTACCACCTAGCACTTACCAGTTTGCCTAGCTGAGAGAATATGAGGTGTATTTGCCCACTGATAATTTACCTTTGTGTTTGTTTTTCTTCAGGTGATGCAGACAGAAAACATTGTAAATTCAAGCCTGATCCCAACATCCCTCCAACCTTCAGTGCCCTCAATGAGGACTATGTTGGAAGTGGCTGGTCACGAGGACACATGGCTCCAGCAGGAAATAACAAGTTTTCAAGTGTAGGCATATTTTTTGGGGGGGATGGTTATGTGAGATTGATGTTATATGTACCATGGGACTTAGAGATTAAAAATCAAGGAACCAAGTCTTAAACCTTTCTATTCTTTCTTATTCTTCCTGACTTCACACACACACACACACACACACACACACACACACACACACACACACACACACACACACACACACCCTTTCTCTTTTGCTCTCTTATAAATCGAATGACAAAATATTTTTAAAATAGATTGAATGAGGAAAACTAAATGCTGTGTATGTAAAAGGAAACTGAAAAGCCACTGGGAACTAAAACTACTCATCTTTTTTTCTTGTCTTTTTTTAATTTTTAAAAAATTTTTGTGGTGTTGGGGAATGAAAACTTTAGCTTCACATATGCTAGGCAAACACTTTACTGCTGAGCTACAGTAAACCCAACTCATTTATTTATTTTTTGTTGCAGACATGCAGAAATTTTGAAAGGATAATGCAGCAATTACATTTTGATATGTTTACTTTATATATCCATATATGTATGTATATACATATATATTTAAAACCATTGACCAAAAGGTAGCAGACATAACACTTTATTCCTAAATACAAAAGATGGTGAACTATGCTGCATTGCTCAGGGCATGTATCATGTACAAATGAGGATAAGAGTGCCATTATGCCAGGTAATGTTACAAATGTATTTTTGTATGCTTGTATAATTATCTACAATACAATTGATATTCACATTTCCCAAGTTGTCCCACTTAGGTTCCTTACAACTTTCTTTTTGGATACAGTATCCAATTATGAATCACCTGTCATTTTGTGTGGTCCTATCTCTTTAGTCACCTTTAATTTAGGTTAATTTTCTTGCCACAAAAGGCAAGAGGAGAGAGGGTCTTTTATTTGCTAGCAGAACTGTTGATGATCATTGTCATCACAGTAGTGCCTTTGTTGGGTACTCATTCTAATCACCTGGGGATGTTTTCAGAAGCCCTTATGCCCAGATTTACTAAATCAGAAACTTTGGAGATGGAACCTAGGCATCAATATTATTTAAGCCCTGTAGGTTATTCCAGTGTGCATCCAAGATTGAGAACCATTGCTTGAAGAGATGGTAATGGTGGCATTGGCTGTTAATAGATCAACAAAAAGACACACAACGTATATATGGGTCAGACGTGTGAAGTGAGTGGCCAGAAACTCCGAGAATAGGAATTTTTCTCTGCCACTTTTGAACTGTTTGTACTGTACCTCTTGGATAAAATTCCTGAAAGTTTACCTTTGTTGGCAAATTTCCAGAAAGCTTAAAACCAGTATGTCAGAAACTTTTAGTCTTTGGAGTTTACACTATTTTAGATTTTATGATTAGATTTTATAAGTGTTAGGTTAATCACACCAAACTGCTTACTTTGTTATAGTCATTTTTTTGAATAATCATTATAGAGCTTTCTGTACTGGAATACCGATGGTTTTATTTATTCAAGTGTTATAGTCACTCATGGCTGATTTTCTCCATCTGTTTTTAAAATACCTTAAAGGGGAAGGCATTTCAGTGTAAGTTACTATTGTTATTTATTTATTTTTCCACAGAAAGCCATGGCTGAAACCTTCTACCTTTCTAATATTGTGCCTCAGAATTTTGATAATAATTCTGGATATTGGAATAGGTAAGGTGTGAGGGTTTTTTAAATACACTGTTGGAAGATAAATGATGTACTAGTGTGTGGCAGCTGTCTCTGTTTCTCAGAAGCTATCATAGGTACTTTGGGCCATTTTCTTTGCTTTATTTTGGGAGTATGGTCTTCTGTGAGAGAATAGACTTCAAATTACAGTCTGCCTTTTTGATATGTTTGCCACTGTTCAGAAGAAGAAAGAAACTATTGAAAATAATACTCCCTTTAATAACTGATGCAGTAACATCTTTTTTTTAGTGTGACTTTTTTTTTTCTTGTATTCTCATGTTCCTGTGTTGTGTTGTTTTGTTTGTTTGGAGACTGTCTTGCTATGTAGCACAGCCTGGCCTTGAACTTGATCCTCCTGCCCCATCCTCTTGAGTAATGGGATTATAGGTATGCAGAAGCACACCAGGTTTCTTCCTGAGCTTTTGAAGAAAAAGTTTTGGTACAGTTCAACATAACTATTAACCAGTTTTTGATAGAACCCACGTATAAAATCTTCTGTGTCTTCTGCCCTTTTCAGATGCTGTCAACAAAATTCTGTCAGGTGGTCTCATCAAGCATCTAAGACTAGCACTGATAAAATCAGGTTGTTTTAGGCTATTGTGTCTTCTTCATATAATACTTTATGGTTTATAATAATTAGGAGAGGGCTAGGGTTTTGTATTCCAGTCAGAGAGCACTTGCCTAGTGTGCTGGAGACTTTGAGTTCCATTCCCAGCACTACAAAAAAAAGAAAAAGAAAAATTAAGAGAACATCGCATACTTAAAAGACTTCAGCAGTTACCAGTCATGTTTACATTTGTTTCATCTACATGCCTTCACTTTCACCCAGAGATCGCAGATATTATTATCAATTTTTTTTAGAAAAAAAAGATTCTCTTAAAATTTAACCCATAGTACTACTATTATCACCTCCCCCAAATTTAGTGGTAATTTCTTACACTAAATTCCGGTTGGCTTTGTTTTTTGGGGTTTTTTTTCTATCCTTTTGATTGGTTGGTTTGAGTCAGGATTCAGACAAGATCTGCACTTAGATTTGGTTAATACATCTCTTTAGTTTCTTTTAATCTATAGGATTTTCTGCTTTTTTTACTTGCAAATTATTTGTTGATGATGTGGGGTGTTTGTCCTGTAGAGTTTGCTGACTGTACACCTATTAAAGCATTTAACATTTTCTTTTCCCAAGAGATAAATTTATGAAAGTAAAACTTTGCCTTGTAATTGAGAATGTAATGCTATATAATTTGATTTTATATTTTAGATAGGAATTTGAGTAATTATGACAAGTATTATTTATCATGTAGAGGTCTCTTCCAAGTGCCATTTTGTCTTCTAAATTTGAAAAAAATGTTCTTTTTTTTATTTGCCTTCCCTAAATACTCCAGAATACCTAACAATTTGTGCCTAGCTATGTGAGTACCCCCAAAAGGGATCTCTGTTTTTGAAAAAGTTAAGAGTTGAAAAGATACTTATTCCTAAATATTGAGATATCAACAGGAATAGCAGTTTTTAATGACAATTCATGTCATAAAGGTTATTGTGAAATTTCCGTTCTGTATTTTGAAGCTTAGACAATATTAAAAATATTCAGTATAAGTTTTACATATAAGCAGTAGTCAATAAAATATTTACTCAGTAATTCTAGCCATTGCAGAATGAATATAATATTGCATTTTATAAGAAATGCTAAGATGAATCCAGTGGTTAAATAAGTTATATCAGCTTGTTGGAATGACACATGATTCTTGAAAAATATTGTTTGAAGCTGGGTGTGGTGATGTAAGCCTATAATCCCAGCTACACAGGAGGTAGAGGCCGAAGGACACAGTTTGCGGCCAGCCTGGGCAGAGTTAGCATGAAACACTATCTGAAAAGCAATAGGACTGGAAGCATGTTTCAAGTGGTAGAGTGCTTGCCTTACAAGGGCGAAGTTCTGAGTTCAGTCCCCAGTACTGCTAAAGAAAAAAAAATTGGAGAATATTGTATAGTACTAGACTATTGTATAGTACTGTATAGACTGTTGTATAGATTATTTTTTGTGGTGCTGAAATTGAACCCAGGGCCTTGTGTAGGCTGGGCAGGTACTCTACCACTGAGCTATTTCCTTCCTTCCTTCCTTCCTTCCTTCCTTCCTTCCTTCCTTCCTCCCTTCCTCCCTCCTTCCCTCCTTCCCTCTCTTTCTCTCTCTTTGTTTTCTTTCTCTCTCTCTCATTTTTGACAAGGTCTTACTATGTAGCCCAGGCTAGCTTCAAACTCCTGATTCTTTTGCCTCAGCCTCTCTTCCAGTTGTTGATTGTGTGTGATTTTTATTTATTTTTTGCCAAAAACTTTGGGAAGATCATTTCTTACATGCTTATAGTGTTTTTATGCCATGTACTCATTTAAGTTAATTTCTTAACTGCAAAAATATTCTTGATGTCTTTCCTATACATGCATCTATGAAAATACACATCTTTTTGGTTTGCTTTTCAGAATAGAAATGTATTGCCGTGAGCTGACAGAAAGATTTGAAGATGTTTGGGTAGTATCTGGACCTTTGACCTTACCTCAGACTAGAAGTGATGGAAAGAAAACAGTTAGTTACCAGGTAGGGACTTGTGACATTTAGACTTACCATTATTTGTTTGAAATTATAATCTCATTCTGTGTTCTGCTTTTGAATTTCATTTATTCAGCAGTATTTACTGAACCTCTATTAGAGTTTTAGGAATAGAGGATATAGTGATGAATAAAAAGCAGCCATTGACTTCAAGGAGTTCACAGTTTAGGAAGGAAGAGAAACATCGACAGTAAACTGCAGTAAAGTGTAATCTGCTATAGTAGAGATTAGCACGTACATGAAATGCTGTGACAGAAAGACTGGCAAGCTACTTGTGGGTCTGGAACACTTAGCAGAAGAAGAGATATTTAAGCTGGATCTTGACAGATGAGTAGGAGGAGAGCATAGGAACTTCAGAAGATGGAACAATAGAAGCATAGGACATTTGTGATCAACATTTTGGTTCTTGGATTTATGTTCATAGACAGTGAAGATTATAGTACGAAAAAGTATAGATAGCCCAATGGGGAGATGGATTTCTACAAAGCGGATGGGCCAGGTAATAGGTGACTTGTATTCTGTGATGAAAACTTGAGTTTTAGTATGTAGGCAGTGTGATGCTCTATTTGTTTTAATCTTGGAACATGTGAATTGTTGTGAGTTTTACAGGGAATATTCTGGTGGCACTGTGGAGCGGTAGATGAGAAAGGATTGATGGAGAGGTTAGAGGCAAGGAATCCATACAAGAACAGATGAGGGGCTGAATTCAGGCAGTTGTAGTGAGGAAGAGTAGAGGAATAGAGAAAAGAGTAACCATAATAGCTTTTTTGGGTGAGGAGGAAGGAAAATTCCAAATTAACAACCAGATTGCAGTGAGTTGAATAAATGAGAAGAAAAGCTTTTCTTTTAGAAATTAGAGTTTTTGTATTAGTTTTTTTTTTTTTCTTTCTTTCTTCTTTGTTGAGATAGAATCTTGCTATGTATCCCAGGCTGGCCTTAAACTCAAGATTCTCCTATCTCAGTTTCCTGAGTGTGCTGGGATTATAGGTGTGTATCACTATGCCTGGCTAGAAGTTTGGATTTTTTTTTACAGATGAAATCTTTTTTTTTTTTTTTTTTTAATGTGGAAGAATGCCTTTATACACTGAAGCAAAGAGAGATTAAAGGTATGAGATGGTATAATTAATGGTGTTAGAGTTTCCATTGTTGCTGGGGGATTCTTGGGCAGTTTATAGGGTGGCATCTGAAGGGTCAAGTGTTTTACCAAAAAAGTGTGACACTGACTCTCATCATGGAGAACTGTCCTGAGGTTTCTGCCAAGAGGGTAGCTGAAGTGATGCATATACTGTAAGGTCCACAAGGTAGGTAATGAGGTGGACTGAGGAAGTAGACATTCTAGAGTAAGTAAAAGCAAGAGTAATGGACTTGCTAGTGGGAGAAGAGGGGTACTTGGGAACACCTAGCTCAGTAAAATAGATAAGTAATAAATGCTGATTAGGTTAAATGATTGAGAAAGTCTTAAGAAACAAACCAACAGATACAGGAAGACAAACACTGGAGCGTACTCTGCACTTGACTTGCTTGTGATCTGCCTGCCTGACCCTAATGTGCAGTGATGTGCAAGCATCCAACATGCACATGCCCTTGAGATGACCCACTTCCTTCTCACATGAAATTACTGATTCACCTACTGTATTTTTTGGGCGGAAATGGTAAAAAAAAAAAGTTGTGTTAAGGACTGTCATGCCCTCAGAATTCCAGTAATTCTTGGGGATGAAGGAGAGCAAAGGAATTAGTATTTTAAAATAAGTTCTCTCCTCTCCTACTAATTTCTTTCCTCTGATCAACTCTGATTTTAGTATTTTTTTTATAATGGTAGGACAAAAAAAGACTTAAAGCTCTCTGTAGTCTCTTAATTCCCACATATTAATTATTCTTGGGCTTTGTTAAGTCTTCTTACTTTTATCACTAGAAGAGGTTCTTTTAGCTTTGACTCCCAAATCTGAAATCAAGTTACAGTTTATGTGTTTTTTTTTTTCAAAAAATTGAAATTTTCCTCTTTAGTAGAAGAAAAATTTACAGAGTATAAAAGGAAAAATTAATCAATTGTGCTACACATTGTACACAGTGCTTTGTGTGGATGTTTGTTTCGGTTACCTATGTGTTACTCATGCTGTAGTAGGAAATGTGTTGTTATGTTGGATATAATTTTGGAAAATACAACTTACAAAAAGCAGTGATATACTGTTTGCCAAGAGTGTATCTTGAGAGCAGATTGTAGTTTCTAAAAATCATCTCCTGCTGAAGGACCCAGCATTTAGAGAAATGACTGATTCCAGGGCTGGTACAGGGAAAACACAAAATGGAACATTCTGTGCCAAAAAGTAAGGAAGTACTCAGACAAATGGTGGGTCCTTCAGAAGGACATAGAAATCAGCTTAAGGGAGCTGACTATTTGAATATCAAAATAAAATGGATTATAAACCTATTGAGTTGAGTAACAATCTATGCTCTTAGTAAGTAAATATATGGCGTATAAAGAAAAATTTCTGCTTCCTTTAGTGCTAATAAATATGCAAGAATGAAAGAGCTGTAAAAATCACTGCAGCTTTCACAGTGACAAGTGATTTAGGCAGAAATCATCAGTGGATGCTAAAACTAGTGGATGGAAGTTTTCAAGTATCACCCCTCCGTTATTAATCACATAGGTGTGAGGTAGTAACTTTTATCTTCTTAACCAAATGATCGAAGTTAATATTGCTAATAATGGGACTTACCCATAGGCTGTCTGTCCTTCCTGGTGTGATGCAGTGAGAAGGATAAAATGCCACTTCTGTGATATTTCTGCCAAAAAAGCATAGTACTGAATCCCATCATGTTGAGCTATCAGGCAAACCCCAGTCAAGGGACATTCTATAAAACACGTCGTATGCTTCACGAAAGGGATAGTGTCATAAAAAAACAAAGGCCGAGAAACTAATTGTTCCCAATTAATGGAGACTAAAGAGTCACAAAAACAAAATATGTGGACATATAAAACTGTTTGTAGACTTGGTTCTCTTAAATAGTTTTATCATGAATGACATTCGAGCACATGAGTAACCATGAAGAGTTTCAGAAAAGACCTATCATTTTTCACCATCCTGTTTAGTGTGTAAAGTGATTAAAGGTGAGGTCAGTCAGAAGCATACTTTGAGTAATAGTCTTGTTTTTTGTTTTAGATCTTTGTTTTCTTTCAGATTCTGGTCCTTGAATCCATCTCTATTAACTTGTAGGACCTTTTTTAAAAACAGAAACGTTTGATTTCTTTCCTTTCTTTTTTCTTTTTTTTGAGTCAGGTTCTTGCTATTATGTAGCTTAAGCTGTCCTCAAACTCGTGTAGCCCAGGCTAATGTCAAACTTTTGATCCTTCTACTTTAGCCTCTGGAGTGTTGGGGTTACAAGTATGTGCCACCACAGGCAACTAAACTTGTAATGTCTAAGGTGTTTTTTTTTTTTTTCTTTTTTTCTTTTTTTCTTCCTTGTCCACAGAACCTCAGAAATCAGATGCCTTTCTATTAATTTTAAAGTACAACTTTTGTGGTCTTCTAAAATTAGACACCTACATTGAATATTGGTTAAGTCTTGATATTTTTTTCCATTATAATTGCCAAATTATTTCTATTTGGACTGGAGTTTGAACTCAGAGCTTTGTGATTGCAAACCAGGCACTCTACTGCTTGAACCAAACCTCCAGTCCATTTTGCTCTGGTTACTTTGGTCTTACGGGTTAGTATAGAGCTCATGAACTATCTCCCTAGGCTGGGTTTGAACTGTGATTCTCCCAATCTCAGCCTACCACGTAGCAAAGATTACAGGTGTAAGCCACAGGCGCCTAGCTCCAGACTTTTTCAATGAACCTTAAATTTAAGCTTTAAAATTTTATTTTTATGGAACTATATGTGTATAATAGTAAAAATGGTAAATCTTAACATATGAATGTAAAAGTGTATGACGTAATGGAATCCAAACAGTACAGAAAATATAAGATGAAAAGGTAGTCTCTTTCTTGGGATGTCACTCCACTGTCCAGTTTTCTGGTTCTTCTGGTGGTTATTTATATGTCTTGCAATCATGACGGCTAAAGTACAGTTTTAAACTTCACCAAGACCTCCTGTGCAATGTCCAGCCCATAGAAATATTTTATTTAGCTTACACAGTGCGCTGTTTGTGAATTATTTGATGATGTTTAATAATTGGGAGGTCTTATATAAATCCAGATTTTATGTTTTCTTTAAAATCAGATGGATCAATCATAGTGGGATATATTCCCGTATACACTAGTTCACTACATGAGCATATCAGCTAGTGTTCTTTAATTCATCTTAGTGCTTCACTTACCCATTTCATTCATTTACATTACTGACTAGCCTTTGTTGCTCCTTGAGTTTGTAATCCTAAATCTATTGAAAATAAAAAACCTCAGCGTTTATGGTGTTACAAATATGTAAGTAGTATGTTTGGATCTGTAATGAAGTAGATACAATTCTGAAACATTAAGTCTGTGCTACTTGGGAGATAAGTCTTATAACATGCAGCAGAAAAACTGAAGTGGAAGGTAAAGGTGGCAGTGTATTATAAAAATATAATATGCTTTTACTTTCTAATTCAGAAGATTCAGATCATTTTACCCTATACTTTTTTTCAAAGGTAAGTGAGTTGCCTTTTGAAGACATCATTCTTGAAGCCTTCTGACTTTCTGTTTTGTTCTTCCCTCCCTTTTTTTATTCAAGAAGACTGATTGATTAAAACAGCATCTCACTTTGTTGCCCAGGTTGGTCTCAAACTCCTGGGTTTAAGTAATCCTACCTTAGCCTTCCTAGTAGCTGGGACTATAGGTATATACCACTACTCAACGATTCAGTAAATTTTTATTAAGTTTCTACTGTGTACCTGGTGCTGCAGTGGGTGCCTCATCAGCAATAAAGAAGGCAGGCAAAGTATGCCTGCAGAGAGCTCCTGTTGTTTACAGTGGAGGAGATACACAGCAAACAAAATCTTAATAAAAAAGCAAAGAATGATAAAGAATTACAGTGGGGGTGAGAAAGATAGACAGTATAGGTCAATCAGGGAAAGTGAGGCTGACAGAATCCTAAGTGAAGTGAGGGAGTAAGCTATATAAAAAGTTTGCCAGCTAGAAGAAACAGCATGTGCAAAGACAGAAGGGTGAGACTGAACTTGGTATGTTCAGGGAGCAGTGTTCTGCTCAATGTGACTAGAGCTGAGTTGGCATTGAGGAGAAGGAAGTGAATCAGGGATGCAGTGGGGAGAAGTCTGGATTATATTGAGTGAGATGTGATGCTGTTACAGGGTTTTGGTCAGGATAATGGTATAAACTTGTTTATATTTTTAAAGTCTACTCTGGCTGTTTGTGAACAATAAAATAGGTGGAATGGGGGGACCAGTTAAGAGGCTAGTGGAGTCTCTTAAGAGAGAAATAATAACTTGACTGAGGTGGTGGTGGTGTATTTTAAAAAAGTAAAGGACAACACATTTTTAGTCTGAGGTGATGAAAGCCAGAGAGGAGCAAGGTTGGAGGGTAGAAATTGGGGGTTCTGTTTCGGCTGTGTAAATTTGAGATTATTTGATGTTCAGATGGAGATACTGTGTAGACAGGATGTGAGCGTGGATCTCAGAGGAGAGGTTGGGAGTGGAGATTGGCTTGGAAGTGATCAGTACAGTTAGTGTTTAAAGCTAGGAAGAGACCATAAGTGAGTATGGATAAGAGAGAGCACTCAGACATTAGAGGTCAGCGAGGAAGATTGGGCTGGAAATTGAAATGTGGCTCAAGTGATAGAGTGCCTGCCTAGCAAGCAAGGCCCTAAGCTCAGACCCTAGTACTGCAAAAAAAAAAAAAAAAAAGAGTACAGCAGCCTTTAAAGTAGTAGAAAAACCACTTAAGCCCAGAGAGGATGGCATTTCAAGGAGGGAATGATCAGTTGAGAATTGACCATAGGCAAATTCAGTCTTAGGAGTTTTTTGTTTTTTGACAGTGATACTTGGGTTTGAATTAGGGCCTCACACTTATTAGGCAGGCACTCTACCACTTAAGCCATGCCCCCCACCCAACCCTTTTTGCTTTGGTTATTTTTGAGATAAGGCCTTGCAGTTTTGTCTGAACCTGCCTGGACCACAATCCTCCTACGTAATGCTTCCCTGCCTAGGACAGGCATGTGTCACTATACCCAGCTTCTGTTGTTGTGATGGGGTCTCACTAAGTTTTTTCCCAAGCTGGTTTTGAACTGATATCCTCTCTGTCTCCACCTCCTGAGTAGCTGGACTTACAGGCATGAGCTACTGGGTCCACCCTGTCTTAGTTATAAGTCATTTTTATTTCTGTCATTCTTTTTGTTTACATTATTCCTACCTCAGGTCCACTTTATCTTAAACTCTTTTTACACATTTTTCTTACATTCTTCGTTTTGTCGTATTGGAGTACATCCTCAATTTTCTTTCTGGAAGAGTCACTGGTTGCTAAACAGATTTCTGAGTCCTTCCTTGTCTAAAAAATGTCCTAAGACTCTGGTAATGGGGCTCAGGAACCTGCATGTGTGACAAGTTTTTTAGAGCTGTTTTATGTACACCAGCAGATTTGAGAATCCTTACTGTAGAAATTATTTTTCTAACTTCATCCTGGAACCAGAACAAAAGCTGTTGCTTTTGTTGCACAAACATTCTGAGATGGATTTTACAGTGACACACCTTGATTTTGACACCCTTTACTCACTGGAACACTACTTACTGGTTCCTTCCTCTTTTACCCAACAGTATTATTACATTCGTCTTTCATCTTTTTTAAATTTTATTTTTGATTTCGTATACATTTTTAATATGAGAGGATTTCATTGTGCTAATCCCATATTTCTTCCAGGAGTTTGAAGTGTTTCTTAGTCCATTAATGTCCTTCTCTTCTATTCTTAGGGCTCTCATGAGTGTGTTCTCTTTTAAGTTTCTTTTATGCCATTATGTGTGTGTGAGCATGTGTGTATGTATATTATGTATTCTAAGTGGGAAAGAGGGATGAGAAAAACCTGTACTCGGGGTGCCTTCTTGAACTGGAAACTTAATATTTATTAGTTTTTTTGCAAAGCAAGTTAATATTTCTTAACATTTTATTTGGAAATAATTTCATATATGGAAATGTTAGAATAATACAAAGTGCTCTCCTGTATCTTTACAGATCAACTAGTTGCGTTCGTACCCTCTCCCCATATAGATAATGAATTACACCTTTTTTTTTTCAGTTTTCTGAGCCATTTGAGAGTTGGTTGCAGATATCTTGTCCCTTTGCTCCTAAGTAGTCCATTCTTTCACATAACCATAGAATAATAACTCATGAAAGTCAACATATAAGAGTATAACATATTTCATTTCATTGTCCATTGATGAGTCTTACATGAATTAGTTGTTACCATGATACTTGCTAAATGATGATTTTTTAAATTCTTATTTGTTCTGCATTTATTAGTTGATGTCCCACTGTTAGAAGGAATTTTTCCTTCTACTTTGTTATAAGTGTGGATACATGAATTATTAGTATATATTCCATGAGGTGTTTTGTTTGTTGTTTCTGTGGTTCTGGGGTAGAACCCAGGCCTTCATGTGTGCTAAGCAGACACTAAACCACTGAACTCCATCCCCAGCCCTATTCTGATGGATGTGCTATGAGCATTCATTTTGATGCTGAGGGTACCAGATTTGGCCAGTGGGAGCCCCTTCTTGTTGTTGCCTCTGTTCTTTTGCCTCATCTTTTTTTTTTTTTTTTTTTTTTTTTTGATTTCCTACTTTCTGGCATAAGGCTGTGTTTCAGGCTCATCTTGGCCAAACTCTGGCATCAGCCATTTCTCCAAGGAGCCCTTGTTCCTTTTAGTGGGGATCGATAATTAGAAACCAAGATCTGGATGACAAGTTGATTCTTGAGTGTTTGCTCTGCTATTTGGCTTGAATGTGTGTTCACATTTATTTTTAGCCCTTTACAGTGGGTGGAGAGAGCCCCAAAGAGCATAGTACATAAATTCTTTTACCTTTACTGGCTCACTGTTAGGCATTTCTTTCCCATCTTTTGTGTTCCTGCAGTTTTTGGGAAGTGGGTATATATACCCTGATCACTAAGAAGGTATATAACTGTTGTGTCTGTTATGTGTGTATAATGTTGAATGTTGACAAGAACCCATATCCCTGGAGAGTCATCTAGTTTTTATCTTTCTCAGAGGCATATCAAAGTGACTTTTACTTTAATATATTTATATTTTTCACTAACAAATTTCTTGATAATAAAACAGCTTTTGTTAGAGTTGGCATTATGTTTTAGATCCAACTTGACTTCAAGTAGAATTTTAAACCAAAAAATCTTTAGTATATCAGCATGAGAGCAAAATATGGTCTATTAGTAATTAAATTGGAAAAATTGTCTTGAAATTTTTATCATTTTGAAGAATTTAATTGGATAAAAAATTTGTATATATGTGCACACAACTTATACACGTGTAGACTTGGGGAGAATTTTGTTAAGGAAAACACACGAGAGGGAAGGTTGGACAAGGGAGGAGACAGGAAGAGGTAGGGTATGTGCAGTAAGTTAGAAGAGTAAGAACATCAGGAAGGAGACAAAATGAAAGCTTGGCTTGGTGGCAGAAATCTTGAATGCCCAGCTAAAAAATTAAGCTATTCTCTAGTAAGCAGAGCTTTTGAAAAGTAGCAATTCAGAATGAAACAAATGTGTATAAAGTGATGTCCTTTAGTGATGTTGAGAAAGGTGACACAGCATTGCACAGCCCTGGAGAGCAGTCTGTTTCTCTCAAGGAAAAAATAATTTGAATTGTGAATTCTTGTCTCCAAGAGACTGCTTTGCAGTTCTACACGGCAGTTTAGAATGCTTGGAATTGGTTTTGTTTTTTCACTTATCCATTTAATATTTACTGCTTGTTTACAGCTGTCACCTGAACCTTACTTTAGGAGAATGTGCCTGATGGAAAAGGTGGTATTTATTCAGTTGTCTATTAAGGCAACAAATCATTTATGTGTTTATGTTTTGGAGGAAGTAAAGCACTTATTAAGGACCATGTGTACCAGACAGTATGGAAGTAGCTTTATATAAGCTGTGTCATTCAGTTCTCACTACACCCTTAAAACAAAGTAGCAACTATTGTTTCTTATAGACAAGGAAATTGAAGGCTAGAAGGGTCAAGTCCAAGTCATATAACTAGTTTGTGAAAGGGGAGATCTAAACATGGGTCTGTCTGACTTTATGACAATTGCCAGTCATTCATAGCGTTGTTCTTTGAGGCTTTCACAAGTCTGTGGTCAAGGGATTGCTGTGCTGTTCCTTTCAGAAGTTTAAGGTCAGCAGGTAATAAAATTTTTGATGGTGTGGATAGAGAGCAGTTACAAGTAATATTTGCTAGCATGCAAAACAAAAAAAAACAGAAAATGGGCCAAGAGGAGGGGTCCTTACAGCCAGGCAGAAATGTCTGTTAGAATATGTAGGTGGGGATCACAGCATGGTAGAACTTGAGTAAATGTGAGCCTAAGGGAAGATAAGTAGCAGTGATTTTATCAGAAGTGAGTCATCTGACAGCTCTAATCAGAATCACCCCCTTTATTATAGCTGAGGTCATCCATGTGCTTTCTCTGATGTGCCTATTCCAAGAAGAGCTTGATTCCAGACAAGTGAAACATACATGAAGATTCTGGCTTGGACGTTATAAATGACCAGACAAGAAAGTGAGCTGCAGATTTTACAACTCAGTGATGGTGGTAACATTAGCAGTATTTAACAATGTGTGTCCTCCTCCTACAAACAGCGCTTTCCAGATTTCCACCAGCTACTCTTGGAGGGGGAGGAAATTGAAAACATGCCCCTGGAATCGTGAGGCATCAAGTTGTGGGATAAAGTATCTTGTTTTATCTTGAGAGAAAGCTTTTGCTTCTTTCCATATCTATTTGTTTTAGTTGAAAAATAAGTTACTTTACTGGTTATCTCCTTACCATCACTCTAACCCTTTAAGGACAGTGGGTAGTCTGGGAAGATGGTGCTTGTTTTGCTATATTGTACCAAGGCGGCTGTCACCCCATGTCAGGAACAGATGCCCCAGTATGGGAGCAATGTTTTCCTTGTTTGAACTGCTTCACTAGCATCCACTGGACTTTTCAAGTAGCACAAGGGTGACTAACCTGAACTTTCTCCCATCTGGGTCTCCTTCATTTTTCTTCTTCTGGTTTTTTTTTGGAAGGGGGGAGGTGAATCATACTGGGGTTTGATCTCAGGGCCTTGGCAAGCACTCTACTACCTTAGCTATACCCCTGCACTTCCTTGGCTGGCTTGCTTTGCTTGCTTGCTTGCTTTTCTTTCCTTTTTTCTCTTTTCTTCTCTTCTTTTTCTTTCTTGAAAAGAGTTTTGCGGTTCTGGGGTTTTTTTGTTTTGTTTTTGTGCTACTGGAGTTTGATACCCTTGTTAGACAGGCACCGTACTATTTATTTGAGCCATACCTCGAGCCCTGTGGCCTTTTTTTTTTTTAAAGATTGGATTTTGCATTTTTGTTCAGGTCTGACCTGGACACTGATGCTCCCATGTAGTTTGGGTAACAGGCACGCACCACCACTTTATGCTTATTGATTGAGATTGGGGTCTCATTGACTTTCTGCCTGGGCTAGTTGTGAACTGTGATCCTCTTAATCTCCACCTCCCAGGTAGCTGGGATTGCAGATGTAAGCTACCCTGTCTGGCCTCCCTCACTTTTCTTGTTCCTTCTGTCGCCTTAGGTATTGATTCCTTATTTATCAAACTACATGGTTTCTTTTTTCACTTGATTGGCATGACTTTTTAGCCTCTTGATATGTCACGGCAGTTTTACTTTTATTTTTGGAATGTCTTCTCTTTTTTTTTTTTTTTTTTGGTACTTATGTTTGAAATCAGGGCTTTGCACTTGCTAGGCAGGTACTCGATCACTTTAGACACAGCCCTAGCCCTGGAATTTCTTTTTTTGTACAAATACAGTGAAGGATACCAAATATATCTATCTGATTCTAGCATGTGCATACTTTTTTTTCCCCTCAAGATGCTGCTTAATATTTTACCTAAGGCACAGTAACTGTACACATGACATTAAAAATAGCAGGCAGCTCATATGTGCATACAATGTTTGGAAAAAAAAAATAGCAGGCAGCTGGGTGCTGGTGACTCACACCTGTAATCCTGCCTACTCAGGAGGCAGAGATCAGGAGGATTGTTGTTTGAATCCAGTCCCCAGCAAATAGTTCTCGAGACCCTATCTCGAAAATACCCAACACAAAAAAGGGCTGGCAGTGACTCAAGTGGTAGAGTGCATGCTCAGCAAGTGTGAGGCCCTGAGTTCAAACCCCAGTACTGCCAAAAAAAAAAAGGCATAGCCTGGGTTATTGTTTGTTGCCAACTTCTTCTGGGGATGAGGGCAGGGTTTGCGGTGATAGTGGGGAATAAATTGTTATTTCTGTCTCTTGGAAGGAAGAAAACAAGCTCAGGCCAGCATGTAGGAAAACTAACTTCAGGACGCAAATGGTCCCAGCTCATGGTTGTTACATGTATTGTATTTCTAATCACTTTTAACAGTTGATTGCCAATTTTTGTTAATCATCACAAGTGTGTGGTGTTCTTGGGTAATTTAATAGCAGCAAAGGTTTCCTTTGTGGCGTATTTTTATACCTAAATCTTACATGAAAAGGTTCATTGCTGATTTACTGATACTAAAGAGTTGGTTCATGTTAAGCCCTAAGAAGTCCTTTGTTTGGGTGTCATTTGTGCTCAATTGATTTCTTCCCTGAAATTCACTGTTGACTTTCAAGTGGTCTAATCTTGCTTGATCCCCATGTTTTCCCACTATCCTTGTGTAAAACATAGGTTTTTTTTTTTCTCAGTTGGTGTCCTATCTTTTGAATGACACCTGCTACAAAAGTAGCTTTTTACATAGGACTTGGAGATTTTGAATGTTTTTTAACATGTCAGTGTGTTTTCATAACAATTTTGTGAGGTAGGCAGTATAGGTATTGCTGTTACCTCTTTTATAGGTGAAGAAATAAGAGACCTGTGAGTATGACTTGCAGCTTGGTAGTAAAGCCAGGGCTTGCCCAGCTCTCTGGATTTCCAGCTCTCTGAACCTTTTTGCTCCAGTAGTTGCATAGTGTCTTAGGAACATTTTCTAGAAGCCTTCCAATTTTCCCAAAATAGGAAAAATTTAATAGGCAGGTTGAGTTTTCTACAGGAGGATATCCCTAAAATACTTCAAGGGCTTTTTTTTCGGTTTTTGGTTTTTGTGGTACTGAACTCAAGGCCTTTTGCATGCTAGGTAAGAATGAGCTACATAGTTGTTACTTGAGCTTCCCAGCCCAGATTAATTTTAGTTAAGTCTTAAATTTAAGGAAGAAACAATGGGTTTTCTGAATTTCCAAGTAGGACTGGTTAAGGATGTTTGTTTCCTGAGAACAAAGTAGACTAAATCACAGAAGAGATAGTGAGTGGTTTTCATTTTTTCACTTATTTCTAGAGGTGGTATTTTACTCTGCCTTGAAACATTATTTAAAAAGTTATTTTTAAAAAGAAGAAGGAAAAAAAGTTATTTTATAAAAAAGAAGGAAGTAAAGGAGGGAGGGAGGGACAGAGGGAAGAAACAGTAGTAGTGAAGGTAGTTTTTAAAAATCTATACAAGTGGTACATTTCCATGAAGTAAAGCTGTGGAATCTAAAATGTCAAACTTCTTTACCTTTGGTTGGGATTTAATGAGTGTAATTACAAGCTCTGGTTGTCAGCCAAGTGGTCATAACCAGTTTTTTTGTTGTTTTAAAATTGCCATCCAGGATAGAAAAAAAATGAATTGTGCCGAAGGCTTCTTAATACTTAGTCTAAGATGTGTGTGCAGTGATGTGGCAAGCCCACCAGGTGGCACCAAGAATTTTCTTAGCTGTTCAGTCCCCAACTACCACCTGGAACACTTGAAGCCTATTTCGATTTCCCCTTATAGACTGTGGCTTAACTATAGCTGTGGTCTCAGTTCTTGTTCCCCATCTTTCCTTGAACCCCCTTAGTGCTGCTATTTGTGGTCTGTATTGGCATCTAACCGCATTCTGCCTTCAGGGGAAGTTGTGGATACAGGCTCCTCTCTAGATGCTAAGCTGCTCAAGACCAGGCTAGCTGTGTTTACTGGAAAGCTCACTCCTTTCTGTGTTTATAGCAATACCAGGCTCAGGGCGTCAGAGCCTTGTTCAGTTAGCATCTGTTTGTTGTCTGTGGGCTAGTTGTGAGCCTCCAAACAGTTTACGTTCAGTATATTTTGCTTTGATAAGTATGCTTATGTTCCCAGTGACTTTTAATTTAAAAAAATTTTTTATTAGCATATATTAGTTGTACAGAGGGGTTTCACTGTAACATTTTCACGTGTGCTTACTTTTTTATTTATTTGTTTTACAATGTATCTTAGTTAGCTTCACTCCCTCCATCATTCTTCCTCATGCTCCCTCTTCCCTATAAATGACTTCTGAGGTGATGATTTTTGTGTTATTTCATAAACCTTACTGTATACTGAACCCCGACTAACCACTTTGAATAAGTTCAAAGACGGTTGTAGAGAGCATTCTGATGGATGGGTCTTTCCTGTATCTCTGCAGTTGGTCATGCAATGGGACCTCCATGTGTGACGGATGGTAGATGGACATATAGGTAGGAGTTTGTGAAAAGCACAAAGAATCTTCTTTTGTAGCTCTCATCTCTCTGTCCTGTTTGGGCTCCCAACAGGGAATCCTGTAGCTTGCAGAGCTATCTGATCAGGAAAGAAAACTTACACTTACCAAGGGAAGGCCTGGGAGGAGCAGAAATGCTATGAGCATGTTTTGAATTATGTCATTTTATTGGGGACCATTAAGTAAATGGATATTCAGCTTCTCTATTTTAGATAACAGATGAGGCTTTTAAGTCTATTGGAAGGAAATTTGAAAAGATTGCATAATAATGTTATTTCATTAATATGGCCAACCTACACAGGCAACCAGTTGTTTTCTCAGCCTGACCCTGACTCTGGTTTCTTTTTTATGGATACCTTTCCAAAGAGTTTAATTTGATAAAATATTCAGAAGTTCTGAGTTTGATAGTCTAAGAGTGTGCAAAACTCTGAGCAAAAGCATTTACATTGCTTAATTTGATTTTAAAATAGCCATAGTCTAGTTGATACTGAAGATGGTAATGTTGATGTGGTGTCCAGCTGCTTCTCCAACCCTAGTGACTTTGATAAATCAAGACCGTATTTTTATTTCTAGAGCTAGGAGTACCTAAGCTAGCAGTTTTGACCTTTGAATGTGAACCAGAAGTTCTGGTTATGAGCTGAAGAGAAAATGACAGCCTTTCTTGTCCATTAAAAAACTAGCACCCATTCATACTCTTTGCCCTTTGTCCTGCAGTGGAGCACAGATTGTGATCCCTGCTCTTTGGGGTGGCATTATTTTAAAGAATGTGATCAGAATTGGCCTGTTAGATACTCATATCTTTGACCCTATTTCCATTTATTATCTTTGGCAGTTGAATTTTCATTCATTGAGATGGGGTCAGGTAGCTTATAAGACCATTTTTAGAAATGAATCCAATAAACCTTTTCAAGATAACCCTCAGGAATTGCTAGCATAAACTAATGTGACTAATATGGCTGCTTTGTTTTTAGGTGATTGGTGAGGACAATGTGGCAGTCCCCTCACACCTTTATAAAGTGATCCTGGCTCGCAGAAGCCCAGAATCTACAGAACCATTGGCACTGGGGGCTTTTGTGGTTCCCAATGAAGCCATTGGCTTCCAGCCTCAGCTAACTGAGTTCCAGGTGAGCCTTCAGGACCTGGAGAAGTTGTCAGGTCTGGTGTTTTTCCCTCACTTGGATAGAACTAGTGATATTCGGAATATATGCTCTGTGGACACCTGTAAGCTCCTGGATTTCCAGGAGTTCACTCTGTACCTGAGCACAAGAAAGATTGAAGGAGCCCGTTCGGTGTTCAGACTGGAAAAGGTCATGGAAAATTTGAAGAATTCAGGGATTGAACCAGATGATTACTTCATGAGTTGCTATGAGAAGAAGCTAGAAGAACTCAGAGCTAAGGAGCAGTCAGGAGCCCAGATGAGAAAACCATCCTAGTTTGTGTTTAGAAGATGTGTACTAATCACCTATAATGAAGTTGGCATGCCTTCTTCAATCAGATGTGTTGTAATGGCTTTGCTTTAAAGAAATGATGGAATCCTAAATTTAAGACTAAAAATCCCTCCAAAGGATGAAAGATCTGTAATTTTTTGGTGTATTTTTTGGCTTGGGAACTAATTATTAAGGAAACTGTCACATCTGCAGATGGAGAGCTGACCTTATGTCAAATTAACAAGAGGACTTTGTCCACAAGATGCCACTGCATTCATGTCTGCACAGATGAAGTGTGTGAAGGAAGGCATTCTGCTTATTTTATGCCTCCAAATCATACATTGACTGATGTGTCTGCTCGACTGTCTTGGAACTGAGTATGTTTTCTTTCCCTAGGATCTGAGTTGGTCTTAGAGATAGTTTTTTGAAATCCTCTATTATCCTGTCCAAATATACTATATAATTTATTTCTTGTTGCTTCTTTCATGATCCTTCTGTTCTTCCACTACACAACTATGGTTTCTGCTCACTGTGTTCTGTACACTAAGCTCAGTGCTTTTCATACATTATCTCACAGTGACCCTCTGGAGTAAATACCACTTATCCCCACTTTACCTGTGAGGAAATTCTTGCTTAGAGAACTTTGTATCTTGCCCATAGTATTCACCTTTCCAGAGATGTCACTCACAAAGTATGAGGCATGTAGGGCAGAGAGAAAACAGACAGGAAAGACAGATTGAAGCTTTTGCCTCAGAAATAACTACCTAGAACCATGAGCATCTATGGTCTTGAGGTCTGCTTGGTAAGAAGAGTCTTTTTTTTTTTTGTCTCAAGCCAAAAGGACTTCATTGTCCTCTGACCTTCTTTAGCTCTTTGGAAAGAAACAGTGCAGGTCAGAGGACGATGCTCTTGTGGGGTTTATCAGAGCCTGTGTTTGCCTTCAGGTGTGCAGTTCTTTCAGTGATCAGATAGTACCAGATAGTTGTGTGTCTTGCTTCTCACATGTACTTTTTTTTGTTATAAAGATTAAGAAACCTAAGAAGGCATCACCAGCTCATGATTGCTTCTGTGCCTGCTTATCTACCTGGGCAGCACAGGCCAAGTAGAGTGGAGCTTTGGCTCCAGAAATAGTTACCACCCCCAGGGGAAAAAATGGTGGCTTCTCTGAGCCAGATTTCTAGACTGGATTTATTTAGTCCTTTCTTGGGCTATCACAGTGAAATAACTTGAGGACACAAGAACTTGTCTAAATCTGTCATACTGATGTTGCTTTCCAAGTAGTATTCCAAGAACAGTTTTTTTTTTGTGTGTGTGGTGTTTTTGTGTTTGTCTCTAGAAATGCCAAGGCTTTAAGAAGAGAATGATTGACCTTGTTCTGCTTCTTTATTTGAGTAAAAAGGAAAAGTTAGGGGGTAGAACACAGTAGCCTGATTGGTACCATTCTGTTTTATCATACTGTTCCCCATCAGTTTATGCCAGTCCTTCTCTTCTCAGGGATATAGAGCCAAAATGTCACTGTGACCAAAAAAATCTGTTGTTTTCTCTCCTCGGTAGAGAGGTGAGAATACACATAGGGCTGGGTATTTCTCCAGGATTCTGGGGAAAGTTCTGTGGGATGTGTCCTGCCTAGGTACCTCTTTGGTTGAGCCTGGCTGTTTCCCTGTTACCATGCTCCATTCTGGTCAGTAGCCTTGGAGTCACTTCCTGTACTCTTCTTACTCCAGCTTTGAATTTTAGATCAGTAAATTAAAGTGTCTTAGGTTTTTATTTCCTATGAAAGATGCTACCTGCTCATTGTGAGAAATGGAGATAAGAGCGTATAATACAAGAAAAGTCTTATTTTTATATGTAAAAATCTTGTTGGTATATTAACAGTGATACTTGAACAATTTTGTTGAGTCTCCCAAACAAACTTTACTTTCATTAAGAGTCCCCCAATCAAACAAGCCTAGAATTTTTTTCTAGATTAAGTCATTTTGGCTCCCCTTAGTGTGGCTGTTGATTTTTCTGGACTCCAATGCAGCAGATTCCTGGGTCTCTCCCAAGCAGCAGATGTAGCCATCTTTTTGGAGAACACCTCATTACCAGCTAAACCCAAGCAGATTGTTATCCAGTTGGTACCTCAGCTGAGTTCTTGGGCTGAGTCTGGATCTCTGCCTCTGTCCCTTTTACCCACTAACTCCCTGGTTGTAGGGATAGGCTTCTCTGGAGGAACTGCCTGCTCTGCTGCAGGAAGCCCTATTACTCTCTAACCTTTCTCTACCTCCAGTGATGTCCTCAGACTCTGATCTCCAGATTGAGGCTCTTTTACTAAAGTTGTATGCAGCAAAGGTGGACCTTACACTGTCACAAAGATCAGGAGAGTGGGTATGTTGGCCCTTTAGATATCTGCAAACATTTCTGCCCTTAACACCCTCAGATGACTGAAAACTTCTGTTCCTCCTTAGGCCTTTGATTAGAGCCCAGTAGGAGAGGCAGCCTGTTCTTGAGGGAATGGCTTCATGCAGAGCAGGACTCAGCTTGAAGCCCAACACTTGGAATGATCCTGTGTGTTGCCATGTCACCTGTATCCCCTGGCTTTGTCCTTGTCAGTGCCACTGACATCAACTCGATGAATTGTAAACTTCCCATTAGCAGCCCATTTCTGAACCTATCTCTGTACCCACATTCTGTCATTCTGTTCTTCACTCAGCCCTCATACCTTCAGCCTGTGTACCCTTCCTTCTCTGGGCCCTCCTGGCAAGCTTCTACCTTCTAGCTCCTTATCCACATTCTCATTCATCCTTGTGAAGTTGAATAGGGCTGGCCTCTCATTGGCGTAGACTCCTTGCTCCTGCCTGCCTTTATACCCAGCCTTTCCCATCTGGCCTGCTTTTCTCAATGTCATTGTTAGAGTTTGTCTACCAGGGATCTAGTATTCCTTTTTCTATGTCAGTCCCACCTGTAGAAACCAGCTCTCAGGTTATCAGAAGGACATGCCATACTAGTAACTGCATTTCAACATGGACCCCATGTAATTTGGGACAATGGTGGTAGACCAGTTTCTCTTTGGAGGTTCTTCACGTTCCATTGTAGCCTAGGGGTTGGTCCGTCCCTAAGTGCACAGAGTACCTCTAGAGGTCACTGTGGCCTAATGTCATATGGCAAAGACTCAGTCTCAGCTGTGACACTGTCCCTGGATAGAACTTGGAACTCGAAACTTCAAAAAAATACAGTGGGTCAGACTTAGGGTACAGGTTCTCTAGTCGAGGTAGGGGAGAGCAAACGTTATGTCACCCAGAGGACTTGTGTTGGGCTTTTGTCACGATAGCCTTCATCTTCCCCAACTTTATTTTGAGGGTTTTTTTGTTGGGGGTGGGGGAGAGAACTGGGGTTTGAACTCATGGCTTTATACTTGAAAAGCAGGCACTGTAGACTGCTTGAGCACACCTCCAGTGCATTTTTGCTGTGGTTATTTTGGAGATGGGGTTCTTGCAAACTGTTTGCCTGGACTAGCTTTGAATGCCTCCCAATCTCAGCCTCTCAAGTAGCTAGGATTATAGGTGTATGCCACCAGTGGCTGTCTCTTTTGAGAGATTTTAAGCCTACAGAAAAGGTGAAAGAAGAGTGTAAAGATTGCTCTTCCCCCAATATTTTGTCTTTCTTTCTTGAGCCATTTAAAAGTAATTTGTCTGAAAAAAAAAGTCTTGTAGACATGGTATCTCAGTTTTTAATACTTCAGTTTATGTAACCTAAGAATAAGGACATTTCCCTATATTACTAAAATACATTATCAAAGCTAAGAAAATTATCAAGAATTCAGTGTCATCTAATAATCAGTCCCTATTAAAATTTTAAAAGATTATTAAAGTATAATCTTTTATACTTTTTAAATTTTTGGTGGTGCTGGTGTTTGAGCCTTGTGCTTGCTAGGCAGATGGCCTTGGAACTCTTGAAGGTCTCAAAGTGAGAACTTTCATCACTTTTGGACCTAGTTACCTAGTTTCCTTTACAGTGAAGTTGAAACCTTCTGTGTAAGTCCTCCCATCAGTGGCAGGCCCAAACTGCCATTCTAGGCTAGATGGGGCAGGCTGGCACCTGCCTTCATGTGATAGTACTTTTGAGATAGGAAGCTCATAAAGACCTGGGGTGTCTCATTTCACTGTCAGGTGCTCATGGATTTCTGGCCCTTCACCATCATGATACTACGTGCTCTCATGAGGAGCAGTCATAACCTTGGCAAAGCATTTGGAACAGGTGGTAGCAGTGCTAAATTGAGTCTGGAGTGGGGTTTGACCTGTCTTAGGGATGCTCCACTTTCTCGCTCTACTATTGGTTTATGTGGAACCCACTCCAACTAGCTGCTGTAGGTCTTCACCTGCTGCACTTGTCAAATCAGTTTCTCATTATGTACTTACACAATTTGTGGAACACAAATGTGCAATTTTATGTATGCTCAACTGTTAAGATTTTCTCATATTACAATTTCTATTTATCTTCAGGCTGGTGGAATGGCTCAAGTGCTAAGAACACCTGCCTTGCACGCGTGAGGCCCTGAGTTCAAACCCCAGTGCCACCAAAAAATAAAAATTCTACTCATCTTCAAATGAGTGCACTTTCTTGATCCTGATTTGACCATTTGATGTGTTAGTTATGTTAGTTCAGCTTCGAAATTACAGATTGAATAGACAGGCTTTCAACATGTTTGCTAAAAACATTGAGAGGGACAGGGCTGAGGTAGATCCTCCTGGTAAAAATGCATTTTAATGGCAACCCATAGGGCTGGAGGTGTGCCTGTCTAGCAAGCAAGAGGCCCTGAGTTCAAACCCCAGTACTACCAAAAAAAAAAAAAAAAAAAACCCTCAAGACATGGCAACCCATATAATATATCCTACAAGTTTTATGTGATAATGTACTCTGATAATTCCTGTTAAGCTCACTGCTGTTTTTTTTTTTAAAGAAACACTTCAGACTGTGATGTAAGACAATACCTAGAGAAGTTGTCCACATTTGTTGAATAATCTGTGAACCCAATAAAACAGGCATTACTGTGCGTTTTTATAGGAAGAGAGAGAAAGAAACACTGATTGACTGCATAGGGCAGAAGTGAGTCTCTGTGACAGTTTGCCTGTGAGTCACTGCAAAACAAGAAGTGCCTGCTGTATCTCTAGGTCCGGTCCGTAGGCATGGCTGTTCCAATACTTTGAACACTTGAGTAGGTGAGAGCACACTTGGATTGGGTGCCTGTCTCATCTTCCTACCTCATCAGGGCAACCCAAGCCAGCTGATTTCATCCTTTTGAGTCAGGTTCCTTATCTGGGAACAGGTTGAGAATGAGCTGTTGAGGATTAAATAGATAACATGTAGTTTGGTAAGCTTTTAATAAATGGTACCCATTTACTTAAGAGTAATTATCAGATGACTGCTGTTCTGAGAAGGTGAAGGACTGAGTCTACGACCTTGGTGTGGTGTTAAGCTGTGGACCAGGTAGAAACCTTTACAGTTCAATCATTTATGCATTTACTCATTGTAGCCCTGCCCTGCTAACTTGCTAGAGGTAGGCACACAATGGAGTTGACTTTTCTGGGGCCCCCACAGCATTCTGGAAGTAGTAGATGGTCAAATGTTTTGGAGTTACCCAAGTCAGAAAAGTTGAGTGGATCCTGCTTGAGTCCTAGCATGCTTGTTCTCCATTGAGAGTGAGAACAAGGGCCATGCTTTGTAGGTGTAGGCAAATCTTTGTGGTCACAAAAGAGCAGCAGGCCACAGTGCCAGGTAGTGAACCCTACTGACAGCATGCCTGGGGTTCCAGAGCTCTTTCTCCAGGGCTTCTGCATTAGGCTCTGCAAAGTCTGGCTTCTGGTCTGAGG
This sequence comes from Castor canadensis, assembly GCF_047511655.1. Classification (NCBI taxonomy): domain Eukaryota; kingdom Metazoa; phylum Chordata; class Mammalia; order Rodentia; family Castoridae; genus Castor; species Castor canadensis. The sequence goes on from NC_133402.1 coordinate 40,379,477, forward strand.
CAGCCTGCTCTAGTGAGAATATGGAAGTAAGGGGCAGGCCCTGTACTGAGCAGGGGCTTTTGTGTATTTGGTCCTGGGGGAAGCAGAGCTAAAATGAGATTCTCCAGCTGTGTGCAGGTGCGAAACCCTGCCCTTTCCTCTTCCCCTAAGCAGGGTCTTGGAATGTATCTCATCTTTCCCTTCTCCAGCCTCAGTTACTCCACAGGCACAAGGTGAAATATCCTGTCTCTGTAGGGTGAGGGGTCCTTTCTACCTAAATGCATCCTAAGGCTACAGTGGTCAAGACAGTATCGGACAGTGGCCTTGAGTTTGCAGAACCTCCTCAGCACCTCTGAGGCCTGGAAACAACTGGTTCCTTGTTAGAACACCAGGCAGAATAACATTTTAGTCCCTGCAACCATCCATGAAGGGCCTCTGACTTCTACTGGCCTCCCAACTGATGTGCTGTGTGTCCGTACGTACCACTTCATCCACCACCCTGGCCAGCCATTGCCATGCAGACCCAGCCAGAGGAGACCTGGTGATCCAGGGTAGAGATTTACCCACTCAATGGAGCTAGGACAGCACCATGTGATTGTGCCCTCTCTCCCTACATGACACTGAAACCTGAGTAGATTAACACTCCTCAGGGATAAATGTGCCCCTCACACCCCCTTCACCTATGGCCTTTGGAACCTTGCTCTCATCCCTGGGCTGTGGCTCAATCCTTAACATGTTCTGGTCTGGAGTCAGAGCTTGTCTTCTGGCTCCAACCCTTAATGTGTACTTGTGACAGGTTATCAAGTAAGTGGCATTTCCTTATTCTTCAGTTTCCTTGCCTGTGAGGTGAGGGTTGGACTAGATGGTCTTCAGGGTCCCTCTGCATTTGGTGCCTTTTAATTGGACAGGGCAGAGCCTTCCTTGGAGAATGGTGGCCTGCAGAGGTAGTTTGCAGAGGAGGCATATTGGGGCAGGCGGAGGCCGAGGGGCAGAGTGGATGAGGGCCTCTGAGGAGGTGTGAATGAGGGAGGCAGAGCAGAGCCAGTGTGGACAGCCCTGTCCCAGCCCTATCTCCTGTCCAAAACACCCTCTCCACACCCTAGTCCTGATAAGCAGGTGTGAGCCGTGGCCGCCTTGTGACAGGCCCTGTGGCAGGGAGGGCAATGGTGGGGGTCCAGTCCACTTCGGAACGCATTAGACGTCAGCATCTTTTCTCCCCTCACCCCTATTTCCCTGCCAGACTAGACAGACCCAACTGTGACATCCTCTCTGACAGCCCTGGCTCTGAGACTTAGTTCCTTCTCCATAAGGCTTGAGGAAATAGATCTCTGCCAGTCCTCTCAGGCAAAGTGCCAAGTAGGGTGGCCTCCCCACTCCACCCCCAGGCCTATTCCTGCAGCAACTACTGTTGCTCCACCTGGCCTTCTTACCACCTCCATGACTGGTCCTCTCTTCTCCTCACTCCATCTTGAGTCCCTGTGGCCATCAGCTTCTAGCCCCATCTGCCCTCCTGCCCCACCCCAGCTGTAGCTGCTGTCTAGGCCCACACCTTTACATTCCAGCTACCGCTCTCCAAAATAAGGCCTCTTGTTTCTGCATTCATGAGCCGGAGAAAGAAGTAAGTTTGGAGTTCTAGTGAGGACAAATAGGCCAGAGGCTACAGGAAACCTCCAGGATAGAGGGTTTCTGCAGGCTCTAATCCCCTGCACTCCAAGCCCCCAAAGCTTAAGGCACTAAACTCCGAACTCCCACTTTCTGAAAGCTCTTTACTGTGCCCAGATCTGGTCATTGCCTCTGGAAGGGTGCTTGTCTTCTGTGTGCTCTTGTCTATGGGTTCCATTCTCAGTTTCAGCACAGCTTCTGAGACAGCAGAACATACTGGCTAAGAGTATATACTTTGGAGCCAGACAGACTGACCTGGGTCAGATCCTAGCTTCGCCATCTTACTGGCTGGGAAAATGAGCAAGCAACTTAACCGCTGTGTGCAAGTTTCCCCCTCTATAAAATGAAGAGGGCAGTGGTGATAGATGTTGCCATACACCTTATGACAGCAGAACTGTTGTAAGTACCAAATGGGTTAAAGCATGAAAAACATTTTGAATAGTGACCAGTGCAGGAATGCAACTTTTGGCTATTATTAATATTTTTAAAATTTCATTTTAATGTAATGTTAGATACAGAAAAGTTGCAAGAAATTCCCATATACTTTTTACATAGGTTCACCAATTGTGTATATTTTGCTCGTTTTGTCATTTTCTTTCCTGATTTTATGTGTGTGTAAGGTATGCTATACATATACTAAAAACACAGTATATGTGTACATAAATACACACATGCACACATTTTTTCTAAGTTACTTGAGAATAGCTTGAAGGCAATAATGCCTTTTTACCCCTAGAAACTTCATTATCTATTTGGTAAAGACAAGCATATTTTCTTACTAAACCATAATAACAGTTATCAAAGTCAAAAAATTTAACATTGACCTAATATTGTTACATGGTCTATATTCACATTTCATCAGTTGTCTGAATACCTCTTTCATGTCTGGTTTTTCCTTTGTCCACTGTGTTTGTCATATATGTTTAGCCTCCTTTGATCTGGAAGTCTTTAGCCTAATTTTGTGCTTCTTGAACTTGGCATTTTTCTGCTGAAATTCTGTTTGATGTTGCCTCATTATAGTTTCAGGTTATGCATTTTTGGTAAGATTATGTATAGGTGATGTTGAGTATTTCTGAGTATCACATCAGGAGGCATGCAGCATTGAGTTTTCTACTTATTAAAGATGTTACTTTTGACCACTTAGTTTCAGTAGTGTCTGTTAAGTTCCATAGAGTTAGTATTTTCTCCTTAATAATTAATTATGTAATTATTAATACATGATGATAGGGAGACACATTGAAATTCGTTCCTCACCAAACTTTTACCCACTACTTTCATCCATTGATGATTTTCAACTCTACCATTCCTTCTAAAGATAATTAGCCAATTCAATCTGGCTCTTGTGTTTTTTTTGACATATCTCTGTCAGCCTTTGTGTTATTATTTTCTGGTACAACAAGATTTTCATGTGGTATTTGCTGTGCTCTAGCCCTGAATTAGACATTTTGCCCAGGAGTAGCGGTTCCTTTTAATGGAGAATGGTATTTAGAAACCAAGATTTGGGTGCAGGGTATGCTTAGTGATACTGGTGTCTTATTGCTTCTAGTTGACCATTTTTATTACTGTTTACTTGGATGTGATGTTGGGGAACCACTGAAGAAAATTTAGTTTAGGGATGGAAGGGAAGCAAACGAACAAATGACCTAGGTAGAGATTCTCCTGTCTTTCTCTAGGTCTGTGGGGTTTTCCTGCCTTCTCTTCCCTTTATTTCCCTCTTCATCATGACCTCATCTCCCCTTTCTTGGTGAGAATTCCTCTGGACATTCCAGCTGTGGGAACCTCTGAAGCCATTTCTCCAGCTATGTGTGTGCTATCAGAGGCAGACAACTATGTGACCTTTGTGTGTGAGCAGCCAACGACAAAGATAATTTACGAGAAAGTTTTTGCTTAGAACAATCTGGTGACAAGGTGATTGGGGAAGACACATTTGGAAGATTTCCACCTGGAAATGTTCCTTTTTCCTACATGAAAGCACTTAGACCAAAGCCTGTGTGAAGCTGGATATGGGCTCCTGTTGGAGGTCTGCTCTCCAAATAAGTCTCTGGGTTCTGGGAACCAGCCAGGAGGATTTAAATGCTGGCACAGCTCACTGTCATGGTCACAGGTAGCAGGGACAGTAGACCAGAAATAACCATGGCAGTCCTCTCCTTACTTGTGCAACTGTGGGGTGCATGGATAGCCTTGTCCTCCATTTAGTTAACTGTTTGAATTCAAAGCTGCTTCTCCCTGAGATTCCTGGTGTGCAAAGCTGGTTCCTGGAGCCAGTGTAGCAAGAAGCCCATTGCCTCTGGAAGGAAGAAAGCACTGTCCAGCTGCTCTTTTCTGGGGCTACAGTGAAGGAGGAGATCTGTTGGGATGGAATCGGGTGGCCACAATAAAGGTTTTAGTCCAGGGTGCTTCTGAAAAAACTTGTCTTGAAGACAAAGGAAATCGAGTATGGTGACTGAGGTTAACAAGGCCCACCTTTGTGGGTAAGGCTGACTTGAGGAGAGCATGAGGTCTTTTGGGAGTTACAGAGACTGTCAAACTGAGATAGTGTCTGTGCTCTTGGCCTGGAACTGCAGAAATCCATAAGAGTCACCTCAGACTAATTAATAGTGTACATGGGAGGATGGTTGGGCTCTGCCTGTCAGGAATGGGATTGTGTTTTGGCGACCTGGGCTAGACTCAGGACACTGGGAGTGACAACATTGACATGGCAGTGCTGTCAGACCCCTATTGTCTTAGCTAGAGACTAGGGGAGCCTCTTCTGCCACTGTTTGGTGCTCTACCAATCTCACCTCCAACATAGCTCTCAGAATTCTCACTCTTAACTGTCTCCATCCTGGTCCAGCCTACCCTCATCTCTCCCTATGGAGACCTCCTAGCTTGTTTGCCCTCATTCATTCTTGTCTCACACAAATCCTTCCCCTAGAGCAGGAAGTGGCATTTTGATAAAGTGCAAGCCTGATTAGCAGTCACATCCTTTGCCCCATGTAATCAAAGTATGTATAACAGTTAACCTCTTCAGCAGTTCCATGAGCCTCAGGTCATGTCCAGACTCCTTTCCTGCACCTCACCAGGCTGGATTTCCTCTTACTGTCCAGGTTTACCCTGTGTGGGCCATCTTTTCCTTCTGGAATGGGCCACTTGTCTTCTACCTCAGACTCTCACATGTCTCTTCCCCTCTTCCTGGAAATGCCCACCTCAGGTCAGCTCCAATGCCACATAATCAACAGAGGTCTCTGACCCTTTCTCCTGGATACTCTTTACTTATTGTACTTTCTACTCCCTCCCAACAGCTTTGAAACTGTAGACAGCTTTGTTTGTGGAGTTTGAGGTTTAAATCTACCTCTGTGACTTGACTGTGATCTACATAAGGGCAGGGACTTTGGTTTTGCTCATTATTGTAACTCCAGAATCTATATAAGATGCTTAATACATGTTAGCTATCTGAAGAATGGACAGATGCCTCAATTTCCCCAGCTGGTCCCAGTGTAAACTACCTAAATTGGTGACAGAGAGGGAGAGAGAGAACCCCTCTGGCTCAGGAGCCTCCTGACTCCTGGGGTGGCTCCTAGTGTCAACCCTGCTAGCTGGGCTTTGGCTCCACTGCTTAATACATACTTATCCTTTAAATATCATAGTTTCCATAGAACCAAGGGGGTGCTCTGTCAAGTGGCAGGTAGGGCTGGCAGGGGGTAGATGTGTGACCTCCTAGTGAGTCGATCCTATGAAGACCTGGCTGGTCTTCAGCTTGGGTGTAATAGTAAAGAAACTGGCTGTGTGTGGGACTCTGTGGATGGGGCCTGAGGCATTGGGGTAGTGAGGGTGGCACATAGGTGGTAGCTGGCCTAGGGGACAGCAGGGTATGGGGTGGCCAAAGTGCTAAGAGAGTTCTGGCTGGGGGCTGGCATTTGGGCAGGCTGAGCAGGAGTGCTCACAATTGAGGTGACAATGAGTGTGAAGAGCATGTTTAGTGGACGTGAAGGGTTGGGAAGGTGGGAAGGGCAGAGGTTCATCTCGCCCAACCTAGCCCTTCCTTGACTCTCATCTTGCTCACTCTCCTTTTCTCTGGCTCCTGAGCACCTTCATTTCTCCCTGATCCTGTATTTTAAAGGCTTGAGAGCTTCAAGCCCCTAAATCCCTCAGCAATCCCAGTCCCCCACCTCCCACCCCCCCACTTCTGCCCTGCCAGTGGCCTGGGCCCTGCTGAGCTGCTGTACCCTTCTCTCATCACCTTCTTTTCACTCCCTGTGGCACCCTGGCGCCAGCCCTGGGTCTGCGTGCTTTCATTTCTCCTCTCCCACCTCACTGCCCTCAAGGGAAGGGCCTAGGGATGTGAGCTGCTTCTCTTGGGGTCTGGCTTTCCTGCAGAGATCAGGTGGGGTGAGTGTGGGACTGATGGAGGCCCGGCCTCTGCAGGGCAGGACTGCTGCCCGGGAGAGTCACAGGGTGGAGTGGTTGGGAGGACATGGAACTGCTGCAGGGCAAGGCCACACTACTTTCTCCTGCCTCCCAGTATCTCCTGATCTTGCTTTGTGTCACTGGCCTTCCCAGCTCTGCCAGTTTCTCATGACCCTTCCCATTGATCACTGAGAAACTGAGCCATTCTTCGTGTTAGGTGGAGGGTATGCTACCGCTGCCGTGTGTGTAACTCCAGTGTCCCACTGGCAGGTGACTGTTGAGGTGCCTGAGTGGACAAAGGGATCTGTTAAGTTGCTGGCAGGTGGCTGCTGGGATAAGTGTGTGTCAATAAACAGTAATTCTGGAGCTCAGTGGAGGTGACTGTGAATGACACTTAGAAACTGTCCTCCTCCTCCCCACCCCCAAGATAGAAAAACTAACAGATGAAAATTCAGGGTCTGAAGAGAGAAATGAGATTAGCATGAACATGCCACATTGGGGTTGCCGTTACCACCATCACCATCACCACCATCACCACCATCATCACCATCACCACCACCACCACCACCACCACCACCATCATCATCACCATCACCATCATATTGGACATTTATCAAGTGCTTACTACATATCAGGAATTTTTATAAATTCCTTCCATGTCTTAATTTACACAGTCCTCACACTACCCTAGGAAGGAAGTTATCATCCCTATTTCACAGATGAGGAGGCAGAGACTAGAACAGTGAGGTCAGTTTCCCCAGATGTCACAGCAAACCCCAGCAGAACAATGAAATGTCTCATTCTCAGGGAGTCTTGCTCCTCTAAATGAGGCTTTAAATATTTGGTGAGCACTGTTTAGAAACAGTGGCAGGCATTTCACCAAAGAAGATAAGAGATTGGCCAATAAGCACATGAAAAGACTTTCAGCACCATTAGTCATTATTGAAATGCAGATTAAAATTACTGAGATATACCTACTCAAATAGCGAAGTTAAAGGAAAAATACAAAGACTGACAATATCAAATGTTGGCATTGATATGAAGCAACTAGAACTCATTATTGAATGAAAAACAGACACTTTGGAAAACATTTTGATAATTTCTTACAAAGTTACAGATACACTTACTCATAAAACCCTCATTCTTTTCCTAGGTATTTACCCAAGAGATAAAAATACATGACCCCACAAACACCTGTATACAAATTTTCAGAGCAGTTTTACTCATCACACTAAAAAATTATAAACAGCCCAAATGTGCGTCAGTTATTGAATGGAAAAACAAACAGGGTATGTGCATATAGTGGAGTATTGATACAGTCAGCATGGGCCCAAACGCATTGTGCTCGGTGAGAGCAGTCAGGCACAGAGTTTTATACAGTATCAATCTATTTATGTGAACTCTCCAGAAAAGGAACAGAAAACAAATAGTGGTTGCCCAGAGCTGGGGGTGTGAAAAAAAATTTGACAGTAAAGGAGGTGAGAGAAGTTGGTGTGATGGAAATGTTCAATAGCTTGATTATGGTGGTGGCTATCCTGCTTACAGATTTGTCAAAACTTACCAAACTATGCATTTTAAAATGCTGAATTTTATTGTATATAAATTATACCTCACTAAATTTGATTTAAAAATAAAAACAGTGGGCTGAGAAAGGGTAGGAAATAGGATGGTTGCACTCAGTGTCATTGCAAAAGTGACGTATGTGAAAAGCTTTGAAAGAGGAAGGAGGTGAGCCAGGCCTCTTCCTTACGGAATGAGCACACCAGGCAGAGAGATCAGCCAGTGCTAAAGTCCTAGGCCAGGCATGCTCAGCCTGTCCAGGAATGATCAAGAAGTCAATGTGACTGAAGTGCAGTCAAAGACAGGATTGTGGGGACTCAGGCAGGGGCTGGGGAGCTGGGCCTATCATGGAGGGCTCAGTAAGGCTCAAGTGTACCAGGAGCTGCTGGAGGGTTCTGAGCAGAGAAGCAGGCATCAGCTGACTTGACTTTAGTGAATCTGCTGACTGGTGTGCTGGGAACATTTAGGAACAAAGATCAGTTAAGAGGTCATTGCAAGAGTCCAGGTGGGATATGGCAGTGTTCAGACCAGTGTAGTAGCTGTAGAGGTGCTGAGAAATGGTTGGACTTGGAGTATATTCTGAAGGTAGAGCCAACAGGATTTCCTGCCGGATTGGATGTGGGGTGTGAGAGAAAGAGGAGTCAAGGATGACGTCAAGGTTTTTGGCATGAGCAGCTGGAAATCCAGCCGGGCACCCCCGTGGGTGCTGTTGAGTGGTTTTAACTGTCTCCTGGGGCCTGTGGGTGAAGTCAAACAGAGACAGAAGGGAGGGCAGCTCAGCCTGCTCTGGGCTCTGGAGCTCAGGGAATGGGCTGCACATACTGCTTATTCCATTATCCTTTGTTTATTGGCCTTATTGGCTTTTGTCATTTCCTTGTTGTCTCCTGTCTGGTGTAAAGGCTATAAGTGTGATGGATTGAACAGGATACAGAAGGCACAATCATCTCTGCTAAACTGGCCTTTGGTTCTTGGGCTAGCTCTCCCTGCCTCCACCATCCTACAGCAACTCCACAGACCTGCATGTAGAAGGGGCTTGGTCTGGCCTTCCATCAAGAAGGTCTTGAGACGGTGAGTGGTAGGCAGATAGTACATAAGGAGAGATGGCTCAAAAGGCAAACACAAGAGGTAAGCTCATCCTTCTGCTAGACTCACCTAACATCCTTGTACATGCTCTCTCGTGCTGTGCCCCACAGAGAACTGGGCATGCAGCAGAGCAGGCAGGAGGACAGGACATACCGCAGATTGGTCAGCCCACATCCGGGGAAGGAGCTCTGCTGTGACCTCACACGCCTCTCTGGAATTTGAGCCACCGGACTGTCTCTCCACAAAGGCTGGGATGATGGGGCTTTTCTCGCCAGCAGCAGGTGCCTGGCAGCTGCCCGGGGATGCCAGCCCAGTGAGCTGGCATGGGAGGAAGTGCTTGTCAGGGTGGTCATTACGTGTACTGGGTTCAAGCTGGCTTGGGATACCCGCAAGAGGTTGGTGCTGCTCATTGGTCCTCCCAGATAGAGTTTGGCAGCTGCCAGCTTTGAGTGTCATTTCTGAACAGTCTTCCTCAGTACCCCCTGTTTGAAAGCCTTCTGGCCTGTCTGCCTGCCTCTGACCCTGGGAATGTCTTGAGGCCTCTAGCATAAGAGGGTTTGGGATGGGAAGCCTGAGATTCATTCCAGGCATTTGGGGCATCTCTTTATGCCCCCCAACTCCCTTCCTGGCACTGACTTGATTGCTGACTCTTTGCCTTGCCTGTGTGAACACGTGTATGTGAATGCGCACATGGCTGTCCATCTGGGTGAGGCTCTCAAATGGCCCTGAATCTGGCCACCTTTCAGAAAACAGTGAAAGGTGGGCCTGTTGGTGAGAAAAGAGGTCAGAGCACTCAGAGGACAGAAAGGTTCCAACAAAGTGGAGGATCCTGGTGATCCAGCAGATTGGAGCAATTGACCAAATTGCCTGTTTCTTCTACAAACATTCCTGGCATCTCATCTCTGCCAGGCACCAGTAGGATGGGCTGGAGACCCAGTGGTGAACAAACAGGACTGGCCTTTCACAGCCCTTAGCCTAGTGAGTGATTAGGACCCGTGTACTCAGAGTGCTGGGTGGTGGGGTGCCGAGGTACCGGGTCAGCACAGATGGACTCCAAGAGGCAGTCAGGATAAGGAGACACCAGTCCTTATGCTTCCCTGAGCCTGGTGAGGGTCTGTTGCCACACCCTTGTTTGCCCTTGGTCACATTCCCCATTTGCTGCCTCTACCTGTAGGAAGGCCTGGGCTTCTGTCCTCTTGCCTCCCCCACACCTCCTGGGCACTGAGTCTCGTGGCTGTCAGAACTGATGGTGGAGGAGCTGCTGGCACAGGGCAGGGGGGCTGCCAGCGTCGTGGCCCCAGGGTGAGAGCTGACGTCTGTCCAAAAGCATCTCTCCCTGCCAAGGCCTGAGATCCCCTGCTGCATGCCTTCCCTCTGACACAGGAGCCGGCATTCATCAACTCACAGAGCCACCCACTGCCTGGTCCCCAGCCTCAGCCCTGTGTGGTTCAGTGACAGCTGTGGCATTGCAGCAAGACAGTTCTCTTAGTTTGGGCTCACACCACCTGCCTCTAGGTGAGCCTGCCTGCATTCCAGAGCAGGTGAAGGCCTGCCTCAAGCAGTCAGGAAGACCTCACATGAGGCACTGGGAACCCCTAACTCCAAGGCTGGATTTAAGAACAATGGGGAAGCTGCCTTGCTGACCTAGTCCAGCAAGGTGTCCCTGGAGCTTGTGAGAGGAGAACTCACCTCTTCATAGCCTCAAGGGGTGTGGAGTGGGCACAATTTCCAAGTTCTTACCATATGCCAGTCTCTGAGCAAGGTTCTGGATGCAATGGTAAGGAAAACAGACATGGACCCATGCTTGTGTTTCTTTTAAATTTTGTTCATTGGGATTTTTAGTAAGAAATTTATTTGCCAGCACTTTCAGGGATCACACACAGGCGCTCCATGAGTTTTGTCTGGATTTGAAATGGCAGCTTCACTAAGCGGCATACATCCCTACCACGTAGGATATACCACTGTCTCATGTTCTGATAGGCTTGTTTAAAAAGCTGGTCTCAGCCCATTGTCCTTTGACATGGCCTGGCCTTTGAAAGGAGCCAGTTTGGTTGAGGAAAGACAATTCACTACGTGTCATAGGAGGCTAGCCTGAGCTGTCCCGCTCCGGTTTTGACTAAGGGACCAAAAACAAGGGTTTCAGGATACCAAATCATGTGTCTGTCATATGGAGATTGTTCACAGGAGAAACGTCACCAAACAGACCGGACCCCTCAGTCTTGGCAAGGACATTAAAAGGATCTGAGGGGGGGGAAGAGCTGAGGGGACTTGTGAGTGGGTTTCTTTGAAGAGAGCTGTCACTGCATTGTTTTTGTGGCCTTCTCTTGGGGGAGGACCAGAGGGAGGTTGCCTGTGCCACCTTCAGGGATCAAGCCTGTAGAGGGGCTTCAGGGATCTTCTCAAAGAGCTGTGAGGTGTCAGAGATATAGAGGACTGGGCCTCACTGGGCCAGAGCTCAAGTGGGTGGGTGACTGGTCTAAGGCCTTGGGAACCTACAAGAAGGTTGGGACCAGCTGCTCCACTGGGGGCCACAGAGTGTGCTGTCAGAACTTTGCTCCTACTCCAGAGAAGGAGCAGGTAACTGTGGATCAGAGGTGGGCAGGTAGAGAGAAAGCCAACATGCACCTCAACAACAGGGCTGCTTGAAGGGACGAGGGGGCTGGGGTGGACCCACAGGTGCCTAAGGACAAGGGAAGAGATCACCAAGGGCCCCCAGACAAGAGTGCATCTCCTGGGTTGTGGAAACTGCTGGGAGAAGGCCTTGAGTTTGTGAGTCCCTTTAAAAGCCCACAAAAGTATCTGTGAGAGTCCCTCTAACTGTGTGGCCTGGGAGGAGAAGCCACCCAGGCACTCTGCTTATGGCACTGAATGCTGTCATGCCAGACAAAGACTGTATGTAAGAAAAGTGTTAGCCAAGCAGAGAAGCTTTAGCTCTGCCCGGGACTCATCCAAGGCCAAGGAGGGTGATACCAATGAATAGGGCTGGAACTGACAGGGAGGATACTAATACGGCTGGGTTCTTTCCCATCAGTGGTCATGTCTGTTCACACACCACTCACAGGCGTTCGTGAAGAGCATGGAATGTTGTGACAGGGAGGTTCCAAGTGTGGGGCCAATAATGGGGATGGGTCCCAGTGGAGGTGAGACCTGTGGCCGAGTAGAAAGGAGAACATTGTTCTGGGTGAAGGGAGCAGCAGCCAGTGAGACTGGAAGAGCTGGAGCTTTCTGTGGGATGGAGAGATGCAGTTACAGAGGTTGACAGAGCTGAAGGCCTGGGAGGGTTTGCCTTGATCCCTAGGCAACAGGAAGCCACTGAGTAATTTTATCCAGGGTGTAGTTATCTGGGATTAAAATATCACCTTGGCAGCTGAGTGGAAAGGATGAATCTAGAAAAGGAGCTGTCCTGGTGGTCTCCATAAAGCAAGATGGGGACAAGATGGGACCAAGTAGTGGGATTTGAGAGACACTAAGAAGGTGGACCCAGCAGGGTGATGACGGGTGTGTGGGTGAGAGGAATGGGCAGTTGAAGATGGCATCTGTGGGTGTGTCTTCCCAGTTGGGCTTTGGATGAGGCTGGCTGAAAGCTCTGGCGATGCTCAAAGTAGGCAGCCGGATATGCTGGCTTGGGGCTCAAGACAAAGATTCAAGACTCATCTTCAAAGCTATGCTCCATTTGTTCTTCACACTCTTCTGGGAGAGGATCTAGGGCCTGAAGAATTTCGGCATTTAGTCAAACACTGGAGAAGGAAAGACACAATAAAAAGGACAGGAGGAGATGCAGACTAGTAAAGAAAGGCAGACATGCCTTTCTTCATGGATATAAGATTTTGTGGGTACAAAGACAGAACCAAGAGAGTAAAATGACAACCCAAAGAATAGGAGGAAATATTTGCAAATCATATATCTGATAAATGAGAACTCCTAAAACTCAACAACAAGAATACCTGGTTAAAAGATGGCAAACATTTCAATAGCCAATATGTACAGGAAAAGATTCTCAACATCACTGATTTTTTGGGAAATGTTAATCAAAACTACATTAAGATACCACCTCATACTCAATGGATACTATTAAAAAAATCACAAGTGTTGGCAAGGATTTGGAAAAATTGGAGCCCTTTTGCACTGCTAGTGGGAATGTAAGACAGTGAAGCCCCTGGGGGAAACACTTGATGTTTCTTAAAAGATGAAAAATAGAATTACATAGGACCCAGTAATTCCACTTCTGTGCATAGATAGCCAAGAGAATTGGAAGTGGAGTCTCCAAGAGATACGTGTCCATCTGTATTCAGAACGTTATTCACAATAGCTAAAATGTAGAGCCAATCAAGTGTCCATTAACAGTAAACAGATAAACAAAATGTAGTAAAACATAAATGGAATAGAATCCAGCCTAAAAAAGGAAGTAAATTCTAACACATGGTACAAGATGAATGAACCTTGAGGACATTATGTTAAGCAAAATAAGGCAGTCAGAAAAGGACAAATATTGTGTGACTCTACATGAGGCACTTAGAGTAGTCAAAGTTGGGGAGACAGACTGGGGGATGGAAGACTGAGGAGTTAGTTCTTAATGGGCAAATGGGTCCTGTGGGCTAGCAGAGCACATTTGGTGTGTGATGGGCTGTCAGTGGGGAGCTGTGGAGGAGTGAGGAGAGGAGAGGGCAATGAAGATAGTGCCAGGTGTCTCAGGACCCAAACAGCCTGGGCTCCTGCCTTGGAGCTGCCCCTGCTTGATACTTGGGTGTGGTACAGTCCCTGCTCAGTGGGCACACTGCTCTACCTGCACATCTGTCCTGGTCGGGTGCATGTTTCCAGCCACTTTCCAGGACAAATAACCTGAAGTTCTTCCTGGTTCCTGGATTTTCCTCTCTCTGGCCCCAACACTGTTCTCCAGACTTGCTGAGGCCAAGGCTTCTTCACAGCCTGCCTGGGCCTCTGGACCCTGCTTGTCAAACCTCAGCACAAGATCAGAGCTCAGACCAGTCATATAAGCCATTTATTGGTTTGTTTTAAAAATATGTATTTTATTTATACACGAAGTTTGGTGAGAAGTGCTCGATTAGTCCAGACAAAACCTGGCATTTGATGCTCATCCCTCCCTCCTTTTTTTCTACTCTCTTCTCCCCTCCTGTGGGTCATTGTGCAGTCCTGTTCTGGAAAAAAAAAAAAAAAAAATGAAAGCCACGCTGAGCTAAGGAGCTGGGCTAGCTTGTCCTTGCCCTCAGCTGCTAATCCACAGCCAGCCCCGGGCAGCTGTCTCCAGGCTCCTGGGCAGTCTGCACACTCATCACCACAGTCTCCTTCCGGCCAGCTGGGCTGGCAGCCCAGCCTGCCGCCGGCCACATGCCTGCCTGTACAGTGGGCAGCGAGTACCAGGGAGGGGGGCACATCTCTTCAAGCCTTGAGAGAAAGCACAGATCTACAAAAATAAGATTTCCACTTGTAGAAGTGTCACTGAGACAGTTAAAACCAAGTCCCATACTGAATTCAAAGGGAACATGGGAGAAGAAAAATCTTGGGTGGACAGGGTAGGGCTGGATTGCCATTAAAGGAACTGGGGTGACAAGAAGAAACATAATACTTTACTCACTAGCAATGCTCCCCCTTCAGCACTGCCACGAGTGTCATGAACATCCAGCCCTCCCTCAGCTCAGCGAGGTAGGTTAGGAGCAGCCAGCCCAGTGTGGGCAGGTGAGATTGAGGTGGCCTGTGAGGTGGATGTCCCCTAACAGAAAGTGATTCTGCTGGAGAGCTGGAATGGGGCAGCTGAGCCCCTGCCTGCTCGGGCTCCACCAGCTGATCCTGTCACCTCAAGGTGACAGTTCTACAATAAAAAGATTTGCATATGCTAAATAGGATTGTCAGCAGCTGAAGAGGTCATGGGGGTAATTGAACTAGTAAAGGTACCTTTCCCTGAAAAGCCTTCTTGTAAGACCCCTGGGTCAGCCTGTACCCTGTCCCAAGGAGGTCTCATGTGTAGATGCCACCAGACCCTGGGCTGAGTCCTAGGGCCACAGTGCTCCCCTTTCCAACAGGTTCATGGTTTATTACCCTCCCAGAGTACAGAACTAGAACTGATCATCCTACGGTCCTTCCCTGGGCAGAGCCAACCTACCCTCCCCATGTGGTCAGATGCAGAAAGGCTTGGGGAGCGCCTGATGGTGACAGATTCCTTTCTTCAGATGGGCTGAGTGACCACCATGTCTGGGCACAGTTAAACTTAGTCCCATACTCACATGGTGCAACCTTCTCTTCCCTTGGCCTGTTGGGAGGGCCTGCCAGGTCCTGGAAGCAAGAACAAGCTATGTGCCTGGGTGTGAGTGGGCCTGGCTCCTTTGTGCCTTTGGGCTTCATGTTAATACTCTTACAAGAGGGGAAGAAAGGGCAGTACCAGTACCAAGGACCAGCCCAGGGACTCGGGCCACAGTCTTCTGGAAGCCTTTTATTTTTATAGGTGGTGTGGCCTGCATAAAAACACAGGGGAACTTCCAGAACCCTGGGGTAAATGGTAAGTCAGAGCAAGCCATGGGTTGAGAAGAGTCCCAACCGTGGGGGCGGGGAGGATAGGCCTGTCTCCCTTAGAGGTGATTGTTGGAGCCTGGGCCTTTGTGGCCTGTGTCTGGCTTCTGTGTGTGTGTGTGTGTGTGTGTGTGTGTGGTGTGTGTGTGTGTGTGTGTGAGGTGTGTGTGTGAGGAGTGTGTGCATGTGCATGTGAGTTGAGGGGCTTCAGCCCTCCTGGCACCTCAGCCCATGAGGCAGGGGGCCCCCATTTCCCACCCCTCAGCACCCGCCTTGGGGAACCACACTGGACCCCAGCTTGCTTTGAGAGCAGAGTTCTGGCAGCTCTGTAGACACTCTTGTTCAGGGTTAAGAACAGGCAGTGTGGATTGCTGCCAACATCTATGGATAAAACCTTAGTTCTTTGCTCAAGTAAAAAAATATCAAATATAATAAATTTATGAAAGCCCATTCACAACATGTACAGTCTCAGTTTTGTGTTTTGTTTCGGTAGCTGGGATGTTGCTGCTACTCAGAGCCCCGGGGTGCTTCCTGACCAGACCAGGCCCCAGGATGTGTGGGGCCTATAGGGTACAGGCTTCTGTGAATGGGGAGGCTCCTTTAGCTGCCTCCAGCTTCCATGCAGTGCCACAAAACTCTGCCTTGTGGATCCTCAGGGCTGAGGCCTATCTCTCAACCCTGAAGCCTAAAGCCAGGGAGGCCCCCCGCAGACGCTGGTTTTGACTTCATTCAGATTTGCCACGATACAACAGGGTACGTCTTGGCCAGCTGGGCCAGGCTCACACTGTCGACTCACGGTCCTTGTCTGGGGATGGAGGGAAGTCAGCAAGATCTTCACTGCGGCTGAAGTCAGATGCCCGCACCTGGAGGTTATCGCTGGTGGCCCTGGTAACGCTATCATAGGAGGGTGGGAAGGAGGTGGAAGAGATGGAGGAGCTGGAGAGTGGGTCACCACGCCGGGAGAAGTTCTCATTCATCATGTAGGCGATGAGGCCCTCTCGCTCAGGGGCTTCTTCTTCAGAGAGGTCGCTGCCGCCTGCCTGCTGACGGAAGAGGAAGGAGGCATGCTTCACAGAGCGCTGCAGCAGGTGCCTCCGGAAGGCCCTCTGGATGACTGTGGCCGATACCTCCTCGTGCTTGCGCCGGAGCGTGGTGGTGATAGGCTCATAGGAGATCTTGGATGGGTTGGCCGCCATGAACTTCTCCTCCATCTGGATCTTCAGAGCGTCCATCTCCCCAGATTCTCCCAATACCCTCTTGGTGAAGGCAAAGAGGATGTCCATGCAGTGGATACGGTCCCCGCTCACCATGGGCAGGTCCATGTTGATGAGGTTTATCTGGTTGGGCTTGGCGATACGGAGTGGCTCAGACAGGGCATCAGCGAAGTCGGACAGGGCTGAATACTCAATGAACTGGGTGGCTTCTGGGTCAAACTTCTCCCAGATCTCATAGAACATGTCAAAGTCATCCTCGCTCAGAGGCTCGGTGCTCTCCTCTGTGGCCACACTGAAGTTCTCCAGGATGATGGCAATGTACATGTTGACTACAATGAGGAAGGAGATGATGATGTAGGTAGTGAAGAAAAGGATGCCCACAGCTGGGCTTCCACAGTTCCCCCGAGATCCATTGCTGCTGGGCAGATCAGGGTCACAATAGGGGGGCCCTGTATTGAGGATGGGGCTGAGGAGGCCGTCCCAGCCGGCTGACGTGGTGATCTGGAAGAGGCAGAGCATGCTGTTGGCGAACGTCTGGAAGTTGAACATGTCGTCAATGCCAGCCTCCCACTTGACATAAGCAAAATTAGCCATGCCAAAGATGGAATAGATGAACATGACGAGGAAGAGCAGCAGCCCGATGTTGAAGAGGGCAGGCAGGGACATCATGAGGGCAAAGAGCAGCGTGCGGATCCCCTTGGCCCCACGGATCAGCCTGAGGATGCGGCCGATTCGGGCTAGGCGGATGACTCGGAAGAGTGTTGGGGAGAAGAAGTACTTCTGGATGATGTCGGAGAGCACAGTGCCTGTGGGAGACAGTAGAGACTGTGGCCACTGATGGTACCTCTGTCCTCCTTCCAGGCCAGCACCACTGGGGGTGAGGAGCCAGGGGGAGAAGACCCTGCCAGGAGGACTGAGTGAACTGCATACTAGGACGGCCTCCTCCTGCCTCTGTGATCCAGGAGGTGGGGACCCATATCCTTTGAAAAGGGCCGCCTTAGCCCCATCACTCCTTAATCACCATGGTGTACTTGCACCATAAGGCATACCTGTAACTAGGTCCACCTACTCCACGGCTTCTGAGGGTAGAGGGGACTTGCTTAGCATCTCAGCAGCCCAGCTAGGACCAGCACTCAGGTTGCACAGCACTCAAAGTGTGGTCTGAGGACCAGCAGCCTTGGAATCACCTAGGTTCTTATCACTCCTAGCTCATTTCTTCTCAATAAACCCAGACAATTCACATACATATTGAGGGACAAGAAACACTGGCCCAGAATCAGTGCTCCTGAGACCAGTCCATGCCTCAGTGTCCTTTCTGTGATGGCCCCTGTTACCTCCCAACTCTGCTTCCTTTCATGACTTCCCCACCTCTGCTTCTCTAGTGACCACCTGAGTCCGAAATTTAAGGAATACAGTTATAAGCGAATCAGTGAAGTATACTTGCCTCATGTTGGCCCAAGTGACCCTTCCAGACTCTTCATACAGTAATCATGTCACTGGCTGACATGTGTCCATAGGGCACTGGGCTGAGCACTTTGTGGCCAACATTTCACTCAGGCCTTCCCATCACACTGGGAAAGGGAGCCATCACCCTCACTTTCCAGGAGAAGAAACTGAGAAGTGAGGTAACTTACTCAAGTTGCCACCTAAGTGAGAAACTGGGCTGTGACCCAATCTGGCTCCATGGTGACCTCTTAACCACACTGGGACCAGCAGTTGGTTGTGAAGTACATAACGTATCTCTGGAAGCCTCTGACACTCTTTCCCAATGGTCTTTTCCTTTTCTAAAACTTCTCTCCCACCCCACCAGGCACACTGTCACCCTTCCCATCACCTGGGACCTCAGGGCATTCCTGACCCTAACTTCATGTTTTTAACCATCTGCCCATCACTGCAGTGACAGCTGTCCATTGCTGCCTTGGCCTCTGCATTACTGTTTGGGTTCACTGGAGGCAGAGGATGTAAATGGCAGAAAGACAAATGTCAGTCACCCAAAGGCAGAGGTACTCATAGGGATGGAATCAAGAGTTTGAGCTGTGAGCACAAGTGACAAAATAAAACAATATAGGTCAATTAGGCATCATTAAATTTAAAAACTCATTTCTTAATAGACACTACACAGAAATAAAAACGATCCACTAGTATCTGGAATATATAAAGAACTCTTATAACTCAACAATAAAAAGATAACCTAATTTTTTTTGGTAGTACTAGGGATTGAACTCAGGGGACCCATGCCCCTGGTTCTTTTGCTTTCAATTTGTTTTTCAAATAGCCTCACACGTCTTACTGGGCAGGCTTCAAGCTATGATTTTCCTACTTCTGCCTCCAGAGTAGTTGAGCTTACAGGTATGCATTACCATGCCTGGCCTTAAAAACTTAATTTTTAAAACAAGCAAAGGATTTGAACAGCGATTTCTCCAAAGATATGCAAGTGAATAATAAGCATAAGAAAAGATGTTCAGCATCATTAGTCACCAGAGAAATATAAATGAAAAACTCAGTGACATATCACCTCATACCCACTGGGATGGCTATAATAAAGAAATACAATAACATGTTAGTGTGGAGGTGGAATAATGGGAGCCCTCATCCATGGATGGTAAGAGTATAAAATGGCATAGCTACTTTGATAGAAAATGGCTTGGCAGTCCCTCAAATTTTAGATTAGTGGTTGCCAGGGGCTGAGGGAAGAAGGGAAATGGAGGACTACTAAATAGGTAGAGTTTCTCTTGGGGGTGAGGAAAATAATCCAAAATTAGGTAGTGGTGATGGTTGCACAGCTCTGTGGATGTCCAGCCATACACCACATAATGACAAGGGTCCTATGAGAATATATTGTTCAGTGACATAGCCATGGTAGCTTCTGCTAAGTATAGTCTGCGATGTTCACTGACTAATGCATTTCTCAGAACTCACCCCCGTTGTCAAGCCATGCTTGTATACTACCAAGTGAATTCTAAATGAACTTTCTGTGAATTGTATGGTGTGTGAATGACATCTCAATAAAATTGTTACATAAAGAATCTAGGCTCTGAGGCCAAACAATATGGTACAGGTAAGGATCTTACCTGTGCTGGGCCCTAGCCCCAGGATGTCCCTGCTTAGTGCTGACTTTACAAGGTGAATTGCACAAGGCAGAAGATGACACACACTTTGGTGGTTATACCAGAATCTTTCATTTCCAGGGATGACTTTCACCCTAGCAGTCTACCTACCTCTCATCCCTGGGGACCGATCCCACCTGTGTGAGCTTCCTCCTCCTTCAACCTAGGTGAAGGCTTTACTTTGGAGAGCAGGAAGCCTGCAGAGCACCCACTCCTTTAGAGATGTGTTCCAGGGTCCCTTAGAGGGTGGGTCCATGACAGGGTACTGGGTCTTCTGTCAACTTTGCCTTTTTGTCTCAAGATAAAATTCCCAGAAAGATTCTGCCTGAAGGGGTGTGTGAGTGTGGATGGGTGCATACATGCATGTGTGTGTCAGAAGGGAGCAGTGATGGATGCAGAGAAAAAAGGGTGAGGGAGCCTAATGTTTTACTTGGCAGTAAGTTAGAGACCCGAGGGTTGGAGGAGAGGCTTGGTCTGGGGAGGGCTTTTCTGTCCAGTTGACTTCCATACCCACCCACGATGGAGAGGATGACAACCACGAAGTCGAAGATGTTCCAGCTATTGGTGAAGTAATAGTGGCGAAGGGCAGCCATCTTGACAATACATTCGCCTGTGAAGATGGCCACAAAGAGCAGGTTGATCTTGGCCAAGATGTTGACCTTCTCAGGGCTTTGATCATCTGTCTCCACCATCATGGTCACCATGTTCAAGCAGATGAGGAACATGATGGTGACGTCAAAGGCCTGCTTGGTCACGATGTCGAATATGAAGCCCTGGTACTTGTTCTGAAAGAAGGGGCAAATGAGCTAAGCTCAGCAGGGACCTCAGGCAGGCTAGCAAACCCCTTTGCTGCCTCTAAGCCCACACCACAACCCTCTTACTTCAGCCGCTAGGGAGGCCCAAGCCCTGCACACTGCATACTGAGTGCAGAGGAAAAAGTCACTGAGATGGGACAGCTGGCTGTCCTGCCTAAATACTCCCTGGGCTTTGAGACCAGTCCTGAGGCTCTCTCCTCCCTCCAGGCTGTCACTGATGGACCTGCAGGTCTTTAAGAGGGGTTTTAGTACACTGTTCATTGTGCTGCTCTTTTTTCCAGTCTAAAGACTTCAATCCTAGTACTTGTATTAGTCCTCAGATTCACGTAGTTTCTCCATTCTTTTTATGGAATCGATTTTATTTATTCTACTAACTGAAATGATTCTATATTCATATATGTCTTTACCTGTAAATGTGTCCACATTTGGGGAAGAGATAGGATGATAAATAAGTTCACACACACACACAAAACTAACCTACAACCAAGGACAGGGAACAGGAAAGAATCAGGTGAGAGTGATGAACTGGATTAAAAACTGGATCTGCCACTTACTAGCTAGTGATTTAGGTTACACCTCCTAATTACTCTGAATATTCCCCTCCACACATGCTTTCTTGGAGAACGGCTGAGGAGCAAGGCAGTCAGTGTATCACAGAACCCAGCACTGCTTCTGGCTCCACTCACTAGGGGACTCTGGAACACAGCTTCCTGACTGCTCAGGGGTTCCAAGGATGAGGCTATCCATGGGGGTGGGGATGCGAAAGCTACCCCTGGAGAAAACCTGGACCCATGAGGGGAAGGAGGGCTCACTGGAAGCAGCTGAACTCCCGTAAGTCATCAGCTTTCCCTGGGGGCCACAGGCTTCTTATCCTCCCTATCATCTGTGTCAGGCTAAGACCTCTGTGTGGGTCAGACATGAGAGAGCACCTCTCAACAGCTAAAAGACTGTAAAGAGACCTGGCTGTGTGGCTGGGGATCCCAACCCTGACTCCCCCAGCAAAAGATCCAACTCTGCCAGAAAGCCTAGCTCACCAGGGGCCGAGGAATGGGCTTCTGGGGCTTTTTTGAGCCCAGCTTCTTCATGGCATTGTAGTACTTCTTCTGCTCCTCTGTCATGAAGATGTCCTGGCCTCCTAGGTGCAGAGAGAGAGCACTAGCCTCATTTTGGAGTTCACAGAGCCCCAAATGTAGAGGGCACAGGGACCTTGCCTCCTGGATGAGGGTGCCAGGGTTGATCACCTTGTCACTTCCTCTCAAATCCTACACCGGAAATTTTTTTCCAAACCTGCTTTTCCTTATTAACCTTGAAATCTTGTTGATTTTATGATCAGAAAACCAATGTCTACCTCCTCCACCCTTTCCCTATGTGTAGCTTAGCCAGGCCAATGGTTATCTATGCCCAGTTGGTTTGCCTGCAACCCAATCATGGCCCCTCTACTGGAGCTCTGGGGAGACCTTGGGCCTCTGCACAGCCCCACCATGATCCCCAATCATGGACCAGGAAACAGTCCCAACTGTCACCCCAGCTTCTCTCAGGAGCCTCATCTCTCAGGTAGACTATGGAAGGCATGGGGCCTCCCAACAAAGCCCCTTCTTGCATTCTTACAGGCCTAGGCATGCTACATCTGTGGACATACTCCTCTCATTCTAGCAGGACCAAGAAAAGGACCATCACCAACAGAGAATATGAGATGGGGCCTGGAGCTAGAATGGCTCGTCAGTCCCTGACACCTGCCCAGCCCTGCCCAGCCCTGCCCAGCCCTGCCCAGCCCTGTCCAGCCCAGGTGGAGCCAGTGCTCTACGTATCTTTTTCTTCTGTTGGTTGAAGTTGTCAATGATGACACCGATGAAAAGGTTCAGGGTGAAGAAAGACCCAAAGATGATGAAAACAACAAAGTAGATGTACATGTAGAGGTTGTACTCCCACTGGGGCTGCTCTTCATACTAAGGGGGAGAAACCAGAGAGGGAGATCAGAAAGGCTGGGATGGGTGGGGGAGGGCCATCTGTGGGGAGAGGGTGTGTCCACAGGAAGGTTACCTGCACAGGTGTATGGCTGTGAATACAGAGTGGGACCAGAGGCAGGTGGGATAGAAGTGAGAGGAGGCAATGGTGACAGGAGAGAACAGTTAGCCTGCTGGGCTCAGGATGGGCACTATGTCAGCATGTGGGTTCAGCCCCTGGGCCACTGGGAGGTTGGGGTATCTTGGGGCTTTAGACTTCACTGAACTGTCAGTGTGATCGGATGGAACCAAGGACAAATAAGAAATTCACTATGCATCTCTGTTGCTTCCACCCCATTCTCCTGGATTAAGATCTGAGTAAACTACAATGAGTTCAATTTGAAACACATTTGAGAATCTGGGACTTTGGACTGGAGGCATGGCTCTAGTGGTAGAGAGAGGCCCTGAGTTTAATCCCCAGTAGGAAAAAAAATTGGGGAGTTGTTGGGAGATCTATGATTTGGCCCCACAGGCATGGGCATTCCAGGAAGGTGGAACTCCAGGTTGACAAAGGAGATCCTGCCCCTGTGGACTGGGCTTTCAGATGGGACATGGATTCCCTGGTGATCACAAAGCCTGCAGCTTCAGATACCCAGTTTGGTGGGAGAGTCCAGTGTGACAACCTACCCCTCTGGAGTCCACGGCTGCATACATAATGTCCATCCAGCCTTTAAATGTTGCCTGGAAAGAAAAGAGAACATGAAGAAAGTATTTAACTCTACATCTTCGTTGAGCTACATAAGGCTTCTGTCTAGACAGATGAGGTCAGGAAAGAGCCTCCTAGGAGAAGCAAGCAGGCCCCGCTGCACCCATTTGGTAGTGTCCAAATGACTGGTGGCCCAGGGAAAAACTTTGTTTAGGGCTAGGGGTACATGGGAAGCAGCTGAGCAGACATCCCTAGAAAGCTATGCTGTGAGAAATCAACATCTCAGGTGAGGGTTTAGAGTGTGGCAAGGCTAAGGAAGGTCTGCCCTTCCAACCCATATATATTTTAGATTCTAACACAACATAGGGTCTAAGAGGTGGGGCTTGGATTGTGTCTCAGCTTGGGGTTGACCCCTGTGCCATGCATATGGGGGATGTTGAACCATGTGGCTTCTACACCATGGGCTTTCAAAGGAAGACCCTGAGGAATTAAGTTTAACCTTGCCTTGTACTTAAGGGGCTTTTTTCCAGTGTTGTGTTGGTAAATGCCTAGCAATTGGATTTCTGGGAGGAAAGAAACATCCTCATTGTTGTGTTTGCCAGTGTCTCTGATATTTCCACCATGATTGATTTCAAGTTGCCAATGTGAGGTTACTGAACAGAGTTGGAAAGAGATGCATAGGATCACAGCATTACAGTATTTCCACTGTACAGATATAATAACAATAAAATCCACAGTACAGGTGTTGATTAAAAAGTAATTATTTTAACATCATTGAGTTAATTATAAAGTTCAATGATTTTTTTTATAATGGTCATGTTTAATAACCAACATGCAAGATTTCTGCAAATGTAACAATCAGCTCTGTGAGCTGGCATAAGCTGGCTCTAGCACCACTAAGAGGAAGGCAGTCTACATGAATGAGATAGGGCCCTGGTGTGGCCCCAGTTCTGCTATGAAGACTCAGAAAGAGCCCAAGACAAGCTTGGTGGTAAGACTGACTACCCAGTGGAGTCTCACTGTGTTCTTGGCAAACTCTAATTCGGTCACCACAAGGTTAGTTACACAAACTTTCTGTATCTAAGAGTTTTTATGAGGCAGGCAGGTACTATAATTTTGATCTGGAATACCCCAAATGTCCAGATGTTAAAAGCTTGGTACTATTGGGAGGTGGGGCCTAGTGGGAGATCTTCAGGTCATTGGAGGTGTGCCCTTGCAGAGGATAGGGGGATTCCAGCCTCTTCCTTTCTTTTGCTTCATGGTCATGAGGAAAGCAGCTTGCTCTACCATGCACTTTTGTCACAATGTACTACTGCCTTACCACAGGCCTAAAAGCAAGAGGGCCACCAATCATGGACTGGCTCCACAACTGGGAGCCAAAACAAACTTACTTTCTTTATAATTGATTAACACAGGTATTTGCTACAGTAATGGAAAGCTGACTACATAGCAGGGCAGATGGGCAAGCTCTGTCATCTATGGGTCCTCACCTGTGAAAAAGAGGCCAGGAAAGGCTTTGGTAACTTTTGAGAACTTCCCAAGGTGACAAGACACTTCTGACTGAATTCTTCCTGGCCACTGATTAGTGGGCAGTTCTCAGTCTACAAAGGGGTCTTTCCTTCCAAAGTTCTGATATCCACAGGGACAGTTACAGGGACAGACAGCTCTCTGGGTTTGGCTTTAATCCTGTTCTGCAGTAGGCACTGCAGGGGAGTCTTTCTGGTGCTACTATTAGGATTTAAGAGATGGGGGAGGTGTGAATGGGTGCACAAAAAGTTTTCAGAGGACTAGACACAGGTGTCGGGGCCTACAATGGGGTAACAAGACAAGCAAGCTGCAGCTTTATGCATTATGGTTGTTTGCATTTCTGTTTTCAAAGCTAATGGTGGGTTTACTTTATGACATGTGTTGCAATCACTGAAGCTATCCTATTTTCAAGACCAATGGAAACTCTAGAAGGACTGGTTTAAACATCATATATCTTGTACAACAAAGATAAAAGTAAACATGTTTTTTTAAATGACACAAGACAGAGAGATGGCCATAGTCACAAATTTGCTAATAGCCTCTGGGGAGTTGATGGCCTTTCATTTCTAACCTGTGCCATCACCCTGCTTATAGGAGAACCTGAAGAGGTCCATGTGACTGCTGGCTGGGGAGTTGATGCTGCAGCAGTGCTGACCTGACATCCATGCCCTGCCCCTTGGCAAATGTGCCATCTGCTATAGAACTGAAAATCTGGGCCTTCATGAGGAGCCCAATCCTGGAAAAATTCTTAACTTCCTTTGGGCCCCGTGACTCTATTATATAGATCCAGTGTGGCCCCACTACCCCCTCCTGCCCACACCAGGGATGAAGACATGTGCTGCTGGAAGGCCATAGGGAGGAAGGAAGTCCCTTCTCTCCAGGACTTACCACTTGCAGAAGGGCCAGGTACCCGGCCCCCACGTTGTCAAAGTTGACTTTCACCTTGGTCCAGTATAATTCGCCGGTCACGTTGAAGGACTCACATTCGCTCTTGTTGTTCACAGTGGTATAGCTCAGAGGCAGGTCTCCCTCAGTCTGGTTGATGCACCTCCCGAACTTCCCGGCAAAGAGGTTCACCCCCATGATGCTGAAGATGAGCCAGAAGATGAGGCAGACCAGGAGGACGTTCATGATGGATGGGATGGCGCCCACCAGGGCATTGACCACCACCTCAAGTGGACAGAGAGGATACTCAGTTCTTGGGGGTGCCTGGAGCATGTGCCCTTTTCAAGACCCCTACTGAATGAACTCCCTGGCTACAGGTGGCTGTGGGGTGCAAATGCAGATCGTATGGTCAGGGGAGAGCCCCCCACCCCATGGCTAGCACCCTAGCGGGGAGTGAGAGAGCATATTGCGCCTTTTTCTTTGCACCCTGAAGTCTGACTCAAGTCCAGAGCATGTGCCTTTCCTTTCCCTGCCCTGCTGTGTCCATAACCTTCAAAACTTGGTCTTCTTAAAAACAGGCTCTCTGCTAGCTGAGTATGTTAGCAATCGGATAGAAAAGGACCTCTAAACACGTATCCCAAGCCTGGGCCTCGTGTCAATCCCACTGCTTGCCCTCTCTGAGCTCATTTAGGGCTCCTCCCTAAAGTATACCCAGGGGACTCCTGAGGGCAGGTGGCATGGTTCCCCCTGTGCCTCACTCCCTAGTGTGGGACTGTCTGACCCCATGGAACCACAGCCTTATACTCTTCATTTAAACTCAGCTCCCAGGAAAAGACTCCCTGCCACATGCATAGGGGTGCTCCACCCACTCAGGCACAGAGTCCAGCTGTCTGTGAGTCAGGAAGGTGTTTACCACGCAGATGGAAGTGGAGTTGGTAAGGGCTCTATGGTGTGGTCCACATGGCCCGGATGCCATGAGGAAAAGTGCTGTTTTACAGCAGGTATCACGGTCCCAGAACAGAGTGGGATAACTGGCTCTCTATAGCACCAAGCTTCCTGGGAGGAGGGTGGAAGCCCAGGAGTTTGCCTTTGGCTGGTTCTGTGGCCAATGGCCACATAAGGCATCCCCGGCACCTGTCTCCCTGTGTCCCTCTGGAATCAAATGTCCTAGCTCCCAAAAGACATTTAACTCTAGTTCAATTAGTGGCTTGTAGGTGGTTTCCCACCAGGAATAATCAGTGTATTTCTCTGGGGGTATGGGCAAGGTTCAGAGTCATCAGCCAAATGGTGAGTCCTCTGATGTTGCCTTCTCTAACAATGAGACAACAGATGTAACTTCTGCAGCTACACGGAATTGTGCATGCTTTGTTACAAAAACCAAAACCATGCTCACACACACACACACACACACATACATGTTTGTTTTCCTGATGTATACTACAGCTAATGTTTTTTTCTTGGGGCTTTTAAATTTGCCTTATATGTCACATTCTTTGGGAAAATGTGGTGACCTGAAAAACGCCTAGGGAACTGCTCTAAGATAACAGCACAAAAGAGTTAGGAAGCACATAGCATCCCATTCTGCAAATTCATCCTTGACAGTGAGGTATAGCTTGCTGTGAGCCCATCCGCACCCTTTCTATCATAGCACCCACCACCACAGACAGAGGGAACACAGCCTGTGTTTGCTAGGAAGCAGTGGAGACAGGTCAGCGTGCAGAGTGGGCACCGAGAGATAGGGCGCCTCAGCACAAAAGAAGTGGAGGCACTCTGGGTGCCAGGGGGGCTGGGGTGTCACCAAGACACCCATGCCCAGTGAACTCTCACTTCCTTTCCCTGTCCAGGGATCCCCTGGCCTTCACTGGAGCCCCCAGGTCTGGAGATGAGAACCATGGGTATGTGTGTTGGGGGAAACAACTCTCAACAGTGTTTTACCCTCTGGGTGCCCCAAACCCAGCTGTGCTTCTCCTGGAGACTCTGGACCATGCTCCTACCAAGTTACCCAGGTTACTGTCCCAGCTTCAGGCTGGGCCTTTTGGTCAGTAAGCTGAGCCTGGGGGTCCCTCAGTGTGACCACTCTCCCTACCTGGTATGAAGGCAGCAGCTCCACTTACCCTCATGCCCTCAAATCGTGACAGGGCCCTCAGGGGTCGGAGTGCACGCAATGTCCGCAGTGATTTGATGGGGCCCATCTCGGCAAAGCCCAGGGTGTTGGCCACCAGGCTGACCAGGGACACCTATGGAAGAAAGCAGAGGTTGAAGGATGGGGATAGCTCTAGAGACAGATGGCAGAGCTCTTGCTCACTTCAGACAGGCTGGATGATCATCATAGGACTATTACGCACCAGGCTAGTCTTCCTGGAGTCAGAGCCAGGAGTGTCTTGGTCTCTCACCTTTCTGGGAGTCTGCTCTGTGCACTTCACATGGTGCTCTGTGATAGCCCCACTAACATGATGCTGGAGTGCACCATCCCCATTCCACACACAAGAACACTGAGTTCCAAAGCCACCCTGTCAGGGCTTCTTGTCCCTCATGCTTTTCTTTAAACCAAATTCTTGGGCTTCCTCCCCCAGAGAAGGCTCTTTTGAAGAAGAAACCCTGGGTTGCACATGAGCAGTAGGTAGTCCTGGGGCCCCTCCCCAATGCTGGCCTCTGAAATATTCCATCTTCAAGGAGGAACACACAGGTAGGACATGGCAGTGATGGTGCCTTCATTCTCTGCTCCTTCTGCCCCAGAATTCATCTCCTTGAAGCTCCATGGGCTTCTCTGCCTTATTTCCCATGGGCCTGGGATTGCAGGCTGGAAATGGCTTCCTGCCTGATGACCCTACAGTCAATGAACTCCATCATGGTACACAGGGCACCCGGGGGGCGGGGGGCTGTAGACAGGGCCCTACGTCCCAGATTTCTCCCCAGATTTGGAAGCACCAAGTAGCAGAGGGCTGGCTGAAGGGCTTGGAGGAGGAGGATCCCCAGTACTACGTCCACCCATCCCTCAAGGGTGCCAGCCTGTGGGTCTCCATTCCCAGAAAGGCAGAAAGGCATCTCAGGGGACCTCCTCTAGTGGGCGGGACCTCCAGAGCACCAAATCTAGCCAGGCTGCCAGCCCTGCTCCTGACCAGCCACCCTTGTCATCTCTTTTCTTTGCAAAGCTCACCCACCTGTTTTACTCCTAGTCTCCCCATCTCAGTGAATAGTGACCCCATCCTTCCAGCTGTCCAGGACACAGACTTGGCATCATTCCTGCCTCTTCTGTCTCTGACACCCTATGTCTAACCCATCAGGATTTCCTGTTGGCTCTGCCTCCAAAATACATCAGACATCTAAAAATTTCTTACTACATCTACTGCCATCCTCCTGACCAGGCAACATCATCTCTGCTTGGGTTAATGCCAGAGTCTCCTAACCCTTCTCCCTACTTCATCCTGTGCCCTCTCTCTGCCTCTACACTGACCCTTTAAGAACAAGCCAGTGCATGCTACTCTTTTGTTTAAAGCCCTCCAATGCCTCCCCATTGCATTCTCAATAGAACCCCATGGCTTTGTTACATAACCCACCCCTCTCCAGGTCATCTGATACCCTCTCCTGCCTTCCCTTTGTTCTAGCCATTTTGGACTGCTTGCAGTTCCTTAACTCTGCCAGGAATGCTCCAGCCATAGGGCCTTTGCACTGCTATTCCAATGACTGCCTGGAATGTTCTGCCTGGCTAACCACAACTTCCCTCAGATCTGCTCAGATGTCACCTTAGGAGGCCCACCCTGGTCAGTGTATTTAAAGTTGTGGCCTGCGCCTCCCCTCCACCCTGCCCATTGGGTCATAGAACTCTTAATCCCCTTCCCTTCCCTTGCTCCTTTTTCTCCTTGATACATATCACTTTTAACATAACAAAATTGGCTTCTTTCTTGAGTTTATTGTTTGTCTTCACCTTTCCCATGTGGCAGAAGTTTCTGTCCATTTTGATCCCTGAGGTCCCCAGCACCTACCAGAGTACTTGCACCTAATGGATGCATTTATTGAGAAAACTGCACCTTCTCCAGACTCTGAGCCCTGAGACCACCTTTCCCAGGCAGCACAGTCAGTGTCAGGAAAGTTGGACTCCAGTGCCATTTCTCCTGCCCTACCGTGGGTGAAGCCCGTCTCTGCTGTGACCCAGTTGCTTCCACAGGCTTGTTCTCTTCCCTACATGGGTTCCCTCTCCCTGCCCTGGGCTCCCCAGGTAGCAGGTAGTTGGCAGTGCCTTCCCCAGAAGTCTTGGCAGATGCCCTTGGACTGCCCTGGAGACCCAACTCTCCTAGAAACTGTAGGAACAGTGGGCCAGGCAGCCCAGGCCCTGCTTTGGTCTCTCAATAGGGAGGCCTCAGGGTCCTCTCCTTCACTTGGGAAGGCTCTGAAGGCTGGGTCAGCCTACTCCCACCACTCTAGCCCCCCTCATCCTAGTCTTAACATCCTCACTACTTGAAGTAAGAGAGAGATGTTGGTCTGGAGGCCCAAGGACTGGAGTCTGTGTTTCTGCATATTTTCCTGCTTGCAGAGCCTCCCCTGCCAAACCATCATGGTTTGCCTCCTGCCTGGGTTTGTGGCCTAGGTCTACCTGTGTCTAAGCCAACAGGGAAGGTCCAATGGCTCCTGGCTGCCCAAGCCTAACCAAGTCTAACCAAGCCTACAGGGGGCTAACCCCTCCTTCGGCCTCTGAGTAGGATGTGGGGATTGAGCACAGGCCTAAGCCTCTTCTATAACTGAAAGATTGCTCCAGCTGATAAGAATATCCCAATGGTAGAAGCCACTGGCAAACTTGCACCTTCTAGAAAGTCATTCCATTCTGCAGATCTTGATCCTTGCTCTGTCCTGCAGGATCCTCTGCAGGGATGCACATGCCTGGGCCTCCTGCCTCTGCCCTAGTGAGAGATTGGGTGTTGCTCACAACCTGAGCCCTGTTTTCTCCTCTGGCAACCATCCTACTCAGAGCTGCTCAAGACCCCTGTGAAGCCTGCAGTCCTGGAGCCAGGGAGCCTTGGGGCTGGAGCTTTCCACCTCATCTACCAACTGGGTGCTCAGAAGACATGACAGCCTGGACACACCCAGGCAGACCAGGTCTCCCATCTGCCCACTTGCCCAGGCAGCCACTGTAGCCAGTGTTCATGCTCCCTCTCTTCATAGGTGACCCACATCCTTCTTCCCAGTCGTTCCTTCTACTTGAGCCTGCCCAGGATCCCTTCTCCAACCTTTTCCTTAGATGCCCCCGGTGTGAGCCAAGAGGGCCTGCAACACTTTGCAGTTCACCATGGGGTGGGCGGCCCCAAGAGGATGCTTCCTGTTCCTCCCTGGCTCACACCACTACATTGACTGCTCTCAGACTATCTCTCCCAGAAGCAAGAGCCCAGATCTTCCCCTCCTTCTACTCCAATTCAGGGATTCTGATGGCAGGACCCAGGACTCCTGCTTCTCTTCTTCCAGACTGGGGCCCTAAGGTCAGGACCTGGGTCTTAGACTCCTGGCTTCCTTTGCCCTCTGCCTGCCCACAGTACAGATGAGTGCCTCCACTTCCACCTGCTGGCTTCAGCCCTCATCCAGCAATGGGTCTCCATGGTGTGCTCCCTTGGCACCCACACTCACGTCCACAATGAGGAAGTCCAGCCAGCACCAGGCGTTGGTGAAGTACTTCTTGAAGCCATAGGCCACCCACTTGAGCAGCATCTCCAGCACAAAGACATAGGTGAACATCTTGTCAGCATACTCCAGTAGGACCTTGATGGTCTTCCGCTCTTCCAGGTAGATGTCCTCAAAGGCCTGGGGGCAAAGCGACAGGTGGATACAGTGTCTGACCAGACAGGAGGCCTGTTTCTAACAATAGTTGCTGCCAGGAGTGGGGAGAGCAGAGGCAAAGACTAGATCAGACTTCCAGGTGTGGTGTACACCATGGGTGGGGCAGGAAATGGTTCTCCCTGGTAAGGTGGACAGCAAGGCAGAGTGCCTGTTAAGAATGCCCCTTCCTAATGGATTAAGAAAATGTGGTATCTATACACAATGGAATTTTATGCATCCATGAAGAAGAACGAAATGTTATCATTCGCTGGTAAATGGATGGAATTGGAGAACATCATTCTGAGTGAGGTTAGCCTGGCTCAAAAGACCAAAAATCGTATGTTCTCCCTCATATGTGGACATTAGATCAAGGGCAAACACAACAAGGGGATTGGACTATGAGCACATGATAAAAGCGAGAGCACACAAGGGAGGGGTGAGGATAGGTAAGACACCTAAAAAACTAGCTAGCATTTGTTGCCCTTAACGCAGAGAAACTAAAGCAGATACCTTAAAGCAACTGAGGCCAATAGGAAAAGGGGACCAGGAACTAGAGAAAAGGTTAGATCAAAAAGAATTAACCTAGAAGGTAACACCCACGCACAGGAAATCAATGTGAGTCAATGCCCTGTATAGCTATCCTTATCTCAACCAGCAAAACCCCTTGTTCCTTCCTATTATTGCTTATACTCTCTCTACAACAAAATTAGAGATAAGGGCAAAATAGTTTCTGCTGGGTATTGAGTGGGGGGAGCGGGAGGGGGTGGAGTGGGTGGTAAGGGAGGGGGTGGGGGCAGGGGGGAGAAATGAACCAAGCCTTGTATGCACATATGAATAATAAAAGAAAAATGAAAAAAAAAAAAAGAATGCCCCTTCCTTTGGGGGTAGGGGGCAGAGGGAGAAATGGCCCAAACAATGTATGCACATGTGAATGAATGAATTAAAAAAAAAAAAAGAATGCTCCTTTCTGTAATTAAGGAACAGGGTCACTTCTAGGCTATAGAATCTTTAAGATTAACCTTTCTGAAACTTGCCCATTTCCCATTTTAACACAGAGGGAGGGTGTGCAGGCTTAGCTCACTGCTTTCTGCTGGACACATATAAAACCATTTTTGACAGCTGGGTGCAGTGGTGTATTCCCCACCATAATCTCAGCTATGGGAGCCAGAGGTAGGAGGATTGTGGTCTGAGGCTGGCCTGGGCAAAAGTGGGGGACCTATCCAAAAACCAAACTAACAGTAAAAATGATGGGATGGCTCAAGTGGTAGAACAAGCATGAGGCCATGAGTCATGAGTTCAAACCCCAGTAATGTTCCCCCCTGCCAAAAGAAAACAAATCCCAAACTGTTTTTGTTTTGTTTTCATTCTATTTACTTTATACAGTTACATAGTTTTCATAGGAAGTAAGATTAGCTTCTAATTATAATTACAATTATTTCCCTTTACAATGAGTGTATTTTAAACAGGCCAGTGAGAGGTGGTCTAAAGCAGAATTTTAAGCAAATGATGGTAAAAGTGGCCTTAGTTCTGAGATGTAGGGAGCACAAGTCTACATGTAGTCAAACCTTCTCTTCAGAAGCTAGGAATCAAAGATGTAGCTCAGCAGCAGAGGACCTGCCTGGCATGCATGAGGCTCTGGGTTCCAAAAGTTTCTAAGATGCTAAAAGACACTGCAAGTCTTTCCCTACTTCTTCATCCCTGCCACAAACAAGATCCAAGCCAACAGGAACAGTCCAATGGCTCCTGGCTGCCCTCTTCCACCTCCACCTTCCGATTTGTGCCACTACTGCACAGCTCCTTCTCCATCCAGTGTGCCTGGAGGCTCCCCGCCCAGGCAACTGAACACATCACCAAGGGCCCTGTGGAGTGGCCTCCTACTGTCACCCCCCTCCCCCCCTTGGCCTTCATGTGACTTAAGGGCCTCTGTGAGCTACAAGGTCAGTGCTGCTAGTGGTGGTGGCTGGGGATGCACAGTTAAGGCTTGCAGAGAGCTAACTGGGTCAGTACGGAAGGCACAATGGTATAACTCAGTTCCAAATGGACTTTGGGAACTATTCCAAAAAGTAGATCTTTTTTCTGACATAAAAATATGTGCTTCTTATAAAAGTTAAGTAATATAGAAATTATCAAAATTGGCATTTCCAATTTCATGACACTAAAGTCACCACTACTAACATTTAGGTGAGTTCTTTTTTGACACTATTTATATATCTGTGTGCATATGCATGTGTGCACATACACAAATACACAATTTCATAAGATATACTAAATATTTGCTTTGAAAAACCAATTTCCATCAAAGATTCTATTGTGAACACTTATTCACTCAATAGTGTAAATATATACAATAATACCTGTCAGTCTTTTAAAAAGCTTCCTGGTACTTTGACATTTGCACATGCTACTATTTACTTAGATAATAACCCTCTTCACTGTACGTGTCATTCATTTCCAATTTACCTCTAACAGGAAGAACAGAGACTGAACAACGTGCCTCACTATCTGTTGAGGATACTTGTCTAGAATTCAGGTGCCAGGTCAAAGGTGGGTTTTGGTACAGAATGGGAACGGGCCCTCAGAACAGGAGGCTGATTTATACACCATCCACAGAGCGAGAACGTGGCTCTTTCCCTACTGTTCCCCCAACACTGATGGTTTTCTCCTTTTTCACTTTTCCCAGCCTAATGAATGAAAATTATATTTTTTTTATATTTTATTATTAGTGATGCTGACATTTTTTTTTGAGGGGTGGGGGAGTGAGACAGGGCTCTCTATATAGCCCAGGATGGCCTTAAACTCAAGAACCTGCCTTGGCCTCCTGAGTGCTGGGGTTCCACGTGTGCACCACTACATCTGGCCTGACATTTTTGACTTGGGTGTCTGCAGTGTGAACTACCTGTTCATACCCTTTGCCTACTTTTGAGGGCAATTCTATTTGGGTATAGTAACTCTTTGTTTGATACACTTTATCATAATTTGTTGTGTACTTCTAAATCTTGTTTACTTTTGTTTACCACATCTCATTATCATTTATTATTATACCATTGAATAGTTATATCATTTGTTATAATTTTCTTTTAGTAAAATCTTTGGTGTCATGTTGAGAAAGCCCTTGCCTATCCCAAGGCTAGAAAAGAGAATCCTTTTCTTTTCCTCTTCTTTTTAAGCTTTGTGGTTACATTTTATTATATTATACTTTTAAAATATCTAATATATTTTCATTAAGAGTAAATATGTTTTTATGAATGGCTGGTTAACGGTCCCAATATTTTCTGAAATAATCCACTCATGAGAAGTCAATTTCATCAGCTTTCCCTATGTTTTGCACTTGTTGTTTCTGCAGTGCTGGGGATGGAACCCAAAGCTATACCCTCTTCTCTGGTTCTGGTGCTGTCTGTTCCTGAATTAATGTCACATGAGTCTCCCTGGACCTTTTTTGTAATTTTCAAGATAAACATCAGCAAGGTTTTGTCAAATTCACTGGAAAGTGTAGACAATGCATTGCAATTGCGTGGAATCTATTAGGTGCCTTAGGAACTGATATGGAGTCTACCTACCTGAGACCAGAGCATGTCCTCTATTTGTTTTTTGTTTTTTTTTTTTAATACTTCTTGTCAAAGTTTTATATTTTTTCATGTACCTCTCTTCTATTTATTCCATTGTTTTATATTTACAGTGCCTGGCAGGTAAGCAATATTTGAGAACTATTATTTGTGACTAAATTGTTTGGCTATTAGTATAAAACAATACCAACAATGCTTTGTATACTTTTATAACTGGCCACATAATGTTTTGAATAGGCTTTAAAATTTTTATAGGCAATGTTACCCACAAATAGTGATACATCTGTGTTATTTTAATTCTTTCTCTCTGCAATGTTAGGAATCAAACCCAGGACCTCAAACATGTTAAGTAAAGTGCTCTATCACCAGTCCCAATTTTTATTTTTATTTATTTATTTATTGGTGCTACTGGGGTTTGAACTTAGGGCCTCACGTTTGTTAGGCTTGCTCGGCAGGCACTGTACCACTTGGGCCCCTCCACCAGCCCTGTTTTGTATTTTCTTTTCCCTCCTGAGATAGGGTCTCGTGAACCAGGAGGCTGGCTTCAAAACCGAAATTCTCCCAATCTCTGCCTCTTGAGTACCTAGGATTACAGATGTGAGCCACCAGTACCCTGCCCAATTCTGATTATTGTAAATTCTTGCTTTTACATTTAACTGATTGCACTAGCTTTCATTCTTCCATTTTCCCAATTTTTACACCTTGTATTTAATTTTCTTGATTAGTTGCACTGGCTGGTCCTTAAAGATTACTATGAAATAATGAGCAATGGCTAAAATGTAGTTAAATGGCCCTTTTCATATTCCTAACGTTAATGAAAATGTTTCAAGTGTTTTACTATTAATGATAATAGAAATGAACTTGAGAGTTTTTCGCTAAATGAAGAAAATACATCTTATTTCTATTTTTGCCAGAGTTTTAAACAGATTCTTTGAGATAATCATGTGGTTTTTAAAAAAATTTTATTCCTATAAGTAGATTTTTTAATATGACGCCGTTCTGACATTTTAGAATATACTTAACTATGATATATTTAAACTTTTAAATATATTATTGGATTCTATTTGCACATATTTTAAAAAATGTTTTTGCATCACTATTCATAAGTATGAAGTAGGTCTATTATTTTCCTTTTGAAGTTTAACAATCAGCATTACTTAGCTTTTATAGATGCCATTTATAGACTTTCCTTTTACTCATACACTAGAATATTTTAAATAGAACTAGAATTATTTACTTCCTAGAGGGTGTGAAAGAACCACCTATGGAGATATGGGAAATTAGATTGGCTAGCGGTTTATCTATTTGATTATTTTAATTTTTTCAAGAAATCAGTTTTGGAATTATATATCAATGTACTACCTATTTTCTAATTAATGTACGTTTTAATTTTGTTAATTACTTCCTTTGATTTCCTTAAGATTATTTTGTGGTTCTGTTTCTAATTTCTTGAATTAAATAATTTCCATTCTTTTTGTTTGATGATAAAGTGTTTATGAATTGTCCTCTCTGTACGCCTTTACCTGCATTCCATGTGCAGTATCCTCAGCAGGCTAGAGTCCATTTTTCCCCCACCTCTATTTTTCTTATTTTTATAGCTCTCAGATAGATAGAATTTGTTGAATCATCATTTTTTTTCAATACTACAGTTTGAACTGAGGGCCTCACTCTTGCTAGGCAGGTGCTCTACCACTTGAGCCATGTCCCCAGCCCTGAATCATAATCTTTAATTTATAGCACACTGCTATCATTTGTCCATGAATGGCCTCTTTGATTGATTAATTGATTGATTTACTCATTCACTGAACATCCATGAAGGTACCACTAATCTACTTTCCATATGATCCAAGGTCTGTTGGTCTGTTAAAAAATTACTTTTACATTTTCAGTGTTTGTTTTTAATCTTTCTTGAGTGTGTGTGTGTGTGTGTGTGTGTGTGTGTGTGTGTGGTACTGGGGAATTGAATACAGGGTCTGCATATGCTAGGCAAACACTGTATCACTGAGTTACATCTTCAGCCCCTATTTTTGATATTTCTAACAGTTTTCTTATCTGTAAAACTGGCTTAATAGTGGTACCTATCTGTTCAGGCTATAGTGAGAATTAAATGAATTAATACTTACACTTAAAATAGTACCTGATCATAATACCATTTAAGTGTTCATTATTATTCTATTATTAGGTTAGATCAAAGTTATTAACTCTACATATTTTATGGCCTTTCATTGTCTTGTTCTAATTGATTTATCAAAAGCTAATAAAGTTATGACCGTATCTCCTAGTACTATTGCACTGCTGTTGTTTTTCTTCTGTTTTTTTTTTTCAGTGCTTTTTGCTTTACATATTTAAGTGCTATGAAATACCAAGCAATATTTTCATTGTAGGTTGGTCCTTTATTGTCTTATCTCAAGCTTTTTACCTTGAACTCAACATTGTTTAGTATTAACAAGCAGATAGAAAAACACCCTGACTTTTGTGGTCATGTCTGCCTTGGCCTGATACAGGCTGAGCATTGCTAATCTTTTGGAGTACTGATATGACACTCGAAGTTTCAGCTTTGGAGCACTTTGGATTTTGGATTGGAATGCTCAACTGGTAAAGTCTATGCAAATATTCCTAAACCCCTGAACCTCCAAGATCCAAAACATTTCTGATCTCAAACATTTTGAATAAAGTATATTCAACCTGTATAACACCTCATCTTTAATATTTCTGAGTCACCTTATTTCAGTTTGTCATTTAAGAGCACATAGCTGATTAAAAAAAAAAATCCAGTTAGAGTCTTTGTCTTTTAAAGGATGAATTTTATCCAGTTATATTTATTATTAAAACATGTTTGGTCTTGCCTCTGCCATTTTGTGTTCTGTTTTCTGATTTTACGCATCCTTTTTGCTTCTTTTCCTTCGCCTTTTGTCATAAGATCTGCTTTCCTTAAAAAAATTTTTTTCCTCTGTTATTTGGAAGGAATATCGTTTGCTTTCTGTTAAAACAAGTTTACAACTTTAAATAACACACTCAGACTTCTTTTTCCCAGTATATCATCAACATGTTTTTTTAACAACAGAGCTTAGCTGTGTACCATGATTAGATTCACCAGACGCTCGCCAAAACTCCTCCTCACTTATGCCAGGCGGAGCTTTTCCTGCATAGCCCAGACTAAATGGCTCTGCCTGCCCTTGTTTGTGGCTGTTTAGAAACAAAACTTGTTAACATATTGTCAAATCATCCTTCTCTGAAACCTACAGAGACTTGGCTCTGGCTGCCAATGGTGAAACAGCAGGCAAGCTGCAAGCCATGGCTCCAGGCCTACTCTGAAACAAGGGAGGGCAGTGTGGGGAGGGAGGGAGGCCCAGAGGCTTAGAAGTCACAGCTATGGTACCCCCCATGAGCCTCCCCACAGGAGGAGGCAGCATAGACTGGAGGCATATTGCTTTGGATCCAGGTGTCCTTTCTCCCACCCTGTGGGGAACAACTGTGGTCCAAAGTGCTCATCTGTAGCATTCCCCAGCAACATGGGGTGCTTGTTTCCCAATTATTCTGCCTTCTTAATCACCCCTCTACCTGCTTGCCAGCACCTTCCAGAATCCTTTCCGGGACTATCCCATCTCTTCCTATCCATCTGATCTCTCAGAGCAGGTGCTTGAAAGCCAGGTGAGGCATCTCTGGAGGGCCTCACTTCTCCTCTCTGTCCTCCACAGTGAAGCCCCACTTGCCTCCTCCAAGGAGTCCTCCATAATTCCCTTTGATCTCCCTGAGTCCTCCATCCCATTCTCATTCAACTCTCTTGTGCTGATCTTTGACATCTTAAACCTGCTGAATGTATTTTTCCCAAATAGAATGGGAGCCCCTGAGGTCAAAACTGGGGGGTCTCCTCCTCCTTTTGCTCTATGGTTCCCGAGTAGTGGGACTTTGGGGGAGTTGCTTAATATTTCCATAATGGGTTGTTGTAGGGATGGAATATGACAATATATGAGCTGCATGGTCCAACTTGCAGCCCACAGAAGACACAGAGCTGCCCCTGCACTATTAATCATAACTCCATCCTAATGGTTTCATAGAATACTTGATGTTATATGCAGGTGGGTGTGTCTTCAGAGCTCCAGCATGGGAAGCTGATGAACTGGGACAAACTATTTGCCTTTCATGGAACAAGGAAGAGGGCTAGACACATGGCCTACGTATGTACTTCTTGCTCTAGCCTCCAGACAGGTTGTGGGGTTGGAGCTCGTGAGCTGCACTCTGTTCCAGGGGCCTGGGGAACATTTTCAGCAGAAGCTCTGCCCCAGTTTCTGACCTGGCTTCCCAGTTGGAGACCTTCCTTCCCTGCCCTCCTCCTCTCCTCCTGCAGCCCACCCTGTCCCAACCCTGCCTTCCCAGGAGGGTACCAGGGCGCCACTGCTCAGCAGGATCATGAAGATGATGAAGCTCTCGAACCAGCTGTGTTCCACGATTTGGTAGCAGGTCTTGCGCAGTCGCCACCAGACCTTCCCTGGGGCCTGTGTGGTGTCCACTGTGCAGCAGGGACAGCGCCGGACACAGCCTAAAGGGGACAGAGCTGTTCAGACCCAGCTCAGGGCCTGTGAACACCCACGTCTGATGGCAGAAGTCTGGGGAGTTGAGTGAATGATGAGGGAAAGAGGTTGCAATGGCAGAATAGTGAACAAAGCAGCATGGTAGGGGGTCGCTGTGTAGGGAGGACCATGGGCACTTCCTGCAGGGCACTCTATAGAGAACAGAGATGGACTAGGCAACCAGTGAGTGGGTGAACAAGCCTGGTAGGTCTGGGAAGGGGCAAGGCTAGGATTGGCATGGATTCCAGCTTGTTCTCTGCTCATCTGGGAAGCCCTACCCCTGAGGAAATGTCCAGCAACTCCTGGGCCTCTTCTGTCTTTGCGGTCTCTGGGCTTTGGGAAAGACAGACCCCTCAGTGACAGGACCCGCTGTGATACCATGTGAGGGAAAAACGCAAATTACCCCAGCTGCCCTCAGATACACCACCAATTCATAAAAGTTGCAGGTGTCCCTCACCAACATGGCCACCTTAAGCATTTGTGGAGGGCTTACAGAGTGCAGGACCTGGTGGTTCAGGGGTGAACTGGCAAGTCCCTGCTGCAGTGGGTGTAGTCACACTTCCACATACAAACAGCACGGCCAGTCCTCCGTGCTGCTGTGTCATAGCTGCCCAGTCCCATACCATTGGTGGACTTGCTATGACCGGGTCACAGACAGATGGAGCAGCCCCCAGGGCCACAGAGAAATGGGGAGGGAGGGCAGGTTACAGATCTGGTAGGCTGTGACATGGCCTAGGCCCTAGGGAGCTGCTGGCCCTCTTGTTCACCCCCACCACACACACACACTGGGTGGAACAGAGGGCTGCTCAGGGCAGTACCTTCAGTGAAGCAGTCCTCTGGATCCTTGATGTCCTCACCGAGGTCAGGGATCTGCTCCAAGAGGTCAGCAGTATTGGTCATGTCAGCTGTGCTGCCCTCAGAGTAACTGTCCTCTGGGGTCTGTGGGTAGGGGGAGGGCAGGAGTGTGGGCTTAGAAGTGGGCTCCATCTTTGAGCCCAGATAATCCCCCAGTGTATCTCCCAAGAATCTGAGGTTGGGTCAGATGGGCAGGCACCTGCCACAGAGCCACTAGGGCTTCCAAGTCTGATTGTCTGCTGGATTGTGATGTGGGAGTGTGGAGGGCTCTGAAAGAACACTGGGATGGAGAATGTATCTAGTTGGGAAGAAGATGGACATGGAGGGGGGTGTGTGGCGGCAACAGGGACACACACCCAGAACAGTCAGACCAGGATGCAGGCACACATAGCAGCAAGTCAGACATGCAGACAGAGAAGAGGCCAGCAATACAGCCTATGCTTCCCATCCAATTCATACAGGTGCTGATTGAGGTGCAGAGCCTGGGGTAAGACTAAGAAGGTTCTAGAACCTTCTCTTCCTGGCCATGAAGGGGTTTGCTGCCCAGACCTTGACACCTTGATTTTGGGAGGTCATAGGGTGGTGTGTGTACTTGGGTGTGCCCTCATAAGTATGTGTGTCACTTGTAGGTGTGGGTAAAACTGTTGGAGCTCACACATCTCCCTCTTGTAGGCCCAGAACCCGTTCCTGCAATGTAAACTCTGGCAGCTTAGCTTGGCATACTGGGGATTGAACTCAAGGCCTTGTGCTGGCTAGCCAAGTGCTCTACCACTTGAGCCACACTGCCAGTTCTTTTGCTTTTAGTTTGTGTTTCACATAGGGTCTTGCTTTTTCCCAGGGCCACTTTGGACCACGATACTCTTAGACCACCACCATGACTAGCTTATTTTTGAGATACAGTCTCACTAACTTTTTGTCTGGGCTGGTCTTAATCAGCCATCCTCCTCTCTCTGCCTCATGAGTAGCTAGGATTACAGGCATGAGTCACTGTGCCAGCCCCAGAAAACTCTTTAGTCAATGAGCTGCCATGTTGGGAAATGCCTCAGCAGTTACCACCCAATCCCAGGGTAGCTCCGGAAGAACTACTAGTCAGCCATTGACTGACTAACACAGGCCTACAAAAGATCAGCCTTGAGTTGGGATGACACCATGGTGCAACTCATGCTCTGCAGCTCTGCACAGGCCCAGGCCAAAGCCGACTCCAGCCAATGTGGCTTTGTGCAGCTTCTTTCCCTTGTCTGCTTCTCTTCCTTCCTATGGGCTTCTCCCAAGAACGTCTTCAAAGACTCATTTGTACAGTAATCCTATCTCTGCTTCTAGGGACACCGACCTAAAGATAGGTATGGAGGAGAAGGAGTTCTGTGAAGGACAGAAGTCCCTCATCTGCTTCTGATCGGGTGTGGCTCCATCTCAGCAAGCTCCCTCAGGTCAGCCCAGGCCCAAGGTCTGCATAGAGATGGGCCTGACTGAATTCCTGAGCATGGCTGTGTCTTCCTCTATTGTAATCACTCTGCTGATGTCTCCACGTCCTCTTTTCCATTTTGGGGGTTTGTGATGGGAAAGAACTGGGTTTCAGGGGAAAGTCTGAAGGGTGAGGCTCTGCCTTTTGTTGTCCTCATGGCTTTGAGAGCTCCCTGACCTTTCTTCCCAGTTCAGCAGGGCTATGCAAGGAGTGTGGCAAGAATGTCTTCACATTGCTTTCCTTTCCAAACACTGGAGCTATCAAAAATATGTGGGATGGTCATGTGAGAGGATCAGTTGTCAGGCTCCTACTGCAGGTGAGATGAGGGAGACCTTTTGGGGGGGAATCCCCAACACATGTCTCTCCATCTTATAGGCCCCAGCATAACTGATCTGAAGGAAGGAAAAACTCATTCAAAAGTCCACATTCTCTCCTGTGACTTTCTGCCTTTTCCATGTTTTGCCCCCATCAAGTGTTACATCCAGGGGGAGGACATGACCGGCATAGTTAGGATGGTGACTCCACTAGGCTCTTGTGCTCTAAAACTGGCCATGATGGCAAAGCCTCCCAGGGCCTGTCTCCCAGAAGGAAAGACACAGTACTGGGCTGAAGCGTGAAGCATTCTCTGAACACCCAACTCCATTCTCCCCATGCTTGATGTGAGCGAGGGGGCAGCATGGTCAGCCATGCTCAGGCCCATAGGTTAGGAGTTGCAAACTCAAGTGCACATGGAGGCCAGGCAGGTGACTCAGTCTTTTGCAAACCAAGCTCTCAGTGGGCATCAAGGGGCAGCCACCACTTGTCTCTGGCATTGTGGCATCTCTTCCAAGTTTTCAAGGGAAGCCAGAAATACAGCTTTTTACATAGAACCTCCCAAGTTTGAAAAGAATGGTAGTTAATTCAATGTAAAACATTTGGGGTCCAGAATAAATCCCGATGGTAGGCTGGGAGGCCTCCTTTTTGCAGCCTCTGTTTTAGTGCAGGGGAAAAGCAGCAAGTGACCAATGTGCACTCAACCATACTCAGAGCTCCCTGAAGTCCTCTTTGGATGAGGGAGTCACAAGACAAACACTTGCCAAATAGGACAAGAACAGAGGAACAGAATGTGAGGAGAGGATGAACACAGAGGAGCTGGTGAGTACTGTCTCAGAGTCCTAGGTTGAATGTTTCCAGAATTCCCTGTGGCTGCCCATCCTCCTATCTGCAGATGAGTTTCCCACACTGACTGTGACTCCCCCCAGCCAATGCAGGTATGCTCTGGGACCTTTCACTGTGGCTCTAGCCCAAGCAGCAGTGCCCCTCTGACTTCAGGGATAAAGGTGAGCATTACCTCACTGCACCCCAGGACCTGGGGCTCCACTTTCCGCTGCTGCCGGCAGTCTGCCTGACATGCACTGGCCTCAGCCTCAGAGGAGGTGGTCTCTGACACCTGGCTCCAGGCCCTGGCCTCCGGTGGGACCTCAGGGCCTTCAGAGACAGGCTGGGATTCCTGCTGAAGAGACCCCAGCCTGAGCTGAGCCCACACACCCAACTCGAGGGTCTCCAGGACCCTGGTTTGTGGGCTCTGTCCATACCTCTTGGCCTCTTTCTGGACCTGCATCTCACTAAAGACCCTCCCTGAGGGCCCTGAGTGGGTGAATGAGAGGCTCCTTTTAGGTCCAAAGGGCCTATCACCAGACAATGCCTTGGTCAGCCTGGTGTAAATCTCCCCTTTTCTGACTTCTTGGAAGGGCATAGCAGGGCCATGATGCCATCTCAGGAGTGCTACCAACTCCATTTAGGAAGGAGTTCCCAAGGCATCAGCTTGCTTGCACATCTGTGTGACACACACACACACACACACACACACACACACACAGCACGTACAGTTCATGCGCACATGCTGGTTCCCCAGGGAGCCAGTCAACAGGCTCAAGAGAAGGAAAGGAGAGGGAAAAGGAGGAGCAGCCGGAATTCTACTCCTGTGCAGGAAATAATTGGAAGCTGTGGTCCTGGTAACACACACTCTCCCTCCCCCACTGCCACCGCCACTGCCATACAACCTGATTAAAAGGGCCAAAGCTAGTTTCTGGGACCATAAGGAGGCAGGAGGAGCGGAAGCAAGCCTGAGCCTCAGAGCAACTTCCCTCACAGGGAGTGCAGCCAGGCCATACCAGTGCCAGCCCAGGAATGTCCAGTTACATGGAGAGAGCCACTGGACCTGCTTGACCTAAAGACCTAAGAAGAAGCCATCAGAGCCTGGCTCAGGCCAAGGGAAAGCTAAGGGGCGGGAACTGTCTGTTTTGGCCAGACCTGGTCCCAAGTGTTAAAAATAACAGGTTGGGAGATAAGATAGTGCTGTCTCTGACACCTCAGTCTTAGGGAGGCTTATTTTTAAATCTCAGAATTAGCCCAGGAATGGGAGGAGGGGAAGGGGCAGCCAGGAGGTCAGGAGCCTGGCACTCCTCCCTCGCCCAGACATTCAGCCTTGCTGGTCCTGCAGGTGGACAATCATCAGGGTGGGCTTGGAGGGTCAGGGTCCCAGGCCCCTATCCTAGACTCATGAAGAACTCCTAGCAAGTTTCCCTCTTGCCATGCCTCAGTTTC
The DNA here is from genome assembly GCF_047511655.1 of Castor canadensis. Taxonomy (NCBI): domain Eukaryota; kingdom Metazoa; phylum Chordata; class Mammalia; order Rodentia; family Castoridae; genus Castor; species Castor canadensis. Next base: position 40,423,705 of record NC_133402.1, read on the forward strand.
CCTCCCTGTACAATTAGCTGCCAACAGCCAGCCAGGGGATGAATGGACAACAGCTGATCTTGGCACCCCTCTGTTGTGGGGAGTGGGCCTGTCTTCTGTTTCACCCTTCTTCTGCTGGGGCTCTGAGTGAGGATGGGTCCCTGGACAGCAATACTGGGGGGCCCTATACAAATAGGTGCTATGGACATGTACGGTAGAGGAGGTCTCACCTGCTTGCTGGATTCTTCCTCAGTTTCCAGGCTGTTCTCCTCGTCCTCCTGGTCATCCATGTCCGACTCAGCCACAGCAATTGGCACACACACAGGCTCTAGATCCCCAGGGGTGCCCTGGCCTGGCCGATTGCCTTCCTCAAATCGTGTTTCCTTACGGGCTGGTGGTGCTTTCTCTACCTCTGGAGGTGGTGGGGAACTGGCAGTAGCAATGCAGCTGGGCGGCTGGCCATGGGTGGCAAGAGCTGCAGGCTTCTTGGGCCGCCGCAGAAGCCCACAGCAGAAGTCCCAGGTGGTCCTTTTGACGAAGTGCAGGCCCCGCTGGATTCGGGCCAGAGCCAGCTGGAGGTTGTTCATCTCTCCGTCTTCATCAGGGGCTGTGAGGTTGTCTGCACTGAAGGAGCTGAGCAGCAAGGCCAGGAAGAGGTTCAGGACCTGTCGAGGCAATGGGTCAGGCTCACCTAGGCACTTCCTTGCATGCACTCAGCCATAGCTCCAGAGAGGGGAAATGGAGGCCCAGAGATCTTGAACACTACCTATGGTATGAAAAGCAGTTTGGAGGCTCCAACCTCTCCTTTTCTTGAATATGAAAAAAAACAGACTCATATCTTTCCTCCCAAGGGCTCAGACACAATCTGAAATAAAGACCTTGTGTCCTAGCTCAAGCTCAGTGGGAGAGCCACAGTTCACTCTATGTCAAAGGCTACAGATGGGGATGAAATGCAGCCAGGGGCTCACCCAAGGTCACACAGGAAGGCTAGGGAAAGCCCTGTACTGATACCAGCTGCCTCAACCACATTGGCCTTCCTCTCCCTCCACTTCCACCTGTTGCCTTGGGAATAATGGAGTAGGGGGCTTGGGGTGGACACAGGGTTCCTTCTTGGGAAATGGGAGTCCAGGAAACTCTAGCCTTCTCAGGAAGGCATGAGGGGCCCTCAGGTTATGCCAGACCATCTGCAGGGTCAGGCCACAGTCAGGGTCACCTGGATGGGTGCTATGTAGAAGACCAGATAACTGCAAATGTGACGATTTAGTCTTTGTAAAGTAAAAGGACAAGGGCTGGGCTTGGGTCCATTTCCCAGCCTTGTGGAGGGTAAGTGCAGATGGCGGTGGACTCTTCCCAGACATGGGTCAGATTGGCCCCAGAATATCCCCTGGCTGATATTCTGTTCCACTGTGGGCTTGGTGTCTCTTTCTCCCAGTCCTCCAGGAGGGAGTGTAGTTCAATGAGCCCTTGCAGCAGGGTGACTGGTGAGAGCAGGCGCAGTTTTCTGTGGAAATCACTGAGTCCCTGCTACGGCTTCTCACAAGCCTCTAAGAGATGCCCCCCCACCAAGGACCCTGCACCTGTCATAAATCTGGGAATGAGGGGACCAGGCTGTAATTCCAGTCACTCAGGAGGTAGAGATCAGGAGGATCAAAGCTTCCGCCCACCAGAAAAACCCTTCCCAGAAAGCTGGGAAGGAGGGACCAGGCATGGTGGTTCACAACTGTAATCCCAGCCACTCAGGAAGCAGAGATCAGGAGGATCAAAGTGCCACCCTGGGGAAAAAGTTAATGGGCACGTTCTCAGCAAAAAAAAGCTGAGATGTGCACCTGTGGTCCTAGCCAGAGGCAAAAACGCAAGACCCTACATGAAAAATAACTGAAGCAAAAAAGGGCTGAAGGTGTGGTTCTAGTAGTAAAGCACCTTCCTAGCAAGTGTAAGGCCCTGAGTTCAAACCCCAGTACCAAAAAACCAAAAACAGAAACAACAACAACAAAAACTGAGAATGAGAATTTTTTGATGGGAGGGAGTTGGTAAGGCTGGAGGGCCAAGCCTTAGGTTTTGGTTGAAAAGTAACACATGTTCAGGAGGCCAGTATGGAAGGGCTGAGGGGTAGGCGCTCCCACACCATTTCTACTGGTCTGAGCACTTGTGACACCTGGCAGCCTTTTCCATATTGTCACTGTGTGAGTTATGTGATGAGAATTAGCGTTGCTGTCTGCACTGACCTCTGGCCTGAGTCACAGGGCCCAGGCACAGCCCACCTCTGTTCTTGCAATCCACAGTGATCCTCTCCTTGTAGCCCTCACCCACATCCCCTGATCTCCAGGAGTGCTGAGCACAGTCTGGAGGCAAGACAGGGGAGCACCTGGTGGCCCTGTCCACCCACACAGCACCCGAGGGCCTCCCTTGTTGCAGGCTTCCGAAGTTTGGCTTCTTCCAGGTCTTCCTCGTCAATCATGTTAGGCTCCCAGCCCTGCCTGATCATCACTTCCCATTTCAATGGCAAGCTTGTTTCCACCCACGCTCCCCGCCCAGCAGCAGCCCAATTCCCGAGGCGGCCAGGAGGGGCTGTGTGGGCTGGCGTTAGCTCCCTCCTCCAGAGCCTCTAATCTTCTCATCCCCAGCCAAATCTGCTCGGAAATGGCAGGGCTCTGCGAGGGGCAGCCCAGCCTAGTCACAGGCTGGGCTTTCTCCTTAGAACAGAGTCTGGCAATGCCTGGGGCTGGACTGTGTGAGCTCCCCTCAAAGTGGTGGCCTTTTGAGGGGATGTGAGAAGGTTTGTGGGGCCAAAGAGCTAGGTGCCACTGGCACTGTGCACAGATGCCCTGGTTCCTCTTTGTGCTCTGAGGAGGACTGACCCTAATATAATATGGCTTGTCCTGGCCTGGTTAAGGCACCTGGGAGAAGAAAGAAGGCAGGTGGAAGGAGGAAATGCTCTGGAACCTACAACCCATAGTTCTTGTCCCACTGCAGCTGGAAAGGTAAATCTGAAACCTATGTGGCTGATGTGACCCCGTGCTGCCTGCAACAGACACAACAGCTCCAGCAGTGCCAGACTATGTGGGCATGATGCCTGATCATGGGTGAGCTACCTGTGCACCCAAGAAGTGTCCTTGTCCACATCTGCAGTGACACGGATGTCTCCCTGAACCACTGGCTTTTCTCAACCTTGCCTCTTCCTGAGGACCCTTCTCTGGCGTTTAGACTTTGATCTCTTTCAATACTGGAATTCTGCACAAGGCACAAGGAGGCCATAGGAACAAAGGCCTGGTTCTGTATGATGGGATGGCAGGGACTTCCACCACAGCCACTCAAGGTGACACCAAAAGGTCCTTCTGGGCCCCACTGCACCTGGACCACATGTCTGCACCTATACTTTGCTTACTGTCTTCAGTATTATTTGTTTATCAGGGACGTTCCAAACCTTTCTCCAGGAAGCCCTCCTTGACTTCTATAGCCAGAAGGGAACAACACCCATGAGCTCCTTAATGGCTCTGATCATAACTAGTCTGAGTTATTTCAGGCCCGTTCAAACTCCGCGCGGCCCCAGTCTCCCAAGTTAGAGAGTAGTGTCAGGGCTGGGGCAAGGCTATATTTACCTCCTAATGTCCATCAGCACCTGGCACAAAATTTTGCAAATGTTTGTTACCCTGAACTGAAAACCATCTCCAAATTCACTGATAATGAATGACAAGTCAATAAACAAACTAAAATGAGTGAATAATAATGAGTAAACAGATAAATAAATAAAGAGTAAATGGATGGATGAGTAAGTGAGTGAGTGAGTAGCTGGATGGATAAATGGACACATGGGTGAGCGGACAGATGGGTGATGGATGAATGGATGGAGGGTTGGATATAAGGGTGAGCAAATACATGTGTGTGAATAAATGGGGGGCGCTGATGGATGGGTGGTTGATAGATGGATGATGTATGTGTGATGAATGAATGGATGAATGAGTGAGTAACCAGATGGGGTAAAGGATGAATGACTGGTGCATGAATGAATAAATGGTTGGGATGATTGGTAACTGAGTAGACAGAAAGTAGATGGTGGATGGGTAATAAATAGGCAGGTGTATGGATGAGTAGCTAGATGAAAGAGTGAATGGGTAAGAGAATAATGGGTTGGGTTGATGATAAGCGAATAGATGGATGGGCAAAAGGGGGCACAGGTGGATGAACTGATGGATAAGAGATTGATGTCTAGGTGACTGGGTGGATAGAAGGAAATGTAAGTGAATGGATGGATTGATGCCTGGGTGGGTGGGAAGCTGAATGGTGAGCGTGAATGTGTGAGGCTCTTGGCTGACTCACCACAAGGTTGCCGATGACCATGACAAGTAAGAAAACCAGCAGGCACAGTGACTGCCCAGACACCTCCATGCAGTCCCACATGGTCTCAATCCACTCGCCACAGAGGATGCGGAAGATGATAAGGAAGGCGTGGAAGAAGTCCATCATGTGCCACCTGGGCAGCAGGCCGGAGTCGCTGATGCGGTGCCGCAGCTCCGAGTAGTTCTTGCCGAAGAGCTGCATGCCCACCACAGCGAAGATAAAGACGATGATGGCCAGCACCAGCGTCAGGTTGCCCAGCGCCCCCACCGAGTTCCCGATGATCTTGATGAGGGTGTTCAGGGTGGGCCACGATTTGGCCAACTTGAAGACCCGCAGCTGGGGAAGGGAGAAGAGTAGGGGTCCTCGTGAGGGGTTTTGGTCTCTGCTGCTCTCCCCAATCCTAACTGAAAGCCCTAGGAAGCTTTGGAAGTCACAGATCCCTGCTTCTCCCATTTCTCCAAGACCACCGCTATTCTCTACAGCCCGAGGGCAGCCTCCCTGGACTCTGCTCTGGGGCCAGGCCAACAGCTCCAACCCATCCCCCCACCTCAGCTCCTACAAGCACTCTCTTATAAGGACTGCGTAGTAGATCTCCCCAACCTGAATGCTTCCTCTTTCAGACCTGTCTCCATCAGGGACCGTTCGGGATAGCTGAGATCATCTCTGGCTCATCCAATCTCCCTCTTTCTTTCCTCTCAGTTTTCACAAAGGAAGAAATGGGGCAGGTATTCTATGGATACCTATGATGTGTTGGGCCTGTGCATAGGATGGATTCTCAGCTCTCAAGGTCAGCACTAAGGTCAGCACTATTATGAGCTCATTCAACAGGTAAAGAAACCACCCTTTGAAGGTAGAGTGACTTCCCTTATGTAAGCGCCTGAGCTTTCCTTACCACCCCCACCAGCTATCCTTCGTCCCAAGTGGAGCCACCCACAGTCCTCAGGACCTCCTCCTGAAAGGCTTTCCTAACCAGGCCCCAGTTCCACATCTGGACATCTCAAGCATTTGAGCTCCAAGTGTGGTTTGCAGACTGGCAGCAATGGCACTGCCTGAGCGAGACCCACTGAATCAGGCTCAGATTTTTTTTTTTTTTGGTGGAACTGAAGTTTGAACTCAGAGCCTCAAGCTTGCTAGGCAGGTGCTCTGCCATTTCAGCCACACCTCCAGGCCTTTTGCTTTCAGTTTGTTTTTCAGATAAAGTCTTATACTGCCTAGGCCAGCTTTGGGTAGAGATCCTCCTATCTCTGCCTCCTGAGTAACTGGAATTACAGGTGTGCCCCATCATGACTGGCCTGTTTGAAATAGTGTCAGGCTGACTTTTGCCCAGAGTGGCCTTGAACCTTCTATCCTTTTATCTCCATGTCCCAAGTGGCTGGAATTACAGGAGGTCATGACCATACCTGATGGCCTATGCATTTTTTTCATTTCTTTCTTTCTTTTTTTTTCAGTACTGGGGTTTGAATTAACACTTGTTAGGCAAGCACTCAACTACTTGAACCACACCCCGAGCCTAGCCTCTGCATTTTAACAACACCTTCAGTGATCAATGTGCACATTAAAGTTTAAAAGATGCCGATTCATCAGGTAGAGCTCTGGGTGAGTGATCAATAGACCTGGCTCCACAACCTGTCATGTGGCTTTGGGAAATTCATTTCCTCTCCTCATCTGTGAAATGGGGAAGAAGCAATATCCTATGCATCCTTGCGGACTAAAGGGGATGCCATAAAGGGCTCTGCAGTCATCAGGATGCCACCTTAATGGCCCCTCTGGAGGGGTGCCTTCTTCTATTTTGCCCACTTCCACCTGACACCCCCAGCATTGGGCTACACACATAGGGGTACCCAGCAAAGGCTTTTGGGTGATGGCATGACAAATCAAAGCAGAGTATTTGAGTGTGTCCAGCCCTCCCCCGCCCCCCTGCTGTGGGGTACCAGGCGGAAGGAGCGCAAAACCGATAGGTTGCCCATTCGGGACAGGCCCAGCTCCATGAGGCTAAGGATGACGATGATGCTGTCGAAGATGTTCCAGCCCTGCTGGAAGTAGTAGTAGGGGTCAAGGGCAATGATCTTGAAGGTCATCTCTGCTGTGAAGATCCCCGTGAACACCTGAGGAGGAAGAGGAAGCAGGAGTCAGGTTCCTGAAGTTTGGGCTAGAATCACTCTGGCCAGTAAGGGCATCCTGCTTCCTGACCCTTGCTCTAGCAGGGCTTCTCTCAGGGCTCTCCGTGGCACCTGCTTGGCCATGGCTCTCTTCTCCAGCCTGATGCCCAGGCCTCTTGGCTGTTTGCCAAGAGTAATGGTAGATCAGCCCTCAGGAACAGCCTGGGCCCCCCGTGGCCTAAGTAGAGACAATTCTAGGAGGCACCAGCAGCAGGGGAGGATGAGGTGGGCGGTGACAACCCACCACTCAGTGCACTCTCCATAAGGAGTGCCTTTGTCCCACACATGCAAAATCCATACATCCTCCCAGACACTCCTGGTGCTCATGACTAAAGCCTTTGCCCACACTGCTCCATTGTCTGGCTGCCATCTCTCCTTCTCCACAACCTAGCTCTTACTGCAATTATAACCAGCCACCATCTCTCCAGGACTGACACCATGCAGGTGCTGGGCTACAGTGCTTTGCATTAATCCATCCAACAACCTGATGAGGAAATATCATTGTCCCCATCTTACAGGTAGGAAAACAGGCACTGAGAAATTCAGTAGCTGTCTGGAGTCATGTAGCTGGTACATTCAAGACCCAAAAGAAACCAGTGCTGTCCTGCAAGGTTTAGAGCATCCCTGGCTTTCTGGTGACATTCCTGAGTGGTCATTCTGGCCTTTGTAAAGCTACCCAGCCTTAGCCAATAGAACAGGAGCCCATGGTATGGTGGGCCAGGCACCTGCAACTCAGCAAGCTGCCCCAAAGAGTTCCTGGAGGAGGGGATGTCTGGTGAGGAAGTCAGAGGCCTGTCAATGGGCTGCTTGGCTGTGGAGAGGAGGTGGGGGGCTACCCTGAGGGTAGGGAGGAGGCATTCAAGCTCTTTTGCTGGGCAGAGGACTGGGGTACCCCTAGGAATAGTGCCAGGCCTGCAGAAGTCATAAAGATACAGGAATCAGAGACAGATGTGGCTGGGGCACCTCACTGGGGTCAGCAATCACAAGGGGAGGTCACCCTGGCATTTGCACCCTCAGAAAGCTCTGTGCTTAGAGAGGCATTTGTTGCTTGTCCCAGCACCTGCTTTTCCCCCTCTGCTCAGAGGAGGCCCTGTGGAGGTAGGCTGGGGCAGGCACTGTCACACAGGGCTCCACCAGTCAGCCTGGACTTCATGTGTCCAGAAGGAACTATTCCCTGCCAGCCAGCTGGCCTTTTGGGTAACGGAGGAGGCTTAAAAACTCTAGCCTCTGCCCAAATTCCTGGGCTGCTCTCACAGGCACATTAGAAGCATCTATGAGTTCTGCCTGTTTCCCCAGTTCCTAAGCTTGTTCCCATAATTTCTCTATCTCTGATTCCATCTCCTTGCTTCTTCCTCCTCAGGGTCTTTGCATGCACTGCTCTCTCTCCCTGCAGCATCTCCCTACCCCCTCCCACAAGGCTCACTCTGGGTCCCAGATGAAAAGCCACTGAATCCATGGGCTTCCTGGCTCGTGCTTTAGCAAGAACTCACATACCTGCCAGCTGTGCAGGTGTGGGCACTCTGTGTTTGGAATGTAACTCCTTGACAGGAGAGACCTTTTTGGTCTTACTATGCCTGGGACACTGCCTAGCCCATTGGTGGCCTGCCAATATTTGTTGAGTCAATCATGGTGAGCTTTTGACCTGTCTGGCACTACTCAGATCCACTTCACCATCTTACAGGAACCTCAGCCCTCATGAACCAGCACTCCCTCATTAGGCTTCACTGAGAGCCCCAAGGGGTGGGGCCTGGGTTGCACCTTCCTTTGGCCCCTGCCACTGACCTTCCCCAGCACCTCCCTAGGCACACAACGGTGGGGGCATATTTTTTTTGGCAGTATTGGGATTTGAGCTGAGGGCCTTCACCTTGAGCCATTCCACCAGCACTGTGAGCCACTGGTGCCCTACAGGGGGTGGGGGTGGGCATTTTTAAGGCCTGTCTGACAGACCTACTCAGTTCTGGGGAATGGAGCTCAGAAATGGCCCTGCATCTCACTTTGCTCAAGATCCCAGCTATTTAGTGGAAAGACAGCAGCTACCAGGGGAAAAAAGGATCAAGAAAAAAAGACTGAAGAGGCTCTCAAGAAGGCCTTTGGGAAGTGACAAATGAATGATTCTGTGGCGATCAACAGCATCACCCAGAAACTACAGAAATGCAGAATTGTGGAAGAAGTCAGAGCCTGCTGAAGCAGAATTTGCATTTTTTTTTTTTTGAGTACTGGAGTTTGAACTCAGGGCCTCACACTTGCTAGGTAGGTGCTCTACCACTTAAGCCACTCCGCCAGCCCAGAATCAGCATTTTGACTAGATTCCTAGGTAATTTGAGGTTTGAGAAGTGCTGATTTTTGTTTCTTTAGTTTTTGGTTTTCTTTGGTTTGGGGATTTCTTCAGTTTTTGTTTTCTTTAGTTTTGGGTTTCAACTCAGGGCTCTGCACTTGCTAGGCAGGTACTCCACCACTTGAGCCACACCTCCAGCCCTTTTTGCTTCAGATAGGGTCTCGTGTTTTCTCTAGGGCTGGTCTCTGTTTGTGATCTGCCTACATTTGCCTCCCACATAGCTGGGATTACAGGCATTTACTGCTTTGCCTGGCAAGAAGTGTTGTTTTCAAGCACAGGTTCTCTAACTCAGTGCACACTGGAGTCACCTACGGAGTCTTGAAAATGCCGGCACCTGGATTCTATCCCAGAGGCTCTTCTTAAATTGGAGTAGAGTGCAGCTCAGGCACACAGACTTCCAAGCACTTCCCAGGTGGCTAACATGCAGTTAAGCTTGAGAAACAAATGGAATTCGGCACCAGACCTGCTCCCTTCATAAGCTCTCCCAGATGTTCTAAGGTCACACAATCACAGCTTCATGTTCTCAGAGGTACAGAGGATGGTACAAAGCAGGGTCAGTCACCATGTGACCCTGGGCCAGTTTCATCATCTCTCTGAGGCTGGAGTGTCCCTATATGTAAAGTAGGGATGGTAAGTCCACCAGGGGGTTCTAAGAGTTAGAGCTGATGGATGTAAAGTGGATGCTCATGGGAGAGGGTGATGTCTGTTACCACCAGCAGCGTTTATTATGACCCGAGAGTGGCCAGGAGCGCCAGATGCAGGCGCTCACTGAGACCCAGAAGATGGCTCTGCATGTGAGGAGGACTCCTGACAAGAGGCCCACCATCAGCACTGATGGCAGCTTTCCAGCAAGCAGGGACTTTCTGGGAACCCCCACCTCTTCTTGACCTTGGCACATGTTTTAATGGGGTCATACTCTTTGTGAACACCCTTCCATGTTAGCGAACCATAATCTACAGCACCGCCTGCTCTTTTTAAACAGTGGCACACTCCACTGCAGAGCTGCGCTGTAACTAGTCTAACCAATGCCCTGTGATAGGCATTTTTCCTATTAAAAACATCGCCACAATACACATTATTTACATACAGATTGTCCAGTTCTTTTCAAAGGACAGTTTTGGAAGTGGAAATGCATCAATGATCATTTTAGAGACAAGTTTTATCAATCCCACAGACTGCGTGTGAGCAACTGTCTCCCTCCAGCCATAGTAATACCAGGTGTCCCATTTCCACAACTGTTTCTGATTCAACAGGTCATGGTTGTTTTATTGGCCATTTCTTTAATTTTTGTATTTCTTCCTTCATGAAACTACCTGTTCATGTCCTTTGCTATTGTTCTTTACAGTGTTAGCTTTTTTTGAATTGCTTGTAAACATACTTTACACATTAGGGATGTAATTTTCCTGGTTTGTCATGTATGTATATATACAGATTTTTTTTTTGTCCAGATGGGACTGGGGTTTCAACTCAGGGCTTCAAGCTGATAAAGCAGGAGCTCTGCCACCACTGGCGCCACATCTCCAGTCCATTTTGCCCTGATTGTTTTGGAGATGGGGTTATTGTGAACTATTTGCCCTGGCTGTCCTCCAGCTTCAATTCTCCTGATATCAGCCTCCCAAAAGTAGTTAGGATTACAGGTGTGAGCCTCCAATGCCCAGCTATTTTTACTATATTTTTAAAATAAAAAATAATTTTAAGAATATATACTTAGTAGGTAAGGTAATGAGTTCCTCTGAACCTACAACAAACTGCCAAATATTAACATCTTGCCATATGTGTTTCAAATGTTGTTTTATTTGTCTTCACAAAATAATAGTAGCAAAGACTTAAATAGGATTTGCTCTATGTCAGGCATTGGTACAGTGTCTTATATGTTAAATCATTTAATCCCTCTAATAATCCTGTGGGATATGTAATGATGTAATGTTATTATTGCCATTTTATAGACAGGGAAACTGACACACAGAAGTTAAGCCACTGACTCACACGAAGGCTCCCACCATGGTCTTACCTGCTCTGTGCTACCACAGGTGAGCACGAAGCCACCCAGTGTGTCACATTCACTCCAAGGCAATCACCATCCCAAATCTGACATTTATCATTCCTATTCATGTTTCCACATTCTAAATGTACATAATAATAGATAGTATTTTTGCATTATGTTAAGCTCTAAAGAAAAAGTTTTATATAAGCTTTATATAAATTACTGTACTGGTATGTTTTCTTTTTCCATTTTCTTTTATTCTAAGCATCATGTTTGTGGGATTTATATATATTAACACATGTATGTATGTTCACTTTAATTGTGTACAGTATTTCATTATATGGAAACATACATATATATCCATTTGTATGGAAGAATGGATATTTATGTTGTTTCCAGTTTTCCCCATGCCAGAAAGAACTGTACATGGTACATGATTCATTGTACAGATGTGTGACACTTTCTTAAGATTATATATGTTGAGTTATTGGGCTGCAGATCTATGGTTTACCAGATATTGTAAATAGGGGAATTATTTACAGTATGGTTGCATCAAATCCACACTCTTAAACTGAGTTCCCACTGTACCACATCCTTGCTAACTGTAGAAGTTTATTTTTTATTTTTTTATGGGTGAGAAACAGTTTTCATATCTGTAAATTTCATTCCTTTGTTTTTCTCTTCATGTGATGTGGCCTTCAGATTTGTCTGTCATTTCCTTTGTCCATTGTCGTGGTTGTGTTTTTCCTATAGGACTGTCTCTCTTTTCCTTATTGATGTGCAAGTGTTAAATATTGCCTGGATTCCGTTTCTTTCTAGCTAAATACTTTTTATAATGTCAACTTCTAGTTTGTGGTAGTGATTCATTTCATTTACAGTGTCTTTGTTATACAGGTATCACAAATTTTTTGTGGTACTGGGGTTTGAACCCAGAGCCTCACACATACTGGGCAAGAGCTCTATCTCTTGAGTCACATCCTAGCCTTTTTTTGAGATAGGGTCTCACTAATTATTCCTGGACTGGTCTCAGACTCCCACCTCTGCCTCCAGAGTAGCTGGGGATACAAGTGTACAACACACGCAGTTAGATATTATATATTTTAATGCAGGTATATTTGGCAATCTTTTCTTTCATGTTATAAACTTTACAAGATCTTAATGCTTTTTCTCTTATTTTTATCTAAAATTTTTAAAACTTTGTTTTATCATATTTAGGTATTAAACCCAAGTCCTCAGCATCTAATTTATAAGTATGGTGTGAGGTATGGATCTAAGTTTATTTTCTTCCATACAGATTAACTATTCTTCCCAACTTCACTTATGGAATAGCCCATCATTTCCCTGCTGATTTGTAATTTTTCTGTTATTTGTCAAGTCTCCAAGCATAGTTGTTCTATTTCTAAGGGAGGGCTCAATTATACATACAGCATTGCTCCATTTTTTTCTTCCTCTATGCCAATACTGTAAGTTTTAGCTTTATCATACATCTTAATATATAGCAGTAAACTCTCCATCTTATTCTTAATTTATCTTGATGAGCTTTTACTTTTCCATATAAATTTTAAGATTACCTGGTCAAGTTCCATGAAAAAGAGTGTTGTGATTTCAATTGGAATTATACTGAATTTATATGCTCATTTCAGAAAAATTGTTATCTATAATATTCAGACTTTTATCCGTGGAAATGGATTTTAGTCTTCTTTTGTGGTTTCTAACAGGTTCATAATTTTTTCATACAAACTACACATGTCTTTTGTGACATTTATTCCTGGATTTCTTACAGCCTTTTTTTTGAAAAAGGAAGAAAATCCTCACATCCCACAGGATGGGAGACCTCCTGCTTGTGGGGACTGCCTGAACAGCTGGGCCAGAGACAAGGACAGGTCTGCTGTGAGACAGCTCAGACCAAGTGGCCAGGGCCACTCCTGCCAGCCTCGGGATGATCCCAGGAGCTCCTTTCTGAGGCCACTGGCTCTTGCAGGTCCTGTCCAAGGATCTCTGTGGAAACTGGCCTTGCACCTAGAAGTCAGGAAACAGTGGCTATGTGCTCAAGTCTGCCTCCACTATGTCACCCCTCCTGTCTATGTCCAGAGGGACCTCATTTCCCTCTTTATTTATCCCATCTTTATTCCCCATCCTGATTTGGTCTCAAGAAAAAAGAATTAGAACCCAAACATTCTGACTCATAGTGCCAGTCTGTTTAATAGCAATACTAATAACTACAGCTATCATTTGTTTTGAGTGCTGATTGTTTATCTGAGGCAAGCACATTACACACATTTATCTTATTCAATCCTCATTAGCTTCCTATGAGGTTGATATTGTCTCACTAATTTCACATTTATTAATTCAACAAATACTTATTGTGCCAATTACCAAGACTAAGTGATTTGCTTGAGGTCTCATAGTTAGTAACAGCTGAGTCAGAATTAAAATCTGGCTCTGCTTGATTTACTCACTACACCCACATAGCCATCCATCCACCCATCACATATCTATCCATCCACTCGTCCATCTCTTTATCTCCCCCCTTCCCTTTATTTAATCATGTATGCATGCACCCATCCATCCATCCATTGACTCATCCATATCTCTACCTTTCCTTGCATCTTTCTATTTAATCATTCACCCATCCATCCCTCATCCTTTCCTCCCTCTCTCCCTCTATTCATTTATCCATGTGTCATCCACTCATCCACTTATCCATCTCTCTGTCCTTCCCTCTGTCCTTCCCTCCCTCTCTCCAACTATCCATGTATTCCTTTCCCATCCAGAAACACTGATGTTCATCTGCGTAAGCTCCTTTCTTCAAGTACTTTCCTCCTTCATCTACTCATTGCAAAATCTCACCTCCCCATATACTTCAGGCTTACCCCCAACTCACTTTTCTAGCTTCTGGGCATCTTCATACACCTCACCCTAACATTTTACTGCAAATACACATCTCTTTCCCCTTTAAAAGCTGACTTGACACTCCCTCCTTCAAGATGTCTCCCATCCTAAGATCCTTTGGTATTCAGGGTCATTTCCCCATTACCCATGAAGGTTATACCCCTCACCCTATCATGCCCATTTGAGAGTCAGTAGCAGGTAGCCCTTACCAGATTTCCAACCTGCAACATCTCCTCAAATTCGATTGTCATGTTGTAGTGCTCCAGTGCCATGAAAAGTGTGTTGAGCACGATGCACATGGTGATGGTGAGGTCAGCAAATGGGTCCATGACCACAAACTTCACCTTCTGCTTGATGGACATCCAAAATGGGCAGCATTCCCAGATGAGGTAGCGTTGGGCGAAGCGGTTCCAGCACGGTGGACACTTGCGGTGGGACTCCTCCAACTCTGGGGGTAGTCAGAGAGTTTGTGGACTGAGTCATACATTCCAGAAAGTACTTGGGACTTGCATGGGGAAGAACACAACAGTGGGACAGTGAAGGGATAGGGAAAGCTAGGGGAAAGGGTGACCCATGTCCCAGCTGCTTACTCTGGAAATGTGGGAGGAGAGGACAGGAGACCAAGATGGATGTGGGCAAAACTGGACCATGACAGATTAGGACAAATGTAGGCTCATTTGAAACAATAGTCCCGCATGGATGTGGGGACATTCAGGGGGAGGACAGGCAGCAAATGATGGGACAATAAATGGGGAGTCAAGTTCCAATGTGAGAATCCCCAAGATAGACATGGGTATACTTGGGACAGGAAGGGATGAGACGGATGAGAGCCTTAGACAGGCCAGGACAGATGTGGGAGTGTTTGGAAGAAATGGAGATGTGGAAATGCTCAGGAAAGAACAGGTTGAACCAGAGGAAGATATGGACAAGCAAGGACATTGAAGGCTACGGAGGACAGAGAAATCTGGGACAGTTGTGGGAATGTCCAAGGAAGCCAACACAGACAGAGGATGCTTGTGTGGGCTGGGATGGAGCTGACAGTGCTTGGAGCCGAAGTGGGAGGGTTTGGATGACACTAGGGATACTGACCTTCCAGGGCACTGGTGAGAACACTGACAGCGCTGAGGGCCCGCTGCCGTGCCCCTGGCTCCTCGAAGCCATCCACACATGGAGCCTGGGGGGTCAGCATCTGGGGCCCACCTGGTTCGTCAGATGGTGTAGTCTGGGAGCAACCAGAAGTTATGTGTCAGACTGGGGAGATTTTCCTGCTTTCAGCCTTAGCCCTGCTGGGCCTAGAGTGGCTGACCCAGGTGCAGGCTGGGAAGATTACAGAGGGACAGGACAGAGGTCTTGATGGGACCCAGGATGCTGGGCTAAGAGAAGCTAATCTCTACTCTCTTCTAGCTAACAACATCCCCTACCACTTCCCAACCTTTACCCCTTTCCTTCTTCACCACCTGTCAGTGGGAATTCTCTAGTGTGGCAGTGATTCTCTAGTGTGGTTAGGAAAGTACATGTCCCACACAGGTCCTCCTGTGCCATCTGCTATCATGTTTATTGGTACATGAAAGGGGACCTGGAAGTCTTAATTGACCGCAAACTCCCTAAAGTCAAGAGCATGAAGAAACTGAAAAAACTCTAACACACTCCAGGAGGGTATTACGAGAAGCAGAAAGCACAATGCTTGGGTATGGCTAGTGGGAGGCCAAATCTTCTGTGGAAGCAGTGTGGCTGTATCCACCAAGAGAATTTTAAATTGGCCTGCAATCCCTTGTCTAGTAATCTAACTTCATAAATAATTATACCTCTGCACCCAAATATACATAAATGATGATCATTGCAGCACTGTTCCTAATACCATAAAAGACACAGCAACCAATCAATAGAAAGAATATTAAAATCAATTATGGATGCAACTCAACTCTGGATTCTAATACAGACAATAACAAGAATGAGGCAGTCCCATGTACACTCCCATGGGAGTATCTCCAAGACAAACAGCTAGATGAGAAAACAAGACAAAGACCTGGAAGGGAAATGCCAAGTGATAAAGTGTTAAAGAGATACTTGCGAATTGAGGGGAAGAGAGAGAGGGAGATGGTCCCTGTTTACTTAATGCACTTCTGCACTGCTGGGTTTGTCTCCAATATGCACAAATCTTTATAAGTAAAAGACAAGGTCTAAAAATAGACATGTGGGGTGCCTGGTAGAGGGAGCTGACAGGTGAGAGTTCTCTGAGCTTATTCAGAGCTCCCCCCGAACCAAGGAGGTCCCACAGAGCTTCATGTCAGCAGAGGTTGCTGAAGGGACCTGGTTGCTCAGTGTGGTACAGTGAGCTCTATAATCTCTGTAGGGCAGAGGGAAGATAGGCCTGGCCTTATGCATGGTGGCAAAGCCAGGGCCAGGGGTGGGTACCAAAGAGATCTGGCTGCAAGATAAGGTCAACCTTTGCTCTGAAATGCTGCCCAGGGAGGCAGTGAGCTCCCAGTCAAGGAAGTATTCAAGCAGAGGTTCCTGAGGACAGAGGTGGCTGGTGCAACCATAGTACCACAGATCCAAGGCAACATCACGCTTGGACAGTTTAACTCATTAGCACACCTTAAATTCTCCCAACTCCTCTCCTTCTCCTTCATTTCCTTCTCTAGTAGTTTGGGTTACCATGGAGAAAATGTTTTCTCTCTTTCCCCTTCCACTGTGGGTAAAGTAGAATTCCTTGCCCTGGTGATGCAGACTTGCTTTGGTCAAGGGAATGGAAGTGGATAGGATGAGACCAGATAGCTAAAATGTGCCAGTGCTATTTGCCTGGCCCTTGTGCTCCAGGATCCTCCACAAAAAAAGCTTCCCCAGGTAGCTGCTACCCTCTCAGCCTGGTCTAACCCACTGTGTGGAACATGCCAGTTGAGCCCAACCTACATCAGCCAGATTATAGTCAATCTGCAAATAAGGACTGCTTAGCTATTGTGGCCATAGCTAAGTGACATACTACCCCCCTGAAAGCCATCATCATCTGTTTCCTAAAGCTGCTACAACAGCCTCCTAACTGGCTTCTTTTTTTCCTCTATTTTCTATATGGCAAAAAGGGAGTCCCTTAAAAAGTAAGTGGCATGTTATCACTCCTCTGTTTAACAGCTCCCCTTTCTTCACTGCTCCCCATCTTACTGTGCATATCTGAACTTTCCTATCACTTACAAGGCCTTGCATAGTCCAAACCCAAACTCATTTCAGGTTCCTTTCTAATGTTCCCCACACCTGTTCTGCCAGGCCCTCTCATTCCTTGACTATGTCAACCCTGCTCCTCCCCAGGGTCTCTGCACCTATTCCCTTTGCCTACAATGTGATTCCTCCATATCTTTGTGGCTAGCTCCCTAAATTTATCTACCTGCTGATGTTTTGGTTTTGGTTTTTTTTTGTGGTACTGGGGTTTGCACTAAGGGTTTTGTGCTTGTTAGGCAGGAGCTCCACCACTTCAGCCCTGCCTCTACTCCTGCCTGCCAGCTTTAATGTCACCTTCCAGCTCTCATCCCCACCCCTCCCCAGCAACCTTCTATCACATGACCCCATTGTGACCTGTGATGGTTAATCTTAATTGTCACCTTGATTGGATTG
This sequence comes from Castor canadensis, assembly GCF_047511655.1. Lineage (NCBI taxonomy): Eukaryota > Metazoa > Chordata > Mammalia > Rodentia > Castoridae > Castor > Castor canadensis. Next base: position 40,440,998 of record NC_133402.1, read on the forward strand.
GTATCACCTAGGAGATTAGTGAAGCCCAGCTCTGGGTGAGAGCAATTCCAGAGAGGATTAACTGAGGGAGGAAGACCTGTTCTGAATGTGGGTGGCACATTCCACAGGCTGGTGGCCCAGATGTAATAAAAAAGGGAAAAGGAGAAAGCCCACAACTCAGGCATTCTCTCTTTGTTTCTGTCTCTCTGCTTCCTGGTCACCATACTATAAGCTGCTTTGTTCTACTGCACCCTCCCTGCCACGATGGACGGAAACATCTAAAACTGTGAGATAAAATAAATCTTTTCTCCCTCAAATTGTTTTACTTGAGTATTTCTGTCAAAGTGATGATAATGTGATTGACACACGACTTAGACGTAGTTTGCAGTTCACTTTGTCTTCCTGATTGCCATGTTGATGCCAAGATGGCAGGGGTCCGATTTGTTCTACTCACTGCTGTAACCCTGGAGCCTCAACAGCACCTGGCACTCAGCACAGCACGTTGGCATTGGATAAGCATCAGATGGATGGAGAAATACTTGGGAACCAGGAGGCTCAGGTTAGAGGCCCAGCTCTGCCCTGAGCTTGCTAGATGACTTGGGTAATTGAAGAGGAAGGTCTAACATGTGGCGGGAGAAAAAGAGTGGCTATCCATATGGTCCCCATAACCATCTGGCCCTCTGGTACCCAGCACTCCTACAGAAATCCTCCTACATTCATGCTGGCCTGGCCTTTCCTCCCTTCCCTTGTTGACTGAGTGCCTACTGTGTGCCCAGCACAGTGCTTTGTTTGCAGACTAGAGCCAGCAGAAGCTGCTTGGTGGGAACAGGGAAGGCATTCCCAGCGGTCTGTAGCTTGCTAATCTCTTTGACTTTTCAAATGTCTCCATCTTGGTCGATAATTCCCTTAACTTTGCAAATGACCTTGTCTTGGCCTGCTAATCCCTTTAAGGTTACAAATGGGCCCTGCAGAAGTGAGAATGGGTGAAGTCAGAGTTCCCGGTAATGAAGTGTTTGAACTTGGATTCCTCCCGACATGTGCAGCACAATGAGATGATTTTCTCCCTAATGAGATTAGGAAATTCTATTAGCGCTGCTGGCTGCTGACCTGCTTCCCTGAGGCTGAGGCTGGACTTGCCTGGTTCAGTGTTCCTGGAAGACAGACACCCCACCCTTCAGGTAGGGCTGGGTCCACAAGAACCCAGATGGGTTTGCCCCTCATAGGTATCAAGGTTACTCCCCTACACATGCTGCTCCAGAGGGGTATGGGGGCCCCAGACACAGCAGTGTGCCTAGGAATCTTTACTCAATAATGCCTATCACAGACAATGATAATTATGTGAACATGAGGCAAGTTCTGGTGTAAGCACCAGACCTGTTTTGAACTCGCTTGGTCCTCACTGTGATCTGCTAATGTGAATGAATAATAATTTTATTTGCACTTTACAGATGAGGAAATTGAGACACAAAGAAATTAACTTGTACAAAGTCCCATAGCTACAGTAAGTCTCAGCGAAGCAAGCGAGGCCCTCTAACTGGGAGCCCTCCCTCTGTAGCCTTATTCCACTTTCCCAACCAAGACTCCCTGTTAGTCTAATCCTTGAAGGCTGAATGGGCAGTGAACAAGCTCTGATTGATCTTTCATGATCTGGACAGTCTCTCTCCATCACCTTTCTGACCATAACTTCAGCTCCTCTCACCGTTGTGCCCTCTCTGCCACTCACACTGCTCTCATTGTACAAAAGCTATGCACGCTTTTGCCTCGGGACCTTTGCACTTGCTGTGCTGGAACGTGCTTCCATGAAGATGGCAGTGACAGTATGTGACTATGATGTTATCACAGTGTCAATACATTCATGTGTATCTTCTGTGTCTTTTCCACATTTGCCCATGCTATCCTTGCAACAGTCCTGAGGTGGGCACTTCACCTGTTTTACAGATGAGAGACTCGAGGTACAAAGAACTAAGGTAACTTGCCCATAGCCATCCAGCTAGTGAGCTGGAATTAAAAACCAGGTTGTCACGCACAGGAAATCAATGTGAGTCAATGCCCTGTATAGCTATCCTTATCTCAACCAGCAAAAACACTTGTTCCTTCCTATTATTGCTTATACTCTCTCTACAACAAAATTAGAAATAAGGGCAAAATAGTTTCTGCTGGGTATTGAGGCCGGGGGAGAGGGAGGGGGCGGAGTGGGTGGTAAGGGAGGGGGGTGGGGGCAGGGGGGAGAAATGAACCAAGCCTTGTATGCACATATGAATAATAAAAGAAAAAAAAACCAGGTTGTCTCCAGAACTTGGATGCTGATATCCTCCCGCTATGTCATCCCTCCTAATTTCAGAAAGCAGCTTGGCTCCTACTCTCTTTCCAGTCTTTGTTTAAATACCTCCTAATAATTGGGGGCTTCCCTCTCCCCTTTCCCTTCCCCCCAGCACTTATTACATGAATTGATACCAAATTAACAGTAAATTACAGAATATGTCTAACTTGGTGAATAACAGCCGCCCAGGACCCTCTCAGTGTCCCCTTGCCACCCAGCCCTTCTCCCAGGATCCTTCTGATTGCTTGCTCATGACAAAGCAATCTAAAAGGCTGCCACCTGGTACAGCATTGGGCCCCATCACCCTGGACTTGTTATCAGGATACCTTGGTGCCTATGCCTTAGCAGTTGTGAAATATTTGATCACCATCCTGTTTATCACATGACACTGTATGTACATTTACATACACATTCTCCTTCTTTCTTTGAGGTGTGTCTGCCTGTCCTGTTAGTACAGGAACTCTGTGAGGGCACAGAATAGCGCAAGCCGCACATACTAAGTGCTTAGTCAGTATCTGGCGAGTAGTTCTGGACGTAGCACTTATTACCACTTTGGGAGAGAGTTCTGTGCTGGTGTCTATGATGGAGCTGACTCACCGTGTCTGGAGGGCGCTCCAGCATCACAGGGTGGAGCAAGCGGCTCCCTGGGGATGTGACCTCAGGGTCACCTGCCCCCAGCAAGGAGACCACGCCATTGCAGTCCACTGTGCTGTTCCTTTTGCCATTCAGGGCGTGGCCAGGAGCTGAGGCCCCAGGACTGGGCTGTCCTTGAGCACTGGGCCGGCGCAGGGGCCAGGGCACCAGCAGTGACGTGCGATGGCTCTCGCTCTCTCCTGCTGTGCTGTTTTCATCATCTGCAAAGTCTGTCTCAGAGCCCGGGTCGCGCCGCCGAAAGGTGAAAATGCTTCCACGGCTAGAGCGTGGCTTCATGGAAGTCCTGCTGAACCCATGCGTGAAGCTGAGGCGATTCTGAGGGCACAGGGATGGGCATATGTCACAGATAGCTCTGCATGTACTCCCAGCCCAACTCTTTTGGCACTGGCACAGCTCAGCTTCTCTGAACATTGAGGGCATCTGTCAGCCACATGGGAACTGGATGGGTTGTGCCAGGAGGCATTTAAAGGGGTGTGCGTGGGTATAGAGGGATCCTATATCTTCTGGGGTCCCTTACTCACCTCAAATCTATGCTTCTGGGGCTTTGACCCTGAAGCTTTTCTGGGCCTGAAAGTGGGGCTGAGTCTAGACAGGAGGAGGAAGCAGTAGGTTCCTGGTATTGCAGACAGGCCTGGCTGGAGCAGTACCTGGGGCACTCAGTCAAGCCTCTCTTACACATGGGCATGTCTCTGGACTCCTACCAATCTACACCAGCCCCCATGCTGGAGGAGGATCCCCAGGTAAGGGGTATCGTAACACCCAACCCCCACCCCACCCCTTAGCCCAGGGCTCCTCCATTCTAAGAATGGCTACGGGAAATGTGAAGGCAGGGGAGGATTTCTTCCTTAGAGAGTAATCTTAGGGACTGTAACTGTACCAGGAGTCTAGCATGATGGGCTCTGGACACCACACCCATCCTGAATAGGCCAGAACCACAGTGGGGATTACCATTGTTCTGGGACCATCTTCTGACTCAGACTTGGGGAACCTGTCATCCCCACATTCGTCTGTCCCTGAAGACAATCGTTTTCTTCTCTTGTTCCTTCTCTCATGGTTGGTCACTGGGGCCAAAGAGGACATCTCCAAGGAGCTACGGGACACAGTATCCACACCCCTGATGGTGAGGGCCTGGGAAAGGGTAGAAAAAGGGAAGTCTTGGTCACTACGAGAATCCGTACTGCCTTAGGCTTAGGCAAGCCAGGCAACTATCAGTGATCTGGTTTGCTCATTTTGCACACAACACAAAATGAGGGGCATGGTGGAGACACCTCATGCAGACCCAGGATGTTTTGAGAAAGATCAAGATCCTGGAAGGAAGAGAGACGTGGGCGAAGTGGGCACCACTCGGAAGAGGGGGGTATGTGGGACAGGTGGGAGGGGATGTTGATGAGCAGAGAAAGTAGCAGAACTAAATGGTAGGGGATCTTCTAGAAGGTTCAGCTGGCCAGAAGGGTATTAGAGGAAGTGGCATGGGACGATGAGAAGAATAGCTGGCTCTGTAACAGCCTCCATGTGGGGGACTGTGGAAAGCCAGGGCAGCATCTCCAGTGCTTATTTTCTGAGTTGACTCAGGTCTCCAACCTTGGATTATCTTTACCACCCTGCCAGTATAAACTATGTTCATGGATATATGGATCATTTTTATCCAGCATGTACTTTGCTCACAGGGACAACCTTTACCTAGGCGCTACCTCCTTTACCCAGCGTGCACCACCATTACCAGCAGGCACCATTTTTACCTGGAAACCATGACAGCCATAGGGAACAACTTTACCCAGCATACACCACACTCACAGGGCCCACTTAAATCAGCAGGGACCTCACTAATAGGAATTGTCTTTACCCAGAAGGTTTGAAATTTTTACTGAGCAGATAACACACTCACAGGAAATACCTTTACATGGCAGGCACTGCCTTTTACCCAGCATGCACCACCCACCAGCTTTACCTCAGTATGGAGCACACCTCCAGCACCCATAGTCAGATGAGGGCTTGGTCTGGAGGCTCCTTGTCTGCACTGCTCACCCACCTCATGCTCTTTCTTCAGCATCTCCATGGCCTCCTGGAAGCGCTTTTCCTTCTCCTCAGTTTCAGCAATGGTGGCTTGATTTTGCTCCTCATAGGCCATGGCGACCACAGCCAGGATGAGGTTCACCAGGTAGAAGGAGCCCAAGAAGATGACGAGCATGAAGAAGATCATGTAGATCTTCCCTGCAGACCTCAGGGTCTGGAAGAGCAAGGGGGCAGAGGTCATCCTCACTAAAGCCTCCTCCCAGGACCTGGTAACCAGGCATTTCCAAGTCACTATTTTGGTTGTGCCAGGGGTTCAAAGATCCAAAGCCTGGGAGCAGCGTAGAGCATGTACCTCCTACAGTCAGGGCTGTGTGCTAACCTATAGAGGAGAATGGCATATATGCAGGGCAGTGTCACACCTAGAGGGAGGGAGAGGTCCCACCTAATGAGGGGAATGCTGTGCCCACAGAGAAGAACATTCCATTCTACGGTGTGGAGGGGTGTCCCACTTACAGAACACAGTGTTCCGTACAAATGCTTGGGGACCTGGTCACCAGCAAAAGAAGGCTTCTTTGCCTGATGACCCCTTTTCTGTCCCTGTCCCCTCCACAGCAGCTCTCAGCAGTGGGGAGCTGCTGGGTCCACTTCTGGCCAGTCATCTGAACAGTGTGTCCCTGAGCACTCCTCTGCTGGCTCAGGCACCCACCCACCTGCTGGTAGAGGCGCTCCCAGCAGTCCTGTGTCATCAGGCGGAAGAGTGCGAGGAAGGCCCAGGCGAAGGAGTCAAAGCTGGTGTAGCCATGGTCAGGGTTCTCGCCTGCCTTTAGGCACCGGTAGCCCTCGGGACATGTCCTGTGACCAGACATGCACACTCTGTCCTGTGCTGTAAGGGGTACTCTGCCCTTGAAGCCCTCACTGGGCCTGGTTTGTCTCTTTGGAGCTCAGCATGTGCCTCATGGCTCTGTGAAGCTGGGTCCTGCCCCATGACTTTGTTCACACTATGTCACCCCAGACACCATCTTCCCTTCTTCTCTTGTATTCTCCGGTTCCCTTCCACCTGCAGGGTACACCCCTTCCCAGATGCTGTCTCAGCCACCTCCCCTCACAGAGGAGAAGCACAAGCGTCTACCTCATGTTCCATCCTTGGCCTGTCCACCCTACAATGGGGGCCCCTGGCAGGACAGTGTGGGGAGCAGTGAGGCTTGGCAAAGCCCAGGGGAGAAGCAGGGCCAAGGGGTGCAGGGATGATCCTGGGGGGCTGGGCCGAGAGCCTGGCCAGGTCTGGAGAACATGGAACATGCTCATCTACATCACCACACAGGCTTTTGCTCAGTGAGTCAGACCCACTGCTCTAGAGGTGGTAGCTTCTCTCCAAAGAGGGGCCCTGCTGCATCTATGCATGCTTTTGTGTGTGTGTGTGTGTGTGTGTGTGTGTGTGTGTGTGTGACAGAGAGAGAGAGAGAGAAAATGGTATGCTGGATGTGGAGGGAGACTTGGCAAATGGAAAGATGCAGTCAAGGGGCCTCTGTGCCATACCAGTGCCCCAAAACCCTCTAGACAATCTCTTCTGCGACAGAAATGAGACAGCTCTTGGCCTCTGAAATTTCCTACCCAGAGATGTGGGGCTACAACACCACACAGTACCTTACAACCAGGTGTCTCCTCCCTTAAACACCCTCAGCTCAACCACCCTACCCCACACCCCAGTACACAGAGCTTGGAAATTGCACACGGAGACCCAGAATGTCTGGGGACCACAGTCACACTGCAGGTTCATGTCCTGCCTGGCCTTGAGGAGAGTCCTGCTGCTGGGGGAGGCAAACTCTCCCCTGAGGGACAGATCACCAGGAATGGAGGGAAGGATAGGAATTGCTATCAGAATGGCATCAGGATTCGGCTGGTGGAGGCCCTGCAGGGCACTCTGTGCAGCCTCTTGTCCCAGCCCACCTTCAGGGACCTACTGGCCCTCCCTACAAATCTGGGCCTGACCTTTATCAGTTGTCTCCTTTGGGATGGGGTTGGGTGGGGAAGTCAGGGTCCTGGCATGGAAGGAAGACAAGGGAAGACCTCACTGTCCCTAGGGATGGGGAGTAAACAGAAGGCACAGTCAGCTGAGAAAGCACCAGAGGGTGGCTGAGAGACATGTCCCTGGTGGTAAGTGCCACCTACCCAGCATCAGAGCTGTTTCCACATAGTAATACGTCAGAGGTGCCATTCTTGAGCAGGTAATTGTCTGTAACAGAAACATCGGATGGTGAGAGACAAGTGGCCCAGCCTTCTGGGGTTCCCACCTTGAATTGCAGCTTGAGGGAGGGGTTAGAAGCATTGTTGTGGTCACCCTCAACTTCTTTGCCCCTTCCCTGACCCTCACCCTCTGTCTAGCCAGGCTGAAGGCAACTCCCGCTGCTTCCCTGGCCTTCCCCCTGCTCCTCCACTGACAATCTGCTGCCGGTGCCCCTCACCTTCTCAGCAGACACAGGATGCCCTGGGCAGGGCCTCAGCTGTCCCCACGGGGAGCTTCTGCATTCTGGTCCAAACCACTCAGGGGTCCAGTCAAGGCCAAGAGAGGCTCTGAACCAGGAGGCAAGGGTCTGGCAGAGCTCCAGCTGGCTGCAGAGCTACAATGTGGCCTTGGCAGGCTGCTGCCCAGCTTTGGATCCACTTCCATTGCATCAAATGGTGGAAGAGATGCCTGCTCCAGTAACCATGGCAATACTGGGATCTGTTCAGATGGGTCTGGGGCTGGACCAGGTGAGACACAGGACACTTGCCCTCTCTTCTCTGGGACTGCTGTCAGTTCCTGTCACTTACTATGTCCTGTCTTTGTCTTGAGCAGCAGTTCTCAATGTGTGCTTCCCTAGCCAGTAGGTTTGAAATACAGCTGCCCGAGTACCAGCCAAACCTATTGACTTAGAAACTAGGGCTGGCCCCTGTAGTCTGTGTTTTCCAGAGCCCTGTATATGACTGGTGCACACTGGTTTTAGAACCACTGCTATAAGGCCACAACTGAACCATAAGCACGGATCTAGTCATTGATCTTCTGTCTCTTTCGGTGTTGGTGTATATGACAGGCCCTAACTTTAGAATTGCCCTCTGGTCTTTGTGGTCTGGCATCTAGACTGAAGGTGCTAACAAGGGAGGTGCTGGTTATCAGCCTGGAGAACAGAAGTGTGAACCATGGGGCAGTTAAATGAGGGGCTCCCATGATTGCGTTCTGATCTGAGTGCATTTTGTCCCTCTCATAGGGTCCTGGAACACATGCTCATGGAACTAGCACCCTGGCAAAGAACATGACCTTAGTTTTCTGAGGTTATGGGAAATCCCCAGGTCAAGAAGGTAGGGCTCCGCTCAAGCCTCCCTGAAGACCCCAGTTCCATGTCATGCTGACACAGCTCTGCAGGAAGGCCCGCCTTAGCATTCCTGGCACGTTGGGGTCAGCCCACTTCCAAATGCTGTCTCAACATCTAATTCCTTCAAACATCATGTCTTCAGCTGGCTTGGGAATTCATGAGGGAGGCCCTAAGTCTGCTTTGCTTCTGTACACCGGTTGGCTCTGGGGTACCCAAGAACACCCCCATGTACACAGCTGGGGATTGGGGTAGGGCTTGCATGGTCCTAGAGGGGTACCCTCTGGTGAAGCCTGGATGGAGGACACCCAGTTCTGATGGTATCACAAAGCCCTCCCTGGCACTGAGCCCACCATACCTGGGTCATTGAGGTAGTGGTCCAGCGATTCCCAGACCAGGCCATCGGCCTCCACAGAACCATTGGTGTCATTGAGAGTTGTGAAGTTGCGCACACACTTGTGCCTCAGGTTACCCATGAAGAGCTGCAGGCCGATGAGGGCAAAGACACTGAGGCAGAAGACTGTGAGGACCATCACATCAGCCAGCTTCTTCACAGACTGGATCAGGGCCCCCACGATGGTCTTCAGGCCTGGAAAGGTAAAAATGAGCATGGGGTTGCCCACGGCCATTCAGCTCCATGCTCCTCTGGGTGAGGGTCTGGGGGAGGGGCACTGGACCTTCCTGGATCCTGCACTGAGATGGGGTGAGCCAGAGAGGGCAATGATGAGGTGGGGACAGAGTGACGCTTTTGAGGCCTTTAAGACCAAAGTTCCCTCTCCTCAGCTGAGTTTCTGTCCTGACTGCCCTGTGCAGGAGTCTGCCTCAGCCTTGTATTTTCAGGCAGGCCTGATCCTCTTTATTCTCCACCAGCCAAATATATGAAATGGGGCTGAAAGTACTATGTTCTTGAGGAGACACACACTGAAAGCATGTCCCTCTTTGTCTGGTCCCAATGTACACCAGACCTGGCCCTTTTACTGTAGCCCATGGGAAAGGAGACTGATGCAGCGGAGGGGGTGGGTGTTCAGACTTGATACAGAGATAAGGAGAGACACAGCTGTTCCTGATAGGCAGTCCTCCTGTTGCACTGCTGGGAGCAGTTCTCTTTGGTGACACAGAGGTTTCAATTATTTGGAGGAAACTAGGAAACCCAAGGTCTGGGGCCAGGGCTGGTGTGTGTGTTGGGCCCTGTGGAGAAGGTTTTCTGGACTATGGTGGGTGATGTCCTAAGGGCCTGTTTTGGCTCAGACCTCAGTTGGGCAAAGGTTCAGAGACAGGGAAGGAGTTGACCTATATTGCATTTTTCCCATTTGCCCTGTCCCTCTGGGACCCTCTCACCCTCCCATTGCCCAAAGCTGACAGGCTGTGATCTGTTAGTTGCATGGCCCAGCTCCCTGCAGACGCCAGCACCAGACAGCAGAGTGACAGAAAAGCATGTGTAGATGCATTCAGTCTGACCCTCAGCTACTGTCCAGGACAAGTGCACGCACAGCAATAGGAGTGAGGGGCTTCCTGCCAGCATCAGGGCCCTGCCCCACCCCCCAAGCGGCCAGATCTCAGGTTAAGCTCCATCTATTCATTGTCCAGCCAGTTAATGTGTTAGGAGCACCTGTGGCTACTGTGTCTGCAGTCCAGAAACAGGGAGGCAGCAATGGGCAAACATGGGAGAGGGAGGAGGGCAGAGGACAGCCTCCCCAATGTGCCATTGTGCTGCTGCCTGCCAAGGGCTCAGGCACTCTGTGGAAATCATCCTGGCAGATGTTAGCAACTGCTAGGGAAGTGGGTGGGCCTGGCATGGAGTGGTGATGGGCTCCCGGAGCCCTTTGCAGTTCAGTGCTCCAAGCACCCTGGGGGCACATGGGCAGTATCAGTCTGGAGACCCTGCCATATCTTGGGAGGAACAAGTGAGGGCTGGTGGGTAACAGTGTGGAAATGCACACTAGACTCTGCCTCAACTCTTAGACTAAAGCCTCTTTGGCCTAAGTGTTCAAGGCCAGCCAAGAAGGCCTGCTCTGCCTGTGGAGAAAGTGCTGAGAGTAACCCACCCCTTGAAACCTTTCTCACATTGATGGCAGATGTCACTTCTGGCAAGAATAGTTCCAGCTAAGTTGTGTGTATGTGTGTGTAGGGGGTGAGGTGCATGTTTTGGCATCAAGGGGAAATCCAGAACAGAAGTTCTGACAGGTAGGGAGGGCTTGGAATCTGATCATGGACTTCACCTCTGTCGTATGGAAAAGGAGGGCAAGTCTACAGCTACTTACTACTCTGCCAGGGACTCCTACCCACAGTTTTCTAGAGACTACTTTTGGGGTCTGCTGTCTGCTGCCTCACTGTGCTACAGGTGAAACCTGGTAGGGCTTGGTGGAGGTCAGTGGGCTTCCTCCTTTTCACTAGGATTGAGGAATATTTTCCTTTGTGAATCTGTCTTCTAAAACACACCAGAACATGCTTTTTTCTGTAACTGCTGTGCTCAGAGTTTGTACGTGCTCTGGAGGTGTGTGTGTCTGTGAGGTCCCTGGGACCCTGTAGGTTAGGTTGTGAGGCCTTTGGGAATACATTCCAAGGCCTGGTGACACCTGTCTTTCTTGGCAGAAGTCTGGGCCATTTGTGAGGGGTCTAATAAGTGACCTTTGTGCCAGGAGGAACATTCTGAGGTTTGGTTTGAATACAAATAGTCAGAGGATCCACTTAGGAGATAATTAACCTGAGGAGGTAAGGGGGTCTGAACTTCTCCTGGAGCTCAGAGTAGGAGTCCTGACTCCCTGAGGCAGAGATAGCCCAATGCAAGCCGTAGGCCTGGGTACCCCAGCTTTGTGCAGCAGGAGTGGAGGACTCATTGGCTCAGCCAATCCTGCAGCTCTGACCCTCTGCAGAGTGGAGATAGGCAACTCACCTCTAGTCATCATTCTAAGTACAGTACCTTCAGAGGAGTCATCTAGAAGGAGCCTCCAGTCCTGCCTCTGCCGAGAAAGTTCCTCCAAATGGGGAGTTTGGGGCTTGCACTAATCTGGGACAGTGGATAATGACTGCGGGTGGGAAGTTCCTGGGGGCCCTAGCACTGCCTGCACACGAGAAGTCATTGCTAGGCTTTGGAGAGCTTTCCTGGATGGTAGAGGGGAATGTTTTCTAGCAAGGCCATCTGGGCACAGATTTCCTAGTACAATTGCCAACATCTGTCAAGGAGGATTTCTTCCTGAGGCTACCATGCACGGTTTCTAAACCTCTACCGCACCATGCAGCGAGGGATGTCAGATGCCAAGGCCCAATGACACCTGTCCACAGAGTACGCTTCAAGTGAGACTGAGGCTGTGCCTGTGCACATCACCAGAGGGGCACGTGGCTGAAAGCAGGCACTCAGTCATTAAAGACTTGCTGGAGTTTTCCTTTCTCCTTCTGAGTGTGCATGTGGGTTCCCTCAAACAATCCTTTTGGTTTCCTGATCGGAGGATGACACTTCAGGCTAAAGCAATGCATGTCCTAGCTTTCAGCTAGGTATGCAGCTGAGTTCAGTTTAGAAAAGAAATTCATAATTTGGGGAAGAATGAGGGTTCAATGCATGCCCCATGGGGTGCTCTGTGCCCTGGTGGCTGAGAGTGGGCTTGGCTGGGGTGGACAGCCTCAAGTCCATTCTGAGGCTCCAGGGGACAAGTGCTCCCGCCACTCTGAGCTCTGGGAAAGGTACTCTGGTGACAAGCACATTTGAAGGGCCTTCTTGAGGGTTGCCTTGGCTCCCAGGTAGCTGGGAAGGCTCAGGCATGTCCCTCCAGCCTTGGCATTTAACCTGATTTTCACCTGAAATGACTGATATAGTTTTCAGGGCCCGGAGGACGCGGAAGGTGCGTAAGGCTGAGACATTACCCAGGTCCACAAATTCAGTTGTGTATCTGTAACAAGGGAAATTCACACACGAGACAATGACAACACGCCAATGGAACACACGGTTGGGGTGGGGTAGGGGGAGAGACAGAGAGAGAGTCACTTGTAGTTGAGATCTGAGAGGCAAACCTGGGTGTCTTACCTGGGATAACTGAAATAGTTTTTAGAGCTCTCAGGACTCTGAAAGTTCGAAGAGCCGACAAATTGCCTAGCTTTATATTTTCTGATACATACCTGCAGAATCAAACCACAGTTATTGGGAATTACAAAGCAGAACCTCAGCCTGCCCTCCCGACCAGCCCTCATCCTTCTCCCTGTCCCACAGGGGTTTCTGGGGACAACCTGGGCCCTCCCTTGGGCTTTCTTCCTGACTTTGACACTCCTGACATGGAACTTCAGCCCGGAAGCCTCAAGGATGTCTCCACAGCAAGCTCCCAGGGAGCTCTCTCTGTGACGGTCCTACGACCAGCTGGTTCTAGGAGGTGACTCCTCTGTCCTGTTCTCCAAGCCACAGGGGACTGGGACCCAAAGCCACGTGGTGAGGTCTGAGGTTCGGGATGTATTAGTGTGGAAAGGGAGGTAAGATCAGAGGGGAGGGAGTTTCTGGTGCTAGTTTTGCTTCGCATTTTCTGCTGTTGGTCACCAGTGTGTACCCCAACCCAGGGGACCCTGAATTCCTGGTTAGAGACCACCATAGAGGAGTGGTTGGGTGTCTGAGGTCATCCCACTTGCTTCTTCCTACCATTAATCTCTCTGTGCAAGGATAGTCAGGAGACTGAAGTCCCAACAGTGGAGGTGGAATAGAGCTCATCAAAAAACAAAAAAACCCCCAAAAAACAGCCCCCAGGATGGAGACTGTAGAGGTGAAAGGGAGGATATCTTAATGTCTGCTCCTCAATGATTTTCAGGCAATGGTCAGCCTGGAAGAGGAAGGAGCAGCAGAACGAGGGTCCCCGGGGTCGTGCCAGCCCTCCCTCCACAGCGCCCACAAGCTCCTCCTTGGTCCCTTGGTGTCTTCCAGGGATGGCCCTGAGTCTCCACAGGAGTGACTTTGGAAGCAAGATACTCTCATTGGGGTCCGTCCTACGGGGGGCCAAGTGATGCTCAGCAGGCTAAGTGGCTGTGGGGGTCCAATCCAGAACAGGGACAGTTCCATCTCTGGCCTCTACAGGCATAGAGGCATCAAATTCTGAGAGACAGGAACCTGCCCAAGCTAAACGTGAAGACAGGCAGTGGTTGGGCCACGTGACCATAAGGATGTTTGAGACGTGGACACACAGTACAGGACAGTGGCAAAGTGATATTTAACCAAAGGCCTCACATTCATGGTGCTTGACATTTAGCAAAGGTGCCTGTTGTTTAACAAAGGACATCGAACTCAGCTCATCCGATATTTAACTGTGTGTCTGATCCAGGTGTCTGTTGATGTCAGGCCAGGAGCAGTCCTGCAAGGCTGGGCCAGTTTTGAGCCCACTTTCTTCACCATGCCACCTAGAGGACCTCCAGGTCCCTCCACTCTGCTCAGGGCTTCTGAATTCCTCTTTGGGCTGTGGGTGTCTATAGGAAAGGACTCAGCAGGCTGTCAAAGGACTCAGTGTCCTGGGGTCTGTGGGTCCAGTCTGGCCTGTCTCTGTGATGGGGTTGATACCAGTTTCCTCTTGCACCCAGGTCTGTCCATCTTCATGGGGCTCTGTGGATATGCTTGTGCTCTCCTTAGTCTGCAGACTACAGAAGGGGAGTCAGCAGATGTGTTCCCAGTGCTTCCTTCTACTGGCTACACCAGACCTGTTCTATGGTGTGGAGTCCACTCCCAGACTCACTTCAGTTTGTGAATTCCAATGCAGCAGTCGGATGTATCCCATCATCCACTGGGGAGCAGAAATCACCTCCCTTGTTCTGGCCTGTATACACTTGACACATGCTCATTCCCAACTTTTGCTAACTATTCCCTTCTCCTGGATGGCTTAGATCTCCAGACCCTTGTCCCACCTTCTTCTTTCAGTCTCCATCTAGACATGGTGCTGTGGCAGGGCTGTGAGGTTGAGCCTGGAATATTGCTGATGTTGTCATCTCACAGAAGTCATGGTCCCAGCCCATGACTGGGACCCCACTTCCTGTTACTGGTTTGCTGGATGTGGCCTGGCACAACAGTGCCCCTCACTCAGAATGGTTTCAAGGCTGTGTCCTCTGGTTGTGGGTAGTAAGTGGGGCACTGTGCAGATCACAGAGGGAAGCAACTGCTCTTGCTTCTCTCTGCCTGCCCCTCACAGGCCCAGTCTCTCCTCTGGTGTCTTCAGGGAAGAGCCTGCCTGTCCTCCCTTCAGGGTCCCCAGCACAGACAGCACTTGCCTTTCACTCACCATCTGCTTCCTTAGCAGCTGGTGCTAAGCACAGAGAAGCTAAGAACCCCAGGTAACAAGGATCTGGTGACAGATCCTGGCAGGTTGGCAAAGCAAGTGCTGGGAGCAGGAGTGGGGCTGGTGGTCCTGTTTGTATGGAACAACTGTAGTTTGGAGGAAGTCTTGTAGGAGCCTGGACTGAGGGCACGATGGCTCTGGGTTCATGTCTGTGACGTGGTGAGATGCTGGCTGTTTGAACCTACCCAGAATTTGGCATCTGCTGCCTCCCATATTGGGACCCCAGATCCCCACTGAGGTCCCTCCCTGGGACCCTGAACATGACAGGACAGGAGAGACCCTCTCATTGCACAGGGGTGGTGTGGGTGGGATACGGTGAGGCATAGGTAGAAGGCTGTCAAACCCCTCCTCCAAGACAGTCTATCTCTCTGTTGTGGCTGGTCAAAGGTGAACAGCTGGGTGAGAGTATGGGCCCTGGCACAAGAAGAGCAGAGGGTGGCAGGTGAGAATTCTACCCCAGCAAGCAGCCTCAGCATGGGGCAATGGGAGCCTTTTTGAGGGCTGAGAAACCATGAGAAGGGCAGATGCTGGCTTTCTTCATGCTTTCCCTTATCTTGAGACAGTGAGGCCCACGCTGTTAGCTACTGTGGAGACTGGTCCCCTCCTCTGCCCTCCCTCCTTCCCCTCCAGGTTTGGTTTCCATAACAACCCCAGAAGGTAGGAGGCTGTGCTAACTGGCAGGTAATGCCCAGCCAAGAGGGGGCACAGGAAGAGCTCTGGCTGGAGACTGCAAGCTGAGCCTGGCAGGCTTTTCAACACCCCTTTGGCAACCTCTAAATCAGGTAGGGTAGGGTAGCAGGCAGGCAGAAACCTGGCCTGAAACATCAGGTCTGGGACACCTCTCCCATCCATCTGTGGCAAGGAGCTGGGATACAGTTTTGTCCCAGCATTGCTGCTGATTCTCTACAGTTTTGGTGAAGTGATAAGTTCTCTTTGAGTCTCAGTTTCTCCATTGTAAAATGGAGAGTGGATGAGGAGTTTCTCTGAATTGAACTTTTCTGCCACCCAAGGCTCTTTTGGATCATCTCAGGAGCCCTGTGTTATTGAGCCATTTCATCTATAACAGGATGCATTTTAAAGGTAGTAATTGGCTTTCATAAAGCAGAATCGCTGTCAATCAAAGCTACAAGGGGCCAGACCGATCAAGGGCACAAAGCTGCAATTCCATTGGGTCCATGCAGTCTGCTGGGAAGTGAATATGCCATTTCTGTGAGAATCTTGGAAATGTGGTGATTATCTGAGCCTGAGGTCCTGTTTTGCTATGTCACTCCTGGCTCTAGCACAGAGTGAAGGCAGGCAGGGTTGGCAGGAAAGGCACACCTGCTCTGTGAATTCTGAGTGGAAGAAGTGGTTCCCATGTAATCTCATGGGGATTGGGAACAGGATTCCCCCATGAGACAGGACCAGAGACTTGCTAAGGGCCTGAGGTCACGTAGAGCATCACCCAGAGATGCTGACTGAGCTCATGCCAAAGCCTGGCCCAGGGTGATGCCTTTCCTTGAAGTCTGGGGGCCTCTCTGCGCTGACAATGCTGCAGACTCCAGGATGGGGAGGTAGGAGAGGCTCAGGCAATGGTGTCCCCTCTCCTGCCTGAAGCCCCTTGGCTCCTTGTGGATCACCGGTGCCCACCCCACAGGGTCTCCCAGATCAAGAGCACAGTCTGGCAATCATACTCTATCCTCAAGTCTGTGCAACATCCCTGCTCTGACACAGAGTTCTCCTCCTCTCAAACCTTAGACATACCTCCCCCTCTTTTCTCACTGATGATCCGGCTTCTTATTTCACATAGAAAATAGAAGCAATCAGAAGAGAGATTCCTTCTTCTCTCATCATCAACTCTATCAATCTACCTCCACCTCCACCTGAAATTCTGTTGTCCCCATGCTAAGGTCAGCACAGTACCTTGGCACTGGATTCACACTCCCTTGGGAAGCCCAAGAAATTTGTTCCTGCGTTGTGTCCCCTAGCCTATATCACCAAATCTCCTCTCTACTGGATCATTTCCATCAGCCTCTCTTCTTCAAAACTCATCCTTCAACTCATATTTCCCTCTGACCACCATACCATCTTCTACACTATTTTACAGAAACCCCATAAATGGATGTCTATACTTCCATGCCTCCTTCCCTCACCCCTGAACACTTTAACCAAGTGTGCATCCTCTCACTCCACTGGATTCTCTTGTCAAGGGCACCAAAGACCTTACCAAATTTAACAGTGCATCTGAGGTCATCACCTTCCTCATCCTCCTCCTGGCATGTTCCAAACCTGGACTGGCTTGCAGGATCCTCTCTCCTGGTTTTCTTTTCCCTCTCTGGCCAGGTCCCTCAAGTAACCTTTGCTCAGTCCCCTTCTTTCCTGACCTTAAGATGTTGGAGTGTCTCACAACATAGTCCATGGCCACATTCACTCCCAGGTGATTTCACCTGGTCTCCTGGTCTCCCAGTGGCTTCTAATTGACATGTCCCCCTTGGACTTTGTTCCTGAACTCCAGGCTGGAGTATTCTGTTGTCCACTCAGTATCTTACCCTGGATGCTTCCAAACTGGACTTTTGATTCCCTTCCTCTCTTAGCCGGTGCCTCCCTCCAATTCTTCATTTCAGCAAATGGTAACACTGTCCACCCAGTTGCTCCAACCCAAAACCTTCAAAATACATCCAGTCTAACTAGATCTCCCATTCACTACTTGGACTCTAATCCCAGCTGCTATCCACTCTCTGCAGCCTCCTAGCTGCTGTCTGTCTCCACCCTATCTCCTCTCCAATCTGTGGGCCACACATTCACTGGAGGTGGAATCTGTAGAATGTAAGTCAGGTCACCCCCAGTGCCTCCCATCACAGTGGAATCTTATCATGACCTACAAGGACAGTCGTGATGATCCATCCCCACCCACCACTCTACAACTTCATCTCCTACTGGTCTTTCCCTTGCTCATTCAGTTTCACCCAGGCCTAAATCTATACTAGATTTGGGGCAATGGTATTGTCTTTCTGAGCCTCAGTTTCCCCACCTGTAAAATAAGGGCTGGAATCAGTTCACAAACAGTGTACCTAGAAACAAGAGGATCTGACACATTTTCTAATCACTAGCTGGATAGGACTCCTCAGAGCAGGTCCATCAGAGACCAGCTTCCTCTTTGTCCTCTCTCCCCCACAGCATGGCTGAACTCAGGGGTTAAATAAGACTTTGCCATGAATAAGTAGATTCAGAACCCAAGAATCCTAGAGAGTGGGGCTGAACTAAGTCTCTGATTCCAACAAGCCCTACAGTGTCCCCTTTATAAGCAAGGACTTGTAAGAGCAGGAGGACCACCTTGCTAGCTCTCTGTGCTGAGGCGTGCAACTCAGTCCCGCACACAGTGGGTGCTCAGCTTGCAGATAAGGCTTTGATGGCTGAGTCTCTGATCAGGACTTCTGTATGATCAGCCCTCCTTGCTCAGTTGTCCCACCAAAACCCAGTACCTAATCTCTGAAACATCCGGGATGGAGTGCCTTTCCATGGAGCCCTCAATTATGGTCTCCTTGGAAAGGAAATGAGGCCTCGGTGGAGCTGCAGCAGGCCTGGGGCCACAGTCAGTTTTTGGTGGTTCCCTGTGCATCCTTGGCATCCAATTTCTTGTCAATAAAATAGGGCAAAGGAGTCCCCTCCAGGCCATCTCTCTGACTGGTGTGAAGGTCCACAGGATTGGCTCAGTGGCCAGGTGCTTTGAAATGTGCCAAATGCAGGGTCTCTGAATGGAGAGGGCATATGTGCTAGTTCACTTGGCACGGAGTCCTGGGGATGCCCAGTCACTTCTCCAGGCAATTTCATCATTAATCACCTTGGAAGCCAGGTCAATGCTCACAAGTGGGCCAGGGGTTTGGATCATCATATTGGTTTCTCCTGATGCAAAGGGCAGAACATGCTAAAGAAGACTCTTAATGATGTCCCATGAGCACAGGACTGCAGTGGGCTCCAAGTGAGCCGGAGACTTTGAGCACCGGTGGATACCTGAGCTACCGAACCTGCCTCTCTTCACCAGGATGAGCGAAGGCCTTTACACTGTCATTGTTCTGCCATATAAGCCAGGAGGGCTGTTTCCCAGCCTGGGTGCACAGCTGCATGTGGACCACAGCGGGGAAGCCCAGAAGGGGCCTGGAGGTGCAAACCCTCACCATGTGGCCCCTATGGCCCAGCATGGCACAACAAGCAAAATACTTACGCCATGACTATCACACTGAAGTCCAGCCAGTTCCAGGGGTCCCGAAGGAAGGTGAATGCATGCAGGCAAAAGCCACGAGCCAGAATCTTGACCAGAGACTCGAAGGTGTAGATGGCAGTAAAGGTGTACCTGGGGAGGAGAGGCAGGCAGGGATTCTCAGAGGCCAAAGCCTACAGGGTGGTTCACTAGGTTCCCCACATGGGACAAGCCCTGTGCAGCTTCCAGCACCAGGGGTGTTGCTCCCACACCAGGGCTGTCACAGCTGGCTCTCTGCAATGCCCTGGGGCAGTGTTGGAGCTGGGGACTGCAGCTTTGTTCTGAACATCAGGCTAACTAATCCATCTTCCCATTTGTATATTGAGTGCTTGTCAATGAACTCGCCGTGTTTTCTTTCTACCTATCCCCTCACCCCAGCACTAGGGGTACACGTGCACAGGCATATGGTGGCCACCAGGTCTGTACCATAGGACACCAGGGACAGGTGGAATCACTGCTTCTCACCCATGTGTGTGGGTTCAGCAGCTTACAATGGGAGCCAGGTCCATCCTCAGTTGCCTACAGGATAGGTGGGTCTAGCTATACGTCCTGGCTGGAAAGAGTGCTGATGTTCTAATACGTGAGGTTTGGTGGGTGGGGGTGAAGTGTTCTCTCAGGGACAACCTGAGGAATCCAAAATGCCTGGCTCCCATGGGACTGGGAAAGGACAACAACCCTGGTCTCAGAGCAGCTAGATGCAGCCCTGCCACAGGCAGAGCTGAGTGTCCTCATGTGAACATGGAGAACAACCTGGCAAACCACTTCAGTCTCCTGAAAACAGGAGCCGTGTGCAGTCAGGGCCTGTAAAGTCTGCTTAGAATCTGCAGTAAAGGTACTTTTGTTTAGGAAGAAAAGAGCAGAAGCAGTTTTTTAAAACCATGTGAACAGTTATAGGAGGCAGGACTTGGGAGGAAAAAGGTGGCAGAGTATAGCACTCAAGTGGGGATAGCCTGGCCTTTCCTGCTGCCATACCTCCTAGCTGCAGGACATCAGTTCCTCTTTAATGCTTAGTCTGGTCATCTGCTAAATGGGATTACACCTGCCTGAGGGCTAAAGAGGACAATGCTTATTGTTCTTATGATGGTGCCTTGTGTGTACTGTGTTCAATAAATTACTAGTGATATTTCAGAGCCGTCTCCAATGCCATCCATCCCCTTCAGAGGATGATAAGGAGAAACTTCTTACTCTGCCAACTCGGAGAGCTTCCTCCTCTGAGGGCAGGCACATGTGGCAGGACTTTGGAAAGGCAAAAGAGGGTAGTGACTGGGCCATGACATGTGAACTGGTTGAAGGTCACCCTCCAGTGGGTAGGTCTGGGGGCCTGGACACAGCCTTTAGGGCCCATGGCATGGAATGGAAAGGAAGGAACGGGGTCAGATGGAGGGGAGGCCCTGAAGATACTCACTCGACATACTTGGTCCAGGGCGGAGGGTCATGCTGGGCCATGAACACGCAGTTGGTCAGGATGGTACACATGATAAGCATGCTGAAGAGCGTGGCACAGGGGTCAAGGAAATTCATGTACGAGAGACCAGCAAAGACAGCACCATCAAGGGGCTTGCCCTGGGATTGTCACCACCAGGTCAGCAATGCCAGATCAGTGAAGGGGCTCCAAGGAGATACACAGGACTGTGACCCATCCATGCTGATCCCTCTATTGAGGAGGCTAGTCTCTGTCTCCTTCCAGGCACTTGCTGCTGGACCCCTGTCCTGCTCCCCAGCTTTTAGCAGGCACCAGACACCTGACACTACTTTTGGCAGTAGTTTCTGTAGGGTTGAGCATGGAAGGGAGAGGAAACCCCAGACTTTGGAGGATTTTACCCATAGTCAGGTAGGGACCCTGTTCCCAGTCCCATGGTGAGGGAGATGGGCATTTACCAACTGCTTCTTAGGATGGGTAAGGCCAGGAAGGACAGAGCCCCAAATTTCCTCCCTCAGTTCCAGGGGAGCAGCCCAGGGAGCTTTTGTCTAGGAGTGCTGTGTGGCCAAACAATTATGTATTTCATGGAGACTTGCTGATCCTGGGTGAGGCAGAAGACCACTTACCTGGCTGCTTCCTGCCCTTGCACCTGCCCTTCACTCCTGACCCCTGCCCTGTCTGGGAAACTCCTTCTTGTCCTTCAAGAGTCCCCTCGACAGAAGCCCCTGGCCCCAGAAAACTGCCCTGGCTCCTTGGCTATTTCTGTGTAGCACCTCCAATTTGTCAGTCACTGCTCTTTTAGCCATGGCTGCTCACTGAATGGCAAAGCCCATCTGTTTTCCCAACAAAAAGGACTCTCCAAATGCCAGGACTGTGTTCTGGGCATCCTTGTGGGATCTTGGTCTTGAATTGAGCTGCCCCAGGCCTTATCTACCCCCTGACTCTGGCTATGAGTCCTAGTACCCTAGCTGTACTTCAGGCTAGGCACAGCTCTGAATGACTTCTTCCAACCCCCGCCTGCCCCCTCCCCCCATAAGACTGAAGGAGCAAGGGACAGATGGTGGGCCTCATGGACCAAGGACACTGTGCTGCCCTCACAGACCCCCTCCCAACCTGACAGAACAGGCTGTGCCTTCCACTCCCTGTGGCTGCCCCCAGGCTCACAACACCACACCCCAGTCTCAGCCCCATGTGCACAGCTGCCAAACAGAGATTCCCACAGGTGCCCAGGAGCTGAAGTAATTGAGCCCCAGGGGTAGCCTCTTTCTTTCCTCCTTAGCACAGCCCCAGCCCCACTCACCTGACCAAGAGAACAGTGCTATGTGACCCTAGGCTGGTCCAGGCTGGCACTTCATGTTGATTGCCCTGGCTGGGAAGGAGCGAGGGGCTTTAAAGAATCCAGCCATGTGGATGCCCTTCCCACCTCCAGTCCTCCTTCTAGGGAATCCAGGCAATTAAGAAACCAGCCTCCCGTTCATAATTAATTCTCCAATTTCTCATTTGAGATGACAAGAGGCCAGGCTTTGGGAATCCCCCTTAGTCAGATCAGGGCTGCTCAGCTTTAGTGCCTTGGCCCTGGAAGCCCTTGGTTTCTCCCTATCCAGAGGGCAGGCACTGCAATCCCTCCCTCAGGGTGGCATCCACAAGCCCTCTGTCTGTGAGGGTCTCCATGGCCAAGCCTAGTTCCCTGTCCAGCTGTGAGTGATGGATCAGACCGTTATCTCAGGACCCCTTCTCCCTCACACACACTAGGCTTCCCTCACTGGGCAGAGAATTAGCAAGTCCCTCACCCAGCTTTTGTCCATCCCACAGGCTTACTGCTAAACCATCTGCTGAGGACCCCAGATGGTTCTTGAAATGTGCAAGTAATGGTGGCCTCTTAGTGTCATTAAATATTTGTTGAGCCCCTCCAAGGAGTCAGCTCTGCTGTGTGTGTCCATGAACAAATCTGATTCAACAACCCTGTTAAGTGGGTGGGGACGTCACCTCCATTTGGAGGTGAGAAAACCCGAGGCAAAGAAGTGAAGTTGAAGGTCACTGAAGTAGGCAGAATAACACTCCCAAGATGATCACTTCTGAATCCCTGGCAACTGAATGCTGATTTGTAAGACAAAAGGGACTCTGAGGCTGTGATTAAATCAAGGGTGTTGAGATAGGAGGGCACCCTGGATTAGCCAGGTAGACCTAATGCAATCACATGCCCTCATGACAGAAGGACTGGGAAGTCAGAGCTTGTGTGTGAGGAGGACATGACTATTGCTGGTTTGAAGATGGAAGAGGGTCATGGGCTAAGGAGTGTGAATAGCCTCCAGAACTGGGAAAAGCCTAGAAGACAGGTTCTCCCCTAGGGCCTCTAAGAAGGAACTCAGCCCTCCTGATTTTAGCCCAATGAAAGCCTCAGACTTGGAAGATGATGAATGTGTACTGTTTTAAGCCTCTGAGTCTTTGGTAACTTGTTTCAACAGCAACAGGAAACTGCTACAAGTACAAAACTGATAGACGTAGAGCCAGCCCTGAGCCCCCCAGCTGTCCTGACCCTCATCCCTGTGTAGGCCTCACTCCCAGTCCTCGCTATATCAGCTCTGCATGAGGATGTCAGGTGCCACCTTGTCCATTATCCTGCTCCAGACTAGAGGGCCTGCACGAGTCACACTGCTTCAGCCCTCACCTGGCCTCTACCACCCATGGGGCAGTATAAAAACCAAACTAGCTGAAAGATTCCACTAAAGTGAGGAGACTGCCACACAGGAGGGGAAAGACAGGCATGGGTCATATTTTGAAGAGCAAACCTCACCTGAGCAGGGGTGCCTGGCCCTATGTGGGAGAGAGCAGAGCCATGTCTCTGAAATGCTCCAAAATGGGAGGCTATGGGAAACTGGATGGGCCTCCACCTGGGCTGGGCAGGAGGGCTTCCCAGAGGAGGTATTTAGACAGGCTGGCCAGGGCTCCCCCAGCAGTCAGTCATCCCTGCTAGCCCTGATGAAGCAGTGTGGACTGAGGGCTCTAAGACCCCTCTCCGCAGAGCCAGGTGCTTCTCGTGCTGGATGAACCAGACACAGCAGAGACTGCCACAGAAGGTGGCAGTGTGGACAGGCTGCCTTGGACTGGAGGACTGGGCTGAACACAGAGGTGGGAAAACTCTCTAACATCGAGACTCAGGGACAAGCCAGGGCACACAGCCTGCTCCATGGTGGGCAGTGGTAGCAGCTGTTTGTCTGTCTTTTCCAGACCTGGTAATGGCTTAGGGTGAGGTAAAACAGCTTTTCTTCCCTCTGCCACTTGACAACTCAATGCTTGCTTGGCTTCCCTGACCTTGAGGATGGTGCTTACACCACTCTCACCCATTCCTCTGTGGGTGTGCATGTGTGTGATGTCTTCCTACCTAGACAGAACCCCTGGTCCACATGACTTGGCTCAAAGCACCCCAGGTCCCCCACAGAGCCCAGCACGTAGCCAATACCATACTGATGAGTCAACTGAATGCTGGGCTGGGGCACACCTGTTTGCACTGCTGCTAATTTCAGGCCGACAATCAAGCTGGTCCTCCGTGTGGGCGGAGGCAAAGGCCAGCTCTCTAGGCCTGAGCTCAGCAAGAACATCTTCAATGCTGTTGGTCCATAGTCCCAGACACCCGGGCCCAGCCTCATGACCAGAATGCTTGTGCGGGCCATGGGGAATGCCTGAACTTGGGCTGTTTAAGTCTCCAGATGCCAGGGAGCCTGAACAATTCCAAAGAGAAGGGAATTAGCCATGGGGGTATTGTCATGAATTTGTGCAATTAAATGAGCACTGCCCATTTCAATCTGATGGAGAAATGTGGGAGGGCTTTGTGAGCAGATCCTGGGCACCCAGGAAGGCAAATGCTTCTTGGCATGAATGTGCAGACTTTCTGAATGTGACTGCAGTGGAATTTGGAGTTCTGTTGGTTTCTTTTATTTAATCCCGGCAGGAACACATTCTGCAGGATTATAACAAAAAAATAGAAAAAAATAATTCTACATGCCCATATTTACTTTTCCAGCAACTTCCCAGGGATGCCCTGCAAGCCTGGAACAAGGAGCAAAGCCAAACGGGATGGTGGTGCCTCTGCTAGCCCATCACTCTGGACTCCTAGCTTGTCACAGGAGACCAGAGTTTCTCACCAGGCTGCATTCCTGCCCCATTTTAAGTCTGTCTTTGTTCCACCTTCCCCTTTCCAAAGGGCCTAGCACAGAACCAAGCACATGCTGGCACTTAGTAGATGTTTGAATGGATGTAAAAATTTAAGCAAAGTGAAAGTTCACAATGCAAAACATAAACTCTTCTTATTAGAAATGCATTGTGAGCTGAGTTGTGGCACATACCTGTGATCCCAGCACTTGGGAGTTGGAAGAGGGAGAATGGAGAGTTCCAGTCCAGCCTGGCCTACATAGTCTTAAAAAATAAAACAAGACAGGACAAAAACAAACAGAAATGCACTGTGACTGATAAAGGGCACAGGGTTTCTTGTCGGTTTGATAAAAATCTTTTAGAAGTAGATAGTGGTGATTTTTGAATAAATTTTGAATATACTAGAAACCACAGGCCTGGTGGCACACACCCATAATCCCAGCTACTTGGTAGAGATCAGGAAGATAATGGTTCAAGGTCACCCCAAGCAAAAAGTCATTGAGACACCATCTCACCAACAAGCAAGGAGTGGTGGTACATGCCTATAATCCAAGCTATGGAGAGGCATATGTAGGAGAATCACTGTTCACACCTGGCCCCTGGCAAAAATTCAAGACCCTATCCAAAAAATAACTAAAGCAAGTAAGGATTGGGAGGTATGGCTCAAGTGATAGAGTGCCTAGCAAGTGGGAATCCCTGAGTTCAAAGCCCAGTACTATCAACAGCAACAACAAAATCCTCTACCAATTTGTGCACTTTAAAATTTTTTGACATGTACCTCAATTTTTGAAGTATACCTCAATTAAAAAAAAAAAAAAAAAGGAGACATGGACAGCTTGTAGATTCCTAGGCCTTACACTGGCCATTCTGGTCTGGAAAGCCCTAAGAATTTGCCTTTTAAGCAAATGCCTGAGGACTTTGCTAAAAAGCAGTTTCCGGGGGTGGGGAGGAGGAAATCCCTCCTACAGAATCCTGGCGATGCCCGTGGCACTGAAACTCATCCAAGGCTCCAGATTGCTGAGGGGCTGGTCCCAAACCCCAGCAGTCTCCTGCCTTCCTCTCCCAGTGCTGCCAAGCCCACTAGGTGGCACTGTCAAGGACCAAAACCAGCTCCTATCCCCAGACAATGCAGTGCCAAGGCAGCCAGTAGGAGCCTAGCATTGGGTTCCCTGATGCTGATCCACCCTAAGCCCACTCCCTGCAGCTGCCCTGGGCGAGAGGAAAGCTGGCCAGCTCACAGCCCTCAGAGCCGAACCTCCCAGGTGGAACCAGTAACTCACAGCCTTAGAGCCACTGCTAAATGGCCTCTCTGGCTGACTGGGAAATCAAGTGCTCCCACTGCCTCCCTCACCCATCTGCCTTCCTGGCCTCTCATTTGCCCCCTGCCCCAGCCCAGTGCCTAGCAGGAGCCCTGAGACCGAGGCTGCATCCCTGGGGGGTTTCTGTGGCTGCCAAACAGATCTGGGTTGGTTAGATACCTGAAGGAGAAGCCCCAGGTGAGCACAGAGGATGCTTTCAGGCAGGCCACGCCCTTGGAGTGAGGCCTGAGATGGCTCAGAGCAGAAAGAAGCCTGCCTTTTCTCCTGTTGGTGATCTTCTCAACAGGCTATCACCACACTCTAGCCCCAGTGACAACTATTTGTGTAGCTGCTTTATTACTCTTAGGGGTCTGTAAACTTCCCCAGGAGGAATGCCCATGCAGAGCAGGGGGCTGCATAGACCTTGAGGGGTTCTGGCATTCAGAGCCCCACAGCTCTGATTAACAGAGCCTGCATGTGTACCCTCACCTTGACCAGTGGCTATAGGAAGGGCTGCCCAGGCCCTCAGTAAACTGCCTCTGCCTCTGCAGCCCACCCCACCCGAGTCTGAGGTTCCATCTGTGGGGCCCCTTCTCTGAAGCCCAGGGAAGAGATGTGACGCCTTATACCATGTGTCCTGAATGAGGCCCTCTCAGGCCTGAAGTCAGTTTGGGCACCTCATCCCCCTGCATTGCTCCACTAGCTCTACACAGCCTGGAGCTTTTTTTAAGCTGTGGTTTATATAATTGAATGCTAACCAGAGTTCTTTGAGATGTTCTGAAACTGCAAACATTTTGTCAACACCTAGTCCAAAAGCAAGTGTTGCCTCCCTGGAAAGATGCCCACGTGAGGATAAACTGGAGGCCTCTTTACTGGGAAATGGCTTCTCCCTGGCTGAGCCCTGACAACCAGCTTGAAGGTCCCCACAAGTGGGTAGGGAGGTGGAAGGCCTAGGGCCATGGAGGGTGGGTGTGCACTAAAGCTATCAGAGGCAGGGGAATGCTGACAGCCTCATTACGTCTGGAATCCTACCGTTTGGCTTCTAGGCTTTTGAAGTATCAGAAGGGGGTTTCTCAAACTTTCTTGCACCCATGAATCCCCAGGGACCTTATTAAAATGCAGGTGCTGACTCGGCAGGTCTAGGGTAGGCTAGCTGGCTCTATCTTTCCAGCCAGCTCCCAGGTGATGACCATGCAGCTGTACCAGGAGCAACTGGGACTCAGCACCTTTGCCCTTAACAACGATGGAGATAGGTGGGGGCGGTACTCTTGTGCACACCCCCAGGTGAAGCCCCCAAACATCCAGCAAAGATTAATTGCAAAGGATATGAATGAACCAGAATCTTCACGGCTGCTCTGCGGACAGGGTGGAAGGGACTAAGGACATACAAGGCATTGGTAGCACTGAACCGGAAGATGGTCTTGCCTTTATTCAGCACGATGAAGGTCTGTGGACAGGGAGAAGCGTTAGGTCAGAGATGGCAGCTCTAGACCCTGTGAAAAGAGGCTCAGAGCCCTAGGACCAGGGCTCAAGGATGGGGAGTGAGGAGAGGGAGTGAGAGAGGGTAGAAGGGGGAGCAGCTAGCATACCCAGCAGGTCACTGCTTTGCCCATAGGTGAGGTAGGGGAGGCCAGGCTGAAATTTAGTTTACTTTTAAAATTAGCCCCAACAAGAAGGGAACTTTTATAGGCTACGTCCAGCTGCCACAACAGCAGAGGCCTAGAAGATGCACCGATGCCTCCTCCTTCCCTTCTCCCTTAGATATCCCCCTTCATACTGCCTGTCTTCCCCAACAAAGCCCTTTGAGAGCAATGGTATGGCTGGGGGCCAGGTCAGCAGGGAAGACTTACCAGGGTGAGAGGGAAGGAAGAGGAAAGTACAGAACTGTCCTGGGAGACCTTCCCTGGGACTCTGTCTCCTGGAGCCCAGGCAAATGCCAGTCCCCCTCTCAGAGGAGACAACCTAGTGTCTCTTTCTAGGGAATCATGAGCAGCCCAAGACGGAATCCCTCCCTTGGCCTACAAGGGCTTAATGGGGCATGGGACAGTGGGTGCTGGAGGCTGAGTACAAGCTCATCATGTGGGTGTTGGGGCCAAAATCAGCCCTCAAGGACAGCAGTCCTTCCTCACTTGTCCAGGCACATGCAGGCACAGCTCTCCAAGAGCTGAGCTGGTGGAGCAAGGCTATATTTAGTCTGGAATGGGGAGGCAAGTTGACCGATGGACTAGAGCCGAAAGTTCTGTGTGGTGTCTCCATTGGTCTGTGGCCTGCAGGCAGCATGGCCAGAGGTCAAAGGGGAAGACAGGAGGTAAGAGGCCAGAACACAGCTGGAGCCACTGTCCAAGCATTCCTAGACATGGGGACAGAAAGAAGGTGTCCCTAACTCTTCCCAGCCCTAAAAGCCCAACTCAGCCCTAACTCCATTCTTGGTTAGGTCCACCTGCTGTGTGTGACCCCTGCCTATCCTAGCTGACTCCAACCTAATGACCACCCATCTTTTCACCATGGCCTTGACTCACTAACTCCAATTCTTTCTGCCAGCTCTGACCAGCCATGACCTAGACCCTCCCTCTCTGTCTGCGTTCACCTTTCACTTAATAACTCTGATACCAACTATGCTCATTCCCAACCTCAATTCCACTCGAGTCACTTGAACTGGAGGACAGTTTGTCTGGAAGTCTGCAAGCAGGACCAGGTTCAAGGTTTCCTCTCCTGCTTGCTTATATAGACTGGGGGTGGGGGTGTTTTCCTTCACACCCACATCTGCTCACACATGCCTTTGTGCACACACCCCCTCAGGCTTTCAGTCTCTAAAACACAGTCTCACACCACAGTCACACACCTAGGACTTGGTGACACACACACTCACACCTGCCACATGCTCACACACAGGTGCACTCGTGTTGACCACATGTGCCCTGCCTTCCCCTCAGTGCATGTGGCTGACAACAGTAACATGAGGAAGGCCACTGGCCTTCCTGGCACCCACTGAAGAAAGGTCTTCCCCCAGATTCATGCTCCAGCAGTAGCCCAGAAATGTGGGTGGGGTGGCCAGACTAAGCCTCTGTGGAAGCCCGTGTGCTATGACTGGCTGGGTACAAGGTCCTGACGTGGTCCTGACAGAGGAGGCCAGGCCAGGAAATCTAGACTGGGACTGGGGAGCTTACCTCTTGGGTAGAAGCCATGCTGGGAGGACACCTGTCACCCAGCCCTTATAGACAAAAGCCACTTCCTCTTCCTACCCACAAGAGGGACAATGACAAAACAAGTCCTCCCCCCACACTATGCCCTCAGCAGTCGCAGAGTCCTTTACCCCTCTCAGGCTTTCTTCATGGTCCTGTGGCAGCCTGAGCTAGCTGACTCTGCCAATGCCTGGCTGGAGGGATGGGGTAGAGCACACACTGTCCTTACTTAGGAGAGGGGACCACACGCTATGCCCTAGGGCCCAATCTGGATTCGTAGCAGGACTCAGGGCTTCATTCCAATTCATACACATACCTTGTGGCAGGGAGGGGCCTTCCAAAGCGGATCATCCAACTACAGGGAATTCCCAAAGAATATCACAAGGAGACAAGATTTCAGCACAGGCTGCTCTCTTTCTTTCATAGCCCCAAGCCAGCAGCTCAGCTGCAAGATTTCTGCCCCTTTTCCAGAACTCCAAAATTAAGGTGAGTGTAATTCAGACCACTGGTGGATCACTCCCCAAAGCCCAGGTAGCCTGCCCCCCCCACAGAGCCTCCCTATCTGCTGCCTTACAAACAGCACAGAAGGGGAGGGGCAGCAGTCACCTTTTGGGTGCTATAGAAGGGGTCCAGGTCCTCCAGGGGCTCCCCGATGAGCTCTCGGGGTGGGTTGCCATAGAGATCTGGCAGCTTTTTGGAGGCCTGCAGGTCCAGCTGGGGCCTGAGAGCCTCCTCCTCGGGCAGCCCCTCGTGGCTCTCTTGTGGCGTGGCCGAGCCTCGGGCTTGCTTCTCTGCCACGCGCTTCTCGATGGCTGCCAGGGACTCCCGTGTGAACCTTCGGAAGCTGCTGGTGCCCCGAGGTAACAGGAAGTTTGCCATCTTCTCATCCTGCTTCTGGGGCACAGGCTCTCCTCAGGCTGCCTGGGGGAAACTGGAAGACAGACATGGACATGATGGCTAGGGGGCCAGGACAGAGGTCAGGTGGCCAGACCTGTGAGGAGGGACTGTGCGGATGGAGGGAAGAACATGGTTTGCAAAGATACTCAGGACCGCTGACTGCCAACCACTGCACCTGCTTGACAGTGGCTGGGGTCAGCCCAAGCCCTTCAGGCTGTGTGAGAGGGAGTGAAGACTGGCAGAGAGGTCGCTCGCCCTCCCCATCCTAATAAGCCTGACTGAATATCAGTGGGCAAGAGCAATTGTCATTGCAGTACCTCCATCTTGCCCAGTCAGCACAAAAGGAGTCCCTTGCACCCTCTGGCCCAATGGTCCTCATTTGAGACACTCCCACAACCCCCAGGCTGAGGAAGTATGCTCCATGGGGCTGGGATGAGACCTGTCATTTTTTAATCCTGGATTCCTGGCAGAGCAGGTCCTGAGCTAAGGAATAAGTGAATGGAGAACCGTGGGTGGGCAGTCAGGGTATCAGAAGGGAGCAGTGCCCGCCCCTCCTCTCCAGAGAAGAATTTCCAGCCTGAGTGTGTCCGGAGCCCACAGCACAATTTGACCATGTCGGGGGAGAGTGTACAGAATTCACCTAGGGCACCAGAGGTGGAAAACTGACGTGACATCTATGTTTGCCACAGGAAAACCCCGTGGGTTTTTGGAAATGGCTGGACAACAACTCTGGCTCTGTCATCCACATGTTGGTACCCTGGTCCACACAGCTGTGGTAGAGCCCCCACTAAGGATCTCAAAGGAATCCCCTTTGGGGTGTGGCATCACCCAGAGCTCATCTGATTCCAAAGATGGGAAATGCAGAGGGAGCACCTCTGGCTTCTCCTCACTCCCCTCATCCCAAATGTGAACAAACAAATGCCAGTCCCAACGGACAGCAGAACGGGGAAAATGGTGACCGCTACTGACTAGGACATCCAGCCAGCACATGGATCTGATGTCAAATCGGGAGAATGTAGCCCCTGATGGCCACAAACAATCCAGAACCTGGTGTGAACACACTCTGCCTATGACAGCGAGGCAGAGGAATGTGCTCCTGATGGCCACCAAAACAGGATATGGTCAGAGGGCTCTTGACTGAGACACCAAGCCAGGAGGCTGCACAGTTAATTACCACATCAAACCCTGGAATGGCTGGGCATCAGCTCAACAGGGCAGAGTGGACACCTGCTGGAGATGTCTGCCAGGACAGAATCCCTTCCTGTCAACCCAGGGTTTTGCCCTGATGTTATCCTCAAAGAGCGTCACCAATGACCTCCAGGAGCTGCTTTTGCCCCAGCCCTGCATGTGGTCAGTGAAGGCTCAGGCTTGAGCCCACCCTGAGCACTGTGGACTGAGGCACTTAGCCAAGTGGTGGGTGAACAGAGAATAAACACAACCTGGCCTGTCCTCAAAAGGGCTTCCCCGGAGAAGTGTAGCATGGGATGTGTGGAGGGAGGCAGGAAGACAGATCTCAGGATCTGTGCTTTTAGAGTCATTTCATCCTCTGCATCTTCTTCTTGTTTCATTCACATGTACTTAAAGGAGTGTCTTTAAGTACACTCCTTTTATTTTTAAAAATAGCAGGAAGTAGGTTCCCACTTCATAAAAGCACTTCCCTATCTACCTTCCATCTTTGAGTGAACAGAAAGACATCTGTAACACTTGTCACCAGATGTGAACAGTGAGGGGAATTTCAGTAATTTTAAACTTTCTTTGTACTTTTCTTTATTGCTTCAATTCATTATAATGAGTTGCAAACATAATAAAGTCATTATTCTTTTTATTTAAAAAATAAAGAGCTCAGCCTGGATGACTTCTTCCCCTTGCAGGGCAACCCTCTCCACTGTGAGCAATCACTAGTTCCATAAATTGGGAAGCCACCCTGTTAGCTTGGAATTATTTGCTAAAAATACCATTTTCTGTTTCACTGTATCCATCTGTGTCCATATGCCTGCAAGTGCTCTGGAGACGTGTACACTCATGGACGTGCAAAGCCTTACTGGCATACACATACATACACATACACACACACACACACACACACACACACACACACACAGGGAGAGGGGGGAGAGAGAGAGTGGAGAATGTGTGTGTGTGTATCTGTGTGTGTACAGGCCTGCACCTGCACATACACCTGTCCTCGTAAAAATGTTTGTAATTTGTATTGAAATAAAGGATTCATGCAGATAGGTGCACATAAATGTACAGGTGGATGAATTTCCACAAGCTGAACACACCTGGGAACCAGCACCCAGATGAAGAAAGAGATGGTTCCCAGCTCCTCTCTCCTGGGATCCTGTCCAAACACTAACTACCCTCCTTTGCCAAAGGCAGCCACTCTCCTGAATGCTGCAAGTACAGGTAGGTGAGTCTTGCCTGTCTACGTAGTTCAGGAGCTTTTAACCAACCACTTGGAGGGAATGGAAAGGATTTCGGGGAGAAATTATACCTCCTTCTAATTAACTCAAATTTAACAATCTCGTCATTTGGGAATGTAGGCAAAAAAGGCAGAAGTGTTAGCAGTACTTGGGACCAAAGGAAATTGCAGCTACTTCCCCATCTCATCACGGTGGCTGCTGGCATTGCAGACATTATTAATGGTCATCACTACTTCCAAATTACAGTTCTTAGACCTGCTGCTTGATCTTATTTAAAACATCAATAAAGAAGCACAAACACTACTCTGTTAAAAATTGGTTATTAAGTGTTCTGATACCTGGATTCAATACAACTGATTTCCTTTCAACCCTACATATTTTATTTTGTGTTGAAAAATGTGAGATGGGCTTCACCCAACTGATAGAGAAAGGTTAAGACCCTGTCTTGGTTTCTGCTTAGTTGCTAACCGGGGGTCCCCTCCTTTCCACCTCACTTTCCTTACCTGCGAAGTAAGGAAGGTGGACAAGGAGACCCCCAAAATCTCTTCTGGGATTCTCCAATGCTCTCACCATGATCCCCCTGCGATGGGTTTCAGTGGCTTCCATGGCTGCTCATTGACTCTGACTCACCTGGACATGGTATCATCTCTGGGCAGGAATGGAGAACAGCACTGAACGTTCTCCAAGAAGGGGAGAAGCCTGGCCTGGGGAACTCAGCCTGTCCTGCCCTTGGGCTTGAGAAATTCCATTCTGAGTCCTGCAGGGGCCCTGTAGGAGAGGCTGAGCAGCCCCAAGGATCCCCAGAGATGGGCAGAGACCAGAGGGGCAGGTGTCTGGGTTTATATGTCCAAGTACCCTCTCTAGTTCCCTGCATCCCAAGCCCTCATGATGGGGCCCTGGATCCCAAGAAGGGTCTATCCCACCTGTCCTCCCACAGAACACCCACACCCTTCGGGCCCTGGTTCCAAGGGAGCAGCTGAAACCAGAGTCCTGCTGAAGTTCCCTGCTCCCCAGCAGCCAGGCAGCCTCAGGTTCCAAAGTAAACCTGCCAAGAGTGTCCTTTGTCTCCGGCCTGTTCATGGTGGGCGGGCAGGATCTGTTTTCTCCCTTTTCTCCCACTGCTTGCACCTGGCTCTGGCCCTGCCCTTCCTTCAGCAGCTCAGGGCCCACGCCCTGCTGTACCCAGCCTGCTCTGGCTACAGAGTTTCCGGAATGCCAGAGTGAGGAGATCACAGAGGTGGTCTGAGGATCCTCTGGGCTTAGGCCAGACTATAGCCCTTAGGTCTGGGAGGCCCTAAAACACCTGAGCAGATCTCTATCTGACAGCTCCTGAGTGCGGGGAGCCTGCGGTGGATGGATTTGATTTCAAGACCTGTCCCCTGTCCCCTAGACACCAGCCACACACTGCTACACTTGCCCAAGAAAAGTTTCTCCCTCCCTATATTGGCTTTTCCTTCAGCACCAACCTCACATCTACTTTCTAGGTCAGGCCAGCTTCCTGTTCTTCCAGCTGCATTCTGGGAGCCCCCACTCCATTCCTGCCCCATGTTCATTTCTCTGGGTTACTGGACACATCTGCCCCTAAGTCCCACTGGTTCTGCAGAGTTGGTGGAGTAAACTGTGAAGCCTCCTTTTCAAACTGGCTCCTCCTAACACCCTTTCTTTTGACTCTGACCACAAGCCCTCCAAACCCATCCAATTCTCCCACCTCCATCCCCAAGGCTATGGCCCTGGGACAGGACTCCTGAGCCCTGCTTGGACCACAGCCATGCCTGTCACCCTGCCTTCCTCTTTCCTTCCACCCCACTCTGTGACTTAGACATTCTTCTTTTTTTTTTTTTTGTAATACTGGGGCTTGAACTCAGAGCCTACACCTCGAGCCACTCCACCAGCCCTTTTTTGTGATGGGTTTTTTTGAGATAGGGTCTTGCAAACTATTTGCCTGGGCTGGCATCAAACCGGATCCTGCTGATCTCTGCCTTCTAAATAAGGAGCCACTGGCACCCGGCTAGACATTCTCAAACACTGTCCACATCCTCTATGATGGCAGCCACCTCCTGCTCCCCTCATTACCTGCCTCCCCCAGGGCTCTTCTGATGGCCCACCCACCCATGCTGTACTCCTTCCTCTATACCACACCCAGCCCTTGCCCATTTTTGGTCTCAGCTGGTCACTGACAGTGTCTGGAATGAGTCTGGTCTCCCCAAGCCAGCCTAAATACCTTTTTTACAGCAGGGATAGGAGCCCCCTCTAACCTGCTGGACAACGGGCTGGAGATATGTGTGTGGTGGAGGGAGGACTGGCCCTCTTGAGGCTTCCTGAACACATGGGGCACACATGTGTGAACGAACAGTGCCATGACCTGGAATATGCAGCCTGGCAGCCCAGGGTACATGTGAATGCTGCCTGGGGTGGGGACTGACATGGGATGATTAACTTGTCTGGGTATGCATGGGCCTGCCAGTTTTAACAGTGAAAACCCCAAATCCCAGGACACTCACAGTTCTGGACAAACCAGCATGGCTGGTCAGCTCTGGAGTGAGGAAGAAGCTGAACTCAGTCTTCCAACTCCTTGCAGCTCCTCCCTGCCCACTTCAATCCCTGACTGATCCTGAAGGCAGGCACACTCCAGCCTCCTGAGTCACCGCTGGCATTTTGGTCTCCTTGGAATCGGAGCCTCTGGAACCCAGCATACAAAGAATATTCTTTGCCATGTAAATTTATGCACAGTGCTCTGTGGAAGTGGCCCCCAAGCTTCCTAGAAAATCTCTTGCCAGTTTCCTCTGCTCTGTGCTCTTCTCTCCTGCCTGGCAGTTGGTTGACTTCGGGGTGGAGTACCCACTACCTTGGCATACAGTCCCACCTGCCCTAGTCTTTACCAGCCCAGTGGTGGTTTCCTTCTGTCTGTACTGGATCCCAAAGCAGAGGCTCACAGAGAGGATGTGGGTACCCCTGAAGCAGCGGTTCATGCCCCAGAGGGGGAAGTCAGGGCATCTGTGCCTCCTTGAGCATCCCCTAGTCACACTTCACCTGAGAGCACGGGACCCTGCTCTCCGCTCAGGCTGACAGGACATGCTAAGAAGATGGGTGCTTCTGGGCTGACCACACCAGAGACAGGAGGGTGGAGGAGAGAAGTCTGACAAGTTGGAACTTCACTCCACTCATCCACTGGAACCCACACAATGACATGAAAACTAGGGAGCTTGCTCATGCTGGGTCTCATTCCCCAAGATGCCCCATGAGAACTTGTAGCCCTTGCATGCACCAGGCTACTTCAGTTCTTCTTTGAGGAGAACAAGCTAATAAACACCTCTACTCAGACTCATTTCATTAACTGAAAGATTCAGTCAACGTTTAATTAGCATCCACTGTGTACATGGTCCTACAAGTGACTTCATAGAATACTTTTCTTCCCAAACTGATGGGTCCCAAATCAACAGGTGTTGAAGAAACGAAGAAGCCATCAGCAGAGACACCATGCTGACTAGCAAGGACATTTTCTACACAAACTTGTTAAGACTAACAAAGAGGAAATGCCTTGGGCCAAAGAGGCCGCCCCTCTTATATCCATCTGGCCCTTCTCTTCTGGTCTTCTCATTTCCCCCACTTGGAGATTTCCTGTTCTAATTAGGGAAGAGGAAGTGGTTAGGGCTGTGGCTTGGAAACCAGCTTGTCCACATGAACCTGAGCCCTGGCCCACCACTCACCATGTGTCCTTGGGGGAAGTTACTTGATGTTTCTCCAGTTCAGTTTTCCCATCTGTAAATGGGGTCAGTAACAGTATACCTGTTTCCCAGGGTTGTTGTGAAGCATAAATGTATTGATACTTTTCAAGCTTGGCACATAGCACGTATACAGTGATTATCCATTGCTATTATCATTGTGATTATGGCTGTCATTGCAATCACGCATCACTAATAACAAGGACATGTTCTGAGAAATACGCAATTAGGCAATTTTGTTCTTGCGTGAAGATCATAGAGTGTATTTACCTAGACAACAGTGTAGGTCAATCATTTGATGTGGCCTCTTTTTTCTCTCTTTCTTTCTCCCTTTCTTCCTTCCTCTCTCCCTTTCTTTCTTGTGCTGGGGATTCAGGGTCTTGCTCATGCTAAGCATATGCTCTACCACTGAGCAACACTCCCAGGCCCAAAACTCAATGTGGTTCTTGATGCAGTCAAGAGAGGTGATAAAGTTGGGCAGAGTGGCTCAAGCCTATAATCCTAGCTACTTCAAAGCTGTGATCAGGAGGATTTGTGGATTGAGGCCAGCCTGGTCAAAACAGTTATCGAGACTCCATCTCAGCCAATAAAAAGCTGGGCATGGTGGCACATCTGTCATCCCAGGTACAGCAGGAGTCATAAATAGGAGGATTGAAGTCCAGGCCAGCCTGGGCATAAATGCAAGACCCTATTCAAAATATACCTTCAGCAAACAGGGGGGTGTGGTTCAAGTGGTAGAGCACCTGCCTAGCAGACACAAGGTCCTGAGTTCAAACCCCAGTACTGCCAAAAAAAATGAAAAATTGAAAAAAAGAGAGGCGATAAGCATGAACCATGTGAGGCAGATGCCAGCATATCATGGCATATTTTGATAAACTTTTCTTTTATATAAGTAGGAGTGCACACTAAAATAATGATAAAACATAGCACAGCAAATACATAAACTGGCAACTTGGCTGTTTGCTATCAAGTTTGCGTGTAGCACCTAACACTCTATGTAACTGTATGAGCCATACTTTCAATGCCCTGCACACCACCATCGCTTGTGAGTAATATTTTACAATGGCTGCCACATTACTAGGTGATAGGTCGTTTGCAGCTCCCTTATAATCTCAGGGGCTCACAGGCTGCAGGCAGCCCATCCTTGATAGAAACATTGTTACCTGAGATGTAACTGCATTATTGGTCTCAGAGATCCAGGCAGAGTGCTTCCTTGCTTCCTTCCACACCAGCCCTCCCCTCCTGGCTCTTTCCTTCCCTATGTCCCTGGCACATGTGAATCCCCACAAGGGCGAGGCCCAGGCTAGTCAGGTGCCTATGAAGAGCCAGATGAATAAAAGAGTGAGTACTAGATCAACCTTCCTACTGCTCCCCTTCCCCTGCCTTTTTTCTGACCTCAGTTTCCCCAACTCTGAGCTAGGTGGACCATGGGCATCCCAGCAGTATCACATGCTCACTGGGAGCCCTGCCCAGCACTAAGCGCTGTTGTGGATCACCTTATTTCATCCTTGTAATCTCCTGGGAAGGGGGAGGGGAGCCTCCCTTCACAGGAAACCTGATGCTCAGAGAACTTGAAAGCCCCAGTGTGTTCAAGCCTAGCTACTGCACTCCATTCCTCCTACCACCAGGGCAGAGCACTGGAGGAAGGTGCAGGGTTTACCTCAGCTACCTGTCTGGATTAAGCTGAGTGGGGGAGAGCAGGAAGGTTGCCACTGGATCATCTAAGGCTGGTCCTCCCCCTGGAAGGCCCGCCTGACCTGTGCCCACGCCTGGGTAGATGCTCCCAGGGAGACCTGGCCGATTTCTGCCCATGCCCAGAGTCAGCACTTTCCCAACAGAAGCTATTCTCCAGCAGTTTTCTCTCCAGTTCTTATACCATCATCCAGGCAGCTGCTCTGGACTGTGGCTAGTGTGGATGGAGGTGTGGGTGTGCTGCTGTGAGCCCACCCTAATTCTGAGGGCTTAGTAGGAGATAAAGAATGCCAATTAATACATTAATAATTTTTAATATTGATTTCAAGTTAAGTAGATCTTTAACTTGATAATATGATTAACAAATTAATTTCACTTTGTTTTTACTTTTTTAAATGTAGCTGGTAGAAAAATCTAAAATTGCATATGTGACTTGAATGTGCAGCTGACACATTTCTGTCGGATGCCAGCGTGCTAGCTCACCAGAACCTAAACCAGAACAGAAGTCCACCTGCCTTGGGGCTGGGCCTCAGACTGGCCTCTGGGGTGGGGACGGGGACTTAGGTGGGTTGAAGGATGGTGTCTTGGCAGACCAGAAAGTGGCCGCCCTGGTTTCTGGCAGTGGCTGTGGGTGGTTGTGAAGGCTCAAGCCACAGGTTGGGCTGATGGGGTGAGGGGTGCGGGGCGGAAGAGGGGAGAGGGAGGGGTCTATAACATGTTTCCAACCAGCCCAGGCAATTATCTGTACAGACCCAGCTCTCTGCCTAACAAAGGCTCCATGGGGGTACCAGCTGGCACTCTGGCCTGAGCATTCAGGTCCTCGCTCCCAGATCAAAGGCACATTGACAAGTCCTTGCACCAGGGCTTCAGCTAAACGGCTCCCTGCAGGCCCCACTTCTTGGAGGCAGCAAAGCATTAACCCTGTGCAGTCCCCAGTGGTGAGAGGAGCTGCGGGAGTCCCAAAGGGGCTTTTCCTTCTGGAGTCTCCATCCTGCCGCCAGAGATCTTGAGAAGTCCTGCAGAATCACTTCAGCCCTCCTCTTAAGGCGAACATGCCCACCCCAGAAGCTGGGGATGCCCTCATTTACACACATTTGCATCTCATTTATTCCAACACCACGGCTGAAGCCGAGGCTAATTCAGATGGCAGGAAAACCCCACCCACTTTAGCTCTGCAGAAGTGATTCCCCAGGCAGGAATAAAAGGGGGTCTTTGAGACCAGGAATTCCCTCAAGGCTGGGGGTCAAAGGAGGAGCTGGCACCTCAGCTCCACCCCACCTCAGCCTCACCCCGTGTTTCCCAAGGACAAGCTGGTTTGGGAGTTTCATATGGGAACTCCAAGCCTGCCTTTTTCTCCTAGCTTCCTCCCTGCAAGAAGAATAGGGGCCCTGGAGGCCTGGTAGCTAGTGGCTCCTTCACTCCATCAACTGTTCAACAGTGACTGGGTGCCACTCCTGGGGAAATGTGTAATTCCCAGGATGCCAGGACCCCCTCCACAGGGTGCAGGGCACACAGCCCCTCTTCCTCAGGCCCAAGTTTTTCTTGTCAGGCCCCTTACTGGTCCATGCCCAGGGTATCTATAATGGGCTGAGTGGCACACTGCCCAGGTGCTGGTCTGAGGGGGGTGGGGAACCTGGATCATCAAACACTCTGCAGCTAGAGGCCCAGGGTTAGAGTCACCTAGCGGTGCATCCATCCCAGACCCCAGTCCATATGTCTACACCACACAGTACATATAACCAGGCCAGAAATATGCCCACTGGAGAGGGTCCCCCCCAAACACTCATGGCCCACAGGTGCTCACAAGACAGCCATCGGAATCCTGACTTTCTAGCCCTGTTCCTTCCAACTCATTTTTCTCAGTACCTGAGCTGAAAAAAAGCCTTCACAGGGTAACTGTGCACTGATGCCATGGCAACCAAGACATTTATAGAGCACCTACTGTGTACATCGAGGGAGACAGACATTCCTCCAGAGAAATCTGGAAGGCCACTCTCTGGGGTCTCTTATCACTCAGAGGGAGATAAACCAACCTACTAAGACACTAAATCTATGCCACAAATGTGTCCACGAACACTGTAACCAAATATGCAACCCTTTTTCCTCAATGCTCTTTTAAACTGAGGTATAACTAATACAAGAGAATGAACAGAGCGAAGGTGTACAGTTGGAGGAGTAACTTAAACCAATTAAGATAATTAAGAAAACATTCCCTTCACTCCTACAGTCCCCTCTGTCTTTTTCACTCAACTGCTTACTTTTGCCTGTTTTAGAACCTCACACAAACAGGTTTTTTTGTACCAGGCTGGTTTTGTTCAACATAATGTTTGTGAGATTCTTACTTCTCATTTGTTGGTGAGTGTCATCTAAGCTATCTGTGCAATGCACTGTGAACACAAGTGACCCTTCTGGGGACAAGTCCTTAATTGGATCATAAAAGGTGAGGACCAGAAGGGACCGGAAGTCCAGCTATCTCTTAAGGACGATAGGCCCCAAGGAATCTTTAGGGAGTTTTTTTTTTTTTTTTTTCCCTTTCCTTCTCTCAGACAGTTCCTGAAACAGAAGCACTGCAATTATCCATCTAATAGGCACAGACTCAGCAAGCAAGTGGGGGCTTTCCCTGGGTTTCCAGTGTTGCTGGCAACTAGCTGTCGCTTTATT
Source organism: Castor canadensis (assembly GCF_047511655.1). Classification (NCBI taxonomy): domain Eukaryota; kingdom Metazoa; phylum Chordata; class Mammalia; order Rodentia; family Castoridae; genus Castor; species Castor canadensis. The sequence continues at coordinate 40,481,285 of NC_133402.1, forward strand.
TAACTGGCAGTCTGGCTGCATCCGACCTAGCACAGTGGTGTGGTTGGCACTGCAAGCAACAGGCTGCTGGGTGCCTTTTTCCACTCAGGTCTGGCTGGAGTGGGCAGTCCTGTCCCACAGTCTTCCTCACACCACGTGGTGTCCCCTAGATGGATCCCCTCCCTGCCCCAGCAGGGAATCTGCCCAGAGGCAGGAGAGTTGGGCAGGGGCAGCTGCAGGCAGGCACCTTGGCTCTGAGGGGCTTGTCTGGGCCCCTTTCCTGCTTTTGTCCTGGTCAATGAGGCCGGGGCCTGGACAGCCAGGTAGGAAGTATTGATTGGGCAGCCCACAGTCTGATTCCCTGCCCCAGCTGTGTGTGTGTGTATGTGTGTGTGTGTGTGTGTGTGTGTGTGTGTGTGTGGTGTGTGTGGTGTGTGTGTGGTATGTAGTGTGTGGTGTGTGTGTGGTGTGTGATGTGTGATGTGTGGTGTGTGTGGTGTGGTGTGTGTGGTGTGTGGTGTGTGTGTGTGGTGTGTGTGGTGTGTGGTGTGTGATGTGTGGTGTGTGTGGTGTGTGTGTGTGTGTGTGGTATGTGATGTGTGTGTGTGTGATGTGTGGTGTGTGTGTGTGTGATGTGTGGTGTGTGTGTGTGTGATGTGTGGTGTGTGTGTGTGGTGTGGTGTGTGATGTGTGTGTGTGGTGTGTGTGGTGTGTGATGTGTGTGTGGTGTGTGTGATGTGTGGTGTGTGTGTGTGGTGTGTGATGTGTGGTGTGTGTGTGGTGTGTGTGTGTGATGTGTGTGTGGTGTGTGTGATGTGTGTGTGTGATGTGTGATGTGTGTGTGGTGTGTGTGATGTGTGGTGTGTGGTGTGTGTGGTGTGTGATGTGTGGTGTGTGTGTGTGGTGTGTGTGTGTGTGTGGTGTGTGATGTGTGTGTGTGTGATGTGTGGTGTGTGTGTGTGATGTGTGATGTGTGTGTGTGGTGTGTGTGTGTGGTGTGGTGTGTGATGTGTGGTGTTGATGTGTGTGATGTGTGGTGTGTGTGTGTAGTGTGGTGTGTGATGTGTGATGTGTGATGTGTGATGTGTGTGTGGTGTGTGGTGTGTGTGTGTGTGTGTGTGGTATGTGATGTGTGTGTGTGTGATGTGTGGTGTGTGTGTGTGTGATGTGTGATGTGTGATGTGTGTGTGTGGTGTGTGATGTGTGTGTGTGGTGTGTGGTGTGTGATGTGTGGTGTGTGTGTGATGTGTGATGTGTGTGTGTGTGATGTGTGGTGTGTGTGTGTGTGGTGTGTGTGTGTGGTGTGTGATGTGTGGTGTTCATGTGTGTGTGATGTGTGGTGTGTGTGTGGTGTGTGTGTGTGTGATGTGTGTGTGTGTGGTGTGTGATGTGTGGTGTGTGATGTGTGTGTGTGTGTGGTGTGTGTTTGTGTGGTGTGTGATGTGTGTGTGTGGTGTGTGGTGTGTGTGTGTGATGTGTGATGTGTGTGTGATGTGTGTGTGTGTGTGGTGTGTGTGTGTGTGGTGTGTGATGTGTGATGTGTGTGTGTGTGTGGTGTGTGTGTGTGGTGTTGATGTGTGTGTGTGATGTGTGTGTGTGTGTGATGTGTGTGTGTGGTGTGTGTGTGGTGTGGTGTGTGATGTGTGTGTGTGTGTGGTGTGTGATGTGTGTGTGTGGTGTGTGATGTGTGTGTGTGGTGTGTGGTGTGTGTGTGTGTGATGTGTGATGTGTGTGTGTGTGTGTGGTGTGTGTGTGTGTGGTGTGTGATGTGTGTGTGTGGTGTGTGTGTGTGTGGTGTGTGATGTGTGTGTGTGTGATGTGTGGTGTGTGATGTGTGTGTGTGGTGTGTGTGTGTGTGGTGTGTGATGTGTGTGTGTGTGATGTGTGGTGTGTGATGTGTGATGTGTGTGTGATGTGTGTGTGTGATGTGTGGTGTGTGATGTGTGATGTGTGTGTGTGATGTGTGGTGTGGTGTGGTGTGTGATGTGTGGTGTGTGTGTGTGTGCTGTGTGTGTGTGGTGTGGTGTGGTGTGTGATGTGTGGTGTGGTGTGTGTGTGTGTGATGTGTGGTGTGGTGTGGTGTGTGATGTGTGGTGTGGTGTGTGTGTGTGTGGTGTGTGTGTGTGTGTGTGTGCTGTGTGTGTGTGATGTGTGGTGTGTGTGTGTGGTGTTGGTGTGTGTGTGTGTGTGTGATGTGTGTGTGTGTGTGTGGTGTGGTGTGTGATGTGTGATGTGTGTGTGTGATGTGTGTGTGTGATGTGTGTGTGTGTGGTGTGTGTGTGTGTGGTGTGTGTGTGGTGTGTGTGTGATGTGTGTGGTGTGTGTGTGGTGTGGTGTGGTATGTGATGTGTGGTGTGTGTGGTGTGTGTGATGTGTGGTGTGTGTGTGTGTGGTGTGGTGTGTGTGTGTGGTGTGTGTGTGTGTGTGTGATGTGTGTGTGTGGTGTGTGTGGTGTGTGATGTGTGTGTGTGTGTGTGTGTGATGTGTGTGTGTGATGTGTGGTGTGGTGTGTGTGATGTGTGTGTGTGTGTGATGTGTGATGTGTGTGTGTGATGTGTGATGTGTGGTGTGTGTGTGTGTGGTGTTGATGTGTGTGTGATGTGTGTGTGTGTGTGTGTAAGGATGGGGGAAGAGGCGCATTAGCCTGAGAACTGCTTTGGTGCCTGAAGCCACATCACTGCTCCCTGCCCTGCTTTCTTTTGAAAACTGACTCTTGAGCTAGGTCCTCCCTTCACACAGGCCTTCTAGGAATCAATACCCTCCAGAAAGGAGCCTCTACTTGAGAGTCCGTTACCAGAAAGTGTGGGCTCTGCCTGCATCCCCAAGCGACCTTCAGCCTGTGGGGCACCCGCCCTGAGTGGGTAGGCGGAAAGCAGTGAAAGCCCTTGGTGATGAGGACAGATCTCCATCCATCCCAGTGGGTGAGGGGCTTGCCTGGGCCCACGAGCCTCAATAGCAGCTCCATCCTCCCCTCTGCTAATACTCCTGCGGGGCTAACTTTCCACTGCCGCCCTGGGAGATTTAATCAGAAGAGGAGAGAAAGGGCTCAAGCCTCAGAGCATAAACATTCTCTCCGACAACAGGCCTGGACACACAGCCTGATCCTGTGCCTTTCCAAATTCGTGTGTCCTCCACAATGGCTTCCAATCTCACCTCTTCCAAGCAGCCTTCCCTGGCTGCCCTGGGCTACACAGATCTCCCCCAGGGGAGGCCAAGCCCCCCCAACTTCCACCTTGCATTTCCCCTGTCCTGGGCAGCCCTCTTTCTGACTCGGGGTAAACTTGGAGGCCTGGAGTGTCTCGGTATCCCTGTCTGCCTTTTCAGAGTAGAAAACAGAGTAAGGGCTAGAGAAAAGACACCGAAAACTGTCCCATCAGTCCGTGGCTTCAGCAGCCATGCCTCCATTTTCTGTTGGGACTTGAGCACATCAGGTGCCCCACTGGGAAATGAAGTGGTTCGAGGAGCTTGGGTACCTGGCTCCCCAGCTTGCAGCTGTGACTCTGCAGGGAAGGGGTGAGACCAGGCCCAGCAGAGGAGGTGACACAAGTTTCAAAGAATCTATGTCCAATGTCCTTGGTGCCACAGTGCCCATCCTCACAAAGCCTGGTCCTTGGACTTCCTCCCTTATCTGGGGGTCCCACGTCCCAGGAATTGACATAGAATCTCTATAAATAGTGCCATTCCATATTGATCATCTTAAAAAGACACGGTATGTTCTAGGCTCACAGAGAGGAGAGTTATGTCTAAAAATAGTCTCGCTCCCAGGAACCACTGCCAGCCTGAGGCAAGTGGTGTAAGCTGTGCATAGCCGAAGGGACAGTCCACAGAGGGGTGGGGAGCACCAGTCCATTGCCATCCCGTACCCTTTGCTCCACTACAGCAGCCACCTCTGGAGCTTGTTTCTGCCTCAGGGCCTTTGCACTCACAGCTCCCTCTTCTGCATTTCCCCCCACATCTCAGGTTTAGTTCTTTCATGTCATTCAGGCCCCAGATCAGTCTCCTCAGAAGAGAAGTTCCTGGTTAGCCAGGCCAGAATTGCCACCTCTCTCTATCATGCTTCACATTTCCTTCACAGCACTACAATTATCTTCTGTATCTATTGTTCATGGGTGGCCAGTCTCTTTCCCCACTAGTATGAGCACTTCATGGAGCAGTTACTCTGTGTTAGACACCTTCTAGAACCTTCCATGGCACAAAGTGTCCTCTCCAGGTTGTCTAGGCTGAACTCTGCTTCAGAACTCTGTGTGAGGCCAGCCTAGGTTGGCAGAAGGCAGGGGATATCAGTCCCAGGTTCACCCCATAGTCGCTGCCCCCCACCCTCCCCCAAACACTGTCTAGCCTCTGTCCATAGGCAGCCCACTGGCTTGGTCTTCTCCTTTCTGTGCCTCTGTGGTTTAGCCAGGAGACTTACTCCAGTCCTGTCTTCTCCAAATTCTGTCACTCTGGACACCTGCTCCAAATGAGTTCATTTTGTCTCCTTGTCTTAGAAGACAGCTTTTGGAATACGCTTCTCTTTCCTCCCCTCTCACCCCAGCAGTCCCAAAACCATCACGCCTCCCCCACAGAGGTTCACAGGAAGACCCTTCACGCCACCTCCCTGACTGACCCGGTGGGCAGGTAACTATGCGTGTAACTCCCCATCCCCACATGGTTAAGCCACAGAGCTCTGACCCTCACTCTGGGGGAGAGGCACCTTCCCATCCATAGGCACCTGCCCAGAGATGCCAGGGATGCACTGTGACCCAATGCAATGCAAAGGGTTGTTCGAACACTGGTCTCTCCCTACAGCCCCTGCTGGACCCCACTCCTTGCCAGTTCCCCTCTCTCACCTCCCTCTTCAACCACCAAACCCTTCAACGCTCTCTCCACATGCTGTCTCCATGTCCTTACTTCCTCTCCCTCCTCAACCCACTCCAAACTGACTTGCATTCCCACCAAGTCACTCACTCACTCACCAAGAATCTGTCTGTTCACCAGCACATTCTGTGGGCGCTGAGAGGGGCGTTTATCTTGCCGAGGTCACCTGCACCCTGACTGTTGCTCAATCTTATGGGCACTTCTTTCTAAATTATTCATTCTTGTTCATCTACCTATGAACTTCCCAGAAGGGAGTCCCCTCCCCAGGACCCACACTCCCCCTCCCAGCCTTCCTCACACAGTTCTGCCTCGAGACTCAACCCTCTTCCCTCTCTTCCTCTCCACCACGTCAGGGTCACCTGGCTGCATTCAGAACCACTGCTGTCCAAGCTCTACCCACAGCCAAGGGATCAGCACGTCTAGGGGTGGAGCCTGCACACGGAGTTTTTATGTAAAGCTCTCCAAGTGGTGTTGATGTCACCAAGTTTGAGAATCATGGGTTTGCAGTGGCTACTGAATCCAGTTCCCACCTCCAGCCCTGATCTCTTCCTGGAGGAATGCACTTCCTTCCTGGGTCCTTCTCCCTAACTCCCTGCTGGATGCTGGCACCTCCTTAAGTCCTACTGGGCTCACACCAAGCATGAAACACTTAAGCATTTTTCCTTTGTTCTTCCCAGTTTGCCAAACCAGACTTCCCTTGCCCCTTGTCCCCCATGGCATAGCACAAGGGCATCATACCTCAGATGGCCACTGAAGGTGGGAATGCATGTTCAGAATAAGGAATATGTTCAGGTGACATACTCCTCAGTGGAGAAGGAAGATAGGCATGCACCAGGTTCTGTCACCTGTGGTAACCTCCCTCTCCTTCAGCTGAAAGACTTTTGAAGGCACCTGTAGTCTGCCCCGAGGAGGTGGCAGAGATACCTGGGCTCAACCCCAAGTTCTGCTACTTAGATGTGTGACAGCGAGTGAGCTGCTTTACCATCTGCAAAATGGCCATTATTGTGGTCTTTGCCTCCAGGGTTGATGCAAGGAGATTCAGTGACATGAGCCTTGTAAAGCGCTCAGTGAGTCCCTGGCCCATAGAAAGCACTCAGTGCATGTTAGCTATTTTTAGTACCATTACTGATGATAAATTCCCAATTCCTGAGCAGAGCTCATAAGGGGCCCCGTGACTGTGACCTTGGCTTTCGCTCTGCTCCTTGCTCCTTCACACCATGGGACCCAACAGATCACTTGACTAATAACTGTGCTTTTTCACATCTCTGCACTTTTGCACATACAGGTTCTGATAGCTAGACTGCACTGTTCTCACTTGGAAAACTTCTATTCACCCTTCAAAACCCAGGTGGAAAGTTATTTTTGTTACCAAGATACCCTTGACTCTCCTGACCAAAGCTAATTTTACCCCTCTTTTGAGTGAGTTCTGGTGTCACACTTCTATCATTACACACTTTTCCAAAAAGCCTCCCTAGGGATCAGCAGGAATCAGCCTCCTATGAAACAGACTGCCAGGCTGTCCTCAGGACTCTCCCCTCTTTGGCACCATTCCTCCCAGCTTCTTCTTCTTCTTCTTTTTTTTTATTTTTGTGGTACTGGGGCTTGAACTCAGGGCCTTCACCTGAGTTCACCACTCTACCAGCCCTTTTTTTGTATGGATTTTTCAAGATAGTATCTGGAGAACTGGTTGCCCAGGCTGGCTTGGAACTGCGATCCTCCTGATCACGGCCTCCTGAGTAGCTAGGATTACAGGTGTGAGACACTGGTGCCCAGCTCCGAGCTCCTTCTTCATGTTGAGTCCAACCTGGAATTTTCCAGAGGAGTTCTGATCCCCACACAGGGACTGGCCAAGTACCCTGGAGCACGGAAGCTCCCTGTGACACAGCAGGCTAGATGTGAGTTCTTGGCACTTTGGGACCAGTTCCCTCTCTGCTCAGACCCTCTTTGGTCAGTTCTAGGTAGGTCTGGGCACCAAGAAATAGATCCCAAAGGATCCAATCTAGCAACTCTTTGTGACCTTGGGTAAGTCCTTGACCTCCTCTAGGTCTCAGTTTCCCCACTTGTGCAATATAGTGGTGGCCAGGGGGTCAGATTAAAAGTTTACTGAGGTTCTTTGCAGCACCCTGGCTCTGTCCTCCTCACACTCCTGTGACAACAGCACCTAACCGTCATTACCACTGCTCCTGGGCACCTGCGGGATTCTAACTGGGAGGAGATGGAGTCAAGGAGAAGGAGAGGGAGGGATGGAGGGTCTCTGTAGCTCAGGGATCCTTCAGGTCCTGAAGGATGGGGGGAACCTGGGACAGGGCTGAGGTGCCCTGGCATGGGGAAGGCAGCATGTAGAAGGCACAGACCCGGCTCACTGGGAGGTGAGCCTGGAGTCCCAGCCAGAGGTGAGCAGACAGGTGACTTAGGACCTTAACAGAATACTTGTCCCATGGCCCCTACTGGGCTCAAAGGCATTGACACAAGAATGAGTTCTGCACAAACGGATGGACCCTGCCCTCCAACAGGTGTCTGAAAGGCGGACCTAAAGCCAGGCCTTCTCCCTGGCATTTTCCTCACCATCACTACCACCACCACCATCGCCGCCGCCACCACCACCATCACCACCCCTGCATCTCCGCCTGCACCAGCCCTTGTCCCCTGAGACATGGCGAGGTACCTCTGCATCCTCCCAGGGGCCACCAAAGACAATCAAATAACAGAGGTCGAGAGCCGCGTGAGCCTGTCAGGGTTAAAGGGAGGAGGACAGAGAACTCAGCCGAATATCAGCGCTCAGAGCTGTCTCTCCACCTTTAGAGAGGACAGGGACCAGACAGCGGAGATTCGGCCACTTTAAGGCATTAGAGGGCACTGAGATCCCTTAGTGGTCCGACCGCGGAGAGACGGCACTCTGTAGTTCTGTCCTCCGTTACAGCGCTCAGAGATCTCCTGTCAGGGCGCACAGAGATCTCGTCTAACACAGAGACCAACCAGAGCGGACGGTACCCCGGGCCCACAGGAAGGGAGTGCTTGGCCTTCTCCCCTTTCCCAGTCCTACCCAGGCGGCCCCTTCACCCTCGCTCCCGGGAACCATTTAATGCGCGCCTCGCCGCCGCTCTGACCTTGGGGTCTCCGGCCTCGGGAATCCGGGTCCCAATCCCAGACCCTCGCCGAGCCTGCGCCAGGGATAGCGGGGAAGCCGGGCCGAAGCACCCCCTCCCCCGGCCCTCGACAGCGTACAGGGAAACCCGGAGGAGAGGGAAGAGGAGGGGGGCACGCGGCGACAAAAGGCGCCACCCGGGGATCCCCTCCAGTCAGGGCGATCTGCGCCCCTTCTCCCCCCCTACTCCTGGGGGGCACCGATGGGGGAGGGAGCGGCCGGGCGGCCCCGGGGCCGGGGAGGGGCGCAGGAGCTGGCGCTCCCGCCCTCGGGGAGGAAAGTTGGGCGGCGGCAGGCGAAGGGGGCTCTGGCTGGGCCGGGGCCGCCGGGCGCGGGGGCGCTCGCTCACCTGCTGGTACCCCGGCCCGGCCCCGGGGTGGGCGGCTGCGGCTCGGCGCGGACTCGGCTCGGCACGGGGCTCGGGCACCGAGCGCAGGCTCAGCGGCCCCGGGGGCGCGATCCCCGCATCCCACGGGCGCCGCCGCCGTCTCGGCTCCGCGGCTCGGCTCGGGCTCCGGGCTCGGCGGGCGGCGCGGGCTCGGGCTGGGGGCGGGGTCGGGGGCGGGCCCCGCCTGGGCTCGGCCTGGGGCTCGGGGCCCCGGGCTGGCTCCGCCCCAGAGCGACGCGCCCGGGGCTCCGCACGTGGGGCTCCGCCCGCTAGGAGGGAGAGCGCACGGGCACCGGCGGGGCGCACACCCCCACGCTGACCCCGGGGCGCCCTGCCATAGACAGCCGCCCACGCGGGCGCGGACAGACAGACACACGCTGCGTCCGCACGCCGGCCTGGGGACGCTTCGCCACAGATAGCCACCCACGCAGACATGGACAGGCACACGCCGACAAACACTGGCATACACTCCTTCACAAGCTGGAGTACATACACACACACACACACACACACACACACACACACGCACACACACGCACCTCCTCACTGACTTAGGGACCCTACACCAGCCGTGATCCACGTGGACACAGAATCACACTGACATCCATGCTGAGGCAGACACACACGGACATATGCACACCTGCACTGTCACAGTCACACACACACACACACACTGACACTACACTGACACTACACTGAGGCAACACACCGACAAACTCTGACACCCACATGTCTCAGAGACAAACAGCCGCTGACACTGACACAGACACACTCACATAGGTCACATCTTCTAAGGATGCACACAGCGACAACACTGAACTCTGCGCGGTGGTGGAGACTTACTTACATTGACACACATGTGCTGACAGTAACAAGTTCACACCCAGGCTCAGAATCCAGAGTACACCAACAAATACAGGAACACACCTGCCCACATGCACACACACCTCTCACCCTCTTGAGCCATGTACAACTTTCTCTTGACACACACAGACATGGTCACATAATGACAAGAACATTGTCTCACACAAGGATGCTGTCATAGGCGTAGTCTGTGAGACAATCTGAGAGACAGTCATGCACATGTGGGCACAGATTCAAGCAGACTCCTGGGGAAACACCCAGGTGGCAGGAGCACTCTTCTGTTAAACAAGTCAGGCCACCAGCTTTTGCCCATAGGCCTTTGGAAAGACAGTGCCCTTCTCCCTCTGCAGTGGCCACCACCCAGAAGTGTGTGTGTGTGTGTGTGTGTCTTTTTTTCTTCTGCCACATAGCTCCTAGAAGCAAGAACCACTCTTGGAGGGCAAAACAGGTGCTGGAATCTCAGAGGACACTGAGGTGCTGGGTTTAGAAGCCAGAGACTGGGTCCTGTCTCTTCATTATTGGGATCTTGAAGGGATCCATTTGGGACCTGAATGGATGCTTTTCATGTATACAGAGGACTGCCCATGTTTTGGAGGGGATCAGTGAGAAAGTCAGTGTACTAAGAAGTTCAGGACAGAGGACTCTCTGGTTCTGAGCAGGGGCAGAATGGCTAGTAGACAAACAGATGGACCACAGGTGGCTCCCTGATTCCTGGTAGCCCCTGCTGCACCTCGGGTTGACCAGCAGCTCCCACTAGTGTCCAGAGTGGGAAGTGCAGTCATTGTCAATGTTTCAGCTCCAAGAGTGGGATCCGCCTTTCTGGAGCTCATACCTACAAGGCAGGTATAGAGAAAGTGGTAGCAAGAAGGTCCTATCTTCCCTGAGATCTTTCACCATTGGCTTCTGGACCTGGAATGAAGATTCAAACTTGCAAACAAACATTGGGCCAAGCAAGAGAGAAGCTGGAATCAAAGGTGCTGAGGTGGGAGTTGAGAGCCCCCTGCTCCTTCTGTATCTAGCGCAGGTGAGGTTTCACATTCCTTCTTGGTGTTGGACCGGGGATGTTGCCAGCAGAAGAGGTGGGCTAAATCTGTGAATCTACAGGCACCCCTAATTTAAGCGAGGATAGGGGAAGAAAGGCCAACAGGAGGGAGGAATCCACTGAGACTTTGTGGAGATTCAGCTGTAAAGATACATTGGAGTTCTGAGAGAGGCTGCAGAACATAAGAATGGGCCACTGTATCTGGAGTAGTTGCCACCACGAAGGAGTTTGTGCCAGGATGTAGACTCTCTTTGCCAGACCTCATTTAATTAAAGCAGCAAGAGGAGTGTGCAGTGAGCAGAGATCAATCAAAAGGTTTTTTAAGCTAGCATTTCCTTTATCCCACTCTCCCCCCACCTCAGATTCAAAGTTGGATTAAGGACCTTGTCACTGTGGATTGTGCAAGAGTCCTGTCAGGTGTTACTTTATTTCTTCCCCTGTTACCTCTACTCCCTACCATTTCTCTTGGTATACAGGTGTCCTTTCTAATAGATAAAGGAGATGTTTAAAAGTGCATATAAATATTGTTTATGCACATAAGTGTGTTTTCTTTTTGATTGCCCTAGGATTTTCTTTTTATGTTTCCTTCTGTTGAACCTGTAGAAATATGTACACATCCTCAGGGTTCAGTGTGAACACACCATGTAACCTAAACAACACACAGAAACTAAACAGTGTGATACCTCAGAAGTCCCTTTATGCCCCCTTCTAGTGACTGTCACTATCCCACAGGGTTAACTACTGTGCTCACATCCCTCTGCTAGTTTTGTCTAGTTTGATAGTGATTTAAAATGGAATCCTAAAGTACAAATGCTCTTATGCATGGCTCTTTTGATCAACTCTATGTGTGTGAGATTCATCCAAATTGTCGTTCACTTGTTCTTATTGCTGCATAGAATGTCATTGTGTGAATACACCAACATTTATTTATATATCCATTCTACTGTTAGTGAGTGCTTGGGCAGTTTCCAATTTGTGGTTACTACAAACAGCACACTATGAGCATTCTAGAACATGAATTTGTGTGAATATATCTAGCCATTCACACACAGTTTGAACCTGGCAGTGGAGCTGCTGAGTCATAGGACAGCATGTCCCTGCTTTTAGTGGGCACTGCCAGTTTTCCAAAATGGTTCTACCAACATGCCCTCTGCTAGCAGTGAATGTGAGAGAATTCTGGTTCATCTACAGTCTCCAGCACTTGGTATTTTTGTCATTTTCATTTTAGTCACTTGAGTGGGTGTGAAGAGGTTTCACATTGTGGTTTTAATTGGCATTTCCCCGATGACTAATGAAATTGAGCAGTTTTTTCATGCTTTATTGGCCATTTGTGTGTGCATGCCTTTCATTTGTATAAATAGGTATTATTCTAGATTTCATTCTTTTCTTCTGTGTCTTCTCAATGCACTGCTTTTGAGCTCAGTCCACGATGTGGCATGGGCAGCTAGCTCTTTGTTAGCTGCAGTGTGGCTTGCACTATGCATTTGGCACCTTTTATCTAGCCATTCCTCTACAGGTGAGGGGTTGGAGTCAGTGTGTGGATGGAAGAGTAGTAACAGTCATATGTTTCTGTTTTCTTCACTTTGCTAATTTCCGAGGTGGAAGTAAGTAGGCAAAGAAGCAAGAATTTGGGTTTCAGAACCCAGCAGCACTGGACTAGAAGGCATCATACAAGGAAGAGCTTTGGGGTGGGGCTGATGGAGAGCCCATGCAAAGGCCAGCAGACCTAGAGATGCCTCTCCAGCCCTCCCAGCTAGAGGCTGGTCTTTCTCTATTCAACCCACTATCTCTGGGCTCTATGAAGAGGAACTTGGCATTCATTCCCAGCCTTCTTTTTCCTGCCTGCCTCTCCTGTGAAGGCTCTCATGCTTGGTCTTTGCCTCTCCAGTTTCCCTGTACCCAGTGTGGTCATAGAACTCAGGATGGCCGAGAGGCATAAACAAACCATGGCCTGGAAGGGACGTTTCTGGGAAAGCATTGGCTTTCATGATAAAAGAGGCCTGGAGCTGTGGGATCTGCTCACTTCCCTCTCTTCCTCCTGCCTAGAGGAAGGTGGTGATGCTTGATGCTGACAAAAACCTCTCATACCAGGAAGGTAATTGCCATGAGATTGGCCCTGTCCTCTTTCACCAAGTAAGACAGGACTCCTATTCCCAGCCAGCTTGTGTTAGATGGGGTGATTCTGGGAGCCCAGTGGCTTCTGATACAAACTGTTCACTGCTTTTTGATTTTTAGCCTTTCCCCAAGTACCTGGTGCTGGGAACTTTCAGAGTTTTGACGAGGTGGGTACCCTTCCTCTGCAGGCATGTTGAATCCAGCCTTTTCTGCTCTGCAAAGTTTGAGTTGCTGCTCAAACTTCCAAAAAGTTGTTGTCCCATCTGCAGTTGGCTCTTCTGCCATTCTTTTTGTCTATGTAGGGTTTGCGTGTTAAAAAAATAGTTCACTGTCATTTTAGTGACATTTCAAGAGATGCCATCAATGCACTATTATATCTTGAAGATCATCCTCCAGTTTGGCTTTCTACTCCCGGTAATATATTAGGTAGTAATCAGATGCTACCCTCGTTAGTTGTTGGTATTCTTGCTTTTTATTTTCCCAGTGCCTGAGCAGTTGAGACCCTCTATCTTAGGAAAGGCAGAGAAAAACAGAAATATATTCAGGCCAAGGACATGAACCTGTTATCATAGGGGGATGGTGACTCGATCCTGCCCTAATACTCAGCTAAAGCTCTCATCTGAGGCACGATTGCCAGAGGGGAGAATTTGCTGTCTTTTGTGTGCATCCTCAAACCAAATTGGACACACACCACCTGTAGTCCAAAGATGCCAGCCGCAGCTGAGGCAGAGCCACCCCTTCCTCAAGACACTCCGCTGCCATCTACTGGGCATCAGAGAGAAAGCTGACATAATCTGATGACTAGGAAAGTGCATCAGACCCCAAAGTCCTGTGCTGTACAACTGTACAGGGTAGCCCGCCCCTGTTCTTGCTTGCCCCTCCTCCTTAGAAAATGCTGTTCCTCACCCATGGGCTCTGGCCACAGTAGTAACTACAGAGCAGGGCTTGGAGGGCAGAGCTTAGGTTAGGTTTGTCACTTACAGTCTCCATGAGCTTGGGCATGACCTTGCTGGAACTTTTTCTACTTATTTGTAAAATGGGATAATTATCTGCCCACCTCATTGAGTTATTGAGAAGAGCAAATGAAATAACATGGGAAAATGTTTTTAAAGTGGAATAAATGTTTTATGGATTGAATTTGACAGTCATGGTATCTAAAAGCCTTGTTCACCCTTTGCTTTTAACTGTGTTCCCTAAAAACAGACTCTGGATGGAGATGTGCACACAGGGTTTTACCAAGTGTACAAGGAAGCAGCATCCACGTGGCTGAGAGGGAAGCCAAATTGGACGGAGGGAGAAGTTGAACTCCAATGTTGTTGCAAGATAGCCTCAGTCAAGACTCTAGGAAGCATGGGAGCTGAGATGACCCTCAAGGTCGAACCACTTTGAGGCCAGAGCGGGGGCGAGCAAGCCTTTCTCCCTCTACTTCAGTCAGTCCTTAGCAGTGAGCTGCTACTGAGGAGGGGCCATAACCTTGGAAAGGCAGCTCCCATGAGGCAAGGACAATGCTCAGAAAGGTCACAGCTGTGAGCCAACAGCAGCCACACCTCTGACAGCCGGAGGAATGACAAGATCCGATGTTAAGAGGGGCTCAGCAGCTCCCCACAGCACAACCTCTACCCTTGGACACATTTGTGGGAGACTGCTGTTCTTGGCAGAAGAATTGCTGAAGACGGGTTCTGCATATAACAGACCCCTTCTGGGTTTGACTCTGTAAGCAAGCGGCACCTGTGTCTCTGTGATCTGTTATATTCCATGGGGGACATATGTCACCCTGAGTTCTGCCATCTTCACCAAGGTTGTTTGTCTTCTGTCGTGTCCACATCAGTGCTGTGGTGTAGTTAGTAAGAGGGTCAGAGTGAGAGACCTATGCTGGAGCCAAATTCAGCCCACAAATGTATGTATGTGGTGGGGTGTGTGTGGGCACATACAGTGTGTAATCATGTCACTGTTTTTAGCTGGGACATGCACTCTCCAGGTTGTGTCATACTTATTAACAGTACCTGCCTATCCCTGCAGGGTCTGAGATTTTTCCTCTCCTGGATTTGAGTCAAGCTGTCTTTGAGGATTCTGTAATACCCAGTGTGGCCATGTGAACTGGGACTCAGAGGTGGAGAGGAAGGCGGGGAATTGGGGCTCTGTGGAGGGTAGGAGCAGCAGGTCAGGCACAGAGACTGAACTAAAGGTGGGGACAGGGAGGGAACTTCTGCAAGATGGGAATTGTGATTGGGCCCTGAGTTTCCACCAGTTTTATTTTATACCTTTAAGAAGCATTTTTTGGACACATACAACATGAATGAGTCTTAAATATGTTGTGCTAGGTGAAAGAAGCCAGCCTGAAAAGATTCCATATACTTATATCATTTCATTGCTATGGTGTTCTGGACAAAGTAGAATTAAAGGGACAGGAAGCAGATGGGTGGTAGCCAGGGACTGGGGCAGAGAGAGGTGTGGGGTCTACCACAAAGGGCCAGCTGTTGGGGGGCCAGCTACATTTCAGGATGATAGGTCTGTTCTGTGGCTTGACTGTGCATTTGTCACAGCTCACAGAATTGGACACCAAAAAGAATCTGCCCAAATGTAAACTAAAATAATAAACAAATAATTAAAAATAAACAAGCAGGCATTTTTAGCTTTTTGAATGGAAGTGGTATTTCTGTAAGGAGTGGGTGGGGGACGAGAAAAGGGGTCTGTGGGACTCACAGAGGCCTGGTCAGAGCCCCTGATCTGGGGGAGGCCCTGGCCTGTGGGGTTTGATGTCTGCTGCTCTGTGCTGGGCCTGGGCTAGAGTCTCTCACTGCCCAAAAACAGGAGTCCTGGTCTTGGACACAAAAGACTTTCTTTCCCTTCCCCTTTTCTTTTCTTTAGTCTTTTCTTTCTTTTTCTCTCCCTTCCTTCTGATGGTAGCATCAGACCTTTTGTCTCCAGTTTTGGTGGTAAAGAAGAAGGAGGGAGCCTGGCCCACACCTAAGAACTTTCCAATGGCTCCTTTCTTTCCCATTAACTGAAGCTTCCTAAAAATATAAACATCCTGGACAGGATGTGGGCTAGCAGAACCATAAACTTCAGTCCCCAGCTTGTAGAGTAGCTACGATACTGCTGTGTGCCTCAGTGTTTCCATTTCTAAGGGAAAAATTAGTGGGGCAGGGGCTCAAAAATTCTCTGTTTGGTTGTTCTACCTCTAATGCTGAGCAAGTGTTGCCTTAATGAAGGAAGGAGGTCCACCAGGTGGACTCAGCCTCTCCCTCTCTGCTTTCTCCCCTCCCCCGCCCCCCCATCTCTGCATCCAAGTGCTGACAGGAGTCCTGGGTGTTCCAGCCTACCCCTTGCCACCTGCAGGTTCCCAAGAGAAGTGAATGAGCAAAGGTGCCAGACCTGACAAGAGAATTCAGAAGACCCCTCCCCCTACACACTGGAAGTCAGTGCTTCCGTCCAGAAAACGCTCAGAACTGGCAGCGACTGACAAAAGCTGCCTCTTGTCTGCAAGTGTATCAGCTTGTGAGAGAGATAAGAGGCAGGGGCTGGAGCGCGGGCTTCTCAAGTGAATGCTGACAGGAGAACAGAAGAGCTGCCTCCCACTCTCGCCGCACAGAGCATCCGGGCTGCCAGGCAGAGATGCCGCCACTCCAGCCCCCTCCCTCTCATAGGATGGGGCCAGGTCCATGGGGCTCCCTGGGGAAAGGCTGGGGAGCTGGCATCCCACACGTGTATGGGTGCAGGGCAGGGTGGGGAGCCCTTATCACTTCTGACAGCTTCAAAGAACAGGATCCCTGAGTCTCCCCTTTGGGTGGGGGACAGGAAGCAGGAAGTTTGGATTCAGCCTGGGCCACCTCCAGGCCCACCGCCATGGAGGGGAGGAGCAGGTGAACCTTGGACTTGGCTTTATTCTTTAGGAGGTCCCTACTGATAGCTTTCTCCAATCCCCAGGGTTTAGACTGTGATTCCACCCCCCCTCCCTTTTTTTTAACCCCTAGAGCCCCAGCTGGGATGCCCCTCCCAGGCACATAAGCCCCCAACAGGAATGCCTTCTTCTCCCATGAACATTCAAGTGGGGTCTTTGTATGAACACATGATTCTCCCCTTCTCCCTTCCTAGAGCCCTTTAGTTTCCTCATTTTGTTTTTGAGGTAGGGTCTTGCTAACTTTGCCTGGGCTGTCCTTGAACTTGTGATCTTCCTGCCTCTGCCAGCTGAATAGCTGGGATTACAGGTTGGTACCACCAAGTCCAGCAACATGCATTCTTTTTCTCTCGGGTAACTATCTAGGAGTGATATGGCTGGATCATATGATAGATGTATGCTTAGCTTTTACAGAAGTTATCAAATGGTTTTTCAAAGTGTTGTACCACTTTCACCAGCAGTGGGAAGTTATGCTTCTCCACATCCTCCCCAACACTTGCTCTGGTCAGTCTTATAAAATTTGAGCAAAAATTTGAGTCTTTTAAAAGTATAATGGGGTATCATTGTATGGTTAACATGCATTTCCCTAATGACCAATGATATTAAGTATTTTTTTGTGTGCCCATTTGCTATCTTTATGTCATTTTTAATTTTGTATATGAAGTGTTTGTTCAAATCTTTTGCCTATTTTTTAATATTGGGTTATGTTTCCTTATTAATGAGTTTTAAGAGTTCTTCATATATTCTGGATCTAAATTCTTTATTACATCTGTGTTTTGCATACATTTTTCTCCAGTTTGTGGCTTGTCTTTTCATTTTCTTGGCAGTACTAGAGTTTGAAGTCAAAGCCTTGTACTTGTTAGGCAAGCTCTCTACCACTTGAGTTATGCCTCCAGCTCTATTCATTTCCATAACAGTGTTTTTTGCTGAAAAGTTAAGAAATTTTTTTTGAGACAGGGTTTTGCTATGTAGCCCAAGCTGGCCTCAAACTTGGGTTCCTCCCACTTCAGCCTCCCAAGTGTTGGGATTACAGCTGTGTACACCATGCTTAGCATTTAAATTTTTAATGAAGTATAATTTATTTTTTCTTTTTATGGATGCTTTTGGTTTTGTGTGTAAGAAATCTTTGTCTAATCTGAGGTCAAAAACTATGTGTCCTAGATGTTTACGTCTAGGGCTTTACCGCAAGGGGTATCTCCATTTCGAGTTAATTTTTATACATGTTGTGAACTTTGAATTGAAATTCTTTTTCTTGCTGTAGAAGTCCAGTTGTCCCAGCACTGTTTGTTGAGAAGTCCCTCCTTGACACTAAATTTCCAAAAATCAACTTACTAGGACTGGAGGAGGGTAGCTGAAGTTGTGAAGCACTTGTCTATCAAGTGTGAGACTCTGAGTTCAGTCCCAACACACACACACACACACACACACACACACAGACACACACACACCCCAACACACACACACACCAACACATACATAGACGCACACACACCAACACACACATAGATACAGACACACATCCACACAGACACACACCCCAACACACACACACACCCCAACACACAGGCACACACATAGACACAGATACACACAGACACACACACAAATACACACACAGACATACACAGACACACACACAGATACACACACAGACATACACAGGCACATACAGACACACAGAAACACACACATAGAGATACACACACAGACACACAGACACACACACAGACCCACATCCACACAAATAAATTTACTATGAAAGTCTATTTTTTAACTCTATCCTGTTCCATTGATCTATGTCTACTGCCTTGATCACTAAAGACTTTTTTTGGTTTTTTTGCGGTACTGGGGCTTGAACTCAGGGCTTACACCTTGAGCCACTCCACCAGCCCTTCTTTGTGATGGGTTTTTGTGAGATAGGATCTCAGGAACTATTTGCCCAGGCTGGCTTCAAACTGCAGTCCTCCTGATCTCTGCCTCCTGAGTAGCTAGGATTATAGGCATGA
Organism: Castor canadensis; assembly: GCF_047511655.1. Taxonomy (NCBI): domain Eukaryota; kingdom Metazoa; phylum Chordata; class Mammalia; order Rodentia; family Castoridae; genus Castor; species Castor canadensis. The sequence continues at coordinate 40,499,579 of NC_133402.1, forward strand.
GCTGTTGGCACCTGGCTTAAAGATTTATAGTAAAGAAATCAGGTAATGAGAATTCTCCCAATGTTTTTATTTTTCTTAAAAATTGTTTCAGGTACTCTAGTTACTCTGCATTTTCATATAAATCTTAGAATCAGCTTGTCAATTTCTACAAAAAATCCTGCTGGACTTTTGGCCTAGATTGTATTGAATCTATACATTAATTTGGGGAAGAAGTGACATCTTAGTAACATTGAGTCTTTTGATCCAAAAGCATGGAATAACTTTCCATTAATTTAGATTTTATTTGTTTTCTTACATCTGTGTTTTATACATGGGTCGCTGTAAATCTCATTTGATGATTTTTGGTCCTGTTTGTTTTTAAATTTGAGCTTGTACTTCACTTGGGAGGGAATATCTCCAAATTACTAAACCCTTAAAATTTACCGACGTTATGTGCTCCTGCATTTTAATGCCATTTCCTGGCTCATATTTCCCCTACTAAGGCAACTAAAAAATGTGCCACTTCCCAATCATCAGATCCAGTCACTGTATTATGATGATTGATGGGGATCAGTGTCTGTTATTACGTAGAATGTCAATACGATGAGGATTTATTCAGGCTATATAACTGCAGAGAACAGGTGAGTTTAAACTGTCCTGTGCAGGTGTAGTCTTAGCCACATCAGGTTGAACCAATATGCTCTGGTGATCTTCACAAGTTGACAGGAAGCTGCTTACAGGTAAGTGATTTGTAGTAGTGAAGATACTACCTCTAGGCCGGGAGCTGGGGGCTCACGCCTGTAATCCTAGCTATTCAGGAGGCAGAGGTCAGGAGGATTGCGGTTCGAAGCCAACCCGAGGCAAATAGTTCATGAGACCCTGTCTTGAAAATACTTAATGTAAAAACTGTTGGTGGAGTGGCTCAAGGTGTAAGTCCCAAGTTCAAGCCCTAGTATGGCAAAAAAAAAAAAAATTCTATCTATCTATCTATCTATCTATCTATCTAGATATAGATACTACCTCTGAAACAGCTGCAATTAGAGTTACTATCTGACCAGGTATACAATAATAAATATAAAACATGAATACAAATAATATAAATATAATGTAAACATCAATAATTTGCCAGGAATCATCTGCCTTCTGTGTAAGCCAAACTAGTGAATTATTGACTTCTGCAACCTTAACCTGACCTTTGAAATTCTCCCAGGAGTGTGAAACTGCTTTTGAGTTACTGTCCTGATAAGGAGAGCAAGTTCAAGGGGTTCCACTTGGTTTTTTCTACAGCAGTAGCTTTTGTACCATGCATCAAAGAGCCAAAGTAGAGATTCTGCCTGTTGCTAAAGTATCCCTATCCCAATTGTCAGGGAGCAGCAAACTTTCTCCATCAAGGACCAGGGAGTAAAACTTTAAGCTTTGTGAGTCATGTGATTGTGGTCTTCCCACCCCCAATCTTCTCCCTAAAAGGTGTGGTGACACAACGCCTATAGTCCCAGCTACTCGGGAGGCAGGGGAGTATTGTGAGTTTGAGGCCAGCCCAGGCAAACTTAGTGAGACCCTGTCTCAAAACCAACATACAAATACAAAAGAGGGCTGTAGTCACAGCTAATGAGGTAGAGTGTTTGCCTAGTGTGCGTGAGGCCCTGTGTTCAATCCCTAGTCACACACACACACACACACACACTCTACAGGACAGATTTGGTCCAGACCACAGTTTGCCAGCTCCTAGTCTAAATAAGTACTATGTGATAAAACTGTGATAATGGAAATTTAAAATTAAATAGTCATATGTCACTCGTGGCATAGAGCTGTGCAGGTCTAGGTCCAGTAACTGCAATGTGCCCATAGACCTAAGATTTGACCTGGGGCCACAGTTCTATTTAGCATGTGACCCTGTAAGCTCCTGCTGTTTCACTTGGATGATAGTGGCATTTTAGGTCTAGGAATTAGTGTCACTTCAGAGCCAGTGTCCTTTAATCCTGAAAGATACTCCCTTTTCCTCAGTGCACGGTTATATACCAAATGGTTACAAGACCCTTTGGGGAGAGCCTGGTGGAAGACTTACAGTACATATCTATGGAAGTTCTACAGGATCTTTTATCACAGGGGGTTGTCTCCCCTCAATCAAAGGGATCTCAGTTTGTGAACTGACTAAATTTAGGGAAATGAATGAGAGGCTGTGACTCTTTATCACAATCACTTGTGCTCTGGCCACTAGATCTGGAGTTTTCTGGGTCTAAGCAGACAAAGTAAATTTCAGTAGGTTTCTCAACTATTTCATCCTTAAGGCCTGTCATCAATTAGCATTCTCCATGATCACTATGTTTCAAGGTATTTTGATTGATTCTTCTCCCCTGCTTCCCATTAAAATGCACCCACCTTCTCTTTTAATTAAGATAGCTAAACGTGGTCTTTTGGTCTTCTCTACTCTGAAATTTTATCATCCTACTAAAATTAGAGAGCCCAGATCAATGACAGTATATGCCATCAGTATATAGAGAGGGCAGCCATGCTATAATTTGGATCTCTAATGTACCCCAGAGTCCCTTGTGTTAAAGTCTTGGTCCCAAGAGTGATGCTGTTGGGAGGTTGTGAAACCTGTGAGAGTGGATCTTGTAGGATGTCCTTAGGTCATTGGAGGCATGCCCTCAGGAGGGTTGTGGGACTCTGGTTCTTTTTTACCCTTGGCTCCTGGTATATGTGGTTTTTGCTCTGCCATGATGTACTGCCTAGCCACAAAACCCAAACAAAGGGGCCCATCAATCATGGACTGGTGCATTCAAAACTGTGAGCCAAAATAAACATTTTCTCCTTACAACTTAATTATCTCAGGTATTTCATGGTAGTTATGGAAAGCTGATTAACACAAGCCACTACAGAGATTTCCAAAGATGCTGATTCTCCTTTCCTTAGTGTACTTGTCAATACCTTAGATAGGTGTCTTGGGAGAGAATGACGAGCAGGTCACACATAAGTTTACTCCAATATTTCATGGTTGGGAACTTCTAGGGAATTTCTCAATGTTATGCTGAGGAAGTTCTGACATCACAATCTCACTGAATGTAGGCCACTGTCAAATCCAAGTTACAGTCAACCAATCAAGTAAGCTATCCTTCCAGTGCTTCAGTTTGGATAACTGACCTAGCTTCAAACATGCTGATTCTTTCCTCAGCTGCTTTGAATCTGCTGATGCATCAGTTGAAGACATTTTTCATTACTATTGTACTTTTGATTTCTAGTATTTCAGTTAGACCTTTCCTTAGAGCTTCCATCTCTGCTGAAATTATTGATTTCATTTTATATCTACTTTTTTAAAATTAGGGCCTTTAACATAGTTTTCATACTTTTTGTTATTATTTTTTGTTTTGTACTGGGGTTTGAACTCAGGGCTTTCATTTGCTAAGCAGGTGCTCTACCACTTGAGCCATGCCTCCACCCTTTTTGCTTTCGTTATTTTAGAGATAGGGTTTCACTTTTTGTCCAGGCCAGCAAGGACCACAATCCTATTTTATGCTTCCCACCATTTTCTGGGATGCCAGGAGTGCATTAATATACCCAGCATTTTCTCATTGAGATGGGGTCTTGCAAATTACTTTTTTGCCTGGGATGGATCTACAATCCTCCTGACCTCAGCCTCCCTTATAACTTGAGATGACAGGTGCTCAATACTGCACCCAGCTGTTGGTTGAGATGGGGGTCTCACTAACTTTTTTCCCAGGCTGGCATTGAACCATATCTTCCCTATTCCAGCCTTCTGAGTAGCTAGGATTATAGGCATGAGCCACTGGCACCTGGTCATACTTTTTTTAAAATTACCTTTCTGATTGTTATTGTTTGGACATATTTTTTCTCTCAGAGGTTCCTATGCTGGAAACTTATAATGGTATTGAAAGGTGGTAGGATCTTTAAGTGGGGCCTACTGAGAGATCGTTGGGTCAGGACTATCTTCAGAAGGAATTAAGGCTGCTTTCAGGGAGTGGGTTAATGGATTGACAGTAGATTGTTATGAGAGTGATTCTGGTCCCTCTCTGGTCTTTTTCTTCTTTTCTCCATGTGATCTTGCTCTCTCTTTCTCTCTCTCTCTCTCTCTGTCCCTTACACACACACACACACACACACACACACACACACACACACACACACACACAGAGTCTTGTCATATGCTGCCATCTGCCATGTTGTGATAGACCCGGGGCCCTTGCCAGACTCCATGCTGTTTGGACTTTCCACCCACCAGAATAAGAAGCCAAATGAACTGCTTTTTGATAGACATTACTCAGCACCAGGTATGTAATAGCAACCTAAAACAAAGGCACTGATAGTCCCTGTGTCATATGTAAGTTCAGTTCTCATTACTGCTTTTTCTCTTCAGACCATGTTTTATCTTGCCATTTTGTGTACCTCACATTTTTTTTTGAAAGTTGGAGATGTTTTATAGGTCAGTAGACACTAGAATAAATATTTTTATGCTTGTAGCTGAGCATGTGTTTCCTTCTGCTGGGCCTGCAGTGTGGGAGTGTGTGTTAAACTTCTCAGTAGTTGGGCTGGGTTTGAAGCTGGCTCTTTACTTGGCTTTGGGGTTTTCCTTTGAGAGGGAGTGAATTTCTTGCTGCTTGCTCAGTTGCATTGCACAGTTATTTTTACACAGCAGGAGGGCTGGCAGTGTGGCTCAAGTGGTAGAATGCCTTGGGTAGCAAGTGTAAGGTCCTGAGTTCAAGCCCCAGTACTGCCAAAAAAAAAAGTTTATAATTTTTACATGGCAGGTGTGCATGGCAGCAGACGAGGGGAAGGAAACAGTCTTTATGTATTGACTTAGCCTCAGTCTCAGGCAGGGACAAGCTCTGGGTGGAGTTTTGGCCCTGACTGCTGTTCTTCTTCCCTGGTCACTACTGGGGAGGAGGGAGCTTTATCAAGATCCTTCCCTGTGTGAGCCAGGAAGGGTTCCTAGAGTGGAAAAGACCAAGAGGCGATGAGCTCCCCTCTTTATGCCTATCCACTCCCCAAGGGCTTTACTCTTTCAGGCTGCCTCAACCTTGTCCTTTATAATTCACCAATGCTTTCTAGTTGAATCTTCTTACTGTCTTATGACATTCGGTGGCATCTATATCAGGTGAGTGAATGCTCTGCCGGCCCCTGCCTCTCTCCAGATGCTGAGTTAATTGCTAGCTCTGTGATCTCTGTTCTCTCGTAGATTTAAGAAAAGTCATTAATTTCCAGCTTCTCTCTTATAAGGTGAGAGTGATGCTCTCTTTCAGCTGGCTATGTCTCTAAGCTGAAGCTAGAAATCTCAACTAGTTATTTTAATAGAGATAAATTAAAGGACTGTTAACTAGGTGTTAAGCTAGTTAAGCTAGGTAACTGAAGAGGTAAAAAAGAGAATGTGGGGTGTTGTAGTAGGAGCAGCTACAGAAAGTGGATATAACTCAGTAGAGCTGGCAAACAGTGGGGAGAAGGAACTCTAAGAGCTGAAACTCACTTAAAGGGGGACTGCTGGCTAGCTGGCACAGGTGTTTTCCTGGGCAAAGCATGATGAGGTTGATTCTGCAAGCACTGGAAAGACGCAAACTGGTTTGAGCTACTGCTCTGGGAGGGCATTTCTGCCCAGCACACTGTTAATGGATACACTGTTAAACTGTGTATCTGTTAAGTAAGGGCCAGGGACTTTGAACAGTCTCAACACAACAGAGGGTTAAAAAATACTAGTTTATTTCCCCTTTGTGTGAGTTAATCCAGAAGATAGGCAGTGCAGACCAGGTTTGGTGGTTCCATGGTCATCAGGTGTCCATCAATTCTATTTTGTCATCCTAATTCTATCACTTTATGGTCCAAGATAGTTTCTCTGTCTGTCTCATTTTCCTGGTAAGCTGGATGGAGGAGAAAGACAGCAATCAAAATGGTCTTCATTCTCCCTTTTAAGGAACGGGGAGTGATAAAAATATCTTGAGGTGTATCAATAAGAATTCAGTCTTATAGCCACGCCCAGGAGCAAGGGAAGCTGGGAAGGCTGCATTTTAGCTTGGTACATTTATTAGGATTTGTAATTAAGAAGAGACTGATTGGGGAAGCAATTAACTATTTCTTTTACCTTGTGAGAGAGTGACTCTACCAAAATCTGACAACAGATACCTTAATAAATGCTCAAAGCTTTAGAAATACCCACTAAAGTAAAAACACGATTAAGAGATCCACCCTTATTGTTGCTATTCAACATCTCTCAGGAGGCCCTATGTGTTAAGAAAAGAAGGGAAATAGAAATTTAAGGATGGGAAAAAATAGGCAAATCATTTATTTACAAAAGACATGATTGTCTGCAAGGAAAAGCTAAGAAAATCTACCAACTTGTACACTCATGAGAGTTCAGAAAGATTTTCAGATACAAGATCAATATTTGAAAATCAATAGTGTTTTTATATAATAGCAATAATTGTTCATAAAAAATAGGTAAAGCATACCTTTTGTAATGGTAATAAATTATCTCCTAGGATGAATATAATAAAAACAAAAATAAGCAAGCATTTTATGAAAATTATTATTAAATATTATTGAAGATCTTAAAAGATCTGGGAAAGTCAGGTGTGGTGACTTATACCTATAATCCTAGAACTCAGGAGGGTGAGTTCTGGGTCAGCTTAAGCTACATACTGAGACCTGGTCTCAAACAAACAAACAAACAAACAAAAATCTGGTTAAATTAATAGACATATCTTGATGTTGAATTGGAAGACTAAATTTTTTTAAGATGTCAGTTCTTTTCCAATAATCTATGATTTCAATGTATTTTAATATATATTCTAGTAGGTGATTTTATGGGACAAATGATGATTCTTTAAAATCTGTATGGAAAATGAAAGGGCCAAGAACAATAATAAAATTCTAAGCAAGACCAAGGAAGAGAAATCTTGCTTATGAGAGTTATTATGGAGCTATAGTAATGCAAATAGTATTTTACCAGTGCAGGGACAGAGATATACACTAGTGGGGTTGAAGAGAGTGTTCAGAAACAGATACAAGCATGGATAGTAACTTGATATTTCATGTGTCAGAAGTGGTGGGAGGAACTGACTACTAATATGGAAAAACACTGGCTTCAGCGGGAGAGAGAACTGGTTGTCCCCCACTATCCATCCTCCTATTTTTGTAGAGTAATAGGATTTTAGTTGAGCACAGCCCCACCTCTTTGGGGCTGAGATTATAGGAGCACAGCTACTGGTGGTGAAGTGATCTGCCCCAGGCTGTGGTCCACGTGGGCAGTGGTCCACATGGGCAGTGAAGCTGGGCCTGGGCCGTGGAAGTTCTTTGCTATTGTTGATGGCATGCCATTGCCTGAAGGTGCAGCCAGAACTGGGTTCCTGTGCTGAACAGTTACAATGGACCAGAACTGGGGGCAATGTGTTCTTGCTAGAATGAGTATGTGGCAGACATGTGAGAGAACAACTGTTGACAACTTCTAACCATACTTTTACATATTTTTTAATTTTTATTTTTTAAGGTCTTGCTGGCCTTAGGGGAGTCATAGCCCAGGCCAATCTCAAACTCACAATCTTCCTGTCTCAGTTTTCTGAGTGCTGGGATTATAGATATGCACCACTAGATACCTTTAAAAAGAGAAAATGAACTCTCCACTTTCCCATTCCCCACTGTCTGGATGTAGACGTAGGAATGCAAGCCAGTGCAGCCTTTTTGTGTCATGAAATGAAAGCTTCATGATGATGCTATCAGGGCATGTGGTGGAAGGAATCTCCTTATGATCATGAGGCTTCCCTGCCAGTCATAGATTTACTTCTCAATGTGGGCAGCGTGAGATTCCAACTGTTTAAGACCATTGTTTTGGATCTCTCTGTTAGAGCAGTAAGGCTCCTAACAGAGAAACACCTCAGATCTCAAAAATAAAAGTCAAGGTGAATTAAAGACCTAATAGCCAAACCAAACCAAACCAAGCACAAACAATCTTAAGCCTTGAGAAGAAAACCAGAAGAATGTCTTTATAATCTCTATTATATAGGGAATGATTTATTAGATCATATTTAGATTAAAGTCCTCTTTTCACAAAAATCATCAAAAAATAAATAGCAACTAATACATGGTAAGAGTTTAATCTTTGTGAGTGACTATTTAAAATTTTTTTTCAGTAATTATATATTCCTGGTTGATTCATACTTTTGGGTCTGTGCTATTACTGTCTCCATTTTGCCAATGAGAGAATGGAAGCTAAGGTCATTTGCTGAAGGTTACAGGGCTAATTAGTAGTAGAAGGGGTTTTGAACCTTGGTAGTCAAGGGCTGATCACCACACAATGCTGCAGCTTGTCAAATTCTAAATGGGTTAGAAAGACAGGAGATAGGCTGAGAGAAGATGTTTTTTTATCCACACAGCAGATGAGGGTTTTATATATTTAAAGAACTCTTCTAATATATCCTGGAAAAAGAAACTGTAATAGACAAATGGACAAAAAGTATAAATAGGCAGTTCAGAGGAGAGGAAATCCAATTGGTCTAAACAGTTTTTACAAAGGAATCATATTTACAACATCTTCTAGAAAATAGAAGAGGGGGAGTACTTCCTAAGTAATTTTATTACCCTGAAGCCAAAGCCAGACAAAGAAAGCACAAAAAAGAAAAAAAGAGACCAATATCTCTCATGAACTTAGACACAAGAATCTTCAATAAAATCTTCACATATTGAATCCAGCAATGCTTAAAAATTGTTACCCACCATGACCAAATGGCATTTATTCTAGGTGTTCAAGGCCGGTTTGAAAATCATTTGGACTATTGACAATTAATGTGATCAGCATATCAATAGACCAAGGGCTGGGTGCAGGGTCTCATATTGTAATCCCAGCTATTTCAAACAAAGCAAAACATTTAGCGAGACCTTATCTCACCAAACTAAACAGTAACAGTGGCACATGCCTGTAATTCCAGTTTTACAGGAGGTATAAGTAGGAGGATTACTCCAGGTCCACAGCCTAGGACCCTATCTGAAAAATAACAATAGCAAAAATGGCTGGGGGTTTGACTCAAGTGGCAGAACACTTGCCTAGCAAGCATAAGCCCCAAATTCAAAATTCCAGTATAACTTTTTAAAAAGTCTAAAAATGAAAACAATGCAATGTTATCAGTTGATTAAAAATATTTTTATTTGCAAAACTCTAGCACCCATTCACAATAAAAACTCAGCAATTAGGAGATTTTCCCCAACTTAATAAAAGGTGTCTACAAAACCCCACAGCTAACATCACGCATAATGTGAAAGACATAGTTCACCCCTAAGCTCGGAAACAAGTCCGGGATGTTCACTCTCACCACTCTTATTCAACTTACCCCTGGAAGTTCTGGTGGTGTGATAGGCAATAAGAAGAAAGAAAAGCATACAGACTGGAGTGGAAGAAATAAAACTGCTCCTATTTGCAGATGACATGATTGTCTAATAGAAAAATCACAAGGAATCTATAAAAACAAACTCCTGGAAACAATAAATGGCTTCAGCAAGACTGCACATGAAGTTCGGGTCCATTTCTGTATACTAACAGCAGCCTGCGTGTTTATGACGAAGAAAATGAGACGCATAACTCTAACAAAACACGTTCATGAGCTATATCCCCCAAATTATAAGATGTGGATAAAAAAGACCTAAATAAACATGGATTGGAAGATTCAATATAGTAAAAGTGACAGTTCTCCCTAAATTAACCTATAGATTTAATGAAATTTTCTTCAAAAAGTCAGCAAAAGTTTTTGGAGATTTTGACAAGCCTGTTTGAGGTATTACGTGGAAAGACTGCTATAATTGCTGAAATAAATTGTGAAAGAAAAAAGTGGGAGGAATCACCCTCTTCAGTGTTAAGATTTACTCCTTAGCTGTGTGGTCAGGAAGATATTGTGGCAATGGTTCACATCGACTGTAGATGAATGAAATGGAACAGAGAACCCAGAAACAAACCCTCACCATTATGGTCACTGATTTTTAACGAAGCAAAAGCAATTCAATGGAGAAAGGTAAGATAGTCTTTTCAACAAATGGCGCTTCAGTGACTCATCCAAAGGCAAAAACAGGAACCTCAACCTCAGACTCAAGATTCACTCAAAATGAGACCACACCTTACCTGTGAAATGTAAAACTAGAAAACATTTAGCAAAGTATGTAGTCGAACATTTTTAAGACCCTCGTTCAGACTTAAACTTTATACCAAAAACTCAATCCACAAATTGCACCTCACCGATTTAAAACCTTTTGTTCTGTGAAAGACCTTGTCATAAGGTTGAAAAGACAAGCTAGAGATTGGAAGAAAATATTTGAAAATCACATATACAATAAAAGACTACTATGTAGAATATGTACAGAATTCTCAAATATCGACAATGAAAAACCAAAAATAATTAAGCAAGAAAATGAGCAAAAGACATGAACAGGATTTACAGATGGATAACAAGCACGCGAAAAGATGTTTACTATCATTAGCCGTTAGGGAAATGCAAATGAAAAGCACAGCAGGATATTGCAACGTACCTACCAGTGTAGCTAAAGTACAAATCAGAGATGGCACCAGGTGCTGATGATGGCTAGTGAGCTAGGGTGGAGGACGTGACCATTTGATGTGAGGAACCAGAGTAACCCAGTGTGTGGTAGATGAATTGCTCTGTCAACAGGGACAGGAATAGGGATGGGGACAGTGAACTGGAGGTTATGGCCTTAACGAATGGTGAACATAACCTGAGCCTGTTACTGTTGATGGCAACTGGAGTTCATTAGTGGATTAAGAGCCATGGCCTTGACAAGCAAGTTGCCAGGGTACAAAATTTAAGGAGAAACTGACTCTCAGGCTTATGTAAGCACAGGTGAAGCACTTGAGAATGAGTGCCCCCTTAAGTTTGTGTTCAGGGTACCTCACTTGCCTACCTAGTCCCCACCTTGGTAGACAATCCTGGGATGGTGGTGGGGTAACACATGATCCCTGTAGTGGGGAGGGAAAGCCTCCACCTGAAGCACTTGCTTAAGAAGGTCAAAATTACCATGTGGGAGAAGTCTTGAATGGGGGCTCTGCTTTACAAACATAGCTCCAGAGCATTGAGGACAACCCATGATGTCTCTGAGCACTTGGGGAATTGGTATTGCTAGATCCAATTAGAAAGCAGCTTTTCTGGTCCAAGAAGGCTTAAAGGATGCTCAGACAATATACCACTGAATGTCTACTTTGGTGGGCTTCATCTGTGGCATCTTTATGATCCACTGTGAGGTGCACACAGAAGCCAAGTTCTTTCTGTGCTTTTCCCACCAACAATTAAAGATGGCAGAGGGTGTTAGTGCTGGGCCATTCTTGCTCAACAACATCTTCTTCACTGGGATTTCCCACAGATCTGGCTAAGACCTGCACTATGGACAAAACTCATGCTGTCTGTGCCTGCTTCCTTCCACAGGCATCTGAAGTTTCCCCAGGATGGTTACAGATGGAGAGGGTATGCCTTTTCCAGTCATCATGGGATGCCTACCACTGGGCTGCAGTGGAGTTGTAAGGCTCAGTACAGTTCTAGGCAGGAAATTGAATACTGCAGAGTTTGGGGGAAGCAATCACAGTCATCCAGAGAAAAGGCAAGACCCTGAATCAGAACAGTGATAGGACAAATAGTAGGAGGATAGGCTGAGAAGAGACCACAGAACCTAGTAATGGATGGAGTGTGTGCAAAGGCAGCAAGCATGAGTGACTCTGAGTGTCCAAACTGGGTGAATGGCAGGTGGATGTTCCTGGAAAAAGGCACTGGAGGTGGGATGGGGGGAAGGAGAACGAGTTGGAGTGATTTAGGGATATAAATAGATGTAACTGGGAGGTGTTGGAGGGGAGAGCCCTAGTAAGGAAGGGTGGCAGTGGACTCTAGAGAGTACTGACATTTAAGGATGGCCAGAGGAAGAGGTGTGCAGAGAGAGAGAGTAGGAAAGGAAGCAAAGGAAAGAGACTATTTCAGAAGGGGGAGAATTGCAGCAAGGGCTCTGCCCCCCCTGGGCAGGGTGTTTGCCAGGCTCTGCCCTTCTCCTCCACTGGCAGGGGTCTCTGGGAGTTAGGCTGTCACTTGCGTGTTCCATGTCTGTGGAGAATTTCATAATGGTCCCAATTTAACAACCCCTTGGGAAGCTTTGCTTCTCCTTTACACCTATAAAGCAGTACCATCCCCTATGAACGTCTTCTGTGGTCTGGCGGAGCAGCAATCCTTTCTCCCATTGTATAGTGAAGAAATGTTGCCCTAAGAAGTTGTGATGTGAGCAACAGGAGGCCTGGAATCAAACTATGTCATTTTCCCCTCTCATCCAGAGCTCTGTCCAGAGCACCACATTGCTTAGCCCATGAGCTGAGTTTCTGTGTGGGTCATTTGCAGATGTCTTTGGCTTCCCAGTGGTTCTGGGGCTCCCTCTTCTAACTATAAGAGGCATCATTACTCAGCAGGCACACACACACACACGCTTTTATATTGCTTTATAATGCAGTTAAATCTGTAAGCAGGAAGCAGGAGCAGCCACATTTCTAATAACCAATTAACTACGCTCTGGTCAGGAAAAAATGAATCTTCTTCATGCATAACCTTTTACCATTTCTTATCTTTGCATAGCAAAGGCTTTTGTCCAACTTTTGTTCTTGTGGTTCTGTTGTCAGAACTGGTGTTTTAAAGGGTCAATAGTAGATGTGAACTTTCATGGTACATATTTGATGCCCACAGGCAAATCCTGTGTGATTCTACCTGAACTCACTTGGGTGATGACTTATCTGGGGCTCCTAAAGAGAACCTATGTCAAATATGTTTGCACAGCAGGAGTAACTTTCTGGAGCCTGAGTTTATGGCTGACATTTGGGGTGGAGGGAGAATCTGTCTGGAGGAAAAGAGCTTGACTTTCTCACCACAGGGTAAATGGGAGTGGGCACCTGGTTCATGTATGATTGTGCTATCTGAACAGGTTTAGTGACTTTTAGTTGGTTTGCTTGACAGACTAAAACATCCATAGCTCTGGCTCCACTGGGCCTAATTCCTTGACTGTAGCTCAGCCTCTTCATAACTTCCCACAGTGGTGAGAAGGATCTTCACGAAACAAGAATACAACCTTCAGCTTGGAATTTTTGCCTACACAGTCTCCTTCCTCCTTTGGGTAACTTTTCTTTTTTTTGAGAAAGTGTGTGTGATGGGAGGAAGTAATTGCATGTGATCTTGTTGGAGTTTTCAATCAGAATGCCTCTCCCTTCCTTCACTGGAATTAGGCCAATCAGATGCTCCCACAGCTGGAACTGATTGGTCCTAGCTTCTTTTTTTTTTTTTTTTTTTGCAGTACTAGGGCTTGAACTCTGCGCCTTCACCTTGAGACACTCCACCAGCCCCATTTTTGTGAAGGGCTTTTCGAGATAGGGTCTCATGAACTATTTGCCTGGGCTGGCTTCGAACCTCGATCCTCCCAATCTCTGCCTCCTGAGTAGCTAGGATTACAGGTGTGAGCCAGGTCCTAGCTTTGAAAAGATCATCTGTTGGTGCCTACTGCCCAGAAACCTGCTCAGCCTTGGCTGCAATCCTTCCTGGTTGTTCAGCATTGTCTGCATTCTGCAAGCTTCCCTGTAGCCTTCCAGGAATTCCTTTTATGCTGGAATTTGGTATCTGTTTCCTGTTACTCTGACACAGAAATTGGCATCTGGAGGTGGGAGTGTCCAAATTGATGTGGAGTGTGGGATACTGAAACTTTCCTATCCCCACATCTAAATCTGCAAATTTACTTTCTGCCGTTAGCTGTAGCATGTTGTGTCTGGAAGCCAGAACACTTGCCTCTTGCAGCAAGAATCTAAGGGACTTGGTTGACAGTCTCTAGGATCTGGAAAGCTATGGGTTAGTTTTTGCAGGATTACTAAAGTTACACAAAGAAAAACAAACTTTGCTTAAGCAGGCCCATCTGAAAGCATCAAGAGAGGCCTTTTCGGCCTTTGGTAGGAACCTAAGATGTTATACGTATAGTCATATACTTGGGAGGGTGGAAAAACAAACTTCTGTTGTAAGCTAATAATGGTGGAGAAAAGGCAGGAGGGTTGGGAACAGTTCTGTGCTGGCAAGAGGTCTGTTGCTAAAAGGCAGTAACATGCAGGCCCAAGTCTAGATCAAAAGCCCCTAACCCAGTGAGAGCTTACAAGATGGTAAAATGCAAGAGACTGAAATCCTACTGGGGTTAAGGGAGACGTGTTGCCAGAGAAACTTCAGTCTGGGCAAATAATGATCTGTGACTGTTCAGACCTGGAGACAATTTCCAGGGCCCACTGTACCAGCAAAGTGCAGTAATCTGTCCATTTCCAAGTGCTCCAGTCTCATGAGGACATAGGACAATAGACGAGAAGTTCTCCCAGACAGTAGGACCAAGAAAACCCTTTACCATTAGGCAAGGAGTACATGCTTCGGGGGACACTATGGATTGACATTTTTGAATGCAGTTGCTCCTTTTAAAATAGGTTTTTTAAAAATTTAAACTAATATGATGTTTATCCTGTATTATTGTATATTTATTGAACAGTTAATTTTGGGCTATGAGGACCTACTTCTGAACCGATCAAGAAAACTCTACAGATATCTGTGAATGCACTTTGATGCTGTTCTAAGGGGTACAATAGTGAGCAAATAAGAGTCCTTGCCTTCAGAGAGCTTATATACTAGTGAGAAAAACAGAAAAGTAAGTACATACAGGATACTCCAGAGAGGATCAGTGTTAAAGATGTGGCTGGTAATTAGACAAATTGTTGTGGAGGAATGAAAGAAAGTGCAGGAAGGAGTCAATGCACATTCTGGCAAAGTGAAAACAAATTCCAAGGACTTCTGCACTGAGGCAAGAGCTGCCTGAAGAGTTTAAGGAACAGGAAGGAGAGTAGTGTGGGTGAAGCACAGCAAACAAGGGGAGAGTGAGGTCAGAGGGGACCAGGGAACGGATTCTGTAAATCTATGGTAATGAAAGCTATCCAGAGCACCATAAGAGCCGTAGTGTTGCTTAGCTCTGGCTGCTGTTTGACTGTTGGGAACAAGAGTAGAAATGGAAGGCTATTGGAATAATACTTGAGAAAGAGGGTGGTTACCTGAACAAAGTTGAACGTGGTGAAGACAGTGAGAAGTGGTCAGATCTTCTTATTTTGAAAGTGGAGACAGCAGGATTTGTTGGTCTATCACTAAAACATTCTTAACTTGAAGCAGGATGCACTAGTTGGACAAGGCTCTGGATTGTCTTTCTTTGGGAAGTGGTTGAGCATAGTTTTCCAGTTCTAGTATGATATTTTTGAAGTAGCATGTCTGGAAAAGGAGAATGTTGACATGGGCAGCTAAGGGGTGGAGTGGAGTGGACAGCTATTATTTTAACCTATTCAAACATCCATTCCCTCTTCTAATGGTCACAGAACTCTTTGATTTGGGAACTCTTCTCAGTTCAGCTCCAGATTCTGAGGGTAAGCACATGATCCAAGGACAGTGCACAGCTGATGTGCAGGGCACAGTGTTTGCTTAGGAAAAACAATATGATATAACCAGAGCCAATCATATGCCTCCCTAGACTTGTGCTGGGATTACTGGGAAAAAGTCAAGTTTCTATTTGGAGATCACAGATACGAACAACTTGCAGGGTTATCTTTGCCACCACATGGAGACAACCTGCCCAAGAATGGAGCCAAAGTAGTAAAGAAAATGGAGGGAGATCCCGACGGTATCATTTGAGCTCCTGAATCCAGCTGCTTTATGGGCATCTTCCTGTTTAATAGGTGAAAATGTTTTCTTTCTTTTCTCCCATGGCCTAATTTGGGTTGGATTTCTATCACTTACAGTAAAGGCTAAAATCTTGTCAGTATGCAGAAGGTACCATGAGATACTTCTGAGTTGTGCCCTAAGCAGCAGCTGCCTCAAGC
This sequence comes from Castor canadensis, assembly GCF_047511655.1. Taxonomy (NCBI): domain Eukaryota; kingdom Metazoa; phylum Chordata; class Mammalia; order Rodentia; family Castoridae; genus Castor; species Castor canadensis. The sequence goes on from NC_133402.1 coordinate 40,515,453, forward strand.
CTTCTACATGACCTGTCGCAGACCTTTCTGCAATCCAACAATTAAAGGGCCAGTACCTGGGTCCTCCAGCAGGGTCCTCCAGAAGACTGCGTTTGAACTATGGTCAGTCCTTGCTAATAATTGGTTGGGGCCCTGTGCCAGGCAGGTTGTTTTAATATCTCCCATGATGCCATCCAAATAACTCAGAGGAATATGAAACTTGGTCTTCATTGTGAGCAGTCTACACACTCCCTCACTCCTGCTGTGCTTGCCTCACAATAGCTCAGTTATATTTCTCCAAACTTTTTACCCACTTCACGTCTCTCATGTCTTGTGCAGTTCTTATTCTTTTTCCCTAGAGGTTCCTTCTTTAATTACCTACTACTGAACTCCTACTCCTCCTTTTACAACTCAGCTCAGATAATCCAAGACGTAAATGCCATGACTGAAAGTAGCAGACAGTAATTACTTCTGTGAAGAAGGAGGAGAATCTAAGCTGAGCCATTTCAAGTTTCTTTCTTATTTTTGAAATCGTGAGACTTCTATGTACATACATAAAATGCATTAGATAAATAGGTTTAGCTTAATACACAGCTATAACGACCATAGTCATAAAGAGAACTAAGTGGGTGAGGAATTAGAATATTGCTGACACCCAGTCACAAGTTACTCTAGCGGTACCTCTATCTGACTTTCATATTAACCAACCCTGTTTTTTTCTGATGCATTCCTAAGCAATACAGTTTAATTATGATTGTTTTGAACTGCATATAACCATATAGTAGATAGTTTGGTGTCTGTTTTTTTTCATTCAGGATAATGCTTGCAAGATTCATTTATAAACTTGTATGAGGCTTTCTCTCATTCATTTTCATTACTGCATAAAATTACATTTTAAAAAAGATTATTAAATTATTAAATTTATTAAATTATTCTACTGTTGATGGGAATTGGATTATTTCTAACTTGGGTCCCTTACAAACAATGTCCATAAGAAATCTTCTTGTCATGTGTGCATGGATTTATTTAGTTTTCATACCTAAGAATGGAAAACCTGAGTTATGAGTTTATGTCTCTTCAACTCTTCAAACTGTTTTCCAAAACAGTTGTGCCGATTTACACTCTCTTCAGCAGTGCATAAGAGTTCTTGTCACTTTCTATCTTTGCCAACACTTGATATTGGCTAGATTATCAAAACTTTGCATATCTGACAGATTTGTGGTGGCATTTCACTGTGGCTTTCATTTGCATATTTCCCTGATTACTAATTAGGTTTTATATGTTAATTAGTAATTCATATTTCTTCTTTTGTGAAGTGTCTCTTCAAGTTTCTTGCTACTTTTTCTGTTGTGTTGTTCATAAAAATCTCTGAATATTAGAGTGCTGTTGTATATAAGTGCCTAGCTGTTAGTGCTGGACTCCCAGTGCAGGCCTTTTGCATGCTAGGCAAGCACACTATCTCTGAACTACACCACTGGTATGAGGCTCTCTCATTCATTTCATTACTGCGTAAAATTACGTTTTAAAAAGATACCACACAAAACAGAGAGAAAGACAAAAGGATACTACAATTTATTAACTTATTCTACTGCTGATGGACATTGGACTGTTTCTAATTTGGGCCCTTTACAAACACTATCCATAAGAAATTGACAGCTCATAAGTGTGTTAAATAGTTTCTTCTGTTCTCTAGCTTGTTCTTTTTACTCTTAATGGTATATTTTAATGAAATGATGTTAGAGGTTTTAACATCAAATTCATCATCTTTTTTATTCTAGTCGTATTTTCCTCTTTAACTTCTAGAAGCTTTACAGATTTGCCTTTCACATTTAGACTCACTTGGATTGATTATTGAGTATGGTTTGAGGTAGGAGTCTTTTTTTCTTTTTATCGTAAACACACAATGTTTCAGCACTTGTAGAAAGACTATTTTTTCTTACTGTGATGCTATCCAATTTTTGCAATATGTTAAGTGTCCATATACATATAGATACATATATATGCAAACATATATATATATATATATATATACATATACATATATATATAAAATGTTTTTTGCAGTGCTGGAGTTTGAACTTAGGGCCTTGCAGTGTGCTTGCTAGGTTGGTGCTCTACCATTTGAGCCACTCCTCCAGCCCACAGTACATGGTTTTAATCCCTTGAAAACTTTTTGAGTCTTACTCTATAGTTAGGCACATGGACTATTTTTATGCGTGGTTCCTAAGTACTTGAGCATGTATTTTCAACTGGTTGATAGATATTTACATGGTATATCTTTGTATTTTCATCTTTTTGGTAACCTTAGGTTTTAGGTGTATATCTCTATAAACATCATTTATTTGAATAGTTAAACATTATTTGTCTATTTTCTGGGGCATTGAGTCTCTTTACATGCAATGTAATTACTGGTATTTTTGTGTTCAAATATGCTACATGACTCTGTCTTTTCTACTTGTTCCTCTTATTTTATATTTCACATTTATCCTCTTTTTAGCTTTACTGTTTTGATTGGCTAATTGTTTCTTAGCATTTTTTCCCACCCTACTTTGGAAATTATATGCTCTGTTTCTGCTTTGTTAGTGGCAATGCTAGTGATTAAGTCATGCTTTCTTAATTTGCCAGAATCTAACAATAATGAAACCTTTACTTCCCATCTGGCTAATAATACGACTTTCTGACCCAACCCTTACTCATGATCTCCCAGCTTATATTATAGTTTCCTGGCATTTAACCAGCACTGTAATCTTTTCAATGGGAGAAGTGATTTAATTACTCTATCCTGTCACTACTGGACATCTTGATATTATCTTATTATTTACTTATTTAAAACCCTTCAAGACAGGTGCCCAGGTGTAGAGGCTCAAGCCTGTAATCCTAGCCATGAGGGAGGCTGATATCGGGAAGAATTGGTTTGAGGCCAGCCAGGTAAAAAAGTTCACCAGATCTCTTCTCAAGGGAAAAAGCTGGGTATGGTGGGGCATGCCTGTCATTCCAGCTATGGCAGGAAACGTAAAATAGGAGGATCACAGTCCAGGTTGGCCTGGGCAAAAAGTGAGACCCTATCTCCAAAATAACCAGAGCAAAAAGGGCTGGAGGCAGAGCATCTGCCTAGCAAATGCAAGTCCTGAGTTCAAATCCCATACTGCAAAAACAACCGTCTCTACCACTACCAACAAAACCCTCTGTTTAGCATCTGTCTTATTTTGTATCCCTAGCATTTAAGAAAGTATCTTTACCTTTGTCTTTCTTCTTCTTCTTCTTCCTTTTCCTTCTCCCCCCTCCTCATCCCCTCTCCCTTCCCCTTCCTCCTGCCTTCTCCCCCTCCACTTATCCTCTCCCCTTTCTCCCTTCCCTTCCCCCTCCTCTTCCTCCTCCTTTTTTTTTGGCTGTACTGGGGTTTAAACTCAGGGTCTCACTTTTGCTAGGCTTATGCCTTTGTCTTACTGCCTATGCTTACCCTTCTGTATTGACAATTCTTTGTCATGCATGTGTCTGTATTACTTAGTTTAATGGTATAAACATTAGGACAATGATTATGGTGGAAGCATTTATTAAAGAAGCTGCAAGTTCCAGATATTCACATAGTCAACAACATTGTGAGTGTCTTATCTTCCTTCAGTGCTGAAATATCTCACATATTTGGGGCCAAAGAGATGCTAGTGCCATCTCCAGGGGCTCAAGACCCATCTCTTCTCAGGTTTGCTCCCCTGGAAATCTAGTTCCTAACTAGGTAAACTATGGAAGTGGATCTAGTGAAAATTTCCAGACATAACCTTGCATTTGCATTGGGCACACTTCTGAAAACCCTGTACATAATACTGCCTTTTCTAATGGCTCCACTATAATTTGGACAAGGCACCTGTATGGGAAAAATTGTGAAAATTTCCTAGGACTTCTGTAACAAATTATCACCAATTAGGTGGCTTATAATAACAGAAATTTATTCTCATGTTTCTGGAGGATAAATGGCAAAAATCAACATATTGGCTGGGCTGTGCACTCTAAAGTCTCTAGGGGAGAATATTTGTCTTCTTTGCCCCCTCCTAGCTAGCTTCTGATGGTTACCAGCGATCCTTGCTGTGCCTTAGCTTGTAGCTACATCTGTTTTCACATCACTGTCTTCTTTTTGTGATTGTGTGTGTGTGTGTGTGTGTGTGTGTGTGTGTGATTCTGCATCATCACTGGTATTCTGTCTATATCCAAAATTCCCTTAAATATAATATAACAGCAACAGGTATTGGATTAGGGCCACCCTATTCTAGTATGACCTCATTGTCATTTGATTACACCTGCAAAGACCCTATTTCCAAACAAATTTACATTCACAGGCACCATGGGTTATGACTTCAGCATATCTTTTTGGGGGACACAATGCAATCTACAACATGGGGCAGAAGATGTGAAGAGAATACCTTTGAGAATAATGTCATCTACTTAGTAAAACAAGTTTGATGGTGGGGTACTTTTAATTCTTCCATGTACTTTACAAGGTAAACCAATCCCCAAGCTCTCTGTCTACCTGGCTGCCTTATACACACTCGGGTTAGTATCATTTCAGATGACTTTTTCATTGATCATATGGGATTTAGATGTTGAAGAAACACTGTATGGTTGATATCTGTGCTCCCAGTTCAGTGGCACTGGGGAGGAAGAGCCATTTGGTTGAACTCACCTTTTAGATATGTCCAGAGAATAGCTGCTATTCTATGTGCTAGCATGCCCTGTGCCCCTCCCTCCACTCCACAGCATCTGATTAACCTGCATCTGTGGGTGCTGGCAAACCCCAACAAACTCCTGGAAAGCCTTTGAGAAGCCAGCAGTGACAGAGAAGGGAGAATAAGGTCTCAGGAAACCTGCATGTGTGAGATACATAGGTGATCAGCCTCATGCTTTGTAATCATACCATTGCAAAACCTTATACAGTTATCAATATACATCCAATGAATTAAACCCATCTTTGTGATTATGGCTGGGAATGTCGCAAGAGTTATAGAAGGTACTGGTTGTCATTAAGATTCCTTATGTCCTATGTTGCTGTATAAACCTCTTTATTAGCCTTCAGCTCAAGACCCCTGATGTGCCTTTGGGCTGAATATACTCCTGTGACAATCCTTACTCCAATCACTGCATAAATCAATTTATCTTTTGGAGTTTGACTCTTATTTTATTCTTGGAGCAATGTCTGCCATATAATAAGTACTTAATAATATTTGTAGGATGAATGAAAAAAACTATTGGCCATACAATAAATCTATCATATCATCTTTCTCAAAATATCCATTTTCTTTTGATTATACTAATTATGGAGTCTTGGTCCCAGGGGAATATGAAAACCCTCCTCCTTAAAACCTGATTATGAGATGTAAAACAGGATCTGGAATGTATCCAAAAGTCACCTTGTTAGGCTCACAGCAGAAAGATCCAGCTAATGGAATAGTGTTTTCTCATCTAAATGGGGAAGGGCACCACTGGGTTTCATGATGTGAGATTCGAGGCCTATCCAATTCATCCACTCTGTTTCCCACACCCATCAACTTTATAAGTGGAGAAACTAAGGTTTATAAGAGAAAGATATGGTTGGACCTGGCCAGCCAGGTAATTGGTGGAAAAGTTAAAATTAGAACCAGTCTCACCAGCTCCTGGGAGGGCTCGCTCCTCCTGCATCCAGCCTCAGGATCAAACTGCAAAATAACAGGAACTCTGAAAGTGAGGGAGAAGTGACTCGTGTACCTATTAGTATCACACAATTAAAATAACAAATGCTACTTTAAGATAAAACACTGGTCTTGACATACCTTTAAAAATATTAATTTTAATGGATATCTCAAAGATCTTTCATGACATAGACCACAGGTATTAACCTGGGCTGGGAAAGTTATCCAGCAGCTCTCAACATGCAGTCATGCAAAATCTTAAATAGCATTGCCAATCTCTATGTGGTTTTTCTAAGAAGACTACCTTAGACCTTTGGTAATGTCCTTGCCATGTATCTTTGGAAATTCTGGTCCTGAGAAGTTTGTCTTGGCCAATAAAAATCTTTGTTCACAATAGAAATAAGTGGGCAGTGACACTTTCTGGAAAGGAAGAGAAACCATAGTCTGATACTGAAATTCATAACCAAAGTCAAGGTGGAGATACTCTTGGATTCTGTTGGTATGACGAGGGCTTTTTCAAAGGTGGGCACCAACTATACTCTCCACCCAGGTCTGACATTGTGACCAGTGGCATGCATTGATGAGCTGTAGCTGGGTGCCATCTGTAGAGGGAAGGAGTTATCACATTAGAACTGGACAGGAACATGCTTGAGTATCTGCACTAGGGCCGGGGGGTGGTCACCTCCTTATTGGGGCCCTCATCTTCATTTTGCATTGAGCTGGATGTGCTTACGTTAACTCTGTCACTAAGGCCTCTGGTGACACTGTCATAGGATGGTGGGAAAGATGTGGCAGATGCAGTTTGAGATTTGTCTGGGAGCATACAATTGTCATTTGCCATGAATGCAACAAAGCCTTCATCCGGGAGTGATATGGCAACCTCCTCAGCCCTGGGAATGCTCGAGGGGCTGCGGACTGTCAAGGAGCGGTGCCGCACATAGCTTCGATAGGCTTTTTGAATGACAGTGGCTGAGATATCTTCTTGCTTCCACCGGAGGGTTGTTGCTATTGGTTCATAGGATGCTTTTGAAAGATTCGTTGCCATAAACTTCTCCTCCATATTTGCCTTCAGAGAATCCAACTCCCCAGATTCTCCCAGCACATTCTTGGTGAAGGCAAAAAGAATGTCCAAGCAGTGGATCTTATCTCCAGGGACTAAGGGCAGGTCCATCTGGATTAATATATTCCGATTGGGTTTTGGGATTCGCAGAGGACCAGAGAGAGTGTCTGCAAAATCTGACAGGACAGAAAAGGTAATAAATTGGGTGGCCTCTGGGTCAAACTTCTCCCAGGTCTCGTAGAACATGTCAAAGTCATCCTCACTCAGGGGCTCAGTGCTCTCTTCAGTGGCTACATTGAAATTCTCCAGAATCACTGCAATGTACATGTTGACCACAATAAGGAATGAGATGATGATGTAGGTGGTGAAGAAAATGATGCCCACAGCTGGGCTTCCACAGTTCCCCTTGGAGCCACAGCTGGTGGGCAGGTCAGGGTCGCAATAGGGTGGCCCAGTGTTGAGGATGGGGCTGAGGAGGCCATCCCAGCCAGCGGATGTGGTGATCTGGAAGAGGCAGAGCATGCTGTTGGCAAATGTCTGGAAGTTGAACATGTCATCAATGCCAGCCTCCCTCCTCACATTGGGAAAGGTGGACATGCCAAAGATGGAATAGATGAACATGACAAGGAAGAGCAGCAGCCCGATGTTGAAGAGGGCAGGCAGGGACATCATGAGAGCAAAGAGCAGCGTGCGGATCCCCTTGGCTGCTCGGATCAGCCTGAGGATGCGGCCGATTCGGGCTAGGCGGATGACTCGGAAGAGTGTTGGGGAGAAGTAACTTTCAATTGATGTAAGAATTGCAGAAAATACCAGACCTTTGAAAGAGGAGGGGAAATAATATTAGTACCTCCAACCAGGGTTCCTGGCAAAGTAATGCTCATTTCCTCATTTCTTCTTGGTATGGACTTCCATGTGGGCATCTGTAGTCAAGGACTCTGGGCTTTATGAGTCTGACCTGGCACAAGGCACCACTCGGTAAATGTCCATTGCAGTAATCTGCTGTCCCTCTGGTTAGTCTTACCCTTTCTACCATGTTCTTATTTTTCCCTCCACTCAGAATAGCCTCTTATCAGTCAACCTCCATGGCCAAAACCCTATCTTCTTCAATGCACAGTGTGTGCATGTATGGAAATATCACAGTGAACCCCACTGATTTGAACAATTAATATATTTTTTTAAATTAATATGTTTTAATAATTATAATAAACCCCCAATCTTCTGCAGCCTAGTTCAGCTGGAAGTGATTGTAGTCTGTTTCACATGCCCACAATGCTTTATTTTCAATGCGACAGACCCTGCTCTTCCCTGAGATGGTAGCTTTTGGACGTGCCACTCTGATCCTGTGCTCTGGGAAGGCCAGGACCCCCTATGATTCATCTCCATGTCTCCTACTGTGAAGATTGACTCAGTTTCTGGCACATGGTCCCACAGATAATTGTATGGAGCCTGGTATTAATTATAAGGGGACCTGAGAGTTGAGCAACTTGCTGACAGCTAAAGCAGGATGGCTTCGAATGGCCAGCTGTCTGCATAATGCCTTTAATTTGTTTCTTTCATGTCCAGCTGTGTTTGAACTCTATGTTAGGGACTGGAGATGGGCTTTTTAGGGTCATTTACTGTCCCTAACACTAACTATGGGAAAGGTTGGAAAGACGAAGAAAGTATATGTTCCCTGTATGATACATGAAGACTTTTGAAGCTTGGTCTTGAGGGTTTATTGGGAGCAGAGTTGTTCAGTGATGAGAACTTTGGGGAAGAGAGGACTCAAGATAAGTGGTATCAAGTTCCCATTCAGGTTCCCTTGGCCCTCTTCCCCTACCAGCTGTTTGTCATATTCACATTGTGTTAGAGGATGGAAGGAAATGGTAGGAGACTTTGAGAATTATTATGGTTTTGGATTATAAAATCTTTGTGAAATCTCTTTTGTTAAAGACCAGTTTAATTGAGAGACATTTTTCTGTAATATGGGTACATTATGTGTCTATATAATCCACTAAAATTTTTTTGCTATATCAGTGATATAGATCTAATTTTAGTTTTCCCAGGACCTTATTTCAGGGGAGAATGAGTCCTCATACTTGTAACAATTTGATATTCAATAAGGGTCTTTTTTGGGGGAAAGAAGACTGGGAGGAAAGCAGTAGAAAGATTGACAGATGGCTCTTCCATTGGTTTTTCCAGCTGTTCCTGTGAGGGACTCCAACTCAGTGGATGGAGCTGTTGTATAGGTCCCAGGAACTAGGAGTTAAGCCGTCTTCACCACAGAACTATGTGTTGTGGGTATATTATATTTCTATATTATTGATATGGGAAGTTGTACAAGAAAGCTCTCATTTCTAATATAAAATCAAAATGGCCATTAGAAAACAAAACAAAAACACAACCAACCAGTCAACAATAAAAACTCCCAGTATACTAAGTGAAAGAAGCTCAAGAGGGTAGTTCTTATTTAAGTGTCCTTAGCACCCAGTAATTAACTAACTAACTAACCAACTAACTAGGGTGGGAGAAAACTTTTGGAGGTGATTGATATGTTTATGGCATGATTGTGGTGATGAGTTCATACCTGTCTCTAAACATTGTCAGATTGTTTGTGTATATACAGCTTTTTTGTATGTCAATCTTAGTTCAATAAAGTGGTTTTCAAAAAAAAATGCATCAGTGATAATAAAACAAAAGCAAAACCAAGTTTAAAGCCTCCAAACAAATAAATAAATGCAACCCAGGCTATGTTTCAGCAGCCAGGGTGGGGAAATAGATTAACTGCTGCCAAGTTATGTTTAGATGCTATTAACTTTTGCTAGTAAATCAATGGAAAATTAAATATACAGCTATGCTCTGACATAAAAAGCAAGCAGGTCAGGATATAAATGAAAATGATCAGGAGATATTCATAGTGAGAGGAAAAGCTGGTGAGCTGGGATTTGGCTAAGTCAGACACAGTTTCTTGGTCCTTGGTGGGAGGCAGCTAATTCATTAAAACAATTTAGCCTGATTGAAAGTCACTCCTTATAAACTCCGACTTGGTATAACCTTTCTAATCTATGAGGCTCAATTTTAAGTGGATAAATGAGGGCAGTAACACTTTCTTCTCAGGGTTACAGTGAAGGTTCATAATGACCAGCTCAGTGCTCAGAACTTAGCAAGTACTCAGTTATGGTACATCCACTCCTCACATTAGCCTCTGACTCTATTAATTTCCCTAAACACAAAGCACTAGGCTTTTCATTCAACAACACCCAGACTGGGCCTTCACAGCACTGATCTGTTGGCATTGATCCCTTAACTTGTCTATGATTCATATTTCCTAAGAGGACAATTACATAGAGATTTAACTCCACACCCTCAACTTAAGACTCTCCTTTGAAGGATCTCCTCCTAGTCTTTCCTCACTTTACTAACAACCCAACTCCCTTACCAGAAAATATTTTATGGATCATGTTACATAACACCACTCACCCCCTGTTTTGAAGACCATAAATAGAAGGCCCACTGGAAATTCCATCTCATAACCTTAGGTTCTCAGGAGGAGGATTGTTCCCTGACAGCCTACAGTATTCTGGCATTTGGCTGTGCACACGACAGGCTCCTGAAAACACCTCACAATAGCATGGAGAAGACCAATGGGACCTCTTCCTCTTACTGGTAGCTCCCAGGGATATATAAAATCTGTTGCTCTTGGGAAGTTGCTCTTCTAACATATAACATGTTTTTAATAGTTGATTTTAAAAGAACAGTAAAATAACCCTAAGCATGGTGGGCTTCCCCACCATGTGGCTGTTACTTACTCCCAATGGAAAGGAGCACTACGATGAAGTCAAACACATTCCAGCCATTGGTGAAGTAATATTGCCGTAAGGCAAACATCTTCATGACACACTCAGCTGTGAAGACAGCCACAAAGAACTGATTGATTTTGCCGAGGATTTTTGTCTTTTCTTCACTCTGCTCATCGGTCTCCACCATCATGGTGACCATGTTGAGGCAAATGAGTACCATAATGGTGATGTCAAAAGCTTGCTTGGTGACGATGTCAAAGACAAAGCCCTGGTACTTGTTCTGAGAAAACAAGAAATGGTATCATCAGGGCTTTTGGGCCAATATAAAATCAAACATCTGACGAGTCTGAGTTCTCCACACATGAGTTTTAGAAATCTGTCTCTTTTGTCTACCTCACACTCTACATCCGTAAAAAAGCAACTCCTGTCCTTATTCCTTTCAGAATTCCCTTTTAGTTGATTTACCTCATTGCTCCAGTTCTAGTCTCACCGCTGCTCTCAGCCCTTGAAGTCATCAGAGGAATCACTTCCTCTGACCTTGTGCTCTTCCCTCTATTTTCAACATTCTTCCTGTCTTTTTTCTTAGCCTTCTAGATTTCAACAGTCTTGAGTGATTCATTTCCCTTAAGCCCACTTCTTCCAGGGAGTTTTCCTTCATCATATTACACCTCATTGCTCTTTCCCTTCTTTGGCTCCCACAACCCTTGCAGTCAGTCTTGAGTTCTAGCATTTCATGACAATGCACTTTTTGAGGACAGGGGTCATGCTTACACAGTGTTGTACTCTTGTAGTAAGAGTTTGAGAACTGCTTGCAAATTATTTATTTCCATTTTTGATTTCAGTCAGCTACTTTGCCAAGTGAAAGTCAAGTGCCATAGTGCGACTTATTCCTGGAAGTTTTCTCTAGAGAACACTGGGGCTGTGCAGATGCCCAAGAAAATGCAGGTACAGGGCATGGAGTGAGGTCTGAATTGTTTTCATTTTGGAGGAGGCAGAGTGGCCTGTATAACCAATTGATCATTTCTATCTGGTTATTTTTATGGTGATTGAAAAATTCCTAGTGTGGTCCTCTATTCTGTCCTATGGTGTTAACATCTTAATGCTCTGTGAATCCTTGATCTCACCTCCTATTCTCCACTCCCTCCCCATTTCCCAAGTCCTTCTCATAACTTCTATGATACTCGCCTGTCTTGATTTACAAACATCACCTCCTACTCAAAGGCTGCCATTCTCTTCCACCCTACAGAGACCCCAGGGGCAGGAGACAAGTATGGGGTTCTTCTTGTTCCCCATGGTCCCTTCCAGAGGAGCAAACGCTTATGTCTTGTAAAATCCCTTCCTCCCTTGAAGCTTGTGTCATCCAGCTGGCCCACTGTCATTTCTTCTTTACTGTCATTTACCAGCCTCTGGGACCCTCTGCCTTATTCCTGATGAGTCAGGCTTTTGACACTCTTGCCTGCTTTTGGCTGTAATTCTAGGCATGTTTCATATCTGTGTGAGTGACTTGTAGTCTCTCAGTTCTTTAGGTAAATCTCTAATGTCTTTGTTTTTCCTAACTTAAAGCAAAATCTTCAGGGACCTCACGTCTCCTTCCAGCCACCATCCTAGATCCCTCTTCCCTTTCACAGCTAAGTTTTTTGAAAGAGTTTTATATAATCACTGTCTCCCATCCACTTTTCAACCCACTCCAACACAACTTTTGCCTCCAACCTGCCATTGGACTGGTTCTTGCTAAGACCACTGATGACCTCCATAATGTTAAATCCAACATTGCTTACCACTCCCTTCACTTTGAAATCCTCCTTTCTTGGTTTCCATCATACCTTACTTTCCTGGTTCTTTTCTTTCTCTCCCTTCAAGCTGCTCTGTTTTAGTCTCCTGCAACCAACTTTTAGATGTTAGAGCTCTTCAGGACTCCCTTGGAGCTCCTTCAGCTGGTGAATTAACGTACATATTTTTTTTTCCTTAGACAAGGTCTGGCTATGTAGCCTAGGCTGCCTCAAATGCTTGACCCTCCTTCCTTAGCCTCCAGTGCTGGGATTATAAGCATGAACTACCACACCAAATCACATATGTGGTTTTGCTAATTATTTGCCCCTGTCACTGAACTGTAATCTCTCTGCAGGCAGGAAACTTGTCCATCTTTCTCACTGTTCTAACCATAATGTCTGTGTAGTACCTGGTATGTTATAGAACTCAATAAATTGAATGAATAGAAGATAGATAGAATGGGCAGCCCTGAATTAACCATACCTCAACATTTTTAAAGCCACGCTACTGACTGGGTTTGATTAAATTTAATTGTATACAAGTTACACTTACTGAATGTAGAATGTGTGTAAGGTTCTGCAGGAGTGGCCATGAAGGTAGAGGAAAGGAACCTGTCATAGCCTGCCAGGGAGCTCCTAAGAGCTGCTAAATGAGCAGAGAGGAAGCGTGTGATGGGCTGATCCCTACCTTCTGCTTCATGGCGTGGGGTGCTACCCTTCTGGGTTAAAGCCGAGACTCACACCCAGTTGGGCCTGGCTCCATGCATGATTGCTGGTGCACATCTTTCCTGAGGTGGGAGGAGTGGGAGACAGATTGCTGAGCTACTAATCCCTTCTATTGTATCATCAAAAATAGTGAAAAAAAAATAGAGGCCCATTCATGGTCACATGACATCTAATTAAACAGAGCAGGCGATGGCATCAAGTCTGGCCTTACATTTGCCCTGGGTAATCTGACTTTAGGGAATGGAGCAGCTTTTTGGCTGTGTCTGGCTGAGTCTGTGGGCAGCGATCATAGCCCTCATACTCTCAGAGATGATGAAGTAGGTGGTGATGATGTCTATTCTAGAGCCTATTATTTTTCTATAAAGTGGAGTATATGAAACCTGCTTTTAGTGATTTCTATAGCAGGCAATACTATAGGATAAAATCTCCCGGGCTTGTGGAACATTTAGCCTTTGCTATAGATGAAACACGATTTAAAAACATGGGCTTCCCCAGAGATGAGGAGTGACGTGTGTGTGTGTGTGTGTGTGTGTGTGTGTGTGTGTGTGTGTGAAGTGTCAAAAATCTTTATGATTTTGACAAAGGTTGCCCCTAGCAAAGGACTCTCTGGTTCAAATGTGAATTCGACACTAGTTTGGCCACTGGTAAATGCCAGCATGAACTCAGACTGTTGAACCTCAGTAAATACCAGAATCCTTTTACAGCCCCTGACTTGAATCTCATTGGCTGAGTTCAGCCTTTCATCTACATCTTTTAATATTTGAGCCTGTTCCTTGTCATTGGAATTCTTGAGAGAGGAGCACATAACAAGCCTTGCACACTTTTGCTCAGGTTCACTGAAGCCCAGTTATCTTGGTTTACAGGAAACTATGGAGGACCCCTCTACTCCTATAGAGCTCTGAACTGCCTGCCACTCCCAATATAACACTGACCCTTGAATAGTAATACATTTATGACCACTATTTTCATATAAAGTATGTTGGAAGTCATAACTTTTTTCTCTTGTAAATGTTTTTGAGACTCTGTACCACCAAGTTTGGAGTAACTTGTGTAAGTAACGTGCCTCGATTTAGAAATCTAATGCCTTGGCCGACAGACTGATGTCTCCCCAATTCCTTTAAGGAGACTCCTTTGGGCGGTCGTTAGGCTTTGCTCTTGTGTGAGGAAGGGCTAATGGGATTGTACTGGGGAAGTGCCTGTAGTTTTCTTCATAAGTACTACTTCTCAGTCACAGAAAGGTAATGTAAAGGGATAAAACACCAACCCCAGTCACTGCAGGGGATGGCTCAAAAACCCTTTGAAGTGGTTCATTGTGATTTCTGACATAGCATCTTCATTCCTAACATTGTTCATCCATTCCCAACAGGGATGTCATCCTGGGGCCACCTACAGATTTGATGTTTTCCATCTTCTAGCAGAGAGCTGAGAAAAATATAGGTAGGTAATGTTATGTGTGGTCTGGGTGTTGCATTTAATAGAGGAATAAAGGGGGAGGACTCTTGAGGTCTTTGGAAAAAAGGAATCAAAGTGGAGCCTAGTTTTAATTTTTAGTCAATCTTTTTTTTTTTGGCAGTCTGAGTTTGAATTCAGAGTCTTGTGCTTGCCAGGCAAGTGATCTACTACTTGATATACGCTCCAAACGTTTTTTTTTGGTACTGGGCTTAGAACTCAGGGCTTTGTGCTTGTTAGGCAGGTGCTGTACCTCTTGCGCTATATTGCCAGTCCTTGGCCAATTTTTAAACTTCAAAATGGGAAGATTTTTGGTTTTTATTGGGTCACTGGACCACGACCATGACTGTACCTTGAGTCTCTGGGGGTTTGTGTTTTGCCATTTCCCCTCTAGTCTACCTGTAGATATGAAGAGGAGCATGGGGTAGATCTAGGGCTCCATTTAAACAATGTTTCATCTCTTGGGCTCTAACCACTCTTACTATCATTAAGCCTCTCCTTGCTTGGGCCTGGGAGCCCTCATCACCCTCATCTCCAAACTCAACCCAGACGTCATCCTTCACAGACAGCACTGGCCAGGCCCTCTCCAAGCCCAGACTTAGGCTATATGCACAAATGCACTCTGCTAGAGGGAATCTCTGGGGCTCACCAGGGGCCGAGGGATGGGCTTCTGGGGTTTCTTGGAGCCCAGCTTCTTCATGGCATTGTAATACTTCTTCTGCTCCTCTGTCATGAAGATGTCCTGGCCCCCTAAGTATAGGAAAGGGCCACAGTGCTGTTATTAGAGTAATAGGATCCCTCAGGGTTACCCAAACCAGAGCATCCTGTATGGGAAGGACTGGCTTGATCTTTTCCTCTCCTCTGCAGAAAGACATAGAAAGCCTGTAATCAGGAGTGTCTTGCCTGGGTGCCACAACCAACGACAAAGAAGAGAAACTGAGCCCATCCCAGACTCACTGCCTGAGTCTCTGAAGCAAAGCTGTTTCTGTTCTCCAGGAACCCAGAAATGTTGCCTGCACTGAAGGTGGGAAGGGTTTGGGGACAGGACTCAAGAAGATACATGTCCATTCAGATCTCAGCCTTGGATACTCAGTCAGTGAGCTTATAAAGTCAAAGTCCCTGCTGGGGGCAAGAGCTTCCCTTCAGGGTCTCTGGAGAAAAGACTCTGGAACACAGGACCTTAAGCCCTTTCGGAAGAGGAGGATCTGGGGCAGTTATTGCCTTATCCTTGGGTCCATGGCCTGTGAGGGGTCTTTGATTGGTTCTCATGAGGCCTGCCAGCTGCAGCACCCTCTGCTGTTACAGTGTCAATACTGCACCCTGGAGATACTTCCCTTCCTCCCACTGGGTGTTGGTCGCCTTGGGAACTCTTTTAACTTCCTTCACTCAGTCCCTCATCTTTCACTTCCTGACATAATTTGAAAGCCCATTTCAGTGGCATGCTTATGTAAACTAGCCACTGCAAATGCTAGAGGAAATGGGCTGATATCTGTGGAGCAGGAAAATTTGTGAACACAGTGGGCTTCCTGGGAGAGAGAGAGATCTTGATGGGAGGCAGTGAGAAGGTGGGCACTGAGCATGGCCAGAGTGAGAATTCTGGACAAGGAGACAGCAGATGTAGTTTCTTGCCCAGTTATAATAGTAACATTTAACATCTAGCACCCACCCACTGTAGGCTCAGCCCTAAACTAGGTGCTCTTTATTTACCTTTATTTACCTTTCCCCACATTCCAAGAGTAGTTATTGCTAATCTCATCCAATAGGTGAGGAAATTGAGATACAGAGAGGTTTAAAACACAGCCAGCATCACCTATCCAGACGGTGGTGGAGTCAGGGATGCAAACCCAGGCTCCCATGGTACCAAAGGCTGTGCTGAGTTGTGTGACTTAACCATGTGATCCCTCTTCTCTGGGATATCAGTTTATACAAATCTAAAATTATGCCCTATCTACCACAAGATCTGAGGGTGCTAAAGGAAATGAAGGTATGAAAGAATTTAAGCCTTTAATGTCCTCATGTTTTATTATATTATAAATACAAGAGGTTATTGGGATTAGGTGCCTATTAATCTGAGTCAGCACCCATGGAGAGAAGAGCTTTCCTCCTCATCCCAAGCAGGGTTGGATTTCTACCAACATCTGGACTGTGCCCTTCCTGAGGAGCCCTGACTCAGTACTTTGGGGGTAAGAGCTCCAAACAGAGCAGCAAGAGTCTGAGCCCTTTCTCTTCCTGTTGATATTTCCCAAGGATAGTTATCCTTGACACTCCACTTGGTCACCTGATCCAAGTGGCTCTCTGGTCACTTGGTTTCAACTGGGAAGACTGAGGTCACTTTGGGAAGGAGGATGGGAACCTGGAGTAGGGACACAGGTGGGGGACATTGCTGATGTGGAGTGAAATTTGACTTTTCCAGCAGCAGCAGCAGCCCCAGTCACCAGACAGAGAAGAGGACTACAGCTAGGGGGCAAAGGTCAGTTTGGTGCTAAAGGCCAAAATAAGGTTCTAGGTCAGTTGTGAAGGGTTGTTAGTAGAGTTGGCTTTAATCATGAGGCCATGACTGGCCAGGGAACAGGAAGGGTAAGACTCATTACTCTGGCAGAAATAACTGAGCCCCACTTATCTTTTTTTTCTGTTGATTGAAGTTGTCAATTATGACTCCAACAAACAGATTCAGTGTGAAGAAGCCACCGAAAATGATGAATACGACGAAGTACAAGTACATGTACAAATTGTACTCCCACTTGGGTTGACTGCCAACCTGTGATCAGATAAAGTGGCATATGGTAAGGAGGGTCGGTATCTTAGTTTATAGGTTTACCCTAAAAGCAACTCTGAGACAAGGCCCTGGGTGTAGGTAATTCATTCCAGGAAGCAGGATTGATGGGTGGGGAGGAATAAATAGGAAAAGGAGAAAAACTAATGATGGGCCACTAGTGGATTATCCTTTTGAGACCTTGGAGGACTGTGTAGAACACACCTCAGAATGGTACCACCAAGGGAAAGAGAAGCTGGAGTATGTATCTACAGACTCCCAAAAGTTATCATTGAAGATTGTCCCTGGGGACATTAAATCCCCTGTCCTTGGGAGAGAGTCCGTGGGGCAAGTGGCTCTGAAGCACTGAAGAAAGCGTGCAGACAGAGAACCAGAATGTAGCATGTGAGTGAACTCAGGTATGCTGCAGGCACATAGGCAGGGCATCAGCCCCTCCCCACTCTGCTCCCATGCTACACCTGGCATTCCATCTGAGAACTTTTGATTCTAGTTGGTGCCCTGGCTTCTGCCCCCGTGTAGGAAGTGGCCTCTCACACACTGTCTTTTAGAGATCATCTGATCTCTCAGTGGTAAGCAGAGGAAATGCTTGAAAAAGTCTGAGGAGCATGCCTGGGAGGGTCTAGATGCACTTAAACAAAACCCAGCAGATGGACACTGCATCAAGGAAGGGTAGTGGGAGATTGCTGGATGATTGCCTCTCTAGCACCGGGTCATCTTCATTTCATTACAGATACCGACTGATATGGGCAGGACATATGGAGGGAAAGCTGTAGGCTCAGTGGCCTGATACTCACATCTCGAGAGTCGACAGCTGCATACATGATGTCCATCCAGCCTTTGAAGGTTGCCTGGAAACAAGAAACAGAGGCCACTCAGTGTCTGTGCATCCATCTACACTGGACCTTTTCCCAGGCTGTGGTGGCCTGGTGAGAAAGAGCAGGATGCTCATGTAAGGGGGCTTGAGGAGGAAAGGGCATGGGCAGAAAGGGAGAGGTAGACTCATATAGGTGACCTGCCTAATCTCACGTGATGATCTAAAGTAATCTGTATGGGGCCGTTTCAGAATAGAGTGCCATTAAAGACACAGAACCTCCCAGAATATGAGATTCTTGGCTATAGTGCCAACTGCTATGAGGCTGCTCTGTGCCCTTGATCAAGGCTCCCTTCTTGGGACTGCCATTTCTTTGATTGCTTTCCCACCTCATGCATAGAATGTAGGAATGGGAAGAATCTGTAAGAGGGGAAGGTTGGGAATAGAAGACCTCCATATTTCTGTCTCCAGCTTTAGCATCTTGAGGTCTTGAGGCTGTACGTGCCCTCCAGAATGCAGGGCATGGAAGATATCTCAGGTCTTGCAATCCTAGGCCTGTCACAGCACTGGATAGGCTGCTTTGATTCCCATATTTGTCTGTTTTTCTCATAAGACATCAGTGCCTAGAGTCAGTTCAGACTGTATCTCCCAGGGCTAAGCATAGTGTTTGGCAGGCCATAACTACCCAGGCATTATTTGCTAACTCATTGCATGAGCAAATGGTGGAATGCAGGAACTAGTGGGTAACTGCATGGCAGCTGTAAAAGTATTTGTAACAACACTTTCATGAATAGAGGGCTGCATGAACATGTGGATGAAGGCAATGGATGAATGAATGAATTCTGCGGGGCTGGCAGAATGACTCAAGTGGTAGAGTCTTGTAAGCTGGAGACCCTGAGTTCAAACCCCAGTACTCCACCACCCAAAAAAGAAAGTGTGAATGTCATTGTCACTAAAATTATGTATCATTGTAGTAAACTTAATTAGATATAATTCATTATTCTCTAGGAGATGATGTGAAGAAGAAAAATGAGCATTTGACTATACCACACCTATTTTGTAAAGGTCATATGTTCTTTTTCTTTCCAATCTCAAATTTTACTTTTTAAATTTTTTTATTATCATGTTAGACTGGGTGTTGCCTAGTACACTTTTTTTGGTGATACTGGGGTTTGAACTCAGGGTCTTGAGCTTGCTAAGCAATCACTCTTACCACTTGAACCACTCCACCAGCGCTAGCTGTGTGTCATCACTTGATACAACCCCATGGCAAGTGGATCCATTTATTTCTATTCCCTTAGCCCAGATTTGTCTAAATGTACCCCTGTGAGATCACATTCATTGGTAAGGTCCTCTGGCCTAGTGATGTAGTCTGTGGGAATAGAGAATGACCTCAGCTCACATTTAGTGCTACCCCTGGCAAAGTCCCCCTATGTATTATCTTCTGGAGACCCCAGACTCTCCATTTATTGAGCATCCAAAGGAAGAGAAATGGCTGATCTCATGGTTGACTTACCACCTGAAGAAGTGCGAGGTAACCCATTGCAACATTATCAAAGTTGACTTTCATGTTAACCCAGAATAAGTGGCCAGTGTTGTTTTGATTCACACACTCAGACATATTGCCCACAATTGAAGAATTGACAAGAGAGAATCCTTTATTGATATCGATGCACCTCCCGAACTTCCCGGCGAAGAGGTTCACCCCCATGATGCTGAAGATGAGCCAGAAGATGAGGCAGACCAGGAGGACGTTCATGATGGATGGGATGGCGCCCACCAGGGCATCCACCACAACCTGGTGGAAATAGAAAAGGATCTGGAACCTCAAAACTGCTATCGCTCCCTACTGGATCTCATTTCTTTCCATACTCACTCAGGCTGCTTCATGAGCAGTGCCTCTGGAAGCAGCAAGAGAAGTATAATTCAGACTCAGCAGGCTAGGCAACATTAGGCAACTGAAGAGTGAGGCAAGCCTCACTCTGGGCAGGTTTTAGTGTCTTTTCTCAGGATTGAGGAGATGGATGAGTTTATAAGCAAATACATCATTTAGGGGTGTGTGTGTTATATTTGCACATACAGACTTCTAGAACCTTAATTTTTTATCTTACAAAATACAATATAATAGGCAGTCACTCTTACCACTTGAACCACTCCACCAGCCCTAGCTGTGTGTCATCACTTGATACAACCCCATGGCAAGTGGGGTTACAATATAAAGTATGCTTTGGTAAAGAATCAGTGAAAGCTAAATCCATTTCACAACTTGCTCATTTGCGTCAGCAAACAAGGATGCAAAATAAATATCAAATGATTTCAATCTTTAGCTTCTGTGTTTGTAAACATACAAGATAATTTTAAAACTCCACTCTTACTTTTGAAGCTATGATGACTACTTTGAACCAATGGAGGAGGAAGGACAAGGTGGAGGCTGATAATGATGGGTAAGGAAAGGGGGTGGGTGGGAGGCAGAAATCCACAGGAAGGGACAACTGTGTTAGGTGGCAGAGAGGATGTGTTCCAGTGGGTGGTGGCTAAGGTGCTGAGCTGAAGATGTCGCTACATGTACATGAAGTATCAGAAGAAAGACATTTGTCAGGGAAAGATGGAGAACTGATTGGAGGTGCTGGTGATAAGAACAAGAGACAGAGTTAGGCAACTGAGATAGCAGATGCTGTGGAGCCCTGGTCAGTGTCACTTCAGTAGGGATATTTAGGATGTGACATTTATGAGTGACAAAGGAAGAGGTTCTTAAAAGGAGATTGAATGAGAACCAGCAGAGTTAAGATGTGCTGTATGACCAAAATTGGAGCAGGAAAGGAAGATGCGAGATGTGGGGGTGGGGCCTGACGCTTGGGGTCAGTGGCACAGAGGGCCTACAGGGCAGGGCTACCACATGCTGCCCAGCACAGAAGCCTTGAGGTAGGTCTTACCCGCATTCCTTCGAATCGAGACAGAGCCCTCAGGGGCCGCAGGGCACGGAGGGTCCGAAGGGCTTTGATAGATTTCACATCAGAATAGTTCAGGATCTTTGCTATGAGGCTTGTCAGTGAGACCTGAGGGCAAGCAGAGAGTAAAAGCATCACCTTAGGGCCCCAGAAAGGCAGCCTGGTGGAAGGAGACAGGCAAACTCTGCCTAGCCTCCAACCCCTGCTCTAAGCCATTGTCCCAGCTACCACCATATTCTTAACTCCAGGAAGAACCTGAGAATTCCTCTTGTTTAGGGGAAATTTCACTCATCACTTGAAACTCTGGGCAAGAAAAACTTACTCTCCCACACTGCTACCTATCCTTGGATGTAGGTGGCCCTCAAGGGGCACCAGCCAGGCCCCAACAACCTGAGCTTTTGGATGACATTCAGAGACTTGAAATGCCAACATCCCTTCAGGGGGCTATGTTGAGAGCCTATTTAGAGACATAAAAATAGTTTTAGTCGTATTTTCTCAGAAGAGTGGACTGCAAAGAATCCTGCTGTGGATGGGGCCTAGCTTCCTCTTGATCAATGATTTCTTGTGTCTAAGATACTTTTGCCCTTTGTAAAATGAAGTCAGACCAAAAGAATACTGCAGTTCTTATAGCTCTGTAGTTTTTGGTAGGAGCCAGTGGCAAGACCTCTGAGCTACAGCTTCTATAGAAGCTGGGACATGACTGAGTTGTGAGCCTCGGCTGGTCTTTCTTTTTTAAAATTTTGCAGTACTGGGGTTTGAACTCAGGTCCTCATGCTTGGTAGGCAAGGGCTCTGCCACTTGAGCCTTGCCCCCAGCCTTTTTTATTTTAGTCCGTTTTTCAGATAGGATCTTGCATTTTTGCCTGGGGCTGGACTTGAGCCATAACCCTCAACCTCTGTCTCCTGAGTAACTGGAATTTCAGGTGTGTACCATCACACCTGGATAATCTGCCAATTTTCTTTAAGTGCCAGACTGAGGACTGCAAAGGACACAAACTGCCGTGGAAAAATGGTCACCCCTTCCAGAACTTTGAAAGTGCTGGGAGACACCCTATAGATAGTCTTGGTCCTGATGGGGCTGCAACCAATCCCATTAGCTCCCAGCTGCACTGTTGATGGTAGACTGAATTCAACTTTAGTCTATTTTTGCAGCTAGGTGTAGGTGGGGGTGCACTCAATTTTAGAAAGCAAAGGGTTTATACTTGGGTGCTTGAACATCAGAGAATTTCCATTCTTTGAATGGGTGGTTTATTCCACCAAGAAAAAGGACTGGAATGGAAAGGACTACCTTTATTCTCACAAGACTCCAGAAACTGTCAGGTGGCACCCAACTGTCTGGTTGGCTAAGGGTAGGGAGGTTTGGGGCCAGTTCCTTATTGGACCCCATTCAGTCATTCCCCTGGGAAGGCTGCCTCATGTGCCAAAATTGCAGCTGAGGCAGACAGTGCTCTAGCAAAGGCCACCAACCCAAGTCCTACTCTATTCCCACTGCTCAGGCCACTAGCTACCCAACTGGTCACCAAGCCCCAGAAATGCATCTATTTGGTGCATACTTTATTGCATCCCCAATTATGATTGTGGCTCTGTTATACTTCAAACCTTCACTGGGACTTTAACACCCTCAGGATAAGATCCAGGCTTAGCTTGTATTATATGGCCACAACCTACTTTCCTAGTCATATTTTACCTATATGTTCTACCCAAATCAAATTGTTTCTTGAATACTTTGTGTCTTTGCCTTTGCTCAAGATCTTCCTTTCAATAGGATTGGCTTTCCCCAGTCCTCTTGCACATCTCTGCTCCTGTTCATTTCTATATCTTACATCTACCTACATGAAGCTTTCCCAGTTACTCCAGCCCAAGTGGAAGAGCACTCATGTCTCTTTGCCCCCACAATGCTGCCCCCAGCAGCATCCACCATATCAATAAGAAACTTTCCTTCCTTCCTTCTTTCTTCCCTTCATCCCTCCCTCCCTCCTCCTCCTCTTCCTCTCCTTCTCTTTCTCCTTCTCCTCCTTCTCTCTCTCTCTCTCTCTCTCTCTCTCTCTCTCTCTCTCTCTCTCTCTCTCTCTCTCTTTCTCTCATCTTGCTATGGATGTTATGGAGCCCAGGCTGACCTTGAACTCAAAATCTTCTTGCCTCTGTCTTCTGAGTGCTGGGATTACATGCATGTACTACCATGCCCAGTTGAGTATTTATTGCTTCTGCACATCTCAGGGTATTTAATAAAACAATCTTATATCCAGTAGATTCAAATAAACATTCAATAAGTAGAAGAACAGGTAGAAGTATATGGAATAGATGAAAAGAAGGAAAGAAAAAAGGAAGACCAGTTGGATGGAAAATTGAAAGGATTATCACACAGAAGGATGGACCAAAGATTACAAAGATGAATAGGATAGACAGTTGAATGGAAGGATGGGAGAAATAAGCAAAGTAGAAATGAAAAAGTATGGAAGTAGGGAATAGGGATGTATGGAATGGATGGATGGATGGATGGGGAAGAATGAATAGCTGGGTAAAATGACTGATGGATATGTGGGAAGATGTAGAATTGGAAGGATAGATGAATGGAAGAAATTAGTGAATGACTAGAAGGTTGATTGGATGGATAGATGGAAGTAAAGGAGATGAGTGGATAGATGAGTGAAATAAAGGAAAGAGAGATGGATGTGTTAAAGGAAGAATGACAGGATGGAAGAATAAATGCATAGAAGGATGAATGAAAAGAAGGATGCTTGGATAGAAGATGCATGAGTGGGTGAATAGGTTAGATGACTGAGTATTTAGATAGAAGGATAAATCAAAAGATGTGAAGATATAAGGGTTAAGGACTAATGAGTAAATGGATAGAAGAAAGATTAGCATAACAGTAGGCAGGAAGGAAGAGGAAAAGAAGAATGGAATGGACAGCTGGAAGGAAAAGACTAGAAGGACAGATAGAGGAAGTGAGGATGGATGAATGGGAGGCAAGGAAAAGGAAGAGTGAATGGTTGGATAGTTGGAAGGAGGAATGTACAGAAGGAAGGACAGATAGAGGAAGTAAGGATGGATGAATGGGAGGGAAGAAAAAAGAAGAGTGAATGGTTGGGTAGATGGAACGAGGGATGTACAGAAGGAAGGACAGATGGTTGGAAGGAAGATTCTGTAGGAGGATGGGTAGAATGAGGGAGTGACCATGTAAGGCAATCAGAACTGAAATTAGTGAGGTCTACATAGGCAAGATTGACTGTATCCCTAACAGGAGGGAGTTAGAATGAAACATTTTCCTTTCATTTATGACTAATTATTTTATATGCACAAAATTATCACTTGTGACTCAGATTTCAGGCCTCTCAGCGAATCCCTGTGGTACAGTGGCCTGATTCTGCTAGGAAAGAAGAGAATTTCATACACAGGCCTGCTGTGGAGGTCCTGCCAACATAGGAGGCTGGACAGAATGTTCTGTACTGGACCCCATCCAGCTTCAGGAGGCAAACACAAAATGCAGACACATTTCCTGACACCTCTGATGTGCAGACCTTGGTGCTGTGACTGCCAGAGGGGAGGAGACAGAGACAAGCACAGCACAAACCTCCCCCTGCTTGCAGGAACCTTCAGTTAAACAGCATGAACAAATAATTCAGGTTGCCAGGGAGGGCAGTGGTCTAATATCTTCAGATAGGGCAATGTAGTAGTTCAGAATGAGGGAAAAGATGGCTCTGAGGAATCACAAGCCTAATGTGTGGGATGCAGGGGTTGGTGGCCATAGGTGACTGCGAGTGTACATAAATGAATCCCAGCTCCAACAGGACCTTCTGTCCCTTTGCCACCAGGGAGAAGCCAGTGGTATCAGCTTAGTGGTTCACAACCACAGCTGTACCTTGGAAATGCCTGGGAGCTTTTACTGATGGCCCCAGCCAAGGCTAGAAAGATCAGAATCTCTGGGATAGTGGTGATTGCACACTGTGTTCTTAAGAGCACCCCAGGTGATTCTGAAGTGTAGCCAGGGCTGGAGATCATAGAGCCAGGAGTTGGGCAAATTCTCTGTACTCACATACCACAGCTCTCCGAGCTGCAGAGCTTTAGCAGTGGAGCAAAGTCACCATTAGCCAATGGTGAGAAGCCCAAGCCCCATGTGTGCTTATTGGGCCACTCACATTCACAATGAGGAAATCCAGCCAGCACCAGGCGTTGGTGAAGTACTTCTTAAAGCCATAGGCCACCCACTTGAGCAGCATCTCAAACACAAAGATAAAGGTGAACACCCTGTCAGTGTATTCCAGCAAAGATTTCACCACAGGCTTCTGGTCCAAGTGACAGTCTTCAAAGGCCTGCATGGAAGGAAGAAGAACCACAGTCTGTACTGGGTCTAGCCTGACAGCACAGGAACCCATCAGCCCTGAACACAGCCCTTGGGAGCAACTTTCTTTTCTCTGCCCTGGGAGGAGAGGTGGATAGTGGAGGTGGCACTGTAGGACATAAACCAAGACTTCTTCAGGGAGCAGGGACATGTGGGCCTGCCAGGACTATGCAGGTTGCTGAATGCAAGTGAGAAAGGAAACCTTCTCAAATTGGATTTTGGAAATGAACCAAAGGGATGCTAACAGTGACTTGATTTAAAAATAAAAGCATTGAAGGCTATTCACAGGCGGGTCACAAAAAATGAAAGTAAGAGCCACTAAAAAACCTCTAAAAAAGAATGTTCTAGCTCTCTGGTAATCAAGGAAACTCAGATGAAAAGAAGATGATTTGGTTGTTTTCTTTCACCAGATTGGTGAAGATGAAATGGAAAGGGTTGCTCAGTGCTGGTGCATCTGTGGGGAACTCACTCTCACAGGGGACTGGCAGGGCAGTCTTTTGGAAGTCAAGTTGGTAACATGACTTCAGAGTTTTAGAAATGCAGTAATTCTGTCTTCAAGGACTTGTCCTAAGGACACTGGATGCTGTTAGTACCCACCTGAACCTTTTCACGAGGGACTGCCCCATCTCCCAGGTGCTGGGAGTGGCTCTCTGGTCTGGTGGGAACTGGGTACACCTTGGGAAATGCTTCACAGGTTAGTGACTCTCACTTCTGGCCTAGGCAAGCTTGGCTATGACCACTGATATGTGGGTTTACAATGCCATGCCTTTTGTCTTAATGTTGGACAAGTCTGTGATGCCCTTCGTGCAAGAGGCCTCCCTGTGGGATCTGCTGAGGCAGTATTTCATCTTCTCTTAGCTCCTTTTTTCTGTTCCACCTGCTCCCCTCCTTTCCTTCACTTGAGAGTGCTCCCTGGTAAACTCCTGGCTCAAGAAACCTTACATCGTGTTCAGCATGTCAGATCAAATCCAAGATGGGAAGTCATTTAATATCTTCTGATCTTGAGGTTGGGCTATGCAATGTATATTCAAAGCAAACATAGGGAGTCTTGAATAAATTATGGTACATTCCTATCCTAGGATATGGTACAGCCATGCAGTGAGATCGTAGGAGAATATTTCCTGAGAAAATGTACTGAGAAATTACAGAATGCACAGATGTGTTTTTATTTTTGTAATATGTATGTATTCTATGCATAAGAAAGAAGAGAAGGAGGTAATCTAAAATGTTTCCAAAGTGAGCTTCTGTTTGAAGGATAGGAAAATGGGTGATTTTTTTACCTTTACTTTTTTCTGTAATTTTCAAGGTATTTTCCTTTCTTTTTTTGCATTCTACTTTGTCAGAGGAAAATTCATGTTATTTTTTTTAAAAGCACTCAAAGAGTGAGCATAAAGAAGACTAAATTTGGTGCAAGCCTGTTTGGTCCCATGGGGAAGGAGACAGGGAGTGAAGGGAAGCTGCTGGGGTGGCACTGGGGCTGAGTAGCTGTCACAGGATCTGAGTGCCCTCCTGGGAATGGGGAGGGTAGCACTGGGTGTGAGGAGAGGGAGAGAGAGAAGAGAGGAGCAAGGGCAAGAGGAAGGGAGAATGGTAGAAGGAAGGCCCATGTGGAAAGACATGAGCCAGTGAGGTAATGAGGAAGGCAGCTGGCCAGCAGTAGCTGGATGGTCACTTTTACCAGGTAGGACAGGAAAGAGAGAAAGGAAAGAGAGAAGGGAAAGTATGAAGAAAGCCCCACCTGCTACCTCTTGCTCCTTGGCCTTTGTGTTGCTGCAGCTCAGTTGGACAGATGATCACTATAGGCCTTCAGGTGTTGCCACCCTCCCTCACCACACCCAAGGTGGCAGGCCAGCCCTGCCCAGGAAACTCTTCTCCTCTGCCTTTGTGTCATTGATGCCCTTGTTTTCCTCCCACCTCTCAGATGGTGCCATGCCCCTCACCTGCACATGTATCTAAGACTGGGGCAAAACACGGAGCAGTTCCATCACCCTTCCTGGGAATCTGGTACCTAGTAGATTGTTTTTAGGGAGTAAGCCAGACAGGAGGAGCAAGACTGGTGAAGGCACTTGTAACTGTGAAGCAGGAGAGTGGAGCTCTAGTCCTAGCCCTTGAAGGAATTAGCTGGGGCCCCAGGTGGGTCCCTTTGTGTCTTTGGGCTTCAACTTCCTCACCTATAAAATATGGACAACTGCAAATGATAAGTGCCTTCCTATGTCGACCTTGGGGTGAGCATTTGAGATTATGCAGTGGGTCTAAGCCTGGGTAGAGAGAGAACCTTACTTGTCCTACAAGGACAGGGGATTCCAAAGTGTCTCTAAATTCTTAAGTGTCTCTTTTCTCAGGCCTTGCTATTTAGAATGTGGTTCATGTCTGGCACATCAGCCTCACCTGAGAGCCTATTGGAAATGCAGGTTCTCAGGTCTGACTCCTGATCTTCCAAAAAGAACCTGTGCTTTAACAAGCTCTTCCACTGATTAAGCTTTGCGAAGTGCTACTAGTGAGCTCTGAAGGAGTAATAGCATTTACAAGTGGTTTGGTAAGACAAGGATGGATGGTCTTCTTTGTATGAGGTCTTCAGAGAAAGCCAGTGTGTTTGAAAGGTCACAGGGGCTTTCGTATCAATCAAGGCCATGAAAGTTAGGTTGCTACTGCCAAGTTGAGTGATCTTGGACAAGTCTCCTGAACCCTTTGAGACTTAATTTCTCCATCCCTTAAGTAGGATGCATACACGTACTGTTTGCAACATTTGCAGCCAGATTTAGCTGGCCATGACATGAGTGCCTTGAGCACCTTCCATGCCCTGCTGTTCAGAGAAGTGCTGGGTTGCAGTTCTCTTTCAACTCCAGGATGAGGACTTTCAGCTTGGGACTCAGGGGAGCCCACTCATGCAGCTCCAGAGCCCGTGGATTGCAGGACATCCCAACTGGTGGGAACCGTGCTTCCCTTACCAGCGCTCCACTGCTCAGCAGGATCATGAAAATGATGAAGCTCTCGAACCAGCTGTGCTCCACGATGCGGTAGCAGGTCTTGCGCAGCTGCCAGCCCACCACCCACAGAAACTTGGTGACATCCACTTGGCAGCAGGGGCAGTGGCGGATGCAGCCTGTAGGGAGAGGTGGCTGGTAGTGAGTGATCTGCCTTTAGGATCATTTCTGCTCAGTCCTGCAGAAAAACCACCCTGCTGAGAAATCCACTTTGGAGGGCAATTCTTTCCTGGGATATGAGAGGAGCAGTCCCTGTCAGCTGGTTTTTCAGTCTAGCCCACGAGGTATTCCTCCATATCGTTGATCTTGCCCAGTCTAATGCCCTCCCCAGTCACCCTCCTTCTTGTAGATGATACCAGTGGTCCCTGTCCTTATGTCCACTCATCTCTAGAAGACTGACAAAGCATGAGGCATGTGCCTGGTGGTATCTGAGGGTCCATGCTCTGAGTCCACACTGGACTGGGTGACTACCATAATGGCTGGGATGGGGCTTGACCCAAGGTCAAATGGAATTAGAAAGTCAATGAAGCATTCCCCCCACTAATTTCTACTTCTTTAAAATTATTGAGGCCACAACTACCTTTATCATATAATCAGTAAGATACAGGTTCTGGGACCATGCGTAGTGTGCACATCTGCAATTCTGGCCACTTGGGAGAGGAAGATAGGAGAATCACAGTTTGAGACCTGCCTGGGCAAAACATTAGTGAGTTCCTATCTTAAAAACAATCCAGCTGGGTGCCGGTGGCTCATGCCTGTAATCTTAGCTATGCAGGTGGCGGCGATCAGGAGGATCACGGTTTGAAGTCAGCCCGGACAAACAGTTTGCAAGACCCTATCTCGAAAAACCCTTCACAAACAAAGGACTGGTGGAGTAGCTCAAAGTGAAGGCCTTGAGTTCAAACCCCAGTACTGCAAACAAACAAACAAAACCAAAACACAATCCAGGCATGGTGGCACATTCAAGTGGTCCCAACTACTTGGAGGTGGAGGTAGGTGGATCAGAGTCCAAAGTGGACCAGGCAAAAAGCCAGACCCAATCTGAAAAACAAACTAAAAGTAAAACAACTGGGGCCTGACTCTAGAGCACTTGCCTAACAAGCATGAGGCCCACAGTTCAATT
The DNA here is from genome assembly GCF_047511655.1 of Castor canadensis. NCBI lineage: Eukaryota > Metazoa > Chordata > Mammalia > Rodentia > Castoridae > Castor > Castor canadensis. Next base: position 40,544,852 of record NC_133402.1, read on the forward strand.
TCCAGTGCTGCAGGGTGAAAGAAAATCCACTAACAGACTTGACACAGCCCTCCTCTGTGTTCTTTATGTCCCAAATCAAGAGTTCATAGTTATGTTTATGGTAGTGACTACTTTTTCCAGTGAGGTGTGACTACTTTTTCCAGTGAGGTATTCCTGAGCGCACCAAAGAAGGAAAGCAATGTATCCATCCACATGGTGTGTGGTGCTGTGAGCCTTAGCATTTGTGTCTGGCATGGGTGCCCTTGAGCCCAGAGTGAGGCTTGTGAGGGGCCCTATTGTCTGCCTCCTTGGACCCCAGGCTAGAGCCCTGGACATGGAGGAGCCCAGGTGAGTGCTGAACTAGCCCCTGGCCCTAATTCACATCAGTGAGGAGCTCTGTGGTCCCCTCTACCTTCTGTGAAGCAGTCATCTGGTTCCTCCAGGACATCCGCCAGCTCAGGGATCTTCCTCAGTATCTCCTCGGGATCTGGGCAATCCACTGTGCTGCCCTCTGAGCTGCTCGTGTCATCCACCCCCTGCAGGACAGAGGCCCAGGGCAGTGAACTGGGCTGATGTGCCTCTTCACACATGGCCACAACAAGTTCAACTGGCTGAGATCCCCAAGTCTCAGGGTGAGCTTCTCAGAGCCCAGGTCCCACAAGTGGCCTGCTCTGGCCTTGTGGCATGTTCAGGCCCTCAGCAGCGGAGGCCTGGGACACTGATGCTCTCCATGGAGCCTCAGTGGCTTAGCTGCGCCTGACAGAATCCTCCAGGCCCTGATGGAGTGCTGGTGATGGGCCGAGACACTGTAATTACACGGTAAAGATGCTCGGCTTTCACTGCACTTGAATATTTAATCTGCGAGCAATGCCGCAGGGGCCCTCTGCCCTCCTGGCAGTGCTAGCCTTGTAATGTCTCTAGATGAATTCAATTAGGAGTCGAAGCTGCTCTCATATTAGTAAACCTGATAGCTTGGCTAATGGACCCAAATGGTGGGGTGGGTCTCCATCTGTCGCTGATGGGCCCCTCCCTGCCTGGCTAGGGTCATGAACAAGAAAACAAAAACAAAACTAAAACCATCACCCAGGAGTTGTGTACTAAAAACAGTGAGTAAGGAAAATAACCAGGAGGGACCTTAGAACACTTAGAAAGGAACATGACGTCCACGTGCAGAATGTGACAATCCTCACCCACTGGGGACCAAGTGGCTGGTGCTCACCCACAGCTCTAGAGCCCCATCTCAGCCCACTCTCTTATCTTGGCTTGCTGTGTCAGCCCAGTCCAGAGGCACACAGCCAGCAGCTGACATTCCTCATGTTGAAGGGCTTGATAACTTTGGGGATGAATTATGTCTGCCTTGTTTGCCCAGCCCACTGCCTATCACACAATCCACACTCAAGGGCTAGGTGTCAAGTTCAATTCTTGAATTGAGTGCAGTGGCAGTAAAGGATGCTAAACCTTTACGAGCACCTCTCTCCCGACAGACTCTTTCTCTCTGTGATTTTTCTAAGTGACACCTGAAAGTTCGAATTTATTTTTATCTTTTCTAGGTAAAACCTAAGACTTCTCCCTGCTCAGTGCTTATCAGCTGTCAGCTCAGAATTCACCTGTAGACAGCCTCTCTCCAGCCCCAGTATGTTTTTGGCTACAAAGAGTGATGTGGACAAAAAGCAGGGGGCAGACTGTGTCACAGGGAAGACTTCCTCATCCACGTGCACCTCCAACTTCTATCTTCTGCCTCTGAAAGATATTTGACTTTCTTTTGTGCTACTCTTTTGTTTCCTTTCTTCTTGGCTGTCATTTTCTGGGCACTTACTTCATTTCAGGCAGGAACTAAATGCTTGACAAACAGCATCTCATTTGAGCCTCAGAACGATGTTAGCAATAGACATTACCATGCAGCTTCCCAGATGAAGAAGCAGTGGCTCAGAGGGGTTCAGGAACTGCTCTAGTCACTACAGCTTGTGGCCCTCACTCTTTCTTCCTGCCCCTCCACCAGCTGAGTGGAGGGAAGTTTTTGTCAATATCCTGTGAAAGCTGAAATGTACAGATTTGCCCAAGGTTGGGAGGGACTGAAAAATTCCCAGAATGAGAAATGGGGCTACACGGTTTTGTGTGGCATGGAATACCCCACGCCAACCCTGCCCTTCAGGGCCACCAGCCCATTAGTCAGCGTCCAGCCAACCTCTCCAGGAAGCTCACATACCTACCTCTGCAGGGATCTGATGAACAGCCTTGTCTTTCCACCTATCACCTAGGTATGGAGTCAGGTCCTCAGAGGATGTTCCAGAGCCTGGGCTCCTGGATGCCAGGTAGCCCTCATACCTCCTGACTTGCTGCAGGTGCTCCTGCTAGTGAGAGAGGGTCCCATCTGTGTATCTGAGTCAATTTCAGCTGATCACTGCCAAATCTGAAAAGTCTTGCATATACAGGCTTCCAGAGCTAAGGACTTCATATATGCAATTAGCATACACACATACATTCATAGATACATAGGTATGTACAAACATACACTTGTGTGAAATGAGCATGAAGACTCTATAAACAGATATATTGGTGTTATTTAGAAGCTGTGTGACCTTAGGCAAATTATTTAACCTCTTGATCTTTTTCTCCCCTATTAGTAAAATTGAGGAGGCAAGATCTACCTCATTCTGTTATTTTGATGACTAAATATGTTAATGCTTATAAAATACTCTGCAGGAGGTATTTGGCTCAATAATGCTAGCTATGACCATTACTACTTGTCCAGAAGTCAGACTGGTATTGAACTTGGCCATCCCCCCTGTCCCCCCAAAAATAATCCCAAAGTAAATGAACATGCCCCCGAGTGGCAGACAATCCTTACAGAGTTTATGTTCTTTACTCTAGGGAAGTGACGCCCTGCCCTCGGGTGTCACCCAGACAAAGGCATGTGAAAAATGGCAGTTGATAATAGCAGCTGCTGGAACAGAAGTGACAGCTGCAGGGAGGAAGCTGTGGGAGAGATGCAGACTCCCACTTAATGGCCTGGCCAGCAGCCCTGTGTGTCCCTAGGGCCCCACTGGGATCCTTGCTCCCCACATTGTGCAGAAGGTTAATGAGAGCTGAGATACTAGCTTAAAGCCGTAAGGCACTGTGCAAAGTATTTAAACACATACATTATCAAAAGGCTGAAATGTGCTTTCAGTTCTTGGTGCCAAAGGAATGTCATTTCCCTATGAAGCCTCTTGTTGGGATAAGCTCTGCAAATAAGGACGTCCTCGGATGCTGGTGGAGATTAGGTGAGTCTGCTCTTGGGCGATTCTGTTATGAGAGGCCCATCATTAGCATCTCCTGTAGAGGACCTGGGCTGGGCAGAGTGAAGGGGCAGCTGTGTGGAAGACAATGCAAGGCCAAGGTCCTCAGCATGGCCTGAGATTCACCTGCTGCTCCTGCCTTCATTTATCTGCCTGGAGGTCCTGACCCTGCTTCCAGACCCTGCTGAGGCACCACCTCCTCTGGAGATCCTCAGCTTTGGTATGCCAAGGTCTTCTATGCCTGGCTTGCCAGGGACTCTTCAAGGCTGAGCCAGCCTTGATGCTGGAAAGCCTCTATCATAATTTCCCTTCTGCCCTGAGTCACTCTCCTGAAGCCCTCCCTACTTTCTGTGGCTGTCCCTTGAGGAGAACTCTTACCTGCTCCTTGGGGTTCACTTTCTGCCAGGAGCTCTGACCACCCTGCTCACCATCATCTTCCACATCATCGAGATCGGATTCACCCTCAGCAATGGGCACAGAGACCCACACATTAGGGTTGGTGACAAAGTCACTGTGGTCCTCCCTGGAGCTTCTGAGAACCGGCAGTGGCCCAGGGCTCACCACGGCAGCATCAGCAGCAGTATGGTTCTCAGCTTTGGAGCTGGACACTGGGGGCTTCACCACCAGCGTGGGTCCTGTTTTGGGCCAGGGGAGCTGGCAGGGCTTACTGAAGAAGCTTCGAATGGCCTGCTTTGTGTGATGGCCAAACACCTGGATCCGTGCCAGGGCCACCTGTAGGTTGTTGACCTCCCCATCATCCTCTGGTGCTGTGAGGTTGTCAGCACTGAAGGAATTCAGCAGCAGGGCAATGAAAAGGTTGAGTACCTGAAGAGAGGGAAGGAAAGGGACGGTGGATCAATGAATGAACGGAGCCCTTCCTTGGACCCCTGCTCAGTGGATGGCAGGACAGTCACAGCCTGGGCCTCTCCCTGCCCACCTGGATGCATTGCTTCCAGCAATGGGGTGCCTCTGAGAGCACTGGAGGGGACTCTTGGATATGTCCCAGTGTGACCTGCCCTGTGGGTCATGTTGGCAAGGCTTGAAAGTACATTCACCACAGTGGAGGGTCACCCTGCTGAGGAAAGGGACACTCAAAGGCAACAGAGAGAAGCAGGCTTGGGCCTGCCCTGGGTTCTGTTTGTCACTCTGAAATTCTGGGCACATCTTACTACTTCCAACTTTGTGCTCTTCTTCTGTGGGGCATGGGGCACAGACTGAGGGTGCAGAGCCCGGCTGGGATGAAGGAGCGCTGGGGCTAACCTGCAGGCAGGCCTCTAAGAGGGGCTCCCAGCAAGCTTGGAGCAGGTTTGAAAGGTGTGATCAGCTGAGTATTGTCTAGCTTCTCTTTTGGGTCAGGTTCCCTCTCCCTGCTCCTAGCTGGGACCACTCAGCTGGAAGAAATCAGTCATTACTCTCCTGAAGAAAAGTATCTTCTGAGTACACCAGAGTGAGGAGAATTTTTTTCCCTCCACAACAAACAGCTACCGTTTATTGAGTTTCTGACAGTGTCATAGGAAATTTGCAGGTCATCTCCTATAATTCAGTTCCCCTAGTAAACCCATGCATAAACACTGTTTTCTTGATTTTAAGGAAGTTAGGGCATGGGGACATTCAGTCTCTTGCTCTGGGTGGCCCAGCTGATAGATGGTGGAGGGGGATTGTCCTCTAGGGTCTTCCTCCTCTGTCTTACGAGATTGTTCCTGCAAGCCAGAAGTCATGTCCTACACAATTTTGAAAAGTTTTTCTAAAGACTTTGTTTTGTTTTGCTTTGGCTATGATAGCGTCTCACTACATAGCCCCAACTGAACTTGAACTCACAATTCTCCTGCTTCATCTTCTGGAGTGCTGGGATTACAGGCATGTGCCACTACATTGGGCTTGAAGATTTTTCAATCAAGGGGGGCAATGTGGGCATAAAAAAGTGCAAGATCAAGGCTTGTGACCAGGCCCAGTGGGCTTGCTACTCACCACCAGGTTCCCCAGCACCATCACGGTCAAGAAGAGGACGAGGCAGACGGAATCCTCGCTGACCTGCATGCAGGCCCACATGTTCTCAATCCACTCTCCACAGAGGATCCGGAAGACAACCAGGAATGAGTGGAAGAAGTCATGCATGTGCCAGCGGGGCCAATCGTCACCTGGTGGAGTGATGAAATGTCGGTAGTGCTCGTAGTCCTCCCCAAGGAGCTGCTTGCCAACCAGAGCAAAGATGAAGACGATGATGGCCAAGATGAGAGTCAGGTTCCCCAGCGCCCCCACTGAGTTGCCGATGATTTTGATGAGGGTGTTTAAAGTTGGCCAGGACTTGGCCAGCTTGAAGACGCGTAGCTGTGGAGAAACAGATGTGTCAGGCCCTGGCAGCTCTTCCCATCACCTCTGGTCTTAAGTCATGGGTGGAAACCAAAGTTCTGAGAAATCTCAAGGCAACTCACCCCATGAAGGTGGGGTGTTCCCTGGAAGCTATTCAGAGAGGCTTTTCTTTTTAGCAGTTGCTCAAAACTATAGTCCTTAAGTATCAGGGGTCTTACACTAAGACTTGCCTTTACTCACTCTGTTCTATAGCCAGAATCCCGATCACTCCAGGGTGGGGGAGGGGGATGTGTTCTGTGAGGGTGACCTGAGGTATGATGGGGCTCGTACATAAGTGAGAACAGTCTGAGGACAGACAAGTCCCCTTTGGTTACAGCATGGCCCACCAGTAACCATCTTTGAGTGCATTTCTTATATTGGGGTAGTAGACAGCATCTGTTACTCCAACATCTGTTACTCTGAATCTGCATGGATTAGTATTCCTGCTGCATTCATTGAATTGGCCAACCAACCTCTCCACCTTACGAAATGCCTGCCAAGCATGTCACCACATGTGGTTTAGCTGCTGAGACTAGATGGAGACTCAAAAAGTCTTCATTGTAAACCTAAATATGCTGAGGCCCACAAGAGATAAAAAGGATGTGTAAACATTTAAAAACACAGTTTTGTGGATCTTTAATTCACTAGAAAGATATGCAGGCTCCACTGTCAGTCAGTCAGGGTGGGTTTATGAAGCACATACAAAGAGCCAAGCTCAGGTTTAGCTGTTAGGACACAGTGCTGAGGACAACAGCCCAGCAACAAGTTCATCACCCACACAACGTGAGCAAACCAAAGGGGAGCAGGTTCAATGCCTTACAGAGCAAGTCTGTATCCACACTTTTTGTGCTTCCAGGTTCTCTTTAGACCTAACCTGGAAGTTACTCTCCTTATGCTGGAAGCAGAGCTTAAAACACCAACTCTGGACTGGACAGCGGCAGCTGGCAAACACAAATGAAATCTGAGCACTAGTCACTAGACTGAGTTCTCTGGGTAGAATACTGGGGGAATTCAAAATTTCCTAAATAGCACAACTGATAAAAGTCTCTGTTCTCAGTAAAATCTGGACACGTGGAAATGCAGAGGCCAGACTAGGGTTGCCTACCATACCATAGAACCTTGAGCACCACCACTGGGGACAGTGAAGGACACAGGGACACACTCACTGGCACCTGAGCAAAAGCATCTGGTAATGACACTCACCTTAATGCATAGGCTAAGGGTTTCCATGGGTTCCTCAAGTAGTTAGTGTTGGGGGGAATGGTGAGGGTTAGAAATTAATATTAGAGTCTCTTTAGAAAGAAACCCATGCTTAAATTATTGTTAAACTATAAGCATAAGGACATGAATTGAATCATCTTCCATTTTTTTTGTCATTTTTATAATAATCTGGCCACTTGCTGATCCCAGAGCTATCTAGGCTTGGGGGCCCCTACTTGTAGGTCAGTCATTCAACACATTTTGGGAGTGCTTGCTGCTGGGGCTGCAGAGCCCCACAAGCTCTTGTGCATGGGTAGAAGAGGAGAGGAGGTTCTGTGACCAAAGGATCCACACAACCTTTGCCTCTGTCCCCACCCAGTAGCTCTATCTAAATGTTTTATTGCCTAGATTAGTATTATATCAAAAGAACTTCATATTATTACATAACAATTATAAACAATTGTGTTTAGTAGCTGCTGAATAGTTCTCCATAATCAAACCATTTCTTTAGTTAATGTCAGAATTCATAGAACAACTTCTATTTAGGGGGAGAAGAGCTGAAAGGAAGTAAACCAAGTTGGTAACACTGAATATATTTGGGTAGAAACTGACTGGAAGCCAATTTCTTATCTTAGAATTAAGCTTTTCTGTATCTTTCAGCTTTCTTTAGTGAGGCTGCTTTATTTCTAGAATAGAACGAAAAGTAGGTCTAATATCTATCCTCTTCTGGGGAGGTCACCAGTTGGGGAGGAAATGGGTCTTGCAGTTGTGCAAAATATCAGAAGATATTTTGAATGTAGAGTATATTGGGTTTCCATCAAGTAGCCATAGAAAAAGCTAGACAAAATCTTAGCTACAGGGGTCAATAAAATAAACAATCTTCAGCTCCAAATTAAATAAATAGGAGAATCTACTTTTCTCCTCCTAAACCAGAAGAACGACTTTTTTTTTTTTTTTTTTAGTATCTCTTGCAAATAGTTATTGTTTGTAGTCCTTGGGTTCTGATGGATGGAATGGAGATGGAGACAATTTAGTGTACATTACTTTCAGGCGTAACCATAAACTCCTCTATACTTTCCCTTCTGTTTCCACAGTCACCACAGGGGCCACCCATTGAAGGTGAAGAGGTCACGAAATGGTATAATCCTGAATCCCCAAGTCACTACTTGGAAAAAACACTCCCAGGAGAACATCTCAACCAGCACTGAACATGCTAAGAGACCTAAACCTCTGTTATGCTAATTCACAGACTTAAGGGTGTCCCTGTAGCTTGTTGTATCATTTTGAGGAATGTAAAATTTGGTATATTGTAAAGAGGTATTGCCATTTCAGAAACATTGATTGTGTGGCACTGGCCTAGTGATCAATCGTGTGGTGGACAATAAGGAAACTGATAAAAGAAGGCTTGGAAAGTGTCAATCTATGTCACTAAGCAGCAAAAGATAATATATATCACAGTAATTCTTGGGGTAGGTCATGAGCTTATGTGCTTTTAACCCTGGGAGAAGGGTCTGAAAAACCTTAGTAGTGTGTATTAGTTATAATTGACTATGTACAAGAAAGATGGTCCAAGAAAGAGATACGATTTAGAAATATTTGGCTGATTCATAAGAAAAGGAAATAGAATCCAGAAATTAAGAGCCTTCAGGATTGGGGGATGTATACAACTTCTAGATTGCAAACAATAAGCAATGGATTAAAATTTTACATGAGCAGATAAATTTTAATTTTCTAAGGAAATGAGGCAACTCTTAGCAAAGATTACATTAATGTTATGGCCACTGTTTGTTTTGAGAGAGCAAGGCATGGGGACAGGAAAGGAAAGAAATAAAGCAGAGTTGAGAACTTCATCAAAAAGGCACTTTGAGTGTGCACACAGCACACTTCACAGCACAAGGAACTATAGAATCCATCTAAATTTTTGAAGGAATTGCATTGCACAAAAATACCTCCATAAGCCCTGACTGGAAAAGCCTTTGACCTCTTAAAACTTAAGAAACCTTGGCCTCCCATTTTTCCATAGGCACGAGGTAAACGCTGAAGGCTGTAGGATGACTTCAGACATTGGTGGAGTTGCTTCTTGAAGGAGCTCCAGTAAGAGCTTCCTGACTTGCAGCAGACTGACTTGAGTGAGTGATAAATGAACCTTTATTGGGTTCAATGACTGAGTTTTTGAGACCATTTGCATAATAGCTGGCATTCTTTATTGTTGATTGGTCTTTTGTGTGGGTGTGGGTATGATGCTGGAGATTGAACCTGCCTGGGACCTTCAGCATCCTAGGTAAGTATTCTACCACTGAACTATGCCCCTCAGTCCATTTTTTTTAAAAAAAGAAGATAAAATTAAAATGCTTAGTATGATAATAAATTGGGAAGCAATAATTGAATAAACAAAGTTGTTGTGGAGGAAAGTGAAGATTTTAGCTAACCTTTTACTTTGACTAAGCAAATGACTTATGTTGAAATTTCTGAAGTAATCATTCAAAGAACAAAAACAGAGTATTTCATTTCCAAGTTGATAAAGGGGGAAATAAGATAAGGAAAAATATACAGTCCAAAATGAATTAAGGAGAGGGAGGCATTTGGGGGTGAAAGAGAGACTGATCAATCTAATGATAGACACATATCAAAATATATTGATATCTATAATAAACAGGAAGACTAGATGTTTTGGTTAAAAGATAAAGATTGGATTGTCAGAACTGAATAAGAATCCAAAGTCTGACAAATGGTATTTGTAAGAGACAATAAAAATCCTCAGGATATACAAAGGCTATCAATAAAAGACAGATAAAAATATATCAGGCAAATTCTAAGCCAAAAGAAAGCAAGGTTATTTAATTAATATCAGACAAAGTAGTTTTTTTAAAACAAAAATATCTAGAGATGAAGAAGGTTAACCTTAATAATAAAAGTTTCATTTTACGGATGATACAACAACTTAAAATATGTATGCACTTAATAATACAGACACAAGACAGAAACATATGAGAAATAGTCATGTTGCAATCACAGTGAGAGATGTTTTTACACACCACCTTCTTAGTAATTGCTAGAAGAAGCAACAGACACTATTAAGCAGGGATGTAGAATGTACCACACAGTGAAATTTCTCTACCCAATGGGAATATGCAAAATATTAAACCCTACAATTGCAGAAGGCACATTCTTTCCAAATACATAAGGAATATGTTCTTTCTTTCTTCTTCTTTGTCTTTTTTTGTTTTTTAGACATGGTCTTGCTATGTAGCCCAAGCTTGCCGCAAACTCAAGATCCTCCTGCCTCAGTCTCCTGAGTGCTGAGATGACAGGTGTGTGCCACCAGGCCTGGCCAAAACACTTTTAATACACTGAGCCAAAGAAAAAAAATTTCAAAGCATTAAAATCATACAGCAAAGGTTCTCTGACTATAACACAATTAAGCTACAACTCAATGGTATAAAGATAACTAGAAATACCACATATGTTTTGAAATTAAGAACCACATTTCTAATTAACCTTTGAGTCAAAGAATAAATCAAAGTTGAAATGAGGAAATATTTAGAACCAAACAAAAAAGAAATTTCTACAGATTAAAGAAGTTCTTAGAAGGAAGTTGAAGTCTCAAATGAATATTGGAAAATAAAATAAACTGAAAATTGCATCTTAAGAAGTTAGAAAAGAATGAAATATGTGGAATGAAGGATGTAATTAAGATAAGATGCAGGATTAATTGAAAAAGGAAAACATCAATGATATAGAGAGGATCAGCAAGCTAAAAGTTGGTTCTTTGAAAAAAACTAATTAAATTGATGATCCTCGGCAAGACTAATGAAAAATGATGAGATGAAGCACAAATCATTATTGAGAAAGAAAAGGTGGAAAGAGTACAGGTAACAAAGATCTGTAAAAAAAAAAAAGAGCATAGGATGTACAACTTTATGTCAGTGAACTTGAAAACATAGATAAGAAGAGACATTCTCAGAAATAACTTACCCAAACTAATTTGAGAACCAGAAAACCTAACTAGTTTCATAGTCATTAAGAAAATTAAATCAAGTTGGCACCTGTGGCTCACACCTGTAATCCTAGTTACTTAGGAGGCTGAGATCACGAGGATCACAGTTCAAGCAGCCCAGGCTAATAGTTTGTGGGACCCTGTCTCTAAAATAACCAGAGAAAAATGGATGGGAGGCATGGTTCAAGCAGTAGAGCCCCCGGTTTGCAAGCTCAAAGCTCTGAGTTCAAACCTCAGTGTCATACCCACCCCTGCCCGCCCCCCCCCCAAATTAAATCAGCAATGAAAAATCTTGACCTCTAGGTGGCTTCACTAGTGAACTCTACCAAGTCTAAAAGGAACAAATAATTTCAATTTTACTCAAAGATTAGACATAGTGCAGGCGATGGTAGCTCATATTTGTAGTCCTACATATTTGGGAGGCTGAGATCAGGAGGAAAAAAAATGAGACACTATCTTAAAAATGAGACCCTGTCTTAAAAATGACCACAGAAAAAAGGGTTTGGAGTTATGGCTCAAGTTGTAGAGTACCTGCCTAGCAAGTGCAAAGCGCTGAAGTTCAAACCCCAGTGTTGCTGGGTGTGTGTCTGGACGGTGAGCGGGAGGGCGGATTGGGGGGGATTAGGCATAGAAAATGATGAATAGTTCCCAACTCTTTTTACGAAGATTAGCATAACGTTGATATCTTGATACCAAAACCTAGCAAGGACAATGTAAGTAAGGACAATTATAGGCCAGATGGATGCAAACATTTTAAGCAAATTATTACCAAACTAAATCTTTCAGTGTATTAAAATATACTTCATGATCAAGTTGAGTTTATCCCAGTAATGCAAAGTTAACAATAGAAAATCAATTAATACAATTCACTCCTTTAATATATTAAAGGTGAAAATCATATGATTGTCTTAATGTGAGTTTTTTAGGAAAATGACTCTGATTTCTTTTTTTGATATAAAATTATTATACATACTTAGAGGATACAGTGTGAAGTTTCAGTTCACATGAACATTGTGTAAGGATCAAATCAGGGTAATTAGCAGATCATAAAGATTGATTGTTTCTTTGTGGTGAGAACATTCAAATTCTTCTCTTGTAGCCATTTGAAACATACAATGCATTATTGCTAATTATTAATGTTATTATCTTACATGTAGAACATGTGATTATTTTACATGCAGAACAATGGTCTGATAAAATTAAACATCCACTGGTGATAAATATTCATAATGAAAGAGAACTTCCTAAAATGATAAAGGCTTTATTATTTTTTTTTTTTAAAACCAGACTTTGGAAATAGTGAAAGCATTCTCTTTGCAGTCAGGGTAACTACACAACACCTGCTATGAACACTTATGTTTTTTTCTTTTATTTATATGTGCATACAATGTTTGGGTCTGAACACTTATTTTCAATGGTGTAATGGATGTTCTAACCACGTAGTAAAAATAATCAAATTGCATAAGGATTAGAAAAGAAGAAACAAAACTCATTATTTACACATAATAAGCTTGTGCTAAAAATTTTAAAAGCTTATATAGACAAATCAACAGAATTAATAAAAAGATTTCTGGATACAAAAATATTAAATATAAAAATGCTAGCAAGATGTTAGAAAAGAACATTTAAAAATATGTAAGATTCTTATAGGGAAAATTATTAAAATTTTATGGAAAATTATGAAAGTCTACTGAAAGACTGAAGTAAATAGAGTAGACTATCTTTATGGATAAGAAAACTACATCATATAAAAGCTGCATTTTTTTCTCAAATTAACCTGTAGGTTATTGCAGTTTCAATGGATTAAAAAAAAAAACCCAAGAGTTTTGGGTGGAACTTAGCAAACTGTAGGGGCCAAGCTCTTCCCAGAGTAACACCAGGTAGATGGCTTGCCTTATAGACACAGACGTAATTAGGGCAGTGTGATACTGATGCAAAGATAGACCAGGAGACTAATGGAACAGTGCCTAAGTGATGGGAAGAGAAGCATTGCTATTTTGGGAGGGAGGTAAAAGCAAGAAGAAAGACATGGAATTTCCATTTCTTCCTTCTTTTCTCCCCATCTTTTTTTTCCTTTCCTTTCTTCTTTTAACCAATCAATAGGAGTTTATTAGTTTGTTACTTATGTGCTGCCTTGTGCTAAGCCCTTGGGATAGAATGGTAAACAAGAAACACAGTTCCAGCAACAGGGAACAACAGGACACAGTCATTAGAAACCATGAAGAGCAGGGTGATTTGATGAGGGAATCCAATTTTAGACAGTGGGGGCGGAAGGTCCTCTGTAAGGAGGTGACAAAGTCGAATCCAGAAGAGTAAGAATTATTGAGCTAAGTGAAGACTGGAGAGGGGGGGCAGGAAGCATTCTAGGCAGACAGGCTAGATGCACCAAGACCCATATCCAGAAAAAGTTTTATAGTGTGTGATAAAGGGAGAAGAGGCCTCTCTGGCTGAGCAAAGTAGGCAGGAAGATGGTTGAAGAGAAAGCAGGCCCTGATGAGGCAGAGCATTGTACATGACCATAAAGACTTGGGATTTTATTCTCAGAACAAGGGAAACCACTGAAGAGATACTTGTGACAAATGTCCCTTGCCAGCAGAAGATGCTGGTAAATAGAAACTCAGTATGTGCTGTATGTGAATGGTAGCACAAGGGAGCTCCTTACACTTTGTGCTAAATTTTTCTGAAAATCTGAAACTGCCCTGAAAAACAAACTCTCTTAATTAAAACTATGCAATTGACCAGCTGGGCTGAGTGTTTTTTTCCAGTAATGCTCACAGTTTAGGTAAAGACATTTGGCTTTGACTCTAGGGTAGGGTTTTTCTTTTCTTTCTTTCTTTTTTATTAGCATGTGATTGTTATTAGGGTAGGGTCTTACCAAATACAAGGATGCTTAAGGGTAGAGGGGAATGGTGACTGACTTTGTTATCAAGGGTGTAATAATAAATAGTGATGGACCACGAAATCTACTTAGGTCAGGAAGGAAGTGGAACTGATCTGGAGAAAGTGTGTGATTGGTGGGTATGGCTAGGGAATTGTGAGTTGACCAGCACTTTTAGATCACCTGAAAAATTCTGTAGGCTGGGGTTGTGAAGTAAACCTGCCTTCTTTTGTTTGTGATTTTATACTTGGTGGGATCAGAATGAAATTGTATTTATACCTTAAAACACCAAGCGTCTGTTTTCCTAATAATTCATAATTTATTGGACAACTAACTTTGGGCCCTTGCAGGGCACAGGAGTTATGGAATCTCACTGCTTCTGAGATTGTGTTTACATCTTACACTGACCATCAGCCTAGGGGCCTACCCTTGCCTCCATTTCTAGCTGTTTAGAGAAATCCATTGTTCTACACATGTGTCTTATTTTTCTGGTGATGGGGAGAAAGAGAGTGCTGCAGGACCACTCTGGTCTTCTCTTCCCTGGCTGCGGAGGGCATGATTAATTTAGGTAGATAGCATCAAGCAGTGGTTCATGACACTGATGTGTCTCATGACTTGCTTTGTTAGGCCTTTGGAGTATCATTTTAAAAACTGAATCAGTAACTAATATTGAAAATATTCATATAAAATCAACATCTCATGAAAAAACTGAGTCTCCAGGCTTCCAGCAGACGTGCCATGCCTTCCCACCGTCAAGGACAGGAGAAGAAGGAGGAACTGTCTGGTGAAGTCCTCACAGGACTGCCTGTCCCCAGGTATCATCTTTTCTGGGTCTGTGTAGGAGTTTCCCTAGTGACCAGGAGAAAACGTTACCAAGCGAAAGGTCCGCAACACAGACAAGCTCCCCTTCTTGGCCACACCCAGCTCCGACAGGCTCACAGTGACAATGATGCAGTCAAAGATATTCCACTTCTTCTGGAAGTAATAGTAGGGGTCAAAGGCAATGATTTTGAAGACCATTTCAGCAGTAAAAAATGTGGTAAAGACCTGTGGACAGAAACACATTTCCATCACAGCAGGGTCCTTGGTGGGGAATCAATGATGAAACAGCAGCCAAAAAATATCTTGTTTACAAAACAACACATCCTGCCAGGCCTGGTGGCACATGCCTGTAATTCCAGCATTTGGGAGGCAGAGGCAGGAGGATTGAAAGTTCAAGGCCAGCCTGGCCTACACAGCAAGTCCCTATCTCAACAAATAAAAATAAATAAAAATAGAAGATCTTCTTCTCTTTTTTTTGCTTCTTTGCTATATTGTCTGGGGGCTCTTGAGAATTGTGGATGGGAACAGTCAGTATGGAAGAACAGAACTTCTGAACTTCAGGGACTTGGCATTGAAACTCATACGTCAGGTTCTCTCTTGGGTGGTGGGCGTGGGGTACTTATTGTTAGGATAACTATTACTACATAATGACACTAACAGAGGTCAGTTAAAAAGCATGGGTTGTGAGACAACCTAGACCCAGATAAAAACCCCAGGTCCACCATTTTCTAGCTTGTGTGAGCTTGGATAAGCAACATGTCGTTTTCTTACCTCAGTTTCTTCATTGGTGTGATGGGTATAAAATGAGCTAATGCTTCTGGCATTCTTAACAAAGGGTCTGGCAGATCTTAATCAGTAATAGTGACTAAGAAGTATAATAATACATAGTCCCTAAGATATTTTTTGGCTATGAGTGTTCTAGTCTTAAATAGGACAAAATTCTGACATTGAGAAATGTCAGATCAGGCTCAAGTTATCTGACAGCCAGTAGGGCACACAGGTAAGGAGCAAAATGAAAACTGTCAGGGGCTTTTCCCTTACATTCTCTCACCAAGTCTTCTTGAATGCCTGGGAGACGCATGGGCGTCTTTCTTATAGAGAATGAAGTGGGTGAGAACGTCAGGGACTTGTCTATTGCCACAGGATGGCAACGGTGTAGCTGAGACATCCGTGAGTGCCTTCAGTAGGGCAGGCAAGTTGATGGGACAGGTGGGTGGAGGCCTGGTGCCCAGGTCAGTAGGACCTGGGTCAACTCTGGTCCCTCTCTCATCAGCTGAGCAACCTTGGGCAGAACGCTTAACCTCTCTGAGACTCAGTGCTCTTTGGTGATGTGAGGGTGATGAAAACTTGGTGGTAATATGAAAATAAATAACATTCATGAAGTCCCTGACTACCATAGGCACCAACACACGCCTTAAGCTTTCTTCCTGCCTTTCCTCCTTTCCTCCCTTCCTCTCTAAGATGGCTCTGTGCCCTGACATGGTGGGAAAGATCTTTTCTCTCTCTTGCCTCAAGGTCTCCCATGTGAAATGGGGGTGTGGGCACACAGGTGTACTCCACAGGCTCTCTGTGGTTTAACAATGACTTCCTGAAAGAAGTAAGTCCTTCTCTCTCTCTCCATTTTCCCTATTCTTTAAATAAAATATGGCCTATAGCTCAGGTGTTGCTAAAACAGGAGCTCTGCGAATGCCACTATGTTCCAGAACTTTTGCAGCCCTCTTTGCCCCCCCGGGCCATTGGGAAGGTCAGGTGTCCAGGGAAGAGTGGCTGTACTCCCTCTGGAACCCTCTTTGCCCACGGCTACAGTTTAAGGGCTCAGAAGTGCCCTCAGGTTGGAAGATCAAGCAGACCACCTCCAGTGGAATGGACTCTACATGGACAGGCAGGCAGGACCCTGACCTTTCCCAGCTTCTGCTTATCAAGTGCTCACACAAAGAGCAAGGTCTGTAAGGTTGTAGAGCCTGGGATTAAGAAGTGTGTGCTAGGGAGACAGTGTATTGTGTTTGAATCCCAGGGCTACCACTTACTTATCTCTGTGGGCAAATAATTTGATCGCCATGCCTCAGTTTTTCCATCCACGGAAGGGGGTAATAATAGCACCTACCATAGAGGAGTGCTGTGAAAATGAAGTTAGATAATCTGAGAGGCATCAGAGATCACATCTGGCTTTGACTAAGGTCCAATAGCTAACTGTGGGACTGGGATGTGGTGCAGTGGTAGAGCCCTTGCCTAGCATGGGCAAGGCCCTGAGTTCCATCCCCAGCACCCAAGAAAATCCTTAGCTGTTATTATTATTCCTGTGGGCAGAGCAAGGCTGGAGGCAGTTGCCTCTCCTAAGTCAGATACTTTATTCAGCATGAGGTAAAATCCAGCGTGGGTTTTATATTGTTAAAAGCAAATAATGCTAAAAAAATGGAGGAAAATTTAAAACAGCATCATGTCTAAACTGGATGCAAGAGAAAAGTTCTGCCCCCGGATGCTTTTGCTACAACACCACACACTTTTCTTCCATGTTCCCTCTCTCCTGTGGTCTTCACCTTTCCTCCTTTACCCTTTCAAAGACATTGTTGATGGTAGCTATTGTTAATTGCAGTCATACGAGTAATTAAACTGGAAGGAAATTGACAAGTCCATAGTTTGGTTTTGGATGAGAAAGTGACATTTGCTCCGGGGGTTCAATGGCTGTCCTACATCTGTAAAGGGGAACCAGCTGCAGCGTACTCAGGGCTCTCTCCCTCTCCTCCTGAGTTTGTTTTCCCAAGACAGTGCCCACCAGCTCAGCCAGGGTCCTCTAGACTTGACTTCCTGAGCCCAGTTTCCCACATCTCCTGCACGGCCACCTTGTCCTCCGCACACCCCGATGGAGGCACATGCCCAGCCCTCCCTAAGCTCCCACATGGCGGCACTGGCAGTGCAGCCTAATCACTCACAATGTTGCCTGTTTGCAGCATGGACTCAAAGCCGCCGCTCATGCCGTGGTGCTCCATGGCCATAAAGACAGTGTTCACCACAATGCACAAGGTGATGGTGAGCTCCGCAAAGGGGTCCGTCACCAGCCCAAAGAGAAAAGTCTTAAGCTTCAGCCACGTGGGGCAACACTCCCAGATCAGATACTTCTGAGCCAAGCTGATCAGGCAGGGTGGGCACCTCTGTTCTGACTCCTCGAGTTCTGCAGAATGGGTGGAATCAATGACAGCTGTCAGTCATGAGGCATCTTGGACTTCCATCCAATGGTCATGCCCTAGACTTTGCCGGACCAATAACCACCATTGTGCTTCAACATCCAGCTTCAGCCCTCCATACCCCTGGTCACCATTTCCCACTGTCCAGCCCCTTTGGTCCTGCAGCTTCATCTCAGTCTCTGTCTCCATCCAGTCCTCAGCTCATTGACCTTACCAGTTTCACTGCCCCGTACCCGTGTCATCGCCATACTTCTTAGATTTCACATCCATCTCTTGCAAATATCCTCAATTCCTTTGTCTCTCTCCAACTCCGTTGTACTTGCCTGGTAATGTACCAACTCTGAATAATGCCAGTTTGCAGACACTTGCGCCCAGCCAGCTGAACCTGGTTGGACAAAGTACTCAACCATGTTTGTGAGCCCCTCCAGTCCCTGCCCAGGATCCCTGCTGAGTTTCTGTATTTCAGTCCACTCCTCCAGCCTTCCAGACAACTACTTCTCAATCGTCTGTCCTCCAATCTATAACTCCTTGCTCTCAGTTCATGAGCTTCTCCTTTACCTCACCCACCATTCAGAATCACTCACAAAAGAACATTCTTTTCTTTCTGTCATCAAGTGTCCAGGATATCTGCAAGTGCACCCCGTTTTCTGCCTTCTTGCCCCTCAGTGCAGGAGGCGCTCTACCCCTCTAGCTTGCATGGGCCTTTCCTTTCGCACCTGCTCAAGGCCCACATTGTCCCCTTCTCCCCATTTTGGACTGTCCCCATCAACATACAAACATTCTTTAATTATATCCAGCTTTGAAAAAGGTCTCCCTGCACCACATGTCCTCCTTCATCTACTGCCTCTTACTAGCAAAATTCCCTGTAAGAGTTTTCTACACTTAAGCTTACTCTACTTTCTGACCTCCTCTTCTCTCTGTAGTCCCTGGAGTCTGGATTTTAACTCTTCCAAACTCAAATTGTTAATTTTCAGTCCCCACTTACTAAGCCTTGCACAGACTTGGCAGAATTTATGGACTCTTTGAAATCTGGGTCCTAGGACATCAGGATCTCTTGTTTTCTCTGCCTATCAGTGGTTGCTTCTCAGTAGCTGCTCCTATCTCCCTCTTCCTTTCCTGCCGTTAAGCATTGGAGAGCTCAAGCAGTCTCTCCTTGGTCTCTCTCATCCTCTCTCTAGGTAATCATTTTGAATCCTATGATCTTAAAAACCATTTCTATGCGATTTGCCCCCAAATTTTATGTCTAGTTTCTCATCTCTACCATGAGCCATTAGGCTTGTCTCTCTAGTTGGCTCTATCAAATTTCTACTTTGATGTATAACTGGGGCCACCTCTATGGAGGGTAATTCCATAGCTTTAGGTTTATCTATTAATTCCACTGCCTGGCTGCATCCTGTAGACATTCCAGCCCATGTGGACAAAGAGAGATGGTCTATTGTTTACAATAATGATAAAAAATAAATAACTAATAAAGCACACTGTGAAAAAAGCAGCAGATTAATTTGTGATGATAAAATCTTGTGTGTGTGTGCATATATATATACATAGAATATTGCTTGAAGAAGAAACAAGGAGGTATACCAGGAGGCTGGGGAGCAGTGAGGATCTTTTGTTGGGAGAGACATAGTTTCCCAATGGGAAAACTATGTCTTCTGTTTGTGTTATTCTTACAATATTAATTTTTTTCAAAATAAAATGACTTTATAGAAATAGTCAGATGCTCCCAAATTTTGCTACCCTTTTCTCATTGGCAATCAGTGTTTTTCCTCATGTTTTCTTCCATGTATGCTTTGCATATAAAGCCTTTCTCACTGTAAGGCTTAAAAATACCTATCCAAGCTGGGTGTGGTGGTTCACACCTGTAATCCCAGTTAAGAAGATTGGGAGAATCATGTTTCGAAGCCAGCCTGGGCAATAAGTCCACGAGACCCCCATCTCAGTCAATAAGGTGGGTGTAGTGTACATGCCTGTGATCTCATCTGTGCAGGAAGTGTAAATAGGAAGACTGAGGTCCAGATTGGCTTGGGCATAAAAGAGAGACCCTATTCAAAAAAATAACAAAAGGCTGGAGGAGTGGCTCAACTGCTAGAGCGAGCTTCCTGGCAAGTGCGAGGCCCTGAGTTTAAACCACAGCACTATTACTGACCCTACCCCAACACTCCACCAATCTATTCAAGTTTTCTTTTTTCTTTCATGGTTTCACCTTTCTCCACTTAAAACTTTTTAAAAGTTACTTTGTGTAAAGAATAAGATAGTGACCTAGTTTTCCCCCACCTCTAGTCATTTATATCAATACTACTTAGAAGATAATCTCTCATTTCCCCAGGGATTGGAAATACCACTTCTACACAGTTATTCCCATATATGCCCATGTATTGTCATGTCCACAGATGAGGCTATTTATTTTCACTATCATGCTGTTTTAATTACCTACTGCGAATTTTCGAAAGTACAGATGTCAAAACTGGCAGGGCATAGTTCTCTAAAGCAAGTTGGCACATCCTGGGAACAAAATCAACAATCCCTATTTGGAACAAAAGTGGAGCTTCCCTGGACCTATTCTGGCACTAAGAAGAAGCACAGGAAGCAGAGCTGCATGAGGAAGCTTGTGGACATGCCATTTTGGCAGGAAGCGGCCTGTCTGTGAGGCATGATGGGAAAGAGATGCAGCCTTGCGCACAACATGAACATTGCTGATCTTGACTGACTGGAGAATACAGAGGTGAAAACAATGGTGTGCTCACTAGTTTGGAACAAGATTATGCCTTCTCCCCAGAAGAGTCTTCAGAAAGAACTTTCCTCCTAATACAGTTAGCAAACTGTCCCTCCTGAGATAACAGTCATTGTCTCCACTCATGCATCCTCTCCTGCCACTTCAGGAATCTGTTCAATTCTCTCTCTACTGGGCACGTGGCTCACATGTATAATCCCAGCTATACGGGAAGCATAGGTAGGAGCATCACAGTCCAGTTCTGCTCAGGAAAAACTGAGACTTCATGTGAAAAATAACTAAAGCACAACGAGTTGGGGGTTCAACTCCAATGCTACCAAAAAACATTCTGCTCTTTTTCCTTAATCTTCAGTTTCTGCCATTCTCCCAGATCCTCCCCATCAGCATGTAAATGTGCTCAACAAACAAACAAATTCTTTCAAAACACAAAACCAAAAATATTTTGGTTTACCTCTACCCACTCTCTAGTGTAATCTTATTGTCTCTCCTCTTCACAGGCAAACTTCTGGAAAAAGTTGTCCCCACATGATGTCTCCATTTCCTCACCTCTCCCTCACTCTTGAAGCCCCTTCCATCTGGCCTTTGCCAATCCTCTTTTGCACAGATCACCCAAGACATCCATGAGACAAATGCTTTTCAGGCTTCATTTTATCTGACCTTTCTATTCTTCTTGAAGGAATTTGGACTCCTGACTCCACATTGAATTCTTCTGGATCCTCTCCTATTTCCACACCGTCCTTTTCAGTCTCCTCTGAGGGCTCCATCACTTCTGCTCAATGGTTAAACATTGTAGTTCCTTAGAACCCTGTCCTGGACCTACTTCTCTTCTTACTTGATCCTGTCTGTGTCATTTTATCCCTTGCATCTCTTCAAAATTATCATAGATCTTCATGAGTAGAGATCAAATATGCATCTCTAGTCCATCCTCCTCATCTAAGTTCTAGAAGCATTCATTATCAAGTCATTCCTGCCTGGATGTCCCAAGGGCACCTGACACTCGGCATGTTTCAGACTCAACTGCTGCTCTTCCCTCCCAGCTCCCCCCATGGAGTCCCTGCCTCCTTTGTGAGTCGTGGCCCAGCATCCCTTGAATTGCTTCTGCCATCTGAACCATGTGTACCACCAGCTGCGGAACCTCACGCTCCTTAGACAGCTCAGCCATCCTTCCATTTTCCACCGTCCCACTGCCACTACCCCACAGACAAAGCACGGCTATCTCTCACCTGGGTTCCTCCTGACTGTTTTCCTTGCCAACACTCTTTCCCTGTTAATACCACTCTCTGCAAGTATCCAAAATAACCTTTATAAAATGCTCATGTAGCTCCCCTGCTTCCAATCCTTTGTGGGCACCTCACTGCTCTTGGGATGAAGTCCAGCACCCTTAATTTGGTATTGGAGGTTTTGTGATCCCAGCCCATTGCTAGCCTAATTTTCAGCCTAATTCTCTCCTGCTCTCTGTGTTCAGCTACAGCAGGCTTTTCCATCTTTGCATCTTTCCATCAGAAAGACCCTGAGTCTTTCTGCCTGAAATGCTTCCCTGAGCCCAGGCTAAACTTACCTTATTCTCCTTAGCATTTTCCACTTCTCGTTCAAGACACTTAGCATCCCACTAATAACTTTTTCCATGTCCTTCTTTCCCACCGAGTGTGAGGACAGCTGTTCTCACGGCTGTGATCCTGATTCTGGTCTTTTGCTTTGGACAACCGCCAAATGTCAGCTTGTGTGCCAAGCATAGATGGTTCACCTGACTTGAGCTCAGTTAATCACCAAGCTCTTATTGGCTTAGGTCAAACTTTCTCAGGCACAATCACTCCCGAAGAGATGGCCCTGTAGATCCTATCATGACTGACCATGAGCAGCGTTCATGTACCTTAGAGGCATAGTGGACATAACATCCAGCTGGAGAAGATCACATGCCCTATGCATGGAAAACTCTGACCTAATCTAAAGTCACCTTTTCCCAGATTTTCCTAAAAATGACATGGCCTTTCCTGCCTTATCTACCCCACTCTTACAGTCTACTCTTTTTCTTTGAGGGGACATTTGTCCAACCCCAAGATGTCTGACTACTCTTTGTTTTACTTTTTCATCAATTTAGGTCATTATAAATTAGCATCACCTTCCAAATAACATAAGCACTGTGCATCACATTCAATCATGATTGACTCAGCAACTTCTTATTAAGTGTTTCCTGTGTGCTCCACACTGCCTGTCTAGGTACTAGGGATCCATCTGTGAGCAAAAGAGACATGTCTCTGCTCTCATGGACTTTACAACCTAGTGAATAACAATAGCTAACATCTGACGAATATGTACGATGTGCTTGACTTAACTCATCAAATTCTCACAAAACACTTCAAGATAAGCATACTTTCACTATTTTACTGGTGAGAAAACTGAGGCGCAGAAAAGTTAATAGAGAGCCAAGGTTACACATGAATGGCACAAGGTTATGCAGTTTACCATGAATGGCAGAGCCAGGATGCAAGCCCCAGCAGTCAGGCTCCAGATCTGTGTTCTTAACCACTAAACACTGTTGTCTCTCCTTTACCCAAGACCTTCCCTGGTCTTACTTAAATTGGAATGTGTTTGGGGGCATGCATTTGATCTGTTCCTGTCTTATTCTTGCAAATTGAATTTGCTGCTCATATCTGAGGAACTCTTTCCTCCAGACTCACTTGGCTCATTTCCTCACTTCATTCAGAGCTGTGGTGTCCTTCCACAACCACCTGATCCAAAATAACCTCTTTTAATCCCTCGCTCTCTGTCTCCTTCCCTACTTTGTTTTTCTCCTATTTCCTATTGCTACCTGAATATCTATTTGTGTTTGTCATCTGTGCTCCCCTCTCCCCCAGGGTGTGGATTCTATGAGAGCAGGCGTATTTCTCATTCACCACTGAGTTCCCAGCACCTGGAACAATGCCAGGCACACAACAGATGTTCAATAAATGTCTGTATAAATTTAAAAAAGAGAGAACGAGGACACTTAACAGTTCTGACAAGTGAAAAAGCAAGGTATCTGAATTTAACATATGATGAATAGCAAAAAAAAAAAAAAATCCAAGGAACACACCTGAGTCACAAAAATTGCAAGCAAAGCAGTGTAGTGAAATTCTATGTACCCATGAAAAATGTTAGGAGTTCAGATATTAATACAATAAAAGTGATTATTAAACATTAATGAGAAAATGAAATTTCAGAGTCTGTATGCACTGTTGCACACAGACACAAATCTTAAGACACAAACTCGTGTATGTGAGAAATGTAAGCTAAGGTTATCCCTGATCCCTATAAATGAATCTAATTTATATTTCAAATCCCCAGCCTGGGGATGTGCTTTGGCTAATTCAATGTTTGATATAATTTCATTATCTCAAGTTGTGTTTGAGATTGGGGAGCTCAAGTTTGGTGGAAAGTTGGGCTGACCCTTAGTCATTGCTAAATGTGTTTTACTGGAGGTGTAGGCCTCAAGAGAAAATCCATGGAGATGGCTGCTCCCTCTTTCCTCTCCAGATAACTTCTTTGGCTCACACTCATTTCTTCCAGCAGCCTTTACTGGAGGGTGGGGGGCAAACTCACCATGCAGCCCTTCTCTTGTCACTGCAGAGGCACAGGGTACTACCTGAGGTTGCCTCAGGACTTCTCCATCAGGTTCGTTACCAGCCAGTTCTACTCTACATCTGTGCCATTTTGGGCTCATGAGTCTCTCTCTCTCTCTCTCTCTCTCTCTCTCTCTCTCTAAGCCTTGCCACCTCTGGCTTCACTTAGAAAATAAAACACAGATTGGCTCTTGTTTCCAATTCCTGAAACATTACTTGGGTTTCTCTTGCTTATTATACACTCCCCTCAAATGAGGGTTCAGCCCAGGGCTGGGAAGAAAGCACACAGGGCCCCTCTTGAGGAACATGCCAATATCCAGGCTACCTTAGGCCCCTCCAGCCCAGGATAGTTTAATTGTCTAGGGAAGATAAATAACTGAATCCAATGAGGGTAAGATTCTCCCTACCCTAAAGCAAAGTAAAGGTTGAGTTAGCACAGGCCTCACACTCAGGATGCCGCATGCTGTATGGGAACCATGTGCATAGGTGGCCATGACCCAGCACAACCCTCTCTCTTCTTCCACCCCCTTGGCTAGATGTAAGCAACTGGAACTTAGACACATTCCTGAGGAGAGTTGAGTGGATTTCCTCTTGATTGGCAGAACCCAGAATGCACAAGGACTTAGTGAAATGGGCTGGTTAATTTACTTAAATTGTCTTTTGATGTTCAGCATGACAGGGTCTTGAGGCAGAAATTTAGCCACAACTGTGAAAGTTAAAGCCACGAAAAACATGAGGATAATTTTGCCAAGCTTGAAAATTAAAGGCTGTTAAATTTCCTGTGCACCTGAGAGGTGACCTGGGATTCTCTGGTGCCTGCCAGATCACTTTTAAAAACCCAGTTTTGTGAATACAAATGAAGCAGATGCTAATTTGAATAAGAGATGTATTAAGGCACTTCATTCATTGCATGCTTTCATTTTTGAAAAATTATGCACATTAAAAAACCCACATTGGTTTAGGATCTCAGGACTCAGACATGGGTCCTTTGATGTAAGTTAGACTCATCATAGCATGGAGAATGGATGTCCCAATGAGCAACACTTACCCTCAATGACTGAGGTCATGATACTGACAACACTCATTGCCCTTTGGGCTCGAAAAGGTTCATTCAAGTATTCTGCTGACAAGAAAGTCTTTTTCTGTCCTGCATCGCATGCCTGTGGAGATACAAACAGGGTCAGGATGCTCCCCGCCTGAAGTCTGCAGTGGCAAGGATGGGTCTTCAGACTCTTACTGGGCAGTCTCATATGGTTGTCAGCTGCCCTGCAAAGCCACGATCCTCCGTAGTCAGGCTTGGAGAAATGGGACTGGTGCTTGAACTTGGGGTAAGAGCTCAGAATAAGGACCAGGGCATGGGCCAGATAGAACCAGATCTCAGGTTGGTGGCCACTGGGATGACTGGGGCTCACCTGAGGTTCTGCAGATTCCTTTCCTAGGACAGGACCTGGGCACCAGGGTGGTGATGGGGCTGCCTCATGGGTCCATGAGGTTTCTATCCAAGGTAGGGGAAAGCTGCAGGTCACTGAGCCAGCTGATCATGAGAGTCCACTCCCTCAGAGGAGGCATGTAATGGGCACTACTGTTGCTGGTCTTTGGGTGCCTCACTGTCCCTTGTGAGCTCCCCGAGCCCAGCTCACATCTTAGTAAACACTTGACTAAACTCCTTCCACTTGCCCATGGAATGGATCATCTGCTTCTTGCTAGGACCCTGAATCACATGGCATTGGATCAGATTGTGCTAACACAGTTCTGTAAGAGTTACCTGAGTCAGCAGAACTGAAGAGTGTTGTTAACAATTGCAAAATTATTAACAAATGAAAAACACTAGAAGCATCATTACTGAAACTGGAGGGAGAGCTCAAATGAAATTGGGTCTCAACCCAACGAGGAGTGGCTTGATATACACTCTGTAATTATTCTCTTAAAGAGTACTGTCTAGTTGGTCACAGTTGCCTAAATTTGTGCATTTTGGCAAGCTAATTCTTCTGTGAGTAAAGCAAGGGTTGTACTTCACTTGTACTATGATCTGAGTAACTCCTAGAATTTTTCTGGGTCCCATTTGCCAAACGTTGGGTAGTTTTCACAGAACCACAGGCAGGTGGAAAAGGGGCTTCAGTGTCCCTCATTTTTATCCAGGGAACAAATGGGGTGATCTTCAAAGCAGTGATGGTGGGTGGAAGCAGAGAAACACTGAGAGGAAATATGAGGTCAAATGGAAAATAATCTGCACCACTGTTCTACAGAGAAACCAGGAAAAAGGTCTGACCTCAGGTAAACCCAATCCATCTTTCTCTGTCTACCTGTCCTGTCTGTAAAATGGGAGTGGGTGGGAGGCGCTGGACATAGGATGGCTAAAGACCCTTCCACTGGCAACAGACAGGGCTTCTTGGCCAAAGGCCTGTGGCTGGAAGGCAGTCTGAGAGAGTCAAGCACATGCACAAACTCACCAAAACATCAGTGGCTCCAGGAGCAAGCTCACTCATGGGCAGCGTGGGGTGTCCCTCTTCTTCATGCCCAGAGCCAAGGTTGGGTGGTTGAGGCAGTGGGCTCCTGGGGAGGGGGACTTGCTGTCCAGCACCCCTACCTAGCAGCAGGGAGCCTCGATGACTTTCATGGTCTCCAGAAAAGACTCCATCGTCTGTGATACCATCAGGGAATGAGATGTCTTGTCCTGGTGCTCGAAAATGGAACACACTGCCATGGCTAGCCCGGCGTCTCCCAGAAGTGAGGCCTAGGAAAGACTGGGTATTGCCCCAGATGGAGTAGGACAAAAGTGGGACTGGAATCTGGTCTTATGGAAAATCTAGAGCACACTTACCTCTTTTCATGTCCTGCTCTTACCCTCATGATCTTCCAGTAACTACATAAGCACAAATCTAAAGGGATTGGGTAGACATGGGGAGGGAAAAGGATATTCTAGACAGACTTGGGAAAAGGCCAGGAAAGAGGGGAGATTACAGGACGCTGAACATCAGCAAATAGATCATCATGGCCAGGAACATGTCAGAGGATGACCTTGTCACTTGATGGGTCAGCTGTTTGCCAGCCTTTGGCCACAGGACTGGACAAAACTGTCTTAAATTCTCTCTCTAAATGCAAAGTTGTGACCCAAGGAGACTCTAGGACTGGAGTATGTTTGGAAAGTGGTTGTTGAATAAACAAGTGCACTTTACTGTCTGAAAATTAGGTTGTACAATTCACTACATTCAGGCTGCATGAGCCTGAGAGTTTGTGTTACAGAGGAGGAGCCAAGAGCTCTGTAGTGTAATGAATTTTCAGGATCCCTTGAGGCAAGCTTTGAACAGTCAACAATGTGGAGATTGAAGGAAGACTTGCAGTCTAATTTTCTGGAAAAATAGTGCCATTCTTCCAAATCAATAAACATTTCCCATCAAAATACTGTGAGAACTGTGTGGCTTACAGATTCCAGAGAAAAAGTACTATTTCACAGGCCCAGAGACCCCAGAAAATTCCTGTGCTGTCTTAGCAAGTTCTCATAACCACTGTGAGAACTTGACTGTAATGAACCATCAAACCTGTGCTCATGTTATACATAGTGTTCCTAAAATATAAATATTTACTCCCTACCAAACTCTATCATGCTGCTTGGTTCCTCTCCTTCATAATTCCTTTTATTTACAAAATTACTAAAGTGGAGTGCATTGCCAATGAGAGTCCTCCTCACTTATCCCACAGAACTGATGTTTCTTTTCTTGATGATTTGGATCCCAAATCATCAAGAAAATCCTGTTCAGCCACTATCATTGCAAGTCTAATATAAAAAATAGAGTGCTGTTCCTGGATTACATGACTACAGAACTCATGAAAATCCACAAATCCTTCCACTGTTGAAGGAAAAGAGTCACATTGGCAGATCTATATTAAAGATGGGAAGACTGAGCTACTTGCACTTGGGCACCAAGCAAACCCATGAGGAAACAGAGAAGAGTGTTTAGATCTTATATTTGACAGCCAGTGCCCCTCACTGGCAGAATTAATCTACTTGACACACAAGGCAATGACTTTTAAGTTCAAGCATCAGAGTTGCCTTAAACTGTATCCACCAAAGAACCAACTGGTCTCCTGTGGGTTCCCTCTGTGTCTCTTTTGTCTTGCCCCAACCTCTGTATCATTGCTGTTGGTCAGAAGATGGCTTTATACAAACTGCCTAAGGTGTATTTACCAGATGAACATGAAGCAGGTTAGGTTAGGGATAGTCTTGGACTGCTCCCCCTCTTGGCTCAAGAGCTCCTCCTCCTAGCCCATAGGTAAGAGGACACAAGTAATGATGCAATGTCTCCCTACCTCCAAGTTCAAGGTGGTATAAAAACACCATATCAAGAGACCCTGCCCTTTCTTCTTCTTCTTCCCTTTTCCCACCTGGCAGAACAGGTGACTTCTTTTTCTCAGAAAATCTATCATACCTTACCCCATCCATGTACTCTGCTTGGATTTTTCCATTTGGAGCACAAAAACCAGAATCATAGACTGCACCAGTGCTGGTAACATTTGTGGCAAGCCAGCCAGGAGAAACTGACCTGTGAGATCCCAATATGCTATCTCTGCCAATCTTTATTTTAATCCATCTTTCTCTGACCTCAGGTACTATACCTCACCCCTGATGCCTCAGAACCAAACACCACTTACAGCTTGGGTGGTAGGGGACCCTCACACTGGGGGGGTCACCCTCACACCCAATGCTCAGGACTCATTTGGAGCCCAGGCACAGATGGACTGCACCCTGATTGGCAAGATGCAACATTTGCTGGCAGGACTTGTGAGAGCATCCCAAGGCACAGGGTTCATGTCTGAGTTCCCTGGTCCCGCCCTGGGGAATGGATTACATTAAAAGATAACTGTCCCATCCCCAGCCCTACCTTTCCTAACCCTTAATCCCCTCCCTCCCATCCTTTCCTTCACTGCACTGTGGGAAAGCTATTCCAAGGTCTCTAACCCTCCATGTGGCTGGGGACAATTAGAAATGTACCCCCACCGTTTGGGCTTCACCCTCTCCCCCCACATTTCTATTTTTCTCTTCTTTTCTTTCTCTCCTTAACTGGCAGTTTTAAAATAACAAATGGGAGGCACACCTCATTCAGCCCATTCTATGACAGGACTTTTTTTTTTTTTAAGCAGAGAGGAACAGAAAGGACTGGCTCCAGAGGGGCTGACACCTGCTCTGGGAAAGCATAGCTGCTTATAAAATAGGGGAGGGAGCCACATGGACAGGGAGCAAATAAACTGCTACCTATGGGATGAGAGGCTTGCCAGCCCCTTTCAGTTGCTCCCTTGGGTGTGGGGGGAAGATGGGACATAAAACTACAGGTTTTACAGCTGTCAGGGAATGCAATAGCAGTAAAGGGAAAAGAGCCTTGCTGTCCCATCCTGGTCACTGCTGGCACCGGGGGATGGGCATGCACACAGGGTCTCCTGAGTCACCTCTTGGGGCAATCACTTGTGGAATGGGGTGGGCCACTCATTTTTAGGGGTAGCCACTACAAGGAGCCAAGAGTATGTTTTGGGCACACATGCATGGCTTCCCAGTTAGAGACAGCCACACCTGCAGTTCACGATGATCACACACAGCTGTCCAGTGGGCCACTCGAGGAAGCTACGCCCACAGTTCATGTTGCACGTACACGGTTTCCTGCTTGGCCAGTTGGGACAACCACGTGGGCAGCCCCATGTGCATGATGGCGCCCATGTACCTGGGTTTAGTGTGCATGCACACAGTTCTGAGCATGCACAGGTGTTTCCAAAGGTCAGAAGTCATGCCTCAGGAGGGTGGAAGTTCCACCTTTGGAGGGTGGAGGCTCCAGAATGGACTGCTGGCACGAGACCCCCAAGATGCTCAGTGCAATTCAGCAGAGCCTCCAGGCCTGCCCCATAGTCAATCACTGGCGTAGATCTCCCTGTCCCTCCTACACCATGCCCGGTGCCATTTGGCGGGGCCTCCAGGCCTGTGGCTTCTTGGTGCAATCCTCCAGCCCCTCCCCTTGGGCCTACATGTGGCACAGGCCCCAGTCCACTTCTCAGCATGAGCTGGAAGCTATGCCTAGCCAGCCACAGGGCACTGACACACATGGTGGTAAAGAGTGCAGCAACTGTGACCTCGGGGGCAACAGTGGTGGTGGCCTATGTGCTGCAATAGATACAGCCTCCACTGTAACATGCTCAGGTGCTGCATAGGCCAGCAGACTCTGTCAGCAGCCTCCAGCTATAAGGCTCCCAATGCCTGAGCTGGCTGAGAGGGAAAATGCAAAGAGATGACAGCTCTGCTGCCAGCAAAATGACAGGGAAGCTTGGGGCACCAGAGACACAGCAGGAATGGCCCAGCTGGCTTTTGCTCTCCCCACTCATGCCTTCTGCAGTCCCCCAGCCCCATGACAGTGGTGGCAACAGGAGGGGGCTACATTTCCCTAAGACTTGGGACTATGGCCCCTGTTCCAAAACAAGGTGGGGGGGAGGGAGGAGTGACACCTCTGGTGACCAAGGTCCTGTGCCTAACCTAACCGCCTTCTTCCCATCTGCAAAATTCTCTGTCTCCCTCCTCTAACCCACTCTCTTACCTGCCTACCTGATATGCCTGTCTGCCCTATCCACCCCATCTCAATTCTCACCCATGCTTGGCTTACTCCCATAGCCTACAGGGAGCTGAGGAAACACTCATGCATAGGTTAGATCTCCTTGTTCCAGAGGCACACAGTAGGGGCCTACCTACAAGTGGATGGTACCTTTTACAGCTAGGATTAATAAGAATAAATCCTAGGTTCTAGAGATGGTCCCTTAGTCTCCTTTCTTTAGGAAAACTAATAGAGGCTGACAATGAAATATCTTATAATGGAACACCTGCCTAACAAATGCAGGGCAATGGGTTCAAATTTCATCCTAGTGCATTTTTATTATCTGGTGTACTCCTCTGATCTTCATTTTCTTCTCACTAAGATAACAATTGGGTTAGCACACAGGAACCCTCATGCAGGGGTGGAGAGACTGACTCTTTAGGGCACCCTGCTACTCACTTGTACCACACGTGTGACAGAAACAGGTCAAAGGGACCAGTGTTGAGGCTTCCTAGAGGTATGGGGGATGCTCTAAGTATCTAGAAGTTCTTGTATTTCTCTCTCCTAAAGAATAAATTTCCCCCTTCCCATTTCCTTCTCTCTCTCCACAGCTGACATGGGGTTAGCTAACTCAGTCTCAACAGATTCCCCACTTGGCTGTATCCTTAAATACTGGGAGTGCTTTGACCCTACTAAACTAAAAAAGGAATATTTGATTCATGACTATAATGAGGTTTGGTCCCAATATCAATTGGGAACTAAAAGGTGGTGTGAAAATGGAAGTCTTGATTATGACACCATCTTACAGTTAGGTCAAAATTGTAAAAAGCAAAAAAGATGGTCAGAGATACTGTACATGCAGGTCTTTATGGCCCTCTATCAAAACCCAACCCTCTGTAAGGGGCTTGCCAGACCCCAATAAAAACCTAAGGAAGGAGATGTAGATATCCTTGATGATCCTCTGCTATGAGGAACATCTCATGTCTCATGAAGGGAACCCCCATTACCTTGAGCCCCTAACACTGAGCCAACTTCTCCTCCACCCCAAACTCCTCCCCCAATTCCTGCTCCCTCAGCACCCCCAATGCCAATAAGCCTGCCACACACTCGAAATAGGAAATCTTACTCAGAAACTCCTCAAACAGTGTCCCCATTATGAGAAGTGTCAGGGCCCAAGAGTTCAATTCTCATTCATGTGTCCTTCACTATAAATGATATCCAACAGTGTAGGGAAAAGTTGGGGAGGTATACTGAAGACCCAGATAAATTTACAGTTGAGTTCCAGACCCTAGCATTAGGGTTTGATCTTACTTAGAGGGACGTTCAGTTCCTCCTGGACAACTGTTGCATTCCTACAGAAAGGGAAAAATTCTTGTTGCTGCCTGTACAGAGGCAGATGAGGCCTTCACTAGGGATCCCATAGGCTGACATCCAGGGGATGTCACTGTCCCAATGACTGAGCCTCACTGGGATTATAATACCCCAGGAGGAATGCAGAGGAGGAACCACATGTTGCAGGCCATCCTTCATGGAATGAAAACAGGAACCACAAAGCCTGTGAATTATAACAAAGTCAAAGGAATTATCCAAAAACAAGAGGAAAACCCTATAGCCTTTTATGATAGACTAGAGGAAGCCTTTAGAAAATCTACTTTTGATCTTGAGTCTACTGAAAGGGCTGCCCTAGTAAATCACCATTTTGTCAATCAGGCAGCCTCAAACATTAGATGAAAGCTTCAGAAGCTAGATCTGGACCCCCTGACCAAGAAAACTCAGTTAGTAGATATTGCCTTTCAGGTCTTTAACAATCGTGACCTGGAAGAGGAAAGGAGGGAACAGAGTAAGGAAAGAAGGCAAGCCAAACTTACGGCTGCTCCAAATGGGTTGCCTCCAATGCCCAAAAGACAACCTCAGACAAAAAGGCTGGAAAGCTACCCTGCTTCAAATGGAAGAAGCTGGGGCACATGGCAAGGAATTGCCCAAGCCACCCCCAGGACCCTGTTATGAGTGCTCCAAAACAGGAGGTTACTAATGGTACTGGAGGATGGACTGTCCCCACTCCCAGAGAGGGGTCGGGCCAGCCAAGACTCTGGGCATATTGGCTGAAGCCACACATGACTGAGGAGGCCCGGAGTACTCTCAACAGTCCCTGCGTAAGCTTGTCATTATTTATGAGGAGACTTGGGTGGCCATGGAAGCCTTGGGTAACAAATTATATTCATTATTGATATGGGGACACATTACTCTGTTCTCACTGCTTTTGCAGGAAAGCCTTCCTCTCAGACTGCAATTGTGGTAGGAGTTGATGGAAAAAACCAAATTAGTAACTTCACTCCTCCCCTCCCTTGCCATATTGAAACTAAGTTTTTTTATGCATAGATTTCTTATAGTCCGTAGTTGCCCTGCCCCACTCTTGGGCTGGGACATAATGAAAAAGTTGGGTGTGGTCCTGGTAATGGGCCATTTGACAGGACTCCTAATGCTTCAAAAAAGACCCAAGAGGGTCCATAAAATTCCCTTAGAAGTGGATCTACAAGTAAGCCCCTCTGCTTGGTACAATGGGATACTTGGAAGGGCAAAGACAGCTATCCCTGTTAAAATACAACTCAAAGACCCCAACCACTATCCCAGTTGTAGGCAATATCCTCTTAAGCAAGAGGCTAAAAAGGGACTACAACCAAGTATTAAAAAGTTTCTAAAACATGGACTGTTAAAACCTTGCCAATCTTTCTGTAACATTCCTATCTTACCTGTAGGAAAACCAACAGGAGAATATAGGATGGTATAGGACCTGCGATTGGTAAATGAGACTGCAGTTCCCATTCACTCTCTAGTGGCTGATCCGTACAACATACTGTCCCAAATACCTGAAGACAGTAAATGGTTCACAGCCTTGGACTTAAAGGATCCCTTCTTTACTATCCCCTTGCACCAAGAATCCCAATACCCTTTTGTCTTTGAGTGGGAAGATCCTTTTACGAGGGAAAGACAACATTATACATGGACAGCAATGCCCCACAGATTTTGAGATAGTCCTCACCTGTTTGCCAGGGCATTGGGAAAAGATTTGAGAGAAATTCAGATTAAGGAAGGGGGATTTCTTTAATATGTAGATGACCTCCTGTTCTGTAGTCCAACTCAGGATATTCCAGAACCAACACTGCTTTGGTTCTTAATTTCTTAGCTGATAGGGGATATAAAATCTCAAAGAGCACGGCCCAAATCTCCTTACAAGAAGTCTACTATCTAGGCTACATTCTTACCCCTGGGGCCTGGAGGCTGTCCGCTGAAAGAATAGAGGTAGCTGTACCCTAGGGGTACCATTGACTAAACACCAACTCCGTTCATTTTTGGGAATGGCAGGGTTCTGCTGGATCTGGGCACCCAACTTTGGAGTCATAGCAAAACCTCTATATGAGGCCACAAAGGGAACAGATAACAACCCTTTAAAATGGATTGGGGAAACAAACCATTCTTATAAAACACTAAAAAAGGCCTTCACTGGGGCCCAAGCTTTAGGGATTCCCAATTTAGCAAAACCCTTTGTGCTGTACATGTTGGAGAAAAAGGGAATCACTATGGGAGTGTTAACTCAAAAATTTGGAACAGAAACACATCCAGTAGCCTACCTCTCAAAAAAAATTAGATGGAACAGCCTTAGATTGACCAGGATGTCTAAGAGCAATAGCTGCTACTGCCGTGTTAGTGAAGGAAGTAATGAAGATAACCTTGGATCAACAACTAGAAGTTCTAACTCCCCACCAGGTTAGAGCCACCCTAGAACTAAAAAGTCACTTGTAGATGTCCAGGGAAAGGCTGACCAAATACCAAGCCATTCTTTTGGAATCCCCAGAAGTGACCATAAAGACTTGTAATGTCTTAAATCCTGCATCTTTGCTGCCTTCTGAACTAATGACTGAGCACACATGTGAGCAGGTGATCATACAGACCTAGGCCAGCAGGCCAGACCTGACAGATCAGCCACTCCTCAAACCTGAGGGTGAATGGTTTACTGATGGAAGTAGTTTAGTACTAAATGGAGAAAGAAAGGTAGGGTATGCACTAGTGCATCATGAAGAAGTCATAGAGGCATGGCCCTTGCAAGGTGGGACTTCTGCCCAAAAGGCTGAACTAATGGCTTTAACTAGAGCTCTAACCCTGGGAAAGGGAAAAAGGCTCAATGTCTATACTACTCCAAATATGCCTTCCTGGTATTACATGCTCATGCAACTATATGGAAGGAAAGAGGACTCCTCTCTGGGAGGGAATCCCCAATAAAACATGGAAAGGAAATTCTCCAATTATTAGAGGCTATGTACCTACCAAGAGAAGTGGCACTGATCCTCTGCTGAGGACATGGAAGAGACCTAACTCTGGTGACACAGGAAAACAACTGGGCAGACCAAAACATTAAACAAGTGGCTCTGAAGCCTCTAGATGCCCTGCCAGCCTCTATCCTGGCTCTCTTTCCCCCACAAGAGCCTGTATATCCTAAATGTACTCCTGATGAGGAAAAGGAGGCTACATGGAGGGGAGGGCATAAAGAGGGAGTTTGGTGGCATGTGGATGGTAACTAGTCTTTCCCCAAACAACCTAATGAAAAGTAGTAAAGTCTGTACATGACACTTTCCATTTGAGCCGAGATGCAACCCAAGAGCTAATAAACAGGCTGTCTGTGAGGACTGGAATAAGGTCAACAGTAAAACAGGTTCGCTGGGGCTGCTCCCTATGCTCCTATAATAACCCTGGTCCTAAGCTTCCCTCACTGGTTGAGCTAATCCAGAGGTGAGGTCCTTACCTGGGAGAGGATTGACAGGTGGATTTCACTCATATGCCACCTTGCCAAGGTTATAAACAGTTGCTAGTTTTTATGGATACTTTCACGGGGTGGATTGAGGCCTTTGCCATTCAAATGGAAAGAGCCTTCAAAGTGGCAAAAGCCCTTCTAAAAGAAATTATTACTAGGTTTGGCCTGCCCTGAACATTCCAAAGTGATAATGGTCCAACTTTTATCTCACAGGTCACCCAGGGAGTTGTCCAGACCTTAGGAAATAAATACCACTAACATTCAGCTTGGAGATCTCAGTCTTCTGGTAAGGTAGAAAAGGCTAATCAAAGAATCAAATGAATCTTGGCTAAACTATGCCAAGAGACCTCTGGAAAATGGACCCAACTTTTGCCTATAGACTTACTAAGAATTAGAAATGCTCCAAGGGTCAAGATTCATCTCCCCCCTTTTGAAATGCTATATGGAAAGCCATTTCTCTCCAATGACTTAGTGACCACTCCCGGGACCAACAGTCTTTTAAAGTATGTAATGGACCTAAGGACATTTCAATAAGCAATCCAAAAGCTGGGAAACAAGGTCCTACCTGCCCCAATAAAAGGGGGGGAAACAGGCATAGGAGAATAGGTGTTAATTAAATCCTGGGAAGAAGGAGCCCCAGCTGACTAGTTCCAGCCCAAATGGAAGGGCCCTTAGCCAGTGATCTTGGCCATGCCCACGGCTGTGTAAGTGCATGGAATAGACAGTTGGATTCACCTTCCTAGGGTAAAGTGTGCCACAGAAGAACCTACCTCTGGCCAAACACAGCCTGGGGATACTTTCTCCTGTGAGCCAATAGAAGATTTAAAGCTCATCTTCCCAAGGAATCAAAAGACTTCAACCTAAACGATAAGTATAAGCTCTAATATGGACTATTTGGCTATACTTGTACCTCTCTCAGCCCCATCTCTCAAGTGCCACAGTTCTGCTTACTGCAGAAGCCTGGAATACTTCTTTTGGGCATTCTGTCTTATTCTCCTCTTAGAACTGATACCTGGCTGTGGCCAGCCCCTAGAAGATTCATCAAATTGTATCCTTCCATTAACCATCCCAAGCCTCACACTCCTACCTCTAATCAAAACCACTGAGGTCACGTTGGCTATAACCTTAAGCAATGGATGAATAAAAATAATAGATTCACCTATATGCTTTCTGTAAGACCCAATTTCTGCCCCAAACCACCAAAAGCATTTCCCTGTGAAAACCATTTGTTATCAATATATACTCCCAAGTGGACTAACACATATGCTGTGGTATGCACACCCCATGATAAAGACATTGTCCTAAGCCATCAATCCTTTTTTGCCTCAATTACAATAGTAATTCTAACCAAGAAGGCCATTCAACTTACATCTCTTTTAATCGGGCCAAAAACAGCTACTAAAATAAACACAAAAGAAATAAGTTCAAATTCTTCTCTCTTATTTTACCAAAAGCTTATTTAAAAACTTTACCAGTAACCCCCTAAAATTATTAAAAGCCATTGTCGCACTCCAAAATCAAATAAACTCTCTGTTTGTTGCTTTTCAAAGCAAACAAACAAACAAACAAACCTCTAGATCTTCTAACAGTTAAAGAAACTCTCCAAATCTGGCAACAATCCTTGGATTTTTGGAAAGTATTATTTGAGACTTAAGATCAGTTCCCCAGGGTAATGCACCTAACAGTTCCCCTTATGGTTCTCCTGCCAGTGTTCACACTTGCGTTGTGCCTCTTTGACTTGCTAACTGGATTTATCTCTTCCAGAATTAAGGCCTTTAGGGAACAAACCACGACATGACAGGGTCGTCAACTTCTGGAGGAAGACAGGACACCCACAAACAATCTTGATTGGGCTGGACAAAGATTCAGACAACAAAAGTCACTGTTCAAGTCCCCAGGGACAGTGATATCAAAGGGGCACTATTCCTGATAGGTAGGTTCTACAGCTTCTTGTCAGCATGAAGCAGCTACCAAAGATTGACCATCCCCCCTCAGCAACTTCCCAAAAAGAATGTTTGGAATATTATCCCTCAGGGAGAGTTTGAGGCAGGCTAGGTTAGGGATAGTCTGGGACTGCTCCCCTTCTTGGCTCAAGGGCTCCTTTCCCTAGCCCACAGGTGAGAAGAGCCAGGTGATGACATATTGTCTTCTACCTCCAAGTTCAAGTTGGTATGAAAGTGCCAAACCAAGAGACCCTGGCCTTTCTTCTTCCCTTTTCTCACCTGGCAGAATGGGTGACTCCCCTTCCCTCAATAAAGCTAATCTACCTCACCCCATCCACGTGTTCTGCTTGGATTCTTCCATTTGGAGCACAAACCCAGGATCTTCTGATTACAGACTGCACCAGCACCAGTAACAAACATACCCGAGAAAAGAGAAAGGGCATGCCTTCTTGAATGGACTCCACCAACCAGTTAGCATTAAAGAGGTAAAGAAGTACTAAATTGTGTCTCCCTGCCTTTGCTCATGCATATTCTTTTTTATGCTGGAAAACACTCCTCCCCAAACCTCCCAAGTTTTCAGTTACTGGAGGAAACCCTATAATTCACCTCAGTTTTCTCTCCTCCAGGAAGCCTTTCTTCGTACACACCCATGCCCCTAAGAGTGGTTGTTTCCTCCTCTAGTTCTGAAACTAGATTCAGTATTTAACACATAAGCTGTTTTTGCGTCTGCCTCTTCTACCAAAATGGAAGTCCCTGGAAAGAAGGCCACTCTCTAGTCATCTCTACACACCAAGCACCTAGTATTATTGAATGAATAAGACACAGTGTCTCTTTTGCTCCCTTTGCAGGTAACTCTATCTGGATAGACAAACACACACACCAAACAATTCTTGCACATCCAGGTGTAAATCTGCATGGGGATGACTGAATGGGGGAAATTAAAGCCCAATTTAGTATCATTGACATTTTCACTGAAGCTGTGATTTGTCCTGCTCTGTGATTGTCAGAGCCCTAGTCAAATTCCCTTTGAAATGTTGTCTGAACCGTGCCCTGTTCATGCCAGGTGCTGCTCAAAAGAGGCAGAGCGATGAACAGAAGGACATAGATGCAGTTAAATTCTTCAGAGTGGGTGTGTTGCTGAGGCCAGAGGGCATGTAAGTGTGTCTTTGCATGTATATGCATACATAAATCTCAGGAGTGGTGGTGGTAGTGGAGTGATGGTATTGCCAAAACGTATAGCATCCTTCAGGGGATTTCAGAAGGGCAATCTTAAAGGGAAGAGAAGGGCAGGAGGCCTGGAAAAGAGCCACATTGAGCCCCTTTTCCATAGTATTGGTGTGGAATCTACCGTCTCATGAAAAGGATGGTACCTCTCAGGACTATGAAGGGGAGTCCTTGGGGTTCACAGGATTTTCAAGGGGCAAGGAGGTGATGGATGGGGACTTGGTGAGGGAAACTGGGAACAGGAATCTTGGAGTGGGCGGTTGAAAGTTAGGATGTGGGTAGAATTGTTACAGGGTCTAAGTTAAGGCACTGAGCCATTCCCAGCTGGGATCTTCTGTGCCAACAGTAGGTGACAACCTGAGCTGTGTGGCCAGAGGCATGAGGTCAGAAAGTCTGTGAGTAATCTCAGCACCAAGGACAGGGAAACCCTGCCCACCAGTTGCAGATGACCCGGGGAAGCTGCTTCCATTTCCACAGACACCTCAGTTCCGTATATCCAACACCTTCCCCATAAACCTTGGTTTTTCCTCCAGTGTCACCTATCTAAGTACACAAAGCTGACCTGGGAGTCACCTTGGATTCCTTGTTCCTTTTTCCACATCTCACAACCCAACTTTGTTGATCCCTCCCTCCGGAAAGATCCTTATTATCATTTGCCCTCTTTCCCCATCTACAATGCCCCTGGTGGCTTAGTTTGGCCATTTGGATTACTAAAACATCTCCATAATCTCTATGTCTTCACTCTCTCCCTGCTACAAACCTCTTCCCATTCCACTTGCTGTCTACAGCAGCTGCAAAGGCAGGTGACTTCAGAGCAAACTCAGAGCCCTTACCATCCTGCGCTGGTTGTAAGGTTCAGATTGGTGTGATCTGTTATCATCTGTGGAGCCCTCTGACACTCTGGACTTCATCCTGTACCTTTTCTCATTGGTATTTTTGGAGGCTAACGGTGATCCACTGTGAGAGTGGAGAGAGGCTGTGTCAATCCCCAGTGCTGCCAGCACCTGAGCAGAGAGAAGAGCAGCTGTAGTCAAAGGCTGGGTTTAGTGTGTGTCCCCAGACTTGGGGGTGGGGAATCTGAGACAAAGGTCAGGGTTAGGATTTGGGTGCTGGTGGGATCAGAACATGGCCAAAGCAGCCACCATGGGTCACCTCTCTTACTCAGACCCTGTAATAGGTATTGGTGGTTCACCAAGCCTTTTCTGTCAGGTCAGTTCACCCAGCACCAGCTACTGGTGGAGGCTGCTAAGGCTCACAGCTGTAGCATGGAGGAGAACATTTCCTGGGGGGCAGGGCAAGTATGGGGATATAACAGGCTGGCCCCCTTGCTTCAATGCAGGGCTTCCCTGGCACAAGTCATGTTTCAGAATCCCTGGAAATGGGGCTGCAGCTGTCTCCTGCTGAGATCACATCCTGTTTAGCGCTGCCCCCACCCATCCTTCCTGCTTCCTTCATGCACTTTCTCCCAAGAAGACTCCCTAGGATCCTCACTCAAGTCCTTTTTTTGAGGGGGAAAAAACAAACCCTGACCCAACGGTTCCTGAGGCAAGATGCACGCTCCTGCAGTTCCCTAGAACGGCAGCCGTTATCTAAGTGAAACTCGCTGGTTTCTAAGTGAAGCTCATGCAGACTTCTGTTCAAGAACACACTCTGCTGCTGGCTTCACAAAACTTTTGCCCCTCACCAACCTCCTGCTCCTTGCGGAGCATCTCGAGAGCCTCCTGGAACTTCTTCTCCTTTGCTTCAATTTCGGCAATCGTTGCCTGGTTCTGCTCCTCATATGCCATGGTGACCACAGCTAAGATCAAGTTGACCAGGTAGAAAGATCCCAGGAAGATGACAAGTACGAAAAAGACCATATACATTTTCCCAGAAGCCCTGAGAGTCTGCAGAGTCAAGGGAAAGAACAGAGACCTGTACTGATGGCACATGGGCCCCTGAACCCAAGCCAGAATCCTCCAGGAAAAGCATAGCCATGCAGCTGACCCATCAGCCTCCAGCCAAGTCTGTATGGGGACATTCTGATCAATACCTGCTGGTAGAGGCGTTCCCAGGAGTCCTGTGTCATGAGGCGGAACAGTGAGAGGAAAGCCCAAATAAAGGAGTCGAAGCTGGTGTAGTTAAAATCTGGGTTATCACCAGTTTTAAGGCAGATTGAACCTTCAGGGCAATGGCTGCAACAAGAACGGAGAAGGTAATCAGTTGTATAGTCCCTGCTTATTGGGCACAAGGCAGCTGGGAGCAGTGGGAAAACCACAGGGTTTGATATCAGAGATCAGAGTTCAAGGCCTGGCCTTCTTGCTATTAGCTGGGTGACCTTGGACACAGTTTCTCTAGGACTCACTTTCTCTCATCCATAAAACAGGGATGCTAATACTTTCACTCCAGATTTTCATATCTTGAGGAGTAGCCTAGGGAAGGCCAGATGACAGCCCAGACATGATTCTACAAGGTGTCGAGTTCTTTGACAGTCTACATTAGGGAAAGGCATCAGTAGCAATAATGCAGACTTAACTCATGAACTTGCTAGCAGGTAAAGGAAGGCTGGTGTAAAGATGGATGCTTGGAGAGTGCG
This sequence comes from Castor canadensis, assembly GCF_047511655.1. Classification (NCBI taxonomy): domain Eukaryota; kingdom Metazoa; phylum Chordata; class Mammalia; order Rodentia; family Castoridae; genus Castor; species Castor canadensis. The sequence goes on from NC_133402.1 coordinate 40,585,982, forward strand.
GGGGCGGGGAAGCTCTGGACTCCTCTCTCTCTTACTAAGGGGATGGACTGATGTAGAGAAGAAGCTCTGGGTGTGGACAGGTGAGGTGCACTTAAACCACTCCAGTGGGGAGGGCCTGCTCTAGGAACCAGGAATGCCTCCTTTGAAGGTCAGGGTTGTTTATTCCCCAGAGCCATCTCCAACAACAGTCTCTTGGATTCTCCTTATTCCAGACATCCATGTGGACACACAGTGTCAGGATCCATAGAATTGATTAGAACTCTGACAAATTAATTACAATCAGTCTCAACTCTATCTCAGGCTTGACTGGAGATTTGCAAGTTCCCTGACTCTGTATATGCACATTTAAAAGCAGACTTTTGGTTTGCTCTCCCAAGCAGTTAGCCAACCAATTTCTGGCAGGTTTCCTAATTAGTTCTGGGGTCAGTGTTATTTCTGTTTCTTCCTAGAGTCCTGTTCTAGCCACTACATGTCAATGGCTCTGCTCAACCTTAACTGCTCAGGAAAGCATGGTGCACAGTCTCTTGCATGGTATATTCAGCATAGCGAATCTTACATATAAAATGCAAATCAAAATTCCTGCTGTTATTAACCTGGGAGTTTCCAAAAAGAGGGACTAGAATAATATATATGCGAAAGAATGTTGAAAATCCTTTACCCGGAGACCCCAGACTAACTTCCCACAGTGCCAGTGGTCAGCGTGGGCCTTTGCTCAGGCTCCAGTTTTTCTGTGGCCACACAAAACCTAGGTGTAGAATTCATAGCTGGTCCCTTGGATTCACTCTGCTATTGTCCTGAGCTGGCCTCTCCTTGCTACCCCCGCCTGGTCCACTCCTCCACTGCCTGGCTGGAACCTGCCAGCAAGAGGTCTATTCTTTCTGGGAGGTGACCTGAGAGAAATAGATGGACCCCATGGCTTTATCACTTGAGCAGCTCTGCAGCCACTGCCTTGAGAAATGTCATCATAGAGATAGGAAAAGCACATTGGTGGACCTGTAGTTTAAATTTAAATAAAAGGAAAGTGAAAACTGAAGTCAAAACAATTTCTACCTGAGCCAAATATCCAAGTACAAGCACTTTGGGAAAGAAAGTAGCCAAGGAGCCTGAAGTTGGCCAAATTATCCTGTTTAGCTTCACTCCTCAGCTCTCTCTGAGATGGTTTTCCTAGAGAGCTGATGAAGACAGAGACGCTTACAGGTCCTACCCAGCTCCTATTGGGCAATGTGGAGTTGGCACTGTGGAGTGGGGGTGTGGTGAGCACTGATCTTCCGGGCTTCTGCTACGGAGGCAGGAGAGCCGGGCCTTCCTGATCTGTTGCCTGGACCTTTTCTTTTCTATTCACGCTTCCCTCCAGTGATCCAAGCAGGGGTCCACACCTCTTCACGTTGTCTTAAATTCTGTTCTGTCATCTGGAATGGTTTTCATTTCTTGTTCATTTGGCCTTGAATCATCCTACCTGCCCTTGAACACTGACCTCAGCCATGCCTCCTTGAAGCCTTCCCTGACCTTCTCCCTGGTCTCACACCACTACCTCATTGAGTTTCCCCAGTCCGTGGAGCCTTGTTCTCCACAGTGTAGCATCTTGCTGTGTACAGAGCAGAGACCAAAAACTGGCAGCTTACAGGCTGAATTTAGCCTGCAGAATTATTTTGTTTGACCAATACAATATGTACACATTTCTGGGAACAGGTAGCCAAGTTTATAGCTGGTAGATTTTATATACAAATCAAAATTTCCTATCTTTTTTAAGAGTTAGCAAAGTTGGAAGCAGTAGGCCTACATTTCCACATGACAACCAAAAGCTTGACTGAGCAGTGGCTGTCACCTTAGAAGGGACATGAACTCTCAGTTGCCATGGTTCCTTCCTGGCCCGTTCTGCTCACTTGTTGTTATGTGTCTGACTCTGTAAGAATTTGAAATAGCAAAATGTTATGCATTTGTTTCTTCCTCTGTTGTGTAAGAATAATGAAAGCCATATGACGTTACTAGCTGTGATGATTAAATGTAGAATTTTTAATACATATCAGTTTCTTTCTGGAGTAGATCATTTGCAAAAATGGCCACAATTCTTCCTCCTTCAGTATCAATGCCCCTTAGCAATATGACTTTGAAGCTCCTTCCATTAAGAGGTGAAGTCTATTTCCACACCCCATGGATCTATACTGCCTATGACTAACTTTAGTCAAGAGAATGCAGAAAGGAGGCCAGGCATGGGGGTTCATGCCTGTGATTCCAATTATTTGGGAGGTAGATCTCAGGAGGATCACAGTTAGAGGCCAGCCCAGGCAAAAAGTTAGTGAGATCCTATCTCAACAGAAGAAGTTGGGTGTGGCAATACATGGCTGTGATCCCAGACAGGTGGGCGGAAAAAGTAAGAGGATTGCAGTCCAGCCCAACTCAGGGGCAAAAACTTTAAATCCTATGCTAAAAATAGCTGAAGCAAAAATGGCTGGCGGCATGGCTCAGAGTGGTAGAGCACCTGCCTGGCAAGCATGAAGCCCTGAATTCAAACTTTAATATCACCAAAAAAAAAAAATAATAACAGACAGGATACAGAAAAAGTGACATCATGCCCATTTTAAGCCTAGACTTCAGGAAGACTGTCACCTTCCACTGTTTCTCTTTGAACTTTGTCTCTCAAGGCTGGAGGAGTGGTTCAAGTGGTGAACTTTGTCTCTGCATGAGAACAGACTAAACTGCTGTCACAAAATCTTGGAATTGTTTGTTACACAGTGAACGCTAACTCATACAATTCCTGCCTGTGAGTTCTGGGATTGCAAAGACCATGATTAATTCATTAGTACATCTTCCTTAGGACCAGTGACCCCACCTGTCCAGATAGTACTGAGGACAAGCTGGAGGAATGAGTCTGGGCATTGGTGCTGTCATGAGTTGGGTACTCACCCTGCATCAGATCCATTACCACACAGCAGGGTATCAGAAGTGCCTTCCTTTGTAATGTACTCATCTGCCAGAGAAAAGAAGAAATGAAAGAAAGGCTCACAGATATTTCTGAACCCTCCAACCCAGGCCTTGTGTGTCAAACACAACACTTCCTAGTCTTCTGTCTGAGTGAGGTGAGCTCCCTCAGCAGTGTGTACTCAGTGGCTACTCAGGGGCCATGCTGGGCCCTGTAGTGAGCTGTACAGTCACACCTGAGAAGAGCTAAGCCATAGCTTCAGTTCTAAACCTCCCCCAGCCGAGTTGGAATGTTCACTTCTGGACTTAAAGGTCATTTCCTTGCAAAAGGGATACTGTGAAGCAGGAAATGGGAGACCCCAAATTAAGCACTACTTGGAAGAAGCATTTCAGCAGTAATGAGAAATCAAAATATGTCTATGCCCAGATGTACAAAGGCTTCACATTCTTTGTCCTTATGTCCATATGACCCCAGGGTAACCAACCTGACCTTGGACTCTATGGTAGAACTCCCACTCACATTTCCTGGGGGATGAGGAGTAATTGGTAGCCTCATCAGAAGCTGTGCCATTCCTGACACATTTGTTCTTGAGGTTGCCCTTGAAGAGCTGCAGGCCCACCAGGGCAAAGACACTCAGGCAGAAGACGGTGAGGATGGTTACATCAGCCAGCTTCCTCACCGAGTGTATCAGGGCACCCACAATGACCTTCAGCCCTGTGGAGAGACAACAGTTGTACTCTTACGTAGATGAGGTGCCACACAGAGCACACACATGCATCTTAGCTATCCTCCCCTTCTCTACATACAGGTGTGAATTATTTACAAACTCCAGGGCAGTAGTTACAAGCCCAGCTTCTCATCTGAACCTTGCAATTGTCCTGAGAGACAGGCAGACAGGGACTATTGTCCTCATTATAAATATAAGCAACTGAGGTCTAGGTGATGAATTTCTATCATCTTATGGCTAATAAATTTCTAACATTAGCAATTCAATTAAAAAAATTTGTTAGCTGGGCACAGTGGTGCACATCTATAATCCCAGCAACAGGGGAGGTAGAGATTGGGAGGATAGAGGTTTAAAGCCAGCCTGGGAAAAAAGTTTGTGATATACCACCTCAAACAATAAAGCTTGGGTATGGTGATACCCACCTGTTATCCCAGCTACTTGGGAGGCAGAGATCATGAGGCTTATGATACAGGCCATGGACAAAAATGCAAGATCCTATTTGAAAAATAGCTAAAGCAAAAGGGCTAGGAACATGGCTCAAGTGGTAGAGTCCCAAGTGTGAGGCCCTAAGTTCAAATCCCAGTACCACTGAAAAGAAAAATTATTGAGTACCTAGTATGTTCCACACCCTGCTACTTGCTTTGCTCCAGTCATTTGGCACCTGTCTTTCTGTATTCATCTTAATTTGGGAGGCAGCTCAAGACTTGAGACACATGAACTTCAATGAGAGAGTGTGTGTGTGTGTGTGTGTGTGTGTGAGAGAGAGAGAGAGAGAGAGAGAGAGAGAGAGAGAGAGAGAGAACATGAAAGGGAAAGAGAGATAAAGAGAAAGAAAAAGAGAGACAGAGACACAAAGACACTAACTTAGCAATGGAGTGAGCCTTTGGCAAACACTAAGTGTCACTGAGGTGGAAACTGAGAGAATTCAAGGAAGAGTATCTCAGAGCCCGGACCAACTGGCCAAGGATGGGGCTTAGTGAAATAGGGATATTTTGTTGCTCTGGTCAATGAAATTGACTTCTTTGGAAGAGCAGCTTCACAGTCAGCAGGAATAGCTCTGCTCAGGGAAGCAGTCAGGATCTGTGCTTGGCTTGTCATTTTGGTGGAAATACAGTCCTTGGGCTGGGAGTCAAGTGATAGTTAAAGCACCAGTGTGTCAAGGGATTGTCCAACCAAGGAGAGGAAGGTCAAGGCATGACCAAGCAGATAGGCATAGCCCTTAACTGAAGTGTGGTGTGGAAATTTGGTGAATAGAGTGTGGGAAAGTTGGGAAGCCCAGAAGTCTCCTTGAGGAGGTAACACCTTGGCAGAGTGTTGGGGAATAAGCATGAGTTGAGCAAGGAGAGAAGGAAAGACACAGTGAGAAAAGGAGTGCATAGCCAGAGGTCATTAGATGAGCAAGGGTCTGGAATACTTGTGGAAGCACAGGTGGATTCTGGGACATTGCAAGGTGGGTAGAGTGAGGCAGGAAGCTGTGATGGGAGTCCGGACAGACCAGGGCTAATCAACTAGACTCAGGATTTTCCTGGCTAAGAATAAGTGGGAGAAAAACAAGAGACAGACTGTGACTTCTTCATGAACTTTGTCCAGCGAAAGTTGGGAAAGACTTTTCAATCTTTCCCTGCGGAGCCAGGCATGAACTGGTAGAAGGGGACTTTGACTTGAGAATTAGTGTTTCTATTTTATGAATGAGGGAAGGAATTCTCAGAGCTGAGGGAATATCATACTTGCCACCACAAGGGGGAAGTACTGAGTCCAGGTAGTTTACCTGGTCTTTGGTCTTGCCACCCCAACCATCAACCCAGTTGGGATGAATAGTCACTGGGCTACTGGTGATAGAAATCTTTTTGGCCCAAGATGAGCTTGGTGGGACTACTTTTGCTTCTTGTTGCTGTTTTCTCTGCAGAGCCAATGACAGGGCTGGGGCTTCAGCTTTTAGATATATGGAAATGGTGAAGATGCCAGAAGCCAGGACTGCTTTCTCTGTACCTACCGATTTCCAAGTTCATCCTTTTAGTTTAAGGCATAAGTGAGAATCCAGCTGGGGTCTTGCCTCAAACCCACAGCAAGCAAGAACAGAAACTGAGGACATGATCTTCTTGTCATTTGTTGGTGGTTAGGCAGGGGTGTGTGGATAGAGCATTGGCTTCGGAGTCAGGACAGCAGGCTTCCAAGTCACACTTTGCCTCTTACTAGAGATGAGGCCTTGGGCTGTGTTTTTATACTCAGGGTGTGTGTGTCCCTTTGTTAAGTAAGGACAACAGTCCTTTCCCTAGAACATTACAGTGTTTTTGTGAAAATCAAAGAAGGACATTAGGCTGTGAAAACCAACATTTGCTCTGTGAATAAATGTGTGGTTAAAGCCGCTCACCTGGAATCACAGAAACGGTTTTCAAAGCTCTAAGAACTCGGAAGGTCCGCAGGCCTGAGATCCCTCGGATATCTATGGCTGCGCCGACGTATCTGTTGTACCAGAGGTCAGTCAACACTTCTGCAAGAAGAGGGCCCCAGGGATGCATGCAGCATGCATAAGAATGATCTTGGGTGATAGGAGTCTGGGAGCCTGGGACATGGAGACTCCAGTGACACTGCCATCTGCAGACTAACCCAGACACTGACTTATCAACCACATTTGCTTTCAGAAGGGATCATATCAGAAGATGCACTGTGAGAGGTTCTGGGTTCTACACAGGCGTGTGAACATTGAGACTTGGAGCCTTGGCCAATTTCCCTCCTCAGATTCAGTTCGTCAGGGGTAAAAATGCCTCCATATTGGTTAGGTACTATGCTGAGCTTATTTAAGCCACTCACTGGCCAGTTATTAGCTCTGAGATGCGGTCTTTGGCTTGTCCCTGTGAGTGTGGGATAAGCCCTGAAGAGTGACACCCAAAACCCCAGGCCATAAGGCTGCAGCAGAGGAAAACCAGATTAAGATGAGGAAATCATGCCCAGACACACCCCATGCCTAAAGGGACACACATAATCAGGACGGAGAAATACTCACGCCAGGGAAATGACACTGAAGTCCAGCCAGTTCCACGGGTCTCGCAGGTAAGTGAATTCATTTAGACAAAATCCTCTTGCCAGTATCTTTATCAAAGCTTCAAAGGTATAAATGCCAGTGAAGACATACCTGGGGAGGAGATGGAAGGGAGCATTAACTGTGTCATGGAGAGAGCTCAGGTGCTTCCACTACCTCCAGGACGGAGAGACAAGTTGCTGTGATTGTTCCAAGGGAACATGTGCAAAGAGCATCCCCAATGCAGCAAAGAGGAAGGAGGTAAGACAAGGAGACCAGACTGAGGAACGATGAGGAGTCCAGAAATGGATGGAGTGGGAAGGGTGCGTGTGCATGCGTGCATGTGTCTGAGACAGCCAGCAGCCTCTGAGGGTAGGCATAGAGCAGATGCCTCCCCATCCCATATGAGGTTCTCAGCGGCCCTGTCCTGTGGAAGCTGGAGTCTCCCTTTCCAACCTGTGGATAGTGCAAGACGTGCAGAGGGATGAGGTTTTGCTACATTCCTCCATTCCAGACCTCTCTCCTTCTAACTCTTTTCTTATCCCACCATGACTGGTGTGCCCATGTTCCCATCTTAGGTGTTGTGCAAGAAAAAGTAGCATCTAAATTCACACGTTTAATCAGTAGAATGGACCATAATAGAAGCAGTTATCTCAAAACAATGCCTTTATTCTGCTGGGCACCTTAGTGGGTGCGAATTTGCAGAGATGAATGTAGAGCTGAGGTTGGGAGTGTTTCCCAAATGTTCTGAATTTCTTCATCACCCGAAGCTGTGGTTTTTCACAGCAAGCATCAGAGCTTCCTCAAGGACTTGCTCAAACAGGTGTCTAGGCTGTGTCCTCACAGGGCCTGATTCATTAGTCCTGTGATGGAGTGCAAGAATTTGCATATCTAACACTTTCCTGGTTGATGTTAACATGGTGGTCAGGGAACCATCCTTTGAGAACCACTGGCCTGAGGAATTACGGTGCATATATAAATTATGTAAACCTTACATAATTTTGGAAACATTAAATATTTAAATAGAAACATGTACTTTTGCGCTAAAATAGGAAGAATTTTGATTAAATATGGTAGATGGAGGTAGATACCTCCATCCTTCCTAAAATTTTTCTAAAGTGACAGTAAGAGGATTATTTCAAACAAAGGCATAAATATACTAGGACACACATAATGGGCACTGCGCCAACAGCATTCTGGGCACTGGAGCACAAACTGGTGAGTGTGGCTGGCAGAGCAGACCTCAGAAGGCTGACAACAGTGAATGGGGTGGGCCCAGGAGCAAGCCAAGCTACGCTGCAGAGCCTCTGAGCAGCTCAGGACTTAGAGGTGTTCTAAGAGAGGGCTTTGAGAATTAGGGAAAGCAGGGCTGAAAGTCTCCTCAAGAAGCAGTAGGGCTTTCTAGACCCACTTCATCTGCTCAGCGAGGAGCCGTCTCCTCTGCTCCAGAGATACAGTGAATGATCACTCTCAAGAGGTGAGCTAGAGGGAGAGAGTTGCATTCTGAAACCCGTGTATAGGCAGAAGTGGGAGCGCTTCTGCCCCTGGTTAAGTTCCTAGAAGGCAGTCACATTTATAATAGCTCATGAAGATCCCATTTTTTAAAAAAAAATAGAGCCTTACTATGTAGTCCAGATTAGTCTCAAACTTTTGATCCTCTTGCCTCACCCTGCTGAGTGCTGGGATTACAGGCATGTAGCTCCATGCCCAGATACTGCACCTTAAAAAAATTAGTTTTGGTGAGACCTGGGCTTGAACTCGGGGCTTTGTGCTTGCAAAGCAGGTGTACTACCTCTTGAGTCACACCTCCAGTCCATTTTGCTCTGGTTATTTTGGAAGGGGGGCGTCTCACAAGCTATTTGCCCTGGTAGGCTTCTAATCATGATTCTCCTGATCTCAGCCTCTCCAGTAGCTAGGATTACAGTTGTGAGCCACCAGCAACTGGTTTAGATGCTGCACTTTTAATAAGAATAGCCAGCCAAGGAGCACCAGGTATTTAAGAAGTGCTTCTAACACCAAAATATCAAAGCAACTGGCCAGAGGTATGGCTCAGATGGTAGAGCACCTGCCTAGCAAGCACAAGGCCCTGAGTTCAAATCCCAGTGCTGCAAGAAAAAAAGATTACAACAAAAACAAAAACAAAGCAACCAAACGGGGGAGGGAGGGAGAAAAAGAGATAGAGCAGGGTAGAATAAAAGTAACAGAGAGCCATTATTGATATGTTTAGAGAGTTAAGAAGTAAGATAAACATTTCTTAAAAACAAGAATAAAAATAAAACAGAATCTTTGGAAAAAAGAGCATGATAGCAAAAATGAAACATTAGTAGAAGGCCAGAAGTAAAAATTTTAGAAATCCCAGAAAAAGGAATGAAAAGCAGAAATAGATAAGGAGTGGTTGAGAAAGTAAGAAAATTAGAGGATCAGACTAGTATATAGGACTAATACGAGGTCTAGAAAGAAAGATGGGAGGAAAGTATTAAAGAAGTAAGTCAAGAAAATTTCCCCAAACTGCAGGATGTTAGTATGAAGAACACCCACAAATATTTAGAAATATGAATACAAAAAGCTCACATCCAGCCCAACATGGCAAAGCTTCAGAGCGCTGTGCATAAAGGGCACCACTTTGTTTTTGAGAGCAAAGACCAAAACAGTCACATACAAAGGACTGAGGATCAAAACATGACCAGATTGTCTCAGAAGTAATTTTGGAAACTGGAAGACCATAAGCAATGCCTTCAAAATTTTGAGGAAAATACTTTTTAAAAATAGAATTTCTTTACCATCCAAACTGTGGCATAATTACAGGTAGGAAAAGTCTCGGGAAATAAATTTCCTAGCTACCTATCTATGAAAATCACTAGATAATCTGTTCCACACAAATAAGGGAGTAATCAATAAAGAGAGGGATATGGAATCCAGGTTTGGGGAGGCAAAAGGAATCCAAAAAGGATAGAGAAGGAAAAATCTCCAAAAAATAGTTTGCGTTAGCCTGGGAACATGTTGGTCAGGTTAAGGCAGGAATGAAGGATTCCAGAAGTGATTTCCTCAAGAAAAATTGAAATTGATGGATAATATAGCATGTTTAAATACATTGAAGCAAGGCGTTAACCTCTGGAGAGAAGAGTTTTGGAACAAAAGAGGGATGAAAATATAGAAAACTGAGCAAATGAAGAAATGAAGTCATTATTAATTCCACAGAAGGCAAAAACTGTGCAAAAAGGAAGTGCAATTCCAATACACTGCACTAGACATCAATTCTACCATGTAATCACACATGCAGCCAGACAATGTATATATTTTTGGATACTCTAACCAAAAATTATAATATGGGAAGTTGAAGGTGAAAGAAAATGAGTGTGTGTATGTCCCCAATTGTTTTTTTATCATAGAACGCTAAGAGGAAAGCATCTAAATGAAAAAAAAGTAGTACTGTGAGTGTGTCATTGGAGATAGGGAGGTATTAGAAGAAAGGCAAGAAGCTGAAGGTAGTTTCCTCTGGAAAATAGGATTAAGAGTAAGATAAGGAACGTGAAATTGCCTGCTGGTTTTGTTCAGATCCTTATAGAATTATATGATCTTTTAAACAATGAACATGTATATCTTAAGTAAAAGTAAAAATCAAGAATGTTTAAATACTCTTGAATATTCACTAGCCTCACAGATCACTAGCTTCTCCAGGAAATAGGGCCAGAACATCTGGATAGCAAGCACCCTTTGAGGTGGGTGGTGGCAGGAACGCACTGAAGGTTCAGTAGTGAACAGACAGAACACTATTTAAAAAAAAAACAAAACAGAGGCGAGAAAAGCCACTTCAGCATGCAGACGGGGGAACAGAAGTGAATGAAAGAAAAGATTCAGAAAATATAATAAATACCAGTCTTGGCCCCAAGCAGAATCACAGTCTAATCACACGGGGGTCCTGGAGTCTGCATAATACACGGGCCCTGGGAAACATCTCTCTCCTTCCCAGTATTCAGCTGTGGTGCAGTTATCAGAAAGCCACCTTGAGAGACTCCTATCTGAGTCCACAGCTTTGGGAGTCAAGTCCCTGCACTGTCTTGTCCCATGAACTCCTAGCAAGAGCTAGAACTTGCTGACCCAGCAAGTTCTGGATCTGCAGAGGTGATCTAGCTATAGAAGAAAGATTTTGAGTCAGAGATTCAGAGAGTTCCATGCAGTGGGAAAGTGTTAATTAAGAGTGACGGGGGAGGTGGAGGCCACTTCAATTAGGAAAGTTATGAAAACTACAAGATGGATAACAAATGGTAGCAAGTGATTACTGCTGGAGTAAGGATGCAGAAAGTCAGAAACTCTGAAGGTGGAGCATGGATTTCTATATCCCCAGAGCACTTTCCTGACCTACAACTAGATACTTGAAGGTGCCAGACTAGCACCAGCCAGTGGAGAGTTTTTGGTCCACCCTACCTGGTCCTAAGGAGCAGAGCGGTGAAGAGCAACTACAGTGGGCTCTGCCCACAAGCCACACTGTCTGGTTGCTAGGCAAACACCACAAAAGAAAACAGAGGAAGCCAAATAGCACACAGACTTTGCTCTCACCAAGTGGCCATAGCCAAAGTGGCCACAGAAAGTACAGCTAGTCAGCATAGGTGGAGATCTTTCAATGCTGCTCACAAAACTGACCTCCTTAGAGAACTTGAAACCTGTCTTTTTAAAATTTTTTTTCTTTTAATTTTACCTCCATTTTTTGGGTGCTCTGTTTTTTGTTTGTTTTTCTAGAGATTTTTTTGATCAGACCAATTAGTTTAAATACCTATAATACTTTATTCTATTTTTGAATACAGTTAATTCTTCCTCTTTTTCTTTTGTATTTCCCACTCATTTCTTCTCCTTTGAATGCCTGTTTTCCCTGTCTTGCTTTGTCCTGTCCCATTTTCGTTTTAGAGACAGGCTCTTGTGGTAGGACACAGGCTGGCCTCTGGCTTGCCTCAGTCTCCCAAGGGCTGGGATTGTAGGCATCACAACCCACCTCACCCAGATTATAATATTTAAATTTTAAGCCTCTCCTCTGCTTTCTCATATCCACATTTTATTCTTTCTTTCTTTAATTAAACCAATTTTCTCTCTCTGTCTCTCTCCTTCTTCTTTCTCATTGTTCTCCCTTTTAAATTTCATGTTTTCACTTTTTGTTTGTTTCTTTGGTTGTTGTTTGCTTCTCTATTTTATCTTTAGTTGGTTATTTTTTAAAATCTCTTTTCTTTTTCATTCTTGTTTCAACTTCTATATAATTTTCTTCCTTTATTTTCTCTTTTTTCTTAGTATTTTCTTTTGTGGTGCAGGGGATTGAAACCAGGGCCTTACATATGCTAGATTAGTGTTTGTCTTAGTTTTTCATCCCTATCTTTATTAACCAATATCTTCTTAGTTCATGCAGTATCATTTTTATTTCTTTTTTCTTTAATGTTATTGGAGTTGTGGTGGCATTTGTTTTCAATTGGTTATTACTGTGCTTTCATAGTTGTTTTGTCTATCTGCTATAGATGCTATTGCAGCTAGTTTTCTCTCTGAATGATTCTGGAGACCAGATGTTGTGCCTTGAGCACACTGGGTTGGTGTTTAGCTACCTAGTTGTGAGAAACTTCTCAACACTACCATGACCTAGTCTCCCCCAACCCTTGGGGAACACTTTAACTGAGAGAATAAAAAAGATTAAAGGCCCCAGATGCACAAATCCTAATGCATAAACACACAAAAAAAGAAAATAAGATAACTCCTTTTAAAATTAATAATTCCATAGTAAATGATTCTAGGAATAGCAAAGCAAATGAAATTTCAGACTAAGAATTAAAAAAGATGAATATAAGAATGATTAACAAATTCAAAGAGGACATGGATTTGATTTCAATCCATTCTGAATGAAATAAAAGAATATACACATAAATAGCTGAATGAAATAAGGAAAATAATGCAGTATTTGAAAGAATTCTATAAAGAGGGCCTGAAAAAATCTAATTAAAATATGGAAATGAAAAGCTCAATAAATCAGATTAAAAACTCAGTTGAAAGAATCGCCAATAGAATGGATCAAGTGGAAGACAGAATATCAGGACTTGAAGACAAGGTAAATGAATTAGAAAATTCAGACAGTACTAAAGAAAAAACAAGAAAGTACAAAAACAACACACAAGAATTTTGGGACAGTATCAAAGACAAAACTTATGAGTCATGAGCATGTAAGAAGGAGAACAGGTTCAAAAAATACATAGAAAACATATTTAAGAAGGATATGGTGATTCACATCTATAATCCCAGCTACTCTGATGGCAGAGACAAGAGAATTTTAAATTCAAGTCCAAACCAGGCAAAAGTAGTGGCAAAACCCTGTCTGAAAATAAGATACAAATGAAAGGGTTGGGGGAATAGTTGAAGTGGTGGAGTTCTTGCCTAGCATTCACAAGGCTCTGGGTTCCATCTTCAGTACTGCCAAACAAAAAAAAAAAAGAAAGAAAGAAAATTTTAATAAATAAATATTCAATAGAATAGTAACAGAATATTTCCAAGTCTTGGGAAATATATGGACACCCAGGTACAGAGACTTTTAGAGCCCCAAATAGACATGGCCAGAAAAGAATATCCCTAATGTCATATCATAGTGAACACAACAAGTACAGAATGAAGAAAGCATATCAAAATTTACAATAGAAAAATACCAAGTCACATAAAATTCATGCTTATCAGATTTCTCAACAGAAACCTTAAATTCCAAGAGATCGTGGAATGATGTACTGATGGCCCTGAAAGAAAATAACACTAGTCTAGATTATCATATCTAGCAAAGCTATCCATCATAATATGAAGAGAAATAAAGAGCATTTAAGATAAACACAAACCAAATGAATTCATGACCGCTAAGCCAGCACTGAATAAGATAAATAAAAGAATCCGGCACACAAAAGAGGATGATAAACACAGCCATTAGAATGCAGGAAGAATAAATCTCACTAGAAGAGTAGATAAGCAAATGAGGATTAGGGAAGAATCAATCATTATCAAAGTGACAAAATGACAAGAATTATGACATACCTTTCAGTAATAACTCTAAATGTTAAAGATATCAATCCTCCAGGTAAAAGGCATAGATTGGTAGATTGAATTAAAAACAAAAACAAGACCTAACTCTTTGCTGCCTTCAAGAAACATACATTATTGGCAAACACAGACTGAAAGTGAAAAAGTATGGAAAGTGTTATTTCAAGAAAATGGGATCCAAAAGCAAGCAGGTATAACTATATTCATATGTGACAAAGCAGACTTAAAACCAAAATTAGAAGAGACAAAGAAAGTTCCTTTACAGTCATAAAGGGAGTGATCCAGCAAAAAGTTATAACAAATATAAATATTTATGCACCAAATGCTAATGGGTGTACTCAATCTCATTTAAAAGAAAACAAACAAACTAGTTGACATAATGATATAGATATATGTCCCAAGAAAATAATAGTGTGTGACCTCAGTACCCTACTCTCACCAATAGGCCAGTTGGACAAAAAAAAAAAAGAAAAAAGAAATCAGTGAAGAAACTTTAGAGTTACACTACAGAGTTAAACCACACTATAGATGAAATGAATGTAACAGGCTTCTAGAGCATATTACATCCAACATCTGCAGAACACACATTCTTTTTAGCATCCCATAAATCTCTCAAAATAAATCATGTTTCAGGACATAAAGCAACTCTGAAAAATTATAAGAAAACTGAGTTTCCTTATATTTTATTGGATAATAATGGAATAAAACTAGAAATCAACAATAACACAAGCTACAGAAATTATACAAACAAATGGAGACTGAACACTTCACTTTTGAATAACCAGTGGGTCATTGAAGAAATTGGTGTGTGGGGAAGGAAATTTAAAAATTCCTAAAATCAAATGAAAATGAAAACACAATACACCAGGACTTGTGGAATACAGTTAAAGCAGTTTTAAGAGGGAAGACTATAGCTCTAAATGTCTGTACTAAAAATCAGAAACAAATAGCCTAATGATTCACCTCAGGATTTTAGAAAAATAAGAACAAGCCAAACCCAAAATTAGTAGAATGAAAGAAATAACAAAGATTAGAGCTGAAATTAGTGAATACAAAAGATTGATGACATAGAGCTGGTTCTTTGAAGTGATAATCATGATTGACAAACCTTAGCTGAACTAACCAAAAGACAGAAGACCAAAATTAATAAAACGAGAAACGAATAAAGGGATATTACAACAGATACAATTGAAACACACAGTATTATTAGGAATTTTTAAAATTTATGTTCCAATGGATTATAAAATCCAGAAGAAATGGATAAATTTCTAGATACCCATGACCAACTAAAATTGAACCAAGAAGATTTAAAAACCTAAAAAGATCAATAATGAGGAATGAGATTGAAGTAGTAATGAAGTCTCCAAACAAAGAAAAGCCCAGGACTGAACAGATTCATTGCTGAATTCTACCAGACCTTTAAAGAAGAGCTAACACCAGTGCCATTTAAATCATTTCACAAAATATAATGGGAAGGAATACTTTCAAACTCATACTACAAAGCCAGTATTATCTTAATACCAAAGCCAGCTAAGGACACAACAAAAAGAAAACTATAGGCCAATCTTCTTGATGAACATAGACACAAAAATCCTAACACATTAAGAGATAATATAAAATGACCAAGTTGGATTAATTCCAGAAATACAAGGATGGGTCAACATACACAAACAAATGTAATACAACACATATACAAAAATCAAGGACAAAAATCACACTATCATATCAATAGATGAAGATATAGCCTTTGATAAAATTCAACATGAGTTCATGATAAAAGCCCTCAAAGAAACTAGGATTGGAATGTTCATCCTTCAACATAAAAAAGGTTTAGGTGACAGACCTATAGCCAACATTATACTGAGTGGGGAAAAGCGGAAAGCATTTCATTTAAAGTCAGCAATTAAATAAGGATATATACTCTATTTACTCTTATTCAATGCAGTGCCTGAATTCTTAGCCAGAGCAATAAAGCAAGACAAAGGAATAAAAGAAATACTAAGAGAAAAGAAAGAAGTCAGATTACCCATATTTGCAGATAATATGATCTTGTACTTAAAAGATCCTAAAGACTCCACCAGAAAACTCTTAGATATGATAAACACTTTCAGCAAACTAGCAGAATATAAAATCACCATATAAAATTAATAGTTTTGTATACAAAAAACAATAAATCCACTGAGCAAGAAGCCAAGTAAACAATTCCATTCACAATAGCACCCCTAATAAAATATACAGGGTAGAGCCTACCTAAAGATGTGAAAGACCTCTATAATGAAAATTATGAAGCACTAAAGAAAGAAACTGAAGAAGACACTAGAGGTAGAAAGCCCTCCCAATGTTCATTGATCAGCAGAAATATTATTGTGAAAATGGCTGTATTATTGAAAGTAACCTACAAATTCAATGCAATCTCCCTCAGAATTCCAATTTCTGTGAGATTCCTCACAGAAACAGAAAAAAGTACCCTAAAATTCATATGTAAGCACGAAAGTCTCATAATATCCAAAGCAATCCTGAGCAAAAAGGCAAGGCTGGAGGTATCACCTGACTTAAAATTATACTACATAGACATATTACAAAAACAGCATGGTCCTGGTATAAAAATAGACATTTAGATCAATGGAATAGAGTAGAAGACCCTGAAATAAGCCTAGGCAGGTACAGCCCTCTTAGTCTGAACAAAGGCATCAAAAAGCATAAATTGGAGAAAAAGTCAGCCTCTTTAGCAAATGGCACTGGGAAAAATTGTATATTCACAGGTGGAAGACTGTAGCTAGATCCCTTTCTCTCACACTGTACAAAAATCAATTCAAAGCGGGTCTAAGACCTTAGTGTAAGACTTGAAACTTTGAAATTACTAGAGAAAAACATAGGTAAAATACTTCAAGTTAGGCATAGGCAATGACTTTCTGAACAGGAATCCAATAGGTCAGGAAATAATAGCAGAAACGGACAAACAGGAATGTAGCAAATTAAAAATAGTCTGGACAGCAACGGAAACGATGAGAATGAAGATACAGCCTATAGAAGAGGAGAAAATCTTTGCCAGTTATTCATCAGACAAGGATTAATTTTCAGTTTATATAGAGAGCTCAAATAATTAAGCACCAAAAGAACAAATAATTTAGTCAATACATATAAATGAATTGAACACACACTTTGCAAAGAAGCACACATGTTCAAGAAGCAGATGAAGTATTCAAAATCCTTAGCTGTAAAGGAGATACAAATCAAAAGTACATTGAGATGCCATCCATCTTACCCCAATCACAGTGGCTATCTATCATCAAGGAAACAAATGTCACATATGCACTGTTGGTGGGACTATGAATTAGTCCAGCCACTACGGAAATCATTATAGAGGTTCCTCAAATACCACTCGAGCATTTACCCAAAGGAATATAACTCAGAATACCTCACACCCACGTTTATTTCAACACTATTCACAATAATCAAGTTATACAATCAGCCAAGGTGCCCTTGACAGATGAGTGGATAAAGAAAATATATTTTTATATACTTAATGGCATTCAGCTGTAAAAAAAAGAATGAAATGATGTCATTTGCAGGAAAATGGATAGAACTAGAGATCATCTTGTTAAGTGAAATAAGCCAAACTCGGAAGGACAAATAGTGCATGTTTTTTCTCATATGTGTAATCTACACAAAAAAGAGGGCTTTCACACATAATGGGCAGTATTTGGAGGGGGTACTGGAGGAAGTGAGAGGGGAAAAAAGAGGATGAAGGGAGAATATGATCGAAATACATTGCATGCACATATGAAAGGGACATGATGAAACCCATTTAAGTAATTTTATAAGAAAGTTAATAAAACATTGGAGTTTGGAGGAGAGTGATTAGAAAGCATATGGTGGGATGAATATGATCAAAGTACATTATATGTATATACAGAAATATCACAATGAAACCCCTCACTGTACAATTAATACATGCTAATAAGTCGCTTTTAAAAGAAAATGAAATCATGTCATTTGCAGGAAAATGGATGGAACTGGATAACATCATGTTAAATGAAATAAGCCAGACTCAGAAAGAGAAGCATCACATATTTTCTCTTATCTAGAACCTAAAAAAAGATATGAAAGTAGAAGGGGGATTAGTAAGGAATATGAAGGGGACCAATGGGAGGTGGAGGGGGTAAGTGTGCGTAGTGAAGGGGAAGGGTAAATACGGTCATAGTGCCTTATATACATGTGTCAGGATGTCATAATGAAACTCATTGTTTTGTGCAATGAATATATACTAACAAAAATTAACTCAAAAATTAAAAAACTGATACATGTATGTATGAAATGCCACAGTAAATCCCATAAATTTGCATAATTAATTTCATTGAATAATTATAATACAAATTAAATTTAAATTTAAAGGTGAAAATCAAATTTAAAAGTCAGTAACAGTAATATTTTTTCCCATTGATGAGAGGAGAAGTGATGTTTGAAATTGTTCATGAAGAAATCTCTATTTGGCTGCATAGACACTTGAGCTGTCAGCATTGACCGTATCTTACTGGGCTTCCCCCACCTCTACATTTTTTAAATCAGAAAACCTTAATTCAGAATTATATGTTATTGAGAAGCTTTGATGGCTATTTCTGGCTTTTCAGATCCAAAACAGACCCAGAAATTATGGAGAAAGATCTTGCTAAAGACTATTTTCAGAGTTTCTGCAGAAGACAAGGGCCCTGTTCAGCCCAGCTGAGCACTGGCAGCTTGACTGTCTCAACTTGGGGACAGCCTCTTGTGGAAGCCTGGCTTCTCTTTGGCTCTGGGTGCTACTTCTTGAGTTCAGTTGCAGAATTTGTTTGTGGTTTTTAATATGCCCAATATATGTTTCCCTAAGTGTTTTTCTGATGAATGAAGAAAATCACTGGATGCTGAGAAAAAGTCAAATTCTTATCCATTGACCCATTTACATTACTGTTCTGTTGTAAGATATCCTGATGTTTAATTGTTAGAAATCCCTACCAAGATGCATACAATTCAAAATCTTGAATGGATCACTGAACTACACATTTCTACTCATGGAAATAATAACTTTTAAAATATGTGGAAGCCTATTTTGTTTGCCAGCCAGGATTCAGTGTGGGAAGCATATCAAATCCCCTCTTTTCGTCTCTGCCTCTGTGGGCTGAGGAAATGTACGTTAAGTGGCCACAGCCAGTGTGTTTTCATAATTCTTACTGGAATGAGGACCTTCCAGCTTCATGGACCCTATCTGCTCTTTGTGAGATGGTGTGTCCTGGCATTTGGAAACAGCATCTTCCATTTAGACAGCGTTGCCTTCTCCTGCTGACCATGCAACTGGAGCGTCTTCAATTTCAGTTCAGCATGGCTTATGTTTTTGGTAAAGTGTGCATTCTATAAAATTTATTTCTTTAACCATTTTTAAGTGTACAGTCTGTGACATTCACAGTGTTGTGGAACCATCACCATCATCCATCTGCACAATTGGATTTTTTTGCAATATTGGGGATTGAACAGTGAGCTTCTCTACCACTTAAGCCATGTCCCCAGTCCTTTCACTTTTATTTTTTGGTTTATTTGTTTTTCAGATAAGGTCTCACACTTTTGCTGGGGCTGGATTGAGACCATGATCCTCCTACCTCTGCCTTCTGAATAGCTTGGGTTAGAAATGTATACTTCTAGGCTTGGCCCTACTTTAATACCTTATCAAACAGAACTATACCTACTAAGTGAGAACTCACCATTCCCAACTCCCTGAGAACCCCACTGTACTTTTTGTCTCCATGAATTTGCTTACTCTAGGTACCTCAGATAAGGTACCTTATATAAGTGAACTCATACATTTATGTGTTTGACTTATTTTATTTAGCATAATGTTTTTTCAAGGTCCATGTATGTTTTGGCATGGATCAGAATCTCAATCTCATTCATTTTTTGGACAGTAGTGGGGTTTTAAACTCAGACCTTTGCTTGCTAGGCAGATACTCTACCACTTGAGCATGCCCTCAGCCCCAACCCCCCATTTTTTTTGTTGTTGTCCTGGGGCTTGAACGCAGGACCTTCACTTTGAGCCACTCCGCCAGCCCTTTCTGTAATGGGTAATTTTGCCCGGACTGGCTTTGAACCTCGATCCTCCTGATCTCTGGCTCCTGAGTAGCTAGGATTACAAGTGTGAGCCACCAGCACCTAGTCTGGTTTGGTTATTTTTGAGATAGGATCTTGCATTTATGCTCCAGTTAGTTTGGACTGCTATCCTCCTATTTATGTTTCCCTCATAGTTGGATTTGCAAACATTTTGCCCAGGCTGACTCTGAACCATGATCCTCCTGATCTCTGCCTCCTGAGAAGCTAGGAGTACAGACTTGAACCACTGCACCTAGCGTCATTCATTTTTAATGCTGAATAGTAGCCCATTGTTTATGTGTACACTACATGATATTTCCTCATTCATCTGTTGCTGAATATTTAGATTTTTTCCACCTTTTTGCCATTGTGAATTCAGGTAATTTTTTTTTTGGCAGTACTGAGGTTTGAACTCAGGGCCTGAGGCTTGGTAGGCAGGCGGTCTTTCCACTTGAGCCACTCCACCAGCCTTTTGGCCATTGTGAATGACACTTGCTACAAATATTGTTATACAAGTCAACTTATCTTTTTAAGTTTGTTTCATACTTTAAAACTAATCTTTAGTTAAGCCTGAAAATCTCTTCTTTTAAACTTAGCTTCATAATAAGTAGAGCTCTCTCATATATAACAAACATAAGCTAAGATGTGACTTATTCATAGTTTTGTTCAATAATAAGGTAAATGTCTCTTTGTTCACATTTAATGTCATTGATTTTAAATACTAGTCATATTTTAAGGAATACAATAGCTCTGATAAAGGAATTCTATCAATCACTTTTCTTTTTTTTTCAATCATTTTTTTCTTCTTTTCCACAATACTTGCAAATGATATTGAAGCTGGTTTCATATTTTATCAGTGGTGTAGATGATTGATGATATGAAGATGAATGAGAACACTAAGGCTTTGGTGTTTTCTCAACCTTTAACATCAAATTTGACCAATTTTGTACTGGAAAGCCTTATTTTGTGCCCATAGTAGAGATAGTCATTTGGTTTAAAAGTGAGGTTGATAAACTTTATTGGAAAATAATATGGGAATTTGTTATCATTATTTGACAAAAATGCTAACAGACAATAAACTGAGTACTAGGACAAAATGATCATTGTTCTGAAAAAATTCAATGATCATTATTCATTGTCGTGATTTCTGTTATATATATATGCATATGTGTGTGTATATATAGTTCTATATTTCAAGTCAGCTTTTGAGTTTAGTCACGTCTGCTCGTCATTTGTCTCATGAAAGACAGAGTCATGCTTTGTATTTTTGAGGGAGTCAATTCATTGTTTATATTTGTGACCTTAATTCATGTTGTAGGATTTATATTCTATTTTTGTCATCACTGTTATATTTCAGCAAACCACTTTTGAATGATCACTCATTCATTTTGTGAACTATAATATTATTCAATGCAGTAGTAAAAACAGCAAAGGCAAGTTTAATAAATGTACAACTTTCAGAGGACAATAAAATACATTAGCCCAAACTATCATCAACTCCATGTTGACTAGTGTGAACTAAATTAGTCTTTGAAGCACACATACTGCTTTCAAGAACATAAAAGGTCAAAAATTGCATGAAATATCTTACATTTCAGATTTTTATTTGTCTCTGTATAAAATTATTACATTGTTTTTTCTTTTGAATCTGCCATATGATGTAGAGGTTAGTAAAAGATTTCTAGTAACTAATAGGGATCCTTAGATCACTTGTGAAAGATTGTAGAGGATATAAAGACTGAATTGCTCTCCAAAAATAAGTGAGAATTTGAAACCCCTTAGGCCCAAACAGAAGGAAGAACATGAGACAGGTAGTTGAAGCAACCCAAAGGGACAGTTTATGGGCAAATTATAGGTCAGCCTCATTTTTCAAAATAGATTCAATGAAAAACATACTGGAAAACTGAATCTAGCAAAAAGGATCATCTGGAACCATTAAGAATAGATTAAAATCCATTAATGTAACCTACCATATTAACAGGTAAAGGCTATATGATAACATTAATAAATAGAGAAATTGATGAAAATCTTAACAAACCAGAAATGGAAAGAAATGCCCATAACTTGATAAAGAGTAATTATGAGAATCCTATAGATTTTGTGATATTGAAACATTAAAAGCATACTGTTGAAATCAGGAGATACAAAAAACATACTCATTATTACATCTTTGATTCAGCATTGTGCTGAAGTTCTTGGGCAATTCAAGAAGGCAGGAAAAACAAACAAGTGATATAAGAATCATAAAAGAAGAAACAAGTTCATCCCCATTTACAGGTGAAACCTAAGATAATCTGTAGAGAAATGAAACTTGCTCTAGCAAGGTTGCTGAATGCAAAGTCAATATATAGAAATTAATTGTTTTAACGTATTTAGCAATGAAAGCAAATATTCAAAAGAACAACCAAAATTATAATGTACCTAGGGATAAGACATTATAAAATGTTAGCTGGAAGGGGATGGCAAGATGGCAGATTGTAGCCTTCTCCTATGTGGTTCTTTTCTAGTTATACAATTCTTTTCCTTTTTTGCTGTTATAAATATTCTAGGCTTCAATGCTTTAAATTATCTTCTGAGTATTATTTTTTACTTGCTGTAAATCCTAATTAATCTGGTTTTAAATATTTTCTTCCCTAGGAATTCTATACTTTTAGTTTGTAGTTGACTTTCTTACAAGAGTTCCTTAAGAGAGGTTTTAAAATTATCAAGTGGAAAGAATTCCCAGTTTTTTTTCTGATTTTATTATTATTTTCTAATTTTGCTGCTGTCTGATTAGAGGATGTCTTATTATTTATTATTGCTACTTTTTTGGAACTTATTGAGGTTCTTGCTGTGGCTTAACATTTGGTCAATTTTATCTTTTGGTCTTGAAAAGGAGATATATTCTCTATTTTCAGGTAATACTGTTTGCAATGTATCAGATATATCATATTTACATTACTTACATCACATCCATCTTTACATACTTTTAATACACTTGGCCTATTACAGGCTGAAAGAAATTAGGCCTTCCTGTTCCTATGATGTTTTGTCTATTTATTCTCATACTCTTCATTTTAATTTATTTATATTGTTGCCACATTACTTTTTCAAAGATATGAATTACTGTTACAGATTATTTATTATTTACAAAGTGTCATTTTGTTCTGTTGAATTCTTTTTGGCCTAAATTCTGATTTCTCTGATACTAAGATCATGGCTCCTGCCTTCCTTCTGTTTGCCTTTACCTTTGTCTCTGCCCATTCTTTTATTTCAGTCTTTCTGCATCACTTTGAAAAATATCTTTTAATGAATATTGCTCCATAGTATTTTTAAATTTTTAAAATAGGTTAGTCAAATACATTTGTTTATTGACATGACAGATTTGCTTATATTACTGTTATGTATTTGATAGCTTTAAAATATTTTATTATTTTACATGCTTCATTTTTGTGTACAATTCTGATATTTACAAGAGTTTGTAATTTTCCTCTGTTGGTTAGCTTTATAAGTATAACCTTAACATTATAAATTTATAATTAAAATTAAAACATTGCCTTTAGTATGTAATTTCGTGAAGGAATATCTCTTATATCCATTTGGTAATTCTCTTTCCACTCTGTTTTATCTGCCATCTGACTGAATTTAATAATAACTCTCTCATGCTTATGTTCGCACTAATGAATATCATTGTTTTTCCTTTCCTTGATTTGTCAACTCTAAAGCATACTTTTGAACTTCTTGTTGTTATAGAAGCAGCAATAAGTGAGCATACTCTCTGCTCCCATGTTCTTTCTTCTCTCTGCTGCTCCCATTTTTATTTTTATTTTTTTTTGCTACTTGTACCCCATCCACATTTCCAGGGCCTCTGGAGCTTGCAGAGGGCAAAAACCCCATCCTGGTTTTCTCCTTCTCTGCTTCACAGGCATCTTGGCCCAACACTACTGCCTTGATCTGCCAGGTGAATTGCTGCTCCTCCACCCACTTTGGGCTCCAAGATTGTTTTGACGTCTTTGGTCCTCTGTGTTTCCTTTCCTCCCCTCTTTGTTCCTATATATTTATACTGTTCAATTCCCATGCTGTCATTTTATGGCATTTTGAGAGAGTGGAGTACAACATGTTCATGCTGTCTTCCACATTTAGCCAGCATCCCCAGATAACTCCCAAATAACTCATCTTGAGGAAAAAAGTACTTTGCATTAAAATTTCAGGGTAGAAATTTTACATGCTATATAATCTCAGCCATACAAAATATGAGTTTTTTTATTTTATAATTCCCCTGCCTAGTTACTAGCTTCTGATTGATATTTTTTCAGTATTCTACATTTCATGCAATAGTCACTTATTTTTAAAAATTATTTTGTTTTTAAAATGTTTTATTAGGGTATATGAAATGCATAACAAAAATGCATGTGAGACATCAATTCACTGTCTTAAACTGATTGCTTGTGTATTAGTCAGCTCTGGTTGACATAACAAAATATGGTAGGTTGTGTGGCTTGAAATAGCAATTTGTTTTCTCACAGTTCTGGAGGCTGAAGTCTGAGAATGAGGAATCAGCAGAGCGAGGGGCTGGAGAAGGCCCCTTTCCTGGCTTGTGGGTGACTGTCTTCTTCCATGTCCTCTCATGGCAGGGAGAGAACTCTGGGATTTCTTTCTCTCCTAAGAGCAGTTTTGTTGGTTAAAGGCTCTTCCCTGGTGACCTCAATCTCTCCCTTAATGGCTCTGCCTCCAACACAGTACCATGGCGGCGGGGGGGGGGGGGGGGGCGGGTAGAGTTTCAACATATGAATTTGCAGGGGGGACACAAATCAGTCCATAGAAACTTGTGTAGCAACCACCCATGTCACACAAAATGGAACATTGCAAGCACTTCACAGCCCTTGCCCGATTGCAGTCTCCCTCTTCTGTCCTCTTGGGTGTGGGGGGGTCTTCTTTTCCTAATGCTTGATGCGTTTTCTTGCCTTATTTGAATTTTTTACCTTCTAAGTATGCGATGGTATTCCCTCAAAATTCATGTTTTGTAGGCTTAATTCCTCAATTCCTATATTAAGGCTTGGAATTTGGCCTTGGGAGGTGATTAGGATTAGATGAGGTCACGCTAATTCCTATGATAGCGTTAGTGGCTTTTGTAGAAGAGGAAGAAAGCTGAGCTGCTGCACTTGTCCTGGCTCACCATGTGACACCGTCTGCCATGTAATGATGTCTCAGTTTCTGCACAGATGCTGGCACTTTGCTCAGACTTCCCAGCCTCCAGCTGTGAGTTAAATAAACATCTATGATTTATAAATTACTCAGTGTCTGGTAATTTGTTATAGAAATAGAAAGAGGACTAAGATGACCCATATGAAATAATTTTGCTTGTTTTTGAATTTTGTATAAATGGAATCATATTTAGATACTCCTCTGTGTCCAGCTTTTTTGGTACAATATTATGTTTTTAAGACTCATTCTTCTTCTTGTATGGAGCTATTATTTATTCACTTTCATTGCTGTGTGTTATCATATATAAGAATATAATGAATATTTAATGTATTTGAAGATTTATGGATATTTGGGTTGCTTCCAGTTCCTTGTAGCTATATTTTGGTGCCCACAAGTACATACTTTGATTGAGTGTAGGTGCCTCAGAGGGTAATTAGAGGAACATGGTGTATATGTGTCCACACCTTTACTCCACAATGTCCACTGCTAGCCAAAGAGGTTGCCCAAAACCTACCCACTGCCCGCTAGCAGCATAGGCATTTCATTGCTCCATATCTTTCACCATTATTGGTATTGCTACAGTTTAAATTTCTCTTTATATGATAAGTGTATATTGATCTCTTAGTGTGATTTTAATTTGCATCCCTTGATAAAAAATATTAAGAAAAACCATGTGCTAATAGACCATTTGGATATCTCCTTTTGTGCAGTGCCTGTCCAAATTTTTGATCACTTTAAAATTTATTGCTCTGCCATTTTTCCAGTTGGTTTGTGGGGTTCAGCAGTCTGAATAGAAGCACTATTTTGATATGTGCTATCACAAATATGTTCTACTCAGTAAGCATTCTTCTTTATACTCTTAAAAGCTGTCCACTCATAAATGGAAATTCTTAATTTTAATATACTGACATGTATCAGTCTTTTCCTCTATGGTAGCGTTGCTTGTGTCATATGTGATAAAACATTACCTCACCTGGTCATAAGTTCATCCTCCTTTGGTTTTTTCCCTTTGAAAAAGTGGTACAAAGTTGGCCGTTTGATGTCATTGCAGTCCATTGGGACTCCTAATTCTTCAGCATGAAGAAGAATGTCCTCCCTCACCTTCTGTGGTGCCACCTTTAACACAAATTGAATGTCTGCATATGGGCTGGTCTGTTTGTGACCTGACTGATCTCACACCAAGGAAACTGTCTGAATTATTAGAGTTTTACAGTAACCCTTGACAGCTAGTGCAGTGAGTTCTCTGATCTTGTTTTTCTGCCTTAAAAGTGTCTTGGGTTATAATTTGCTCATTGAATTCCCATGTAAATTTTAGAGTCACTTTTAAGAGATTTTGATTAGGAATCATGCTCAGTTAATTAGTTATTTGTGGAATTTTTATAATATTGAGACTTTGACTCCAAGAGTGTAACATTTCTTTCCAATTTATTGGGTTTTCTTACTTATTTTACTCAGTGCCTTTTATAATTTTTCATGTAGAAATCTTACTTGTGGATTGATAATCTTATTCCTACATAGTGATATTTTAAATGCCGGTGTAGATGGTATTTTAAAAACCTGTCTTGTGTCCAGCTTATTGCTAACGCATAGCTATATAATTGATTTGTGTTTATGAATTCATACCCAGCTACCCCATGCCATCTTATTAATTTTAACAATTTATCTCTAGATTACTTTGGATATGTTGTGTTCACAATATTATTATCTGTAAATTATAACATGTTGAGTGCTTTTCTTATTCTTGCACATTTTATTTCTTTCCTTTGCTTTACTACACTGACTAGGACCTTTGCAAAGTTGAACTGATGAAAGCAGACATCTCTGTCTTTTTCTTTTGGTCTCAAAGAGAACTCTTTCCATGTTCACAGTTAAATATGGTGGTTGGTACTTTTTGAAGAATGAATGCCCATTATCAGAGTGGAGTAACTCCACTCAATCCCAACTTTTATAAGGGCATTTAGATAAAAACTGGAGTTGAAATTTATTAGGTGATTTTTCAGCCTCAATGAAGATAGCCACATGCTTGTTCTCCTTCATTTTATTAATAGAAATAGAACATCTTCATTGTCGTGGCATGTACTGCTGTGATAATTACTTTAGTTCTGTCTCAGATTTGCTCCTGCCTCTTTCAGAGTAGGCCTCCCCTGGGCATCATTGAGTGTGTGTGCTGGCAGGGAGCAGGGAGGCCTCAGCTGCCCAGGGCACGCAGTCTGATGAAATCAGACCCTCTGGGCACCTGTATTTAAAAAAATCCTCCAATGTGCAGACAAGGTTGAAAGGTACTAATTTCTTTCTTTTTTTTCTTCCTCTGCTTTTGTTTCTGCTTTTTGAACTCAGGGCTTTGCTTTTGGTAGGCAAACACTCTTATCACTTAAGCCATGCCTCCAGTCCTTTTGCTCTGCTTATTTTGGAGATAGGGTCCTGCTTTTTGTCTGTGCTGGTCTGGACCATGATACGTCTATTCCGGGCTTCCCACAGTAGTTGGGATGACAGGTGTGAACCACCATGCTTAGCTTTTCTTCCGTTCAGATTGGGGTCTCTCAGACTTTTCCCCTGAGCTGGCCTGATGCCATCAGTCTCCTATGTAGCTGAGATGACAGGTGCACCACTGTGCCCAGCTATTGTTGAGATAGGGTCTCACAAACTTTTTGCCTGGGCTGGACTTGAACTTTGATCTTCTCCGTCTCAGCTTTCCAAATAGCGAGAATGACAGGTGTGAGCCACCAGTGCTCAGCCCCTTCTTTTTAGCCTGGGCTGGACTTGAATTCTAGATCTTCCTGCCTCAGTGCCTGAGTGCTGAGATTATAGACCTGAATCATCACACCCAGTCAATACCCGCCTTCCTGAAGCTGAAAATCATATGTGTGTTTATGAAATGAAGTACACAGAAGAAGAAACCTAATCATTACAAAATCAAATAGACCATAAAATTCAGCATTACCCAAAGGCAAGATAAATAAAAGCTAAAGGCCACCAAGGGAAGAAAGAGAAGAGGGCAAGAACAGAAGAAGGCACAATAGTGATAGCAAATGTACTCACTCAAGTTTCTCTGGAAGTTCATTTTGGGTCATGAACGCACAATTGACCAGAATAGTGATGGTAATAAATACAGTGAACCACCTGCAAGGCTGTGTTAAGGAAACACTCAGTCACCATGCCACCATGATGGCATTTGGGGCCACCTTGATGCTCAATGAGTAACTTCATAACTCAGCTAACATCAGATTTATAGTCTGTCACATAATAACTGCTGACATGTACTAAGTGTACAACCTGGGCTGAGAGCTCTGCCTGCAGAATTTCTAAGAACACTAACCCACAGGTGGTTATTATCACCTACAGTTGGATCTGAGCAAACAGGATAACAACTTAAAGAACTTTTCTGGGTCATGTAGCCAGTTAACCATGGTGCTGAGATGAGAACTCAGATCTGTCAGACAGCAACCCTGGACAACAGGGAAGGCTTTTGTTTCACTATCCAAGGTGGCCTGTCTGAAAGACAGAGAGGTGAAGAGATGAGTGAAGGGGCCCAGGCTTCCGCAGGGAGGGGATCAGTTTAGTCAGATCGTTTTCCTCACTAGCTGAGGTCAGCCACACTAGGAAATGGGTATCAATGTGGAGTCAGTGGATATATTACAGGGAAGTGAAATGCTGCCTCTAGAAGAGAATTCCAAGCAGGATTAAGCTGTGCAGAGACTAGGCAGGGGAGTCCCAGAAGGGGAAGGAGACTTCAAAAAGAAGGTGCCTGGAACTGAGTGGAGAGATGGGAATAAATGTTGGAGGAGAGAATCCAAAGACAAATTTCTCCCACAAGGACATTTCCTCAGGACTAGCTGGGCCCCTAGCAGTCTTTCCTAGGGAAAAAGAAACCGGAGGGGAAATCTGACCTGCAGAGAGAAGATGGCCCTCTTCTTTCATCATTCCATCTTGAGCAGAAGTATTTAAATCCATTTTGGTTTTCTGTAAATGCCTTTAATGTGCTTTGTTTTATGGTTACTTAGGAACACATCTCTTTTGAAAGGGGAAATACTACTAATTTAACAGCATTTTCCTGTTGAATTACAATTAAATTAAGAAATATATGCACATAAGGGGAAATTTAACCCAAGGATTAAATTAAAATCCTATCTCCAATTCTGTAAACTCTTTCAGAAGCTATATGGCATCTTAGGTATAAAAATATTGATGAAAACCTTCATAGAAAATTGATTGGGATTATAAATATTGGAGTAGTATTAATAATAAGATTCTAAGGATCCCATACCATAAAGAATATTTTTTGGGGCTGGAGTTGTGAAAGTGATGGAATTTAGGTATGTAACTGCAGACTTTCATGAGGAGGAGACCCCTTGGCAGGTTTTCTGTCCAGTTCTGACTTCGCCGAGCAATTATCTCATCAGATCTCAAGATGAAAAGAATATTCACTGATCACTTGATTCTTTAGAGGGATTTTATTTCTAATCAGTCATTTCTTACTTATCTAGATGTAATTCAACCAGGATCCATAGAGAGGAGTTTATACATTTGCTATTTCTCTTTATTTGCAATTTCTGTGTATGTATTTTTAAAAAAGCAACAACTCTCCCCAGTAGAGATGACACACTGAAAGAATAATTACCCTGATTCATTTGCATTAGCTGCCTACCTTCTCATTGCAGATACTGCTCTAAGCAGTAGACAGGCTGGGCCTCTTTAACTAGCCAGAGACTTTGGACAATTTATTAAATGCCTCTGAGTGTGGATTTTCATTATCTATAAAATGGGATTGCTAGTCTCTATTTCTAAGGCACCTATACCTATGACACTGTTGACACTTAGGAAGTATTTGGCAAATGGGAGCCTGTTATTAAGTATTCTTCAGAAGAATCAGGAAATCCAAGGTTCAATTTAGAGTATGTAATTCCCAGGCTAGCAATAAAAATGAGCGTGAAGAGAAGATAGAGTGCACCTGAATCAAGCAGTGAAGTTTCACATGGAGTGTGCATCTGGCTCTGGGCCAGGCTTCCTAGCTCAGGGAGAACTGTCCAGCAGTCCCTCAAACTGTCCCATACCGCAGGAGGTGGAGTGGTTGAGTGGGGGCTCCTTTTAACCGAAGCCTCCGAAAAGGAGGCTCCCATATGCCAGGCAACTGAGTCACCAAAGAAGATCCTTGGAGGAGGCCAAGTCCACCAAGTCTTTTGACTACTAGTTTGGCCTGAGGGAGATGAAACTAAACAGAAGTGAAGGCAACTTCTGAGGTGATACTGAACGTGACCAGCGAGACCCTAATTGTTCTCTTCCTAGAGCAAGAACTTCAGGCTGCTGACATTTTTAACCTGCTGCTAGATGGGGAGTAGCCTGAGACATTCGCAGTGCCCCATAACCAGTGAGGTCCCACTGAGACAATTTGCGCACTGCCTGTCATGGTCTGCTCTCTGTGCCTTTGGGTGATTTAGCTCTTTGCATGGCCAACGCCAGTGTAACAACGCATACGTGGCTTATCTACCCACAAAGCCTTGGAGTTCTCTGCTGGTCAAGATGTCATGGGGAAAGCAGGCCACACACAATGGTGAGGGTGAGCAGGACATCAGAAAAACTCCCGTCACAAAGAGGGCATTTTCAAACTCTTTCACAGCTGTGTCCTGGTCAGTCTGGCCCACCTGTGGACTGGGAACTTTTCCTCTGTCTTGTTTCCATTTAATGACGTCTTTATCTCAGGATTCAACTGGGGGAAAGCTCTAAAGAAGCTTAAACAGGGATGGGGCCCAATTCCAAATGAGGGAGAAGCAACTGTGCAAAGGATATGAGTGGACAGACACTTGGACGGCTGTTCTTCTGATCAGGTTGAAGGGACTGAATAGCCACAAGGCCCGGGTGGCACTAAACCGGGAAATGGTCCTTCCTTTGTTCAGCACCATAAATGTCTAGAACAAAACAAAACAGAAGTGGATGTCCAATGAGAACCAGGAATCTTGCACAGCCATTCTGTGAACATGTGTGGTGTCATCTCAGGCTTGTGGGCAAGAAGGGCTTTGGAAACCATGCATCACGGACAGCCAAAGGGAGGTGTGGAGAATTGGAGAGGATCCTGGACTAAAGCCATAGCCTCACCCTCCATGTGCGGTGACTGTGAACCGAGGTGAGCCTGCTGACAGTGCTCAGCAGACAGGTGACTGACCCCAGGGCTGGTGAGGTGCATCAAGCTGGGGGGGGGTAGGAAAGATTTTGGAAGCTAGGTAGTGTTCAGGTTGCATTTAATTCTGCTTCTGACTGGAGGACTATCCCTGGTCTCTTGTTCTTCCTTCTGTGCTCCAATTCCTGGGTCTCTGCTCCTAAGGCCTCTCCTGGATCATTCATCTGAATATTTAGGAGGACATGGACTCTTGGCAAGGGATGGGAGGGAGAAATATATTCCAATGTTTTAAAAATTTTCTCTAACCATATTTGAGATGGTTGATTCCTACACTGCATAACGCCCAAACAAGTACTCACTGTGCTTCAGAATGCAGAACATCTAAGATATACAGCAGGTATCATGGAGCACCTCTTGTTTAGAGGGGTTCTCAGTTATTTTGTTTTTTGTTTTTAGGTACTGGAACTTGAACTCAGGGCCTCACATTTGTAAGGCAGGTGCTCTACCACTTGAGCCATGCCCCTCAACCCTTTTTGCTTTTTAGTTATTTTTTAGGTAGGGTCTTTTGTTGGGACTGTCCTCTGACCATGATCATCCTACCTATCCCTTCCATATAGCTGTAATTACAGATATGTACCACCATGCCCAGTTTGTTTGTTGAGGTGGAGTCTTGATAACTTTTTCTCTGGACTGTCCTCAAACCATGATACCCCATCTCCGCCTCCAAGCAGCTGGAATTACGAGTGTGAGCCACTGCACCCAGCCTCAAACATTTTGATTTAAAAAATGGTTACTCTAAATTAATGAGGACTCTAAGGAGTTCTTGTTTATGTTTATGCTAAATGTGTGTGTTCATATATCACAATTGAAATTTTACATATGTGTACACACATGTACATATATGCATATATATCTGTAATATATAATATACCTATTTATTGTGGCTTGGATCTTATTTGCTGCCCAGAGACCATGTGTTAAAGGTTTGGTTGCCAGCTTGTGGTGCTACTGGGGGTAGTTTGTACCTATAAGATATGAAGCTGAGAGCAAGGAAGTTGGGTCACTGGGTGTGCCCCAAAGGAGATATGGAACATTAGACCCTGTCTCTTTTTTTGTGCTTCCTGGCCACCACGAGGTGAGCATGTTTCCTCTGCCATGTGTTTCCACTATAAGGTACTGTCTCACCCAGGCCAAAAGCAATGAGGCCAGCAACCAAGGACTGAAAACTCTGAAACCAAGAGGCAAAATAAACATTTCTTCTTTTTGAATTAATTTTCTCAGGTATTTGGTCACATAAGTATACACACGTTACATATATGTATCTGTGTATAAATATGTATATGCCATACTAATGTGTATGTATGTAAGATTTGGGGAATTTTAAAACACAGAGACACACAGGCATGTGTCCTAGTGCCTCTTCGAGGGTTGACACCATTCCTCATCAAAAGCCTCTGTGTTCATCACTGCATGCTCCTGGGAGAATGTGAGTGAAAAGGACAGATGACATTGAAGTATTGTTACAAAATAATTTCAACTTCATGAACCCACAAAGAGAGTTTGGAAGACTCCAGGGATTCCAAGATCCCTGGCTTACATCATCCTGATTTTTGTTCCCTTTGGCCTTTTCTGCTCCCTTAACCTCGAGATCTCTGTTCTCTACCTGCAAAGAGGGCCAACACCTCTGGGGGCCCCAGGCCAGAGCTCACCTACAAGAACAGCCCACTTTCTCTGATAGTCCTGCAGCAATCGTTTGTTTTTAAGGATCTGGACTTAATTTCCATCATAAATTTCATAAATGTTCAAAGACAACAACAAAGAGGCACATTAAGTATATTTTTCCATAACCAAGTCTTTAGCATTCTGTCACATCACCCAGGGTTTAGGGGGACTCCCTGGGCTTCCTCCCCAGGGAGCTGAGAGTAAATACTCTTACCCGGTGCGTCCTGTAGAAGGGGTCTAGGTCCTCCAGGGGCTCCCCGATCAGTTCTGCTGGGAGCTCACCATAGAACTTGGGCAGCTGGTTGCAGGCTTTCAAGTCCAGCTGAGGCCGAGGCTTCTCTTCTTCGTCCTTCTGCTTCTGATGTGTCTTTTTGACTTTCTTTGCTGCCTGTTGGGCAGCAATTTGCTTCTCAATTTCCACCAGTGACTCTGGAGTGAACCGACGGAAGTTGGTAGTTTCCGGGGACACAAAGGGGAGTTCCATCTTTTCATTCTTCTTCAGGAAGGATTTATATTCTTATGAGAGTAAACATAACCACAAAGAAGTGTCAGCTTGCCCATTGGCCTTCGATTGCCAGAATAGCATCCCCTACCCTCATATATGCACTTTACCCTGAGCTTACCCAGTTTCCTCTAGGAACCCAACTCCCTCCCCCAACCCGCACCCCCAGTATTCTCAGAGGGTCAGAGTGGCTGTTTATGCACCCTAATCCAGGTGTGTCTTTGCTCCCTGCGAGCTAAGTCATTGCTTCTTCACCACTTTATAATCTCTACTCTGACACACCCATCCCCAACATACATACACACCAGCTTTAACCATTTTGCTGGGTTTCCTCATTTCCAGGACCACTGAGCTCCTGGAATTCACGGAATATTTTGGCTTATGATCTATTTTATCTAAGTCTTATCTTGCTCTTTATTTATTGACATTTTCAATGTTTTTTCCTTTCTTTGAACTTCATTTGGACCTATTTTCCCATGACTAAATAATTTTCTTCATAACCAGGTTACAATTGTGGCCACCATTTTTGACATTTAAATCCCTAGTTAGATCAATCTAGAGCAGTCTAATTCAGGTTTCTTTCAACTTCATCTGTTTCAGGTTGAGCCTGGGTGATGGACATCAGAGCAGTCTGGGAATTTGATTTCATATGATTTCCCTAGTCAGCAGTATCATCTAGTCTGAGATTTCAAATATATTTCATCTTTCTTGACTGTTCCATCCCCTCTTGCAGTAAGCCAATGACCATGTTTCCTAGTTCATGACAAAAAATGAAAATCATGCTACCAAATTGCCAACTTACCTGAATCCACCACTCCTTTCCTCCTGTCACCAAAGGGGAGGTGTCATCCCTCATCATGGCTAAGATCAATCATTTCCTTCCATTTAGCATCCTATCCCCTCCTTACCCCATTTTTCTCTACTTCCTTGTCTCTGGCTCCTTCCTATCAGTAGTTAGAGATTTTTAACTCCTTTTCCACTTTTAAAAATATTTGCTTGATGCCAATTATGGATGGATTACTATCTAGATCATCCCTCCTCCTGTTCTCTGCTGGGTTTTGTAAACAGGGTGTTTACAAAAAAAAAAAAAAAAAGAGGGTGTTTCCCACCTCTGTCTCTTGACTTCTGCCCACACCTCACTAAAATGCTTCTTTGCAAGGATATAAGAGATCGTTTGTGGCTAAATTCAGAGGACCCGCCTCCGTTCTTGCCTTGATGGTCCTGTTGGCTATTTTAACCATATCCTCCTTGAAATACTCTCTCACCCTGGTGGCTGTGACATCTTGGTTTTCTTACTTGCTGTCTGTCTCCTCTTCCTCATCTTCTCCCACACGTGATTGTGAATTTGGGGCTCTGTGCTATGCTGTTACTGTTTTTCACTAACAATGTCAATGTCACTGATAACAGCTAGCATTTATTAAGATTCCACTATGTTCCAAACTCTGAATTTAGCAATCAGTACACAACATCACATTAACTCTCACTCTGCCCTGAGAGGTGTTATCTCCAGTATATAAATGAAAAACCAGAGCAGTAATGTTAAGTTTTCCAAGATCATATCACTAATAAGTGGCAGAACATTACTTAAATTCTGAACAATCTAGCTAGCATTTATTGCCCTTAACACAGAGAAACTAAAGCAGATACCTTAAAGCAACTGAGGCCAATAGGAAAAGGGGAACAGGTACTAGAGAAAAGGTTAGATCAAAAAGAATTAACCTAGAAGGTAACACCCACACACAGGAAATCAATGTGAGTCAATGCCCTGTATAGCTATCCTTATCTCAACCAGCAAAAACCCTTGTTCCTTCCTATTATTGCTTATACTCTCTCTATAACAAAATTAGAAATAAGGGCAAAATAGTTTCTGCTGGGTATTGAGGGGGGGGAGAGGGAAGGGGCGGAGTGGGTGGTAAGGGAGGGGGTGGGGGCAGGGGGGAGAAATGAACCAAGCCTTATATGCACATATGAATAATAAAAGAAAAATTTAAAAAAAAAATTAAAAAAAAATTCTGAACAATCCCCTGGGATTACCTCATCCAATCCCAGGTGCCATTTACATGGAGATGACCCCTGAGTCTTTATCTCCAGCTGTCATTTGTCCTGGGACCCAAGACCTCACTTGGTATCTCCACTTGAGTGTCTCATGGGTACCTTAACTTAACCTGCCTCAAACTGAGCTCATTATCATCAGCTTGGATTCACTTCTTAGAGTGAGTGCTTATTCTGCTTTGGTCCCAAGCTCAGTCCTGGCTTTTAAAAAAGTCTGTATGAGTATTTGCAGTTATCTTCCCATAAGTCCAGTAGCTGTTCCTGCTAAGCAAGCCTCCTTATTTGGTTCTCTCCCCCTGTGAACAGCCTCAAATGGCCTAGTCTAGGGCCCAGCCACAACCTGAGTATAGCATTATGTTCTTTCTATTTCACGTGAGCTCACTTCAATCAGACATCAATGCTGTTGATTCCTTCTCCTTAGTATTTTCTTCCCATCTTCTTCATTTTACATTTGTTAAACCACTGTTCCAATGGCCACCTATGAGTCCTTTTGCCTCTCCTTTCTAACCCATTCTTTGACAGTAACCAAATGATATTTCTAAAGTGTGAAGTAACACTCAAGATAACACAAACTTGCTCACCTTTCCACCATTGTAGTCACCACCAGTACCACTTTCCTTAGTCTCTTTTTGAATCTGACTCATTTAAGTCTTTCCAGGTCCCATTTCCTTATCCCGTCTTTGCTTTGTCTAGATAATCCTCTCTCATACCATAACTCTTCACTTTGAAACAATATCTTCCACCTCGTGTTAGGATTCCTGTTTCTTGCTTCCATAACATCCTATATTTTCTCCATAGACTTCTGACATGTAATTTCTATTTGCTTTTTCTATTTCTCTTACTAAACTGTAAGCTCAATGAGGGCTGGAAGCACATCATCTGTTCAGCATTAATTCCATGGAGCCTAGCACAGAGCTTGGCACTTAGAATCTATTGGCCTCAATAGACATTTGTTGAATGAGTAGCAGTAACTACAAAGCTCAGAAACTGTAAAAACCACACAACATTTGGCTTAGAAATGTGCAGCAAAGCCACAGATCCAGTCGTAGGAATAGAAGGAACCAATGAAATGATCAAGTGGCTCTAAAAATGTAATTGACAGAGCCAAACCCAAGTGGCAGAGGCAGCACTTGAATCTAGAGCCACTAGAGTGCTTGCTTTCACCAGATGTAGCGACAGTTCTTGAATCCAATTTCTTTGTGATGGAGACCCTGATTTCTGAGCCAAGACTAGAGGCAGCTCTTGTACTCAGTCCCTGTGTATGGAACTCCACTTGTGGGGCCAGTCCTCCCATGCACCATAGTCTTGGAAGGAGATCTCACCCCTCTAATGCTATCCCTCATCTTTAAGCCTTCAGTGATGTTTTCCTGGAAACTCCCTGCTTCCTGCCCTCTCTTTATGGACATTTGTACTTAGTTGCTTTCTTAGGGAACTTTTCAAAGTTAGTCTACATTATAGGATTGAACATCTGCTTTGTATTTCCTTCTAAAAGTTCCATGTCCTGATTAACATGGTGTGTTTATTCAAGGGTCATTTGAACACTGCTGGCTGGACTGAATCCAGTCAGTGCTTTTGATTCTTCTCTTGTAACAGTGGCTGCATTGATATCTTCCTTATCTCAATGAGAAGAGCTATTAATATAATGTAACAAAATTGGAGTCCCAGGACTCAGGTATAGAGGAACTACCCAGGGTCCCCCAGTGACACTGGAATGCAATGTTGAGGACTAAAACAGAACCAAGCCAGAATCCCAGGTGCTAGAGCAGGGATTTCCAGTCAAAGCAGTCTCATGAGACTGACTTGATGATCAATTTCATAAGTCTGATAGGCCATCATAAATCTGTCTGGCCAACAGCAAAGCCATTTTCAGAGTGGAGTGAGACTGCAGATTTTGTCATGAGGAGATGTAGGTACAAAGGTCCAATACTTCTCCCAAAATATTCTAATCAGAAGAGAAAATGCAGGACTTGGGATCCCTTGATGAAAGTGGCCTCACTCTTTCCATCTATTGTCCAATGTCTTTACGTAGCATCCCAAGACAAACTTTTGGGTGCAGGTAGTTTATCTAAGAGCTAATTCCAGAAATCTAAGAGAAGAGTAAGACAGGAAGAAGAAAGATAATAGACAGTATTTTTATGAGCATACTCTTGTGGGCAACCAGGGCTCAGAACTGCTGTACTGTATGATAAGGATACTAGGGTTTTATATGTGAGTTCTGCCTCACATTGGTTGAGGGCCACTCCAGGGACAGTATACTCCAGCTACAGAGCTGACAGCAAGATTCAGAGAAAGCCCTAGGCAGAGAGACATGCAAGAAACCAACATGTAAGGGAAGCGCCTACAGGTGACCACTGGGCTGGAGCCCTGGGATGTGAGCAAGCGGCAGAGAATGACGACCTACATTCTGGGCTGTGGTGCAACTGCTTGTAATCCTAATTGGGAATCCTTATTTCTGGGTGCATTTAATGTAGTGAGGAAGGTGTGTCCCTTTGTTAAGTAGCCTTTTGGACCTATGTGTTGTCGGAGCCTGGAATTCATCTCTTGGAGTGATGGCTATTCTGCTTTGGCCTCAAGCTGAGTTCTGACTGTTAAAGAGTCTGTGTATTTGTAGGTATTTTTCCTTCAGTACAGTAGTCGTTCCTGTAAAGCAAGCCTCCTTATTTTGGTGACTATTCAGCTCTCCCAAGATTATCCCACAAGGGTATTTTGTTTCCTTTGTCTTGTTTATACTTTGTGGAGGTACTAGGGTTTGAACTCAGGGCCTCATGCTTGCTAGGCAATCCTGTAGTGTAGCTGTCTACTTCTCATCAGATCTTATCAGCTACCTCTGTTGTTACTGCCAGCCCAATCCACTGTTACCTCTGTGAATACATCTTCATTTGTCTCACTGCTAGCATTTGTCTCAGCCCCCCAACCCCCAACCCACTTTGCAGTGACTAGAATGATCCTTTAAACACATACCCTGTAGTGTGTTCCCACAAAGGTCATCTTTGAGTCCTCATTCTCTCCCTTGCTCACTAGACTCTTGTTTCTTTGTTTCTGTTTTGGCCGTACTGGGGATTGAACTCAGGCCTTCACACTTGCTAGGCAGGTGCTCTACCACTTGAGCCACTCCATCAGTTGGACTCTTATTTCTTGAACACACCAAGCACACTTAAAAAATTATTTTGGTAGTACTGGGGGTTGAACTCAGGGCTTTGTACTTGCGTGGCAGGCTCTCTATTACTTGAGTTATACCTCCAGCTTAAATTTTATTTTATAAAAGTCAGGGTCTCACTTTGTAGTCCAAACTGGCCTGGAACTCACTATGTTGTACAGGCTGGCTCAAACTTATGATCCTCCTGCCTCTGCCTCCTGAGTGCTGGGATTACATGTGTGTACCACCATGCCTGGTTTATGAAGCACATTCTTGCCTTGGGGTTTTGAACTTGCTGTTCCTTCTGCCCAGTACTCTCTTCCCACTTATAGCCACAAGGTTCTTTCAAAGATCACCTTGCTAGGGAAGGTTCCCCTGAGCATCCAACATTCGCTGGCCATTCTCCATCTCTTTGATTTCCTTGATCTTTTTATATCACTTTTACCATCTAATGTTTACTATTTTTATTTGCTAGTTATTTATCTCCCTCAAGAAAGGATTTTGTCTGTTTGGTTGACTGTTGAACCCCTAACAATGACAATAGTATTTGGCACACTGTAGGTGATCAACAAATATTTGTTCAATAAATGTGTGAATATATAAGGGATTTGAATGAGCATGAATCAGATATTTATGGAACAGAGCTTCTCATCTGTCCCCAGGATTAAGTTTGAGGGAAACAGGGACTTGAAACAGAGGGAAATATGTACTTGAACTGTCATTTTAAGATGGATAGAAGCTGACCATACCTTATGTTGCTGAAAAAGGAAAGTGTCTTCTACTCAATAAAAAAATACTAAAATTTACCCTCGGGTGGATTAAAATTGTTCTCTAAGGTGCAATAATGAAGTTTGGAACTAGGTGAGCTGTGGGTGTGGAAAGGCACTGAACGTCATAAGAATGTGGTAGCCTGTGTCAGTGATGTAGAAACATCTGGCAGAAAAGTTTTAAGAACTGATGAGCCTTGTTCCAGTGTGGCAATGATTTTAGTCACAAGGACTCAAGGGAAATGTGAGAAGTACTGTGTATGGAGAGGGTGTGAGTAGATTGCTCAAATTGCACAAAGAGGGTCATTGACGACAACCACGTCCAAGCTAATGGTGAGAGGCACCCAAAAGCAGGGCCATGATAACATGTGAATTCAGGTTCTGCTGATGTGACTTAACTGACTGATGGAATAGCGAGCACCTTGTAAGGGTGTTACAAGGACTGACTGAGGCTGTGGCTGGACCTTTCATGACTTGGACTTGAGCCACATGAGTGTGGCTGAGGTGATGTTGAGAAATAGTAACTGAGCCCTTGGTGTGTCTTGTTGAAACTACTGGGCATGGTGCTGGGAGTATAGAGAGGTTCGCATGCTCATGGAACAAATGACCCAGCCCAGCTCCAGCTAGCCAAGTTTTCCATGGCAACAGGAGCATGGTTAGGGGGATGTGGTCAGACTGGCAACACTTAGAGAATATTTTTTCTGGGATTTCAGCACTTTTTCTCGTCAGTAATACTGATATGTGTCTAGCTAAGCTGTCCATCGCCCTGAAAATTTGTTATCTTTAGACATCTTCCTGGAGTAACGGGGTTTCCGGACACATGAATAAACTGTCCAGGGAGGAGACAGCATAATTGAAGTAGCTATGTCACTCAGAGCACGTATTAAGTTGTTTGTGGTGATGAAGTGAGAACACATTAGCCAGGATCCTCACTGTTCGTGGCATTACAAAAATAGTACTGAGCCATCTTCAAAGATGAATAATCCTGTGCTGTCCTGGTGTTAAGGGAATGGGGTTGGCAAAAATCTTTGTGGAATGCAACTTCACTTCAGAAGGATGCAGAGGTAGCAGCTGGCAGATCTGTTAGAATTCTGGGAAAAGTGAATGGGCTGCCCTCCACTCTGCAGGATCTAGGAGGTGCTTAGGTTGGACCTGAGCTGTCTGTGGTACTGAATGACAGAGTTGAGGATGGATAGAACTGAGTGGGATGGGTTTTCTGTGAGCTTGGAGAGTGACTAATTCCTTTGTACCACTCAATGAGTGCCCCAGGCTGAAGTGTTGAGAATATGCAGTACTGTGGGAGCGAAAGGGAAGAAGAAAGTAATTGAAGGAAGAAAGCAAACTGAGTGTTTGGGGAAGAAAGTGCCTAATCAGGCATTTAATCAAGATAGTTCTGCCCTCTAGAACGGAGATCTACATGAAACTGAAGAGGAAGAATATTATTCTCTCAAGAATAAAGAATATTCTCTCCCTACCATCTCCCTCTACCAAGTGATAATGGGATCAGAAGGTGAGAAAATTTTATTTGCTTCCCAAGGAAGAAAAAAAGTTCCTGATCTGGGAATGTTGTGGCTCCAGAAACCCAGAATGGTAGGTTAAATCAGATCCAGAAACTCTGAGTTATAGCTATTTGAAAATCCCAGAGAGGGAGCATGGTTTTGTTGAAATAGTCTCTAGGCTTGGGTCTTTTGAGTTCACTGACCCTTACTTCTATGTTTCATAAACTAGAGATGATTACCTCTGCCCTGCTCATCTGACACTGTTGTTGGGAGAATCAAGCAATGTATGTGAAAGCACTTTGTAAGCTAAGTGCTGTACAAATGCACAGTGCAGACATTAATATTCCCATTACACATGTGATTTAATAGCCAATAGCCACTTAGCCTATTTTGATTCCACACCACAAGCTCTCAGCATATAAACTAAATAAACACGTGGGATCATCTGCAATTAAATTCAACATAAAGAACTTACAATGTTCCACTGTATTTCTCTATACGTCATCTTTACAGTGTGAACACTTTCAAATATGAATCGGCTGCCCAAAATAAAAGCATTCATTTAATGAGGTAATTTAAATTACAATAGATCCAAGAAACTGAAGGAGATTCATGCTGTGGATAAGAGTTCTTATTTAAAATATATAGAATCTATTTTCTTTCTCCTATTCTAAATCTCCCCCCCTCCCCCACAATGCCTGTTCTACTCCACAGGGCTTTATCAGGTTAACAGATTTTCAGAATTCTTGGAGGAGGGGACATGGCAAGAACTGTAAATTCTTATCTTTTTTAAAACTATCGTTCAACATTACCAAGTACATTCAAGTAAGCCAAAGATATTTTAAAGATGAAGAGCAGGTTTGATTCAAGGAGACTATTGAAATCACTAGTGCAGACTATTATTTGTAAAGTTCTGACAAGCAATCAGCTTCACTGTTGGACAGTCAATCTCACAACCCAGAAAGGCCTTCTAGGGACACTGACATTACAGGTTTAATTAAGTGGTGCTCTACCGCAGAGAATGTATGTGAAAAGTGCATGAGTCCTCCCTCAACATCTGTCCCAGCCCCTTTCGCTACAGCCTTTACTGAGTCTCAGTGACCTCTAGGGTGCCAATTCCAGGCAAACATTCAGATGTCTACTTCTCTTAACTTGACAGGATACAACACAATTGAGCACTCCATTTTTCTTGAAATCCTCTTTCTGTTCTATCTGAGGCTACATCAAAGACTCCTTTTTACTGAACCATTAAATAATGGAGTTTGTGGGATTCTGTCCCAGTCCTCTTTTTCACCCCTCCCCCCAAAGAAATCTAATCTTTTTGTAAGAGGCGCTCAAATTGCTTTCACTGAAAAGCACAGACTCTTTACTTGGGCACACGAACTAACTAAAAACAGGAGAAGCTTGACCTCCCTGCCTTCATTTTGTATCTGTCTTTGCTCTAAGCCATTCTCTTTGCAGTCAGTTTGCAATCACCTTGGAGTTTAGGAAAGACAAATGATAACATCTTCATAACAAAGGACAGAAGCTACCCCCAACATTAGACCTTCCTCAGGATGGACTACCTACCAGTTGACAATAAATCCAGAAAACAACTCCTGGAACCTCTCCCGGAACACTTGAACTGAGATAATGGCCAACCAGAACACACCTGTGACTGGAACTATTTAACTGTGCATACCTTTGTCTCCTGCCCCCAGTTCTTTGGCTACTTAAACCTATAACTCATGTTTGAACCCCAAAGTTGGCTGAGGAGGAGCTGAGTGCTTACTGGGCTTCTTCCCATGGATGTTCCAAGCCATGTAATAAATCTCCTTTCTCTGCCTTTACCATGTCTCTTTATTTGGCATTTAGGGGCAGGTGGCCTCACCTGGCATATGGAATCTCAGGAGTTTGGGCCTTGGGTCCAAAACTCTGGTTTCATTTTCTCTTGCTTCTGTGTCAGACCTGACCACCTATGTATTCTTTTTTGGCTACATCCCCTCATCTAAATGGGTGTCTTCTTCTCTATCTTCTATCATGTTAAATGACACCTTCAAGCACCCAGTTGCTATCATCATAAACCTCTAGATACTCTCTTTCTCCTACTCTAATTGCCAAGTCACAGCCCTCTCTTATCTGGCCTCTGTGCTTGCTTATTCACTGGCTTTTCTCTCTGCGTGTTCTTTTTGCTGATGTTCATAGCAACCAACATGATCTTCTAAAATGCAAGTCTGATTCATGACCTCTTCTAATTATACCTTTCAAAGACTTCCCAACCCTTAGAGTATACCCAAATCCATTCACATGGCACGTAAGGCCTGCATGACCTGGTCCCTGCCTACCCTTCTACATCACTCCACACCCCACCCCCGCCAATAGTTACCCATCTTCTTTCTGTTACTAGAATTCACCAAGTTCCTTTCTGCTTTGATCCTTCACATAGGCTTTTTTCCTTCCTTGCCACAGTGCTTTTTCCATTCTTTTCCTCAGGCTGACTTCTTGTGTTCTTTCAGTTTAGTTCAAATGTCTCTTCTTCAGAACAGCCTTTCCTGGCCCTCTAAATTGGACATGTTTTCTTTGTTATTCTCTTGCATAGCAGCCTGTACCTCCATAGTGTCCATTTCAGCAATTATCTGTTCAAATGTCTGTTCCTATCCTAGAAAATGAGTGTCTTCATTCCATCTTTCCTCCTGCTGCATCCTCACTAGCTGAGACAATGTGACACATGTAAGTGTTTAATAAATATTTCTTGAGTAAAGGATAAATGGATGAGTGATGGTGGCTATTTTATAGGAATATCATGAATGTGCACCATGACTGTGCAGTCTAGAATTTCTGCTGTCAGTGTGACTAGTTTGAGCTTAGAGTGAAAGACACTGTCCCCTATACCCTTCAAAGATGGTGAGCGTGACTTGGACTCTCCCATGAAGAAAGAGGAGTCTGGAGCTAAGTGGTAGATTGAAATGATTGAAGGTGAATTCAGTGATATTAACAAAGAGTTGTGGGGCACAGTGGAGAGAGTTGTGATTGAGAGTAAGGAGATGTAGGGTTAGTGCCAGACCTTCTGTTGACTTTCTTTCTGGCACAGGACATCTTTTTTCTCTAAGAAAAAAAGAAGTAGTGTTCTGAGGACACCTCTGTGAATTCTGCTTCCTTATGAATCTAAATAATGCTACTCTCTGACTTATATGATTCTGATCTGGTGAGGAAACCAAGGTTTTGTGTAATTAAGGGCTAGATGGGTTCCATAAAGATAGGTTGACTTTACAAAATCCAATGCCAAATTGGTTTGGCCATGTACCTGGTAGAGCTATTTCTCCCTAACCTGGTAAGTTTGTTCGGTCACCTTCTGGATGCAGTTCTGGGAGGAGTAAGGGGGCTTGTCCTTCATATCTACTTGTAGTCTTGACTCCCAGGGAATGAGTGGCAACAGATTTGTGTGTTGTTGGCCATAAGCAAATGTGAACACGACCTTGTGTCTTAAAGGTTTAGGAGTTTCTCTCTTGAAGCTATCATAGCCTAAAGGTGTCAACTGAGCTGAAAGATGTCGGGTGAGTCAACAAGACTTGGTCCTTTCTCGTTCTGTTGAATGTTAACAAAATGCATTCATTATCAGCAATTACTGAGGTCTATAATGCATTTATTGTTATTAGGTGTTGTGGAAGATGGTAGAGAGAGAGCATTGCACTAGAAGTTGGAAGACTAGAGTCTCAGTCACAGGTCTGTAATAAACCATGTTTAGTCTTTAGGCATTTTC
The DNA here is from genome assembly GCF_047511655.1 of Castor canadensis. Taxonomy (NCBI): domain Eukaryota; kingdom Metazoa; phylum Chordata; class Mammalia; order Rodentia; family Castoridae; genus Castor; species Castor canadensis. Next base: position 40,630,522 of record NC_133402.1, read on the forward strand.
TCTCTCCGAGGAAATTGGTCTAGGCATCTGAGGCCCTTCTTTCTTGACAAGAAGCTATGTTCCTTATTTTGAAGGCCTTTAAGACTGCTGGGGAGCAAAGAGGCCCTATCAATTAAGACAGAATTAGAAGGAGACTAGAGCTGTGACCATGGAGTCTTAAGTAAGAGAGACAAGTACCTCAAGTGTTAAAGAAGGGACAGATCAGCATGGATGAGGGAAGCTCGTGGAGGCTCCCTCAGGAAGCTGTTGGTAGAGTGGCTTTGTGTGTTCCTTTTACTTTGTATGCCACAGGTGGATGTCACATACTGTAGCTGGCAGAGGCACAGCACGCTGGGACCCTGAAGATTATGCAAATTTGTACCCAGCCTGAACCTCCCCACTGGGGCCCCTTCTCTCTGTGTCTGGCTTCGGTTGGTCACACCCTGAAAGCAAGGGCACCTACATGAGACCCCTGTCCATGAGGCAATTCTGTGGTTGTTAATCTTCCTCTTAAGCATTAATTATTTCAGAGCCAAGTATGTTCTCATGAACAGTAGTCCTCTTTTTCCTTGCTACGTTTCTAAAGAAAAATATGCAAATTCTAATGGAATTGACGAGTTTCTAGGGCAAGAGCACCTGAGCATTATGCAACTGCCAGCCAACATAAAATTCTTCCCGCCACTTCGCTCCAGGGAGGCAAAGGGGACTTGGAACGCCCTGTGCTGCTGTACAGCTCCTGACATTGATGGAATCCTTATTTTGTCCACAAATCACACTCTGATTTGGTCCTTAAATTCTGCTGACACATGGTGAACTCGGACAAAATTATGCATCTCCTGTTAGGTTGAAGTTTAAATGCGACTTCCTTGGCAAGGCCTTTCTTGATCTTGCCTGTCTAAATTAGGTGCCCCAAAGATATCTCCTAAGGCATTCTGGTTTTTACCTTTTCTGGCATTCATCGCAATTGATAATTGTATTTATTTGTGTATTTGCATAGTGTCTGTCTGCCCCACTAGACTAAGTTCTGTGAAGACAGAAATGACATTTGTTCTGTTTACAGCTCTGTATCATCAGTGTCCAGCCCTGGGAACAGCACAGAGCAGATGCTACATGTGGGTTTGTTGAATGTTTGTATGAAATATTGTCATTGGGTAAAAATGAAGTCTCAGTGAAATAGTCCCATTTTAAAAACTTGGTAGCATATGTTTAGTGTTTCAGATTTTTTCAAAACACATTAGATTGAATTTAATGTTTGCACCCTCTGTTTTTTTACACGTTCTTACACTTGTCACATGTCTCCCCCAATACAACAAAATATTTATCTTTGGTTAAGAAACTGATGTTGACAGAGGCAGCATAGTGCAATGGGTAAGTTCTTGGATTCTAGAGCCAGACTTTCTGGGTTTAAATCTCTACTCTACAAATTACTAACTATGGGATTATGGGAAGGTTACTTAAATTCTTTGTGCCTCAGTTTCTTCACCTGTAAAGCACTCACAATAATAGTACTATGAAGTAGTCAGAAACATTAAATGAATGAATATAAATATATTGCTTAGCAGTACTACATGTTGTTATTAATATTGCTGTTTTTCAAAGTAGTTGACCTAGAAGTGCTACTCTATCTGATTTCACATCAAACCATACAGTCTCCCTGATGTATAAGCATCCCCAATTAATGGGTGAAGAATCTGACACATGGATCATGCCCAAGAGCTCCAGGTAAACCTGGAGTGTGACGCACACCTGTAATTCCAGCTCATCAGGAGGTAGAGAGGTAGGAGGATTGTGGTGTGAGGCCAGCCTGGGCAAAGTTAGTGTGAGATCCTATCTGAAAAACAAACTAAAATCAAAAAGTACTGGGGACCTGGCTCAAGTAATAGAGTGCATGCCTAGCAAGTGGGAGGTCCTAAATTCAATACCTAGTAATGTTGTTTAAAAAAAGAAAAAAGCTCCAGCCAGAAAGAAGCAGATCTGGAGCAGCAAGCCAGATTCTCCCATGCTTATTCTCCACCAGCACTGTGGTTCCCTTTCTCTTGGCCACATACTGGCTACTGCAAAGGCAGGATCAGAATAGATTGGAGCAGGATCTCCACCACTTACTATTTGAACAAGTACAGAACAATGTGGGGATGAGCCCCCCATTAGCCACTAAGCCAGTAGCCCAACCAGGATGCCTGCAAACCTCTACCCCTGGTTTGACTTAGAGTGGGGCAATGAGCCAGGAATCATCCAGTTCCTCCTCAGTGCTGCTGACACACACTTGTTCTTGATCATCCAAAGATACAGCTAATGTTTTATAAGGAGAATCCATCACAGTTTTATTTGTTTAAAAATCGAACAAAAAAGACGATTTCCTTACTAATAAAGATGTCTTTTTGCTTTTGTCTTTTCTGGTGGGGCTGGAGTTCAAACTCAGGGTTTTGCACTTGCAAAGCAGCTGCTCTATTATTTGCAACACACCTCTAGTCCTAAGATGCCTTTTGTTTACCTTCTATATGCTGGGCATATAACAGGGTGTCATTGAATCCTCACATGATCATATGAAGCAGGCCTTCTTCAACCCCTTTGTAACACATAGTTCATTCCACCTTTTCTCTCCTAGGACTGTGTCTGATGCAAAGTCAAGATCACACCTGCTGACACATTTGTGCTGGGCTTTGAATGCCTAGGCTCCTCCCTGCAGTATATGAACAAAGCTTTAGAGCCATGCAGTGCCAAACCGTGTTGGGGGGAATGCCTAACACTGTGGGTGAAGGACAGAGGCTCTTGTTCCCTGTGCCAGCAACCAGTTATATATGATCTTGAATAAGTCATTGAAATGGAGACTCAGTTTCCTAATCTAGAAAATGAGTATATCTGGCTACATACAATGGGAATACGAGCTAATAGGAGGTGTTAAGCCCTTTGTGTATATCTGCTTAGTCCTTACACTAGTTTTGTGACTTAGATATTATTGTGACCACTTCACAACTGAGGAAACAAAAGAATGGGGGGTGTGCTGTGCCTATGGTGCCAATAATAGCAAAGCTAGGACCAAGGTCTGGCTCAGTTCATAAGGCCTGTGCTTGTAGTCACTGTACCTTATGCCAGACCATGATGCTCTGACCTCTTCCTGCTCTTACAAACTTGTTCATAAAGCATGTCTGTAGTCATCTTTGGAGAAACAGAGAGAAGTAAGAGAAAATAGCAAGGTAGAAAGAGTGAGCATGGGATCTAAGGAGCAGGAGGGATCAGAGTGCCATTCTCCCTAAGCCTCTGAGTGGGCAAAGGTGGGTGAGAGAAGGTGCTGTTGTGTTTAAATGTCATTCTCATATAGTGCAGGATACCAAGCCATGATTTTATTCAGTAAGTACTTCATGAGCTGCTAATGTGTGCAAAGTTTTGATGAGCATAAAAATCGAGGGAACTGAGCTCATGGCTCTCACGAATTTACATTCTGATGGGAGAGAGACAAATACAAGTCCTGTTCTAATCTGAGACAAGCACCCAGTGAATAAACATGAATGAAAGGGGAGGCAGAAGCAGAGAAAGGGAAGGAGGCATTATGCCTTATGGGAAAATGTGTCCATCCAGGACTGGGAAGGGCAGGTAAGATTAGCAGGAAGTGACTGTGCAGAAAGGGCAAGTCTGTGGATGCAGAACGAATGAGACATGCACAGCAATCAGAGGAGAGGAAGAGATGGTGTTTCCCCTGGGGACTCGGGAGGGCTCCAAGGTCACGGTATTACTGTGTATCTGTGCTCTGAGAGGGGAGGAGCTTCAGAAAAGCTTGGGGCTAAAGCTGATGTCTTAGGAGCCTCCCTGAAATGATAGAGCTCTGACACTAGGACATACGACTGTCCATGCCAGAGTCAGTGAGCTCTGATCTTCTCCTCCTGGAATAGCATTTCCTTGGCAGTAACTATTTGTGCAAAAACTCTTTGTCACCATTTACCATTGCAGACCATCCTCAGGTTTCTTTTCCATTTCCTTCTGATGATTATTATCTCAAAATCATCCTTGTGGATATATGCTCTTTCATATTCCCAGGGCAAAAAAAAAATGCTGATGCTTCTATTCATATGCTTGTTTATCACTGTTATTACCGCCATTACTGCACTGCTAAGTGAGTGGACAGGGAACTAGGAAATTACTTTTTAAGACCACTCTAAAACCTTCCTAACATTTCAAACCAACTTTATGCCATTTCAAAACAAATTTTTCCATCAGTCTAAAAGCAATTCATTTCTCTATGTCATTTCAACCTTCCTCCCACACCATGTGGTTAGAAAGCCCAACCTTTGGCTTCTGTTACTCAAAATATGTATGTGTGATTCCTTCTACCTGCTTCATCTTGCAAGTCCAGTGAAGCTGACTCAAATTATGTTTTAAAATCATAGCAGATTTTTCTTTTTTTTTTTCCTGGTACCAATCCAATCAGATAACTTCAAAGAGCAAAATTATGATCAAGAATCAAGTTTACACTATGTGTACTGGAGCTATGAAAAAAACATAAAAACAAAGAACAGAAGAAAAACAAACAAAGCCGGAACCATGGAGATGTTGGGATGAGTCTTTCACTGGATTGCAGATTTAGGGCAAAAACAAAGTGTGATGGCTTTGGTCCTATCTTTTGTCACTTGTATAACCATGTATAAATGTTCCACAGCAGGGTGGGGAGCTCCTTTTGCCACCTGGATTTGCTTTTTTCCACCACAACATCTTAAAACAGGGGTTCTTCTACTGTTGTCTTTCAGAATTTTCTGGAAGGTACTGAAAATACAGATCCTTGACTGCCAACCGCCCCCTCACCCACCCCAGACATTCAGATTCAGTAGGCCTAGAGTGGGGCTGGAAGTTTGCATTTCTAAAAACATCTCTAATTTATTCTGGTGTATGACCTTGCCCAGGCCTTCTTATGACACACTCATTGTCTCCAGCTTGAGGTGAAATTCGTCTATTGGAGACCAAGGAGTATCTCATTTCTGTGTCCATTTTTATTTAGTTTTAACAACCTTATCAATACTCCCGGGATACATGGCCTCTGTTACCACAATTTTGGTAAAAAAAAAAAAAATTCTGAAATCACATGTAGTAACAAAATATCTTTTTATATCAATGTGACTCTTAGAAAAGCATAAACTTGACATTGGTGTGATGTGTAGAAATTGATAGTTTTTGGATTTAGCTATACTTTTCCTCCTTATCCTTCAGAGAAAGGGAAGCAGTAGAATTCTGTACAACTATATTAAACTTTACATATTTTAAAGAACTGTGGTGTTTTGTGAAAGCCATACATTCAAAGAGCATACAAAACATGCTTCACTTTTGTTTCATTGTCAAAATCTATAATTCCTCCCACAATACCCCAAGCACACATCGTTACACCATCGGCCATAGACTGGCCCGAGTCCCATAGCCAAACCTTTGCTGCTCACTCTTGCTTATCTTGTCAGTCAGAGATGCTCCTGTATCCCAGTTGCCTCCACTGGAAGCCAAGAGCTCCTGGAACATGCGTTCAACTTAACATTTGTACACAGCAAAAAGAACCTCCATCTGACTTCTGTTCTCCAGCCCAAAGTTCAAGGTGGCTCTGGTAGGGGAAGCAAGTTTGAGACCCCCAGCTTTGCAAAGACTTACACTTGCTGGTCCTCCTCAATGAAGTTGAGTCATCCTGTCTGATGGGAACCTTGCCTTCACTCAGAAAGCTACAAGGACTCATGCCTTCTTGGGTGCCATGCTCATTTCCCGTCACGAGTTCCACCCTGGTTGCTGATATCCAGAAAGTGCTCTCTTTGGATGGATGGAAGTAGGGCGGGGGAGCGTGGGGAGAGGCTTATGTGTGATTAGATGGTAAAGTAGCAAATGTGATTTTAAATGATCTCATGGGACATGCTGAAACCTAAGGAAGCGAAGAGGCTGCACTTAGATAACAAAGCCTTCCACAGTCAAGCTAGACTCCCAGCCTGGACAAGGCTGTTTCTTCCACTGACCCAACAGAGCAGAGCTGCACTCAATTTCACTGTGCCTTTCTTGTCTCTAGATCCATGTGCCAGAATTGACATTTACTTTTATTGAATGCTTTTTGTTTTTCCTCAACTGAAACCTGAAATTTTAATTTTTTTTGCCTTTTATAAAGTTCATGGAAAAAAGTTTTGAGGTAATTTTCATATTCTCTTTGCAGACATAATGATAAACCAGGTTCTATAAAACAGCGATTTGAAATGAAACTACAAAAACAAAAAAGTTCCCAAACTGCAGATGAAATTTTTTAAAAAGAAAGAAAGAAAAGATAGGCTAAAGCCATGACTCAACTGGTAGAGTGCCTGTCTAGCAAGTGAGAGGCCCCAAGTTCAAACCCCAGTGCCACAAAAAAAAAAAAAAAAGAAAAAGAGGAAGAAAGAAGCAAGGGAGGGAGGGAGAGAGGAGGGAAGGAAGGAACTTGTCCACAGGGCTGTAGAACCAAAATGGAGGGGGAGGCGATGCAGAGGGTCCCATCCCGAGTCTGCTCCTCTGTAGTTGCTCCATTTGCTTTGGACAGCAATGGGAATTGCCCCTCAAAACCACTTCACAATGCAGGAAGCTGGCTAAATGCTTTATTGGGTTACAAATTCCATTTATTTAAGCCTTCCAAATCAACCAAAAAGCAAAGCAGCTTCTTTGGTCTCTCCCCCCAGGGGCTGAGACTTGTGATGGGAGAAGCCAAGGAGAGCCAAATCCCTGCTGTACCACTCAGCAGAAAGATGGGAGGCCTGAAGGTGTGGGCAGAAGAATTGCTCTGTGGGGAGAGGAGGACGGAGGGCACTTCCCACCTGGGCAATGGCACTTCCCAACCCCAGCGACCTCTATGAGCTGCTTCAGCTGGTGGTCCCTCCCAGCAGTGGCACCTGAGTAACTGGGAAAGGATATTCCAAAATATTTATGGATGGAATACATGCTGTCTGTGATTTGCTGCAACATAAGCTAAAGCAAAGCAAGATTGGTTCTGTGTAGAGACTTGTGGGATTGGAGTAAGGAAAGATTTATTGTACTCATCTTCTCACTTTGGTATATACTTGAAACTAACAAAATTTGCCTGGAAGGAAAACCTCCAAAAGCTTGAGTGTTTGTATATGTATGGTAGAATGAGGAGCAATTCTAATTTCCTTTTTTACTACTCTCCATATGAAACCTTTTCTATAAGTATGACCATTTATGACAGTATTTACAAAGCATGGGCAGGGCTCCACCTCTCAGATCTCTGCTCTCTAAGTCTTGGTTTTATGGGCAGTAGGTGAAATTGCAAGAAGTGTTAGCTGGGATAAGGAAACCTTTTCATTCAGGGCTGTTCCTAAGCACCCCTGGGTCTACAATAAGCCCTGTCATTTTCACTCAAATGAATCTGCACAGCTGGAAAAGGGAGATTTTCTACTTGCTCTGTTTCCTCCTCCCAGCCAAATCCTAGGGCTCCAGAGACCTCAGAGGTGGTATCATTAGAGTGGCTGTTGGAGTATCCCCTCTGTTTTGTGTCTTGGACATATTTTAAATTGCCACCTAATTTTCTAGGCCTTATTTTTCCCACCTGTGACATGAACAAATTGGGAAAGGGAAGCTCTTAGCTATCTTCTGGCTTTCTAGTTCTGCTTGAACTAAGAAATGTCACAAAAAATCATTAACCACCTCTTTCCTGCAGATACACCAAGTCTCACCACATATTTAGGATGGTGTGGTCTTCCCTTTCTGTCACTAATCACCACATCCAGGTTCATTTCCATATACTTACAGATTGGTGTTTCAGGAGAAGCTGCCAATTTTTTAATATGGCTGTTTCTATGATGTTCTGTTAGGTTGGAGATCCTTTTATTCCTTGTCATGAAAGGTCTGTACCAAATGCCTTCACTATTTGAGTCAGAGTGGAAGCCCAGGGCACAGAGAATGAAGGTATACCAGGAAACACGAAAAGCACAAGTTGTATGATTCCATTCAGAAGAGGCAAATTCATTGGAAGGTAAATCAGTGGTTTCCAGGAGAGGGGAGGAAGAGAAGTGACTGCTAATGGTGCTCTTTTTAGAGTGAAGACAACACTGAATTAGACAGTGGTGATTGTACCACTTTGTGAATATCTTAAAAGCGACTGACTGTATATCTTGTAAAGATGAATGCTATACAATTGGAATTATATCTTAATGTTAAAACACAAAAATGTACATGTGTTAAAATGCTATATAACTTTACACACAAAAAAATGCATATAAAAGCCAGCATACTCTAAATAAGGCTTATTAACTCAAGTTAATAGTGTTGTGCCAATATCAGTCTCTTGATTTGGCGATGTACTGTGGTTATGGAATATACCATTGCTGGGAGAAACTAGGTTATGAGTTTATAGGAGCTGGACTACTTTTTATAATCTTTTGTGAGTTTTAAATGATTTCAAAATAAAAGGTTATGTGTTTGAAAAAATGTTAGGGCAAATGCGGTAGCAGGTGGAGGAGTGGTGGCATGGAGGGACAGGAGGCAAGCCCTGGACCTGTGGAACACTGTCACAGTGCTCTAATTGCTCTCAGTACCAATTACTCATAGTGATACTTGTGTCCAAAGGCTCTGTTGTTTATAAAATGTCATGGGTAGCCCTAATCAGATCTTCCTCTCTAGGGACACCCTGCTGGTGAGAGGCCAAATCTCAAATGATGAATCTTGTTAAGTTATTCAGAAACAACCGGGTTAAGGGGAAAGAGAATAAATGAGGTAAGCAATCAGCACTCTGATGATATGGGTTGTGGGGGCTGTAAAAAAGGGGAGACGTTGAGCCTGTTGGAAGCAGAAGGAGGCCCATTTCTGGAGGGTCCAGCTGGAGATGGTGTCTCTACAACAGAGTGATGTGTTGGCTGGAATGTGAAATTGAAGATTATTCCAAGGGATTTCACTAACTGCTTTTTCCTCTCACCATCCTTCTAACCATACCTAAACAGAGAAATGGGCTGAATCTTGAATTCCTGTCCAGAGGGAGCAAAATGAAAGCAGTAGAGGAATGGGGATGTCCAAGTAAGGGAGAAATCCTGAGATCCCCAGAATCCCAAGAGATTTCCATGTTTCTTCCTGTGGACACATGAATCTTCTCTTGACTGATCCCTCCTCACTGATGTCCAGCACAATTGGCCACATTTTTCCTCCAGAAGAGACTCACTCCCCTTGGCTTCAATGGCCAAGAGATCTTCAATGGCCAGGAGATCTTGGCTTCTTTGCTGCCTCCCCATCCTCTACCTGGCTAGTAGTCATGGAATTGTTTAAGACTCTGTTCTAGGCATTCTCCAGTGATTTCCTTCTTTCCTATGGCTTCGATCACCTCCTACTTGAGATGGCATCTAAGCCTTTATCTCCAACATAAATCTTTTCCTTGCATTCAAACTCATGTTTCTACTAACATAGTGGAGACCCAAGTCTCCACTGGGGGCACATCACAAGCCTCTCAGACTGAACATGCTCAAAACTGAGCCAAGTCACTTCCGTCCCTCTGCCTCACTTGAATGGCCCTCACCCAGAGCTTTCTATCCAAGTGTTCCATGGATCTGAATGCTCAAGTCAGAAATCTGGAGGTTACCTGAGTTTCTCCCTTCTTTTACCCCATACCCTTCATCCTCCAAGTCCTCTAACTTGAGTTCCTGGAAGCCCCCTGATTCCATCATCTTCTCTCCGTCTCTGTGGCCACCATCATGAGGAAGTCACTATAACTCTCCCCAATGACTGCAGTGACCTCCTAACAGATCTCTCCACTGTCACTCCATGACTCTCCAGTACATCCTCCACACAGTGGCTGGAATATTCTTTAAAAAACAGATGTCTTTTCAGAAAACACCTCTGCTGAGAATCCCTAATTGTCTGTAACACTGCTATTACAATGAAGTCCCAAATCCCAGGAGTGGCTTAGGAGCTCTTTGTAATCTCTTGGCTTTTATTCCATGATGCCCCACCCCACCCCCACTTCCATGCCCCAGTAATACTGGGCCACTCCTGGATGCTTGAACACACACTTCCAACTCAGAGCCTTACGGATGTTGTTTTTTCTCATTTTCTCACATTTAATTCAATCCCCTTCCCTTGCCTTACTCATTTCCCCCTTCACTCCTCAGACTAAACATCCTTCTTTGAGAATACATTCTCTGCCCCTCCAAACCAAGGTGCATACTCAAGTGAATTCATTTAATTCAACTCATATTGAGCACCACCCATGTACCAGGGCCTCATAGCCTAGTGGGGTGATAGATATATGACAAATAGTTTTGAAAATCACCACAATAATGTCTTGTGATAGAGTTTCCCATAGTAAAGCAAATCCAGACAGATGGCAATTGCTAGTTGGCTCTCATACTTGGAAGCTGGCTCACTCTGGTCACTTTGTGAGTCTCATGAGACCGCAACACACATTCTCCACAGCCCAGTGTGTTGGGCTCTTACCTAAGGCATTATGACAGGATTTTACTGTGCTACCAATTGATGTTGGAAGAAAATAAAGAGAATGAAGTGATTATCCCACTGGTGGTATAAAGCACTTCTTCAAGCCATTTCTTATATCCATAACTTCTCTACTATTGACTTATTTAACTAGTGATCAATGAAACTTGCTGTGTACCTATGCTGAGGACTGAGGGTGCAGATATGACAAGATGGAGTTATGCTCCCATGGGCCTTCCATGCTAGAGGGTGAAAGGAATTAGCAGTGAAAGGAATTAGCAGATAAATATTGAAGGTCAAGAAAGTAACATATTTCACAGAGATGTCTTCTCTCCAGACACCAGAGAACTCTCTGATGCAGACACCTTAATGCATCTTTTACTTTCCATGCCACATCTGAAAATTTCCTGTCCCTAACAAAGACATCCATGATGTCTTCCCTCATAAGTTATGACCTTCCTCCTGTGTTTGTAGGTGTCTCTTATGTTCATCCCCCAAAGAAGTTTCATTTGTACTCCTTGAGAGCACTTGTTCATAATGGGATGCCTCTCAGTTCTGGACACACTTGAGGTGGACACAGAACACTCCTGTGAGGTCAGAGTTTCTTCAGAGCAGAGCCCACGACTTGTGGCTAGATCGTCAGCTCCTAGCACCCTGCCTGGCCAGGTAGAGAGGTACTAAACAAAGACTTATCAAGGTAATAAAGGAATCACTTGTCTTAGTAATCCATCAGAATTTGTCATTTATATGTTTATCTAATTCTTTTGAGTACAGATTATAATTTAACCTGTGGCACTAGCAATCCTTTATATATATAAGGGCTAAGAGCTTATACTTTGCCTATGAATAATGGCACCTGATGAGTAAACTGGTGAATAAAATGGTCTGCACTTCATATATGGGGAAACTGGGCTCAGAGAGGCTGAGTGGTTTCACCCATGATACCCAGCTGTGAAGCACTGATCAAGGATGACAACTCAAAGCCTCCTGTTCCAAGGCTAGGAGCCAAACATTTCCTGAGATGACTCTTGCCTTCTTTGGTTATTGCCCCTTGAATAAGCCAACTCCTTCTAGTAGGACCAGGCCTGGGAATGGTGGCAGTGGTTAGATGAGGTGGGTGGGAGAGAATCATTGTCAGCTTCTTGGCCCCTCTGCTTTCTCTGCTCCTCCAAGTCCCTGATCTATCTCTGTGCTCGTGATGTGCACTGGACATAGGCTGAGAGGAAGGGCTGGAGCCTAGGGATGAGGATGTGTGTCCTCTCTATCAGAACTCCAAACACAAGAGAAAGGCCAGCAGCTTGGTTTCCATGACAACCTGCCCACCCAGTCCCTGCAGCTGCAGACCCTCGCAAGCCCCTGTGGCGGGAACTGTGGGTGCCCAGGCCAACCCTGGGCTTGCATCAGCCTCCGCAGCATTCTGGGGCCACAGCAGGAGGAGGGAGTTCAGGCTTGAGGCAGGCTGCTCACTCTGTGTTGGAGCATTGCCTGACACGGTTCCCATGGGGACGGCTGTGGGCACATCCTGCCTGTGTCAGACACCAAACCAAAGCTGCTCTGCAGTGTGCGCAGCCCCTTTTGACTTCAGAGCCATTGGAGGAAAGACTGAGTTTCAGTGTCCAACCAAAGGTGGATTTAAAAACCTGGGATTGCAGGGTCTTTTGTTTCATGTCTAGAACATCCTATCAAGGTCAGGGTCTAGAGACACCAAGCTGACTGAAGCACATGTAAGAAGGTGTCATCACCCTTGAGAAGGGTGAGGAAAGCTGGTCATTGGGCTGATAATTGTTGATGCAGTGTGACCCAGCAACAGAGGAGCTCTGAGCGACAAACAAGGGGGACCTGTCAACTCTGGACATGTTCCAGAGGTGGAGTGGAGACCTTCTAGGCAGAGGGAGAGGTGCCTACCTAAATGGTAGATGCAACCATGCTCTGAAATCATAGTGTTCAGGGTGGAGTGGACAGTTTGTAAGGAGGTGTATCTGGGAGGTGGAAAGGACCCCCAAACTGAGCCACCCTCTGCAGAACTCTACAGAGCTGGGGTTGCATCCCATCAGAAAAGAGTCCCATCAGAAGACAGAGCTCATGCTATGTGGGAAGGAGGAAGTGTGATCAGAATTGTGACTTACAAAGGTCACTGCGGATGCGGTGAGAGGACCCATCTAAGCAGAGAGGATGAGATGGGGAGGACAGTGAGGTGGCTGCAGAGATCCCAGCAAGGATTCTGAGGCTAGTGACTAATCTCTCTTAGAGTCATGGGTCTCTGTCCCTGTGGGGTGTGGCCAGGAACATTGATTCTGTACACTTGTTGGGGGTAGGCAGGAGATCTGACTGTTGGCTGTGGTTGGCTGTGGGAGGTCGGTGCTTGGAAAGATGCACCAAGATGGAGGACAACCTGGAGGAGGTTTACTAGGGAGTGTCCTCAGGTGAGTACCTATGGAAGGGAGGGTCAGGTGGTAAGAATGAAAGAGTTAGCCTTACAGAGCCTCACCAAACCCACCACAGCTCTAGAGTTGAGATGCCTGTCAGAGTTGGCCTGTGTCGGGCAAGATGTCTGGGACTGGTCACTGCATGTGGGATGTCCTTATGGGCCATGAACCCAGGAAGATAGCTGAAACAGTCAGAGAGATAGTAATAATAGTAAACATTACAGGATGTTGAGTGCCAACAAGAAACACACACTTTCCCTGTGTCATCCCATCTCATCATGAGATTGGTATGCCCATTAGTCCATTTTATAGATGAGGATGCTAGAGTCAGAGATGAAGATTACCCTGCTCAGGTCCACAGCACATGGTGGCAGAGGTGGGTTCTGAAATCCAGGTTTGGTCCCAGCTCCCAAACCTTACTGTAGCTCCCACAGTTATGCTGAAGACTGGCTGCAGACATGGCCCTAGACTTACAGAAAGGCTTGAGGGATGAATGTGTGACTTGTAATGTGAGTGTCTGTCAATCAAGGAGGCTTATAGGAGCCCCATGCTCCAAGGATGAGGCATGCTGGACTCCTACCCCACTGCCCACTTAAGGGTCTGTGTCTAGGATCCAAAACTGTCCCAAGGGCATCAGGGGTGATACATAAAAGGAAAGACACTGCCCCCAGTCTTGACGCACACCTGTCTGGGTTCTGAACAGAAACGCATTCCGTGAGTGTGGGTGAGTGCAGACTATGTTCTGAGGACTGGAAGTGCAATTTACTTGGACTATTTTCTCTCCAGGGTCTACATCCCCTTCTCTTGTACATACCATCTGTGAGGAAAACTTTATTTCTCCCTCTCTAACTCCTGACAGCTGGTTCCTTACCAAGATGGTTGCTTGTCCTGCCAGGCAGGTCAACCTTCAGGTGTTGGGATGTCTGTTTTACAGAAGAGGAAGTTGAGTCCCACTCACTTTAAGAGACTTTGTTGTGAGTCACACAGCTGTTGTGAGGGAGGGCTGAATGCAGAGCAGCCTATCTATGCAACCTGATGAGAGGGGATTGAGGGGCTGGGGGTGGGGCAACATAGGGGGTTGGGATCACAGAGGAACAGAGCACATTAGGATCTAGTTAGGTAGGCTGCAATAGGAATGAGGGGCGAGAGTCACCCAGAGCTGGAGGACATTGGGGCTAGTTGTTCTTAGCGCCATGGCAAAAGGACATTCCGAACTAGCCTCTTGAAAGGAGGAATTGGAGCTGGGGAAAGGGACATTTAGTTGAGCTGGCTCCGTGGATGGTGGATGTCACCGGGAGCCTTGGCGGGGTTTTTACAGGGTCTGCTGAATAACACTGAACCAGGGACTCAGGAGATCCGCTGTCTCCTATCTGGGTCTCAGGGTTTCTTGGTGAAAAGCAGGAGGTGGGAGGAGATAGAACGGTGTAGATCATAGTTCTCAGAGTTTCACTAGAACCACTGGAGGCTTATTGAAGCAGATTCCTGGGATGCTTATAGGAAGACAGGGGTGGGAAGGGTTCTCCTGTCCTAAAAAGTCTGCAGGTGATTGTGGATTCTCTCACTGCAGCTCCCAGCCCACCACACCGTGAGGAGCACTGGTCATGGCCCCTCCTGACCTGGCCTCCCAGCTTTCTGAGCCTCTGGAGTCAGCTTCCCAAACACAGCCCCTGCCTCTAGGATGGCCTCTACTCACTTAGTGAGGGAGGAGGGGTCCTTCTTGCCCCAGGAGCCATGTTTGAGAATGGCTGCCATGGGTATATGTTTTTGGTGTCAAGTTTACAGATAAAAACTCTGGAGCTCAGAAAGGTTATCCTGGAAAGTATAGAGCTAAAAAGTGTTAGAGCCAAGATTAAATCCTAGAATTTAGCTGAGACCCAAGGGATAAGGTGCAGCTGGAAAGGGGGACTCGTGTGAGGCCCTCAATGGCCAGTGCTCTGTGGGAAGGTATAACAGGTATTTTGGGTTCTATAGAAGTGAGATTCATCTGACTTACTTCCCACCACAAACTTCTGGGACAAGAAAGTTGCTCAGAAAAGAAGGATACTCTGCAGGGGGTCATCTATGACAAAATAGATAAATTTTCTTTCCATCTGGGGTTCCAAATTACCAGGACATGGATGGACCAAGTTCAGCAAACCATTGGAATTCTTGACCTTTGCATGATCAGCTGACCCTCAGAAAGAAAACAGAACAGAGCTTGGTGTTATTTTAATTTGAATACTAAAAGGAATGTTTTGTTTTGCAGCCCAAGCTTCTCCTTACAATAGGATGAGATGGGGGTGGTGCTGGGGAGAGAGATGCGCCACTGCTCACATTATCTTTGAAACAGATTCATATTCATTAAGTGACAATTGTTTTAGAGTCATAATTGATCCCTGGCTTCATAATCTCAAAGAAAGATAAAAAATAGGTAGAAGAAAAGACACCTAACTCAGCAGTGGCAGAGAAATTTGAAGGCAGTGTTCTCAAAACAATAAAAACAATAGCACTTCATTGTACAGAGAGCTGCTCGAAGGAACTGCCTTGCCTGGTATGGATGCTGTGCAAGTAGGGTGAAGAGGTTTTCATAAGAAGAGAAAAGATTTGGGATCTCGACCCTCTTAGCTTTGGGTGGGAGGAAAACTCAGAGCGGGGCCGAAAGAAGCAGGGTGTGCTCTAAGAGCCAAGCCATGCCCAGGAGAATGTAACGTAATCTAAATGGACAAAAGAAATACAGAGTGGATGTTAATGGATATTTCAATCCAAGATGAAATATAAGTTCAAGGAGCGTTTCAATATAATATATATTTAATTGAAATGAACTACATATCTTCAATCAAAGATGATGTTAGCAATTCCATGTGGAGTGAAAATTGCTCCGTGACCTTTATTATCTCCCTCTCTAATGCTTATCTGGGGATGAGAACAGTTAGCTCAAATATTTGCTGAATGAATGATTGAACGAATGAATGAGTGAGTGGAATTGAAATTGACAGAGAAGGGTTTTTAAAACATACTTTTAATAATGCAATTAATTTCCTCACTAGGTTTTCTATTGGAATAAGATTAAAAACTGGGTGGGGAAGAGTTCTTTCGAGGAAAGAGTTTCCTGAGAGGGGTAGTGTGATACCCACTCTCCCAGGCCAGAGACGGTGTCCCCTGGATTCATGAACTAATCACACGGTGCCCAATGAAAGTGGACACTGGTACAAGTTTGGAGCAGTGCCCAGCCAGGACAGGACTGGCATTTTGGAGAAGGCATACAGATGGCTTCTCCTTCCAAGAGTTCACGCACTTAGTACAAGTAACCCAGAAAAATGCTCTTTGTGCCTGTGACCAAAAGGAGTGTGCTGGGGGTGTGTGGGGGATGGTGGGAAATGCATCAATTGAGACAGCACTGCAGTTGCAAAGAAATGTACGCCTGACCCATGACCCTCTCCTTAATCAGAGAGAGACTGGGACACAGCAAGCCATTTTGCATCTCCCTCGCTGTGCTTCCTTGTGCTCGGCAGAAAATCTACCTAAGGATGTCACTTGGTGCAAATGTGATAAAGGTGGGCTGGAGCTTTCCTGGGGGCACAGGGCTGCAGGATTGAGAGTACAGAAAGGTGAGACAGGGAAGCCCAACAGTAGGACTCGTAGAGGGAGAACCAAATACCATCCAGCTTTGCCTGCCTGGCCTTGGGAATTGGCTGGGCATTCCTAAGCTGTATATTCAGTACACCATCCCCAGAGACTGCCCTTCCTTTCTTCCATCCTTCCTTTCTGAAGGGGGTAGATTTGGAGTTGGTTCCAAGAATGGACATTTTTCACACATGTTCTCTCTGTGATTGTGACACAATCACAGTCAAGTATTACAGTCTGGGTACTGTAGCAGTCAGCCCAGGCTGCCATAACCAAATACTATGGACTATGTGGAAAAGAGGCTTCTCTTTTTTTTATTTTTATTTTTATTTTTATTGTTTTATTATTCATATGTGCATACAAGGCTTGGGTCATTTCTCCCCCCTGCCCCCACCCCCTCCCTTACCACCCACTCCGCCCCCTCCCTCTCCCCCCAACCCCCTCAATACCCAGCAGAAACTATTTTGCCCTTATCTCTAATTTTATTGAAGAGAGAGTATAAGCAATAATAGGAAGGAACAAGTGTTTTTGCTGGTTGAGATAAGGATAGCTATACAGGGAGTTGACTCACATTAATTTCCTGTGAAGAGGCTTCTCTTGTATTTTTCTTTCTTTCTCTTTTTGGGGCAGTACTGATATTTGAACTCAGGGTTTGCACTTGCTAGACAGGTGCTTACCACTTGAGCCACACCTCCAACCCTTTTTTTTGCTCTGGTTATTTTGGAAATAGAGTCTTGCTTTATGCCCAGGTGGGACTGGACCATGATTCTCTTGTTTTACGCTTCACTCAGTCACAGGGATCACAGCTATGTGCCACCACGTTTAGCTATTAGCTAAGATGGGGTCTTGCAAACTCCCTGCCTGGCCTGACTTGAAACCTTGATCCTCTCAATCTCAGCCTCCCAAGTAGCTAGGATTACAGGTGTGAACCACCAGCATCCAACTTCATCCTTTTCTTATAAGGTCAACAATCTTACCTGATTACAGCCTCACCCTTATGAGCTAACTTAAATTTGATTATCTTCTGAATGCCCCATCTCCACATGCAATCATATTGGGGGATAGGTCTTCAACCTGTGGACTTTGGAGGACACAATTCAGTCTGTAGCCTGCACCACTCCTGTGGGTGAGTGGGGCCTGCCTGCCTGGTCGAGGATGGAGTGAATGTTCAGAGAGGGTTCAAGGTCTGGTGAAGGACTCTGTGCAAGGAGATGGTTAATGTCACTGTGGCCTCCCTTCTCAGGAAATCTGAAAATCAGTGAACAGCAAACGGAATTTTTACCTTGCTGTTGTGAGGCAAGTTACGCCTCATTATTTTTCTAAAACTAAACTGAACACATCTCTGAGCCTGATGCTCCAGAGGGTGAGAACCTCTTCTCCATCATCTCAGGATCCTCTTTTCCCTTCCTTGTCTCAGGGCAAGTGGAGCTGTGCAGGCCTTCTTCACAAAGTCTGGAATGCTTGAGAAGTGTGCCCTCCCCGCAAGCTGCTCACAGTGGCCATACTCACCTTCAAGCCCTGTGTGGTCTCTCAGAGGTGGCCAGCATACTGCTCAGTGCCCTGCTTAGAAAGATGTCTTTTTCCAGGGCCGGGACACCCGGGGCAGTTTGGCTCTGGCTCAGCTACCTCCCTTTACCACATCCACTACTTCTAGCTCAAAATTTCTCCCCAGACAACTTTAATAAAGTGAACAAAGTATTGGAGTCTCTGCCACTCAAGAAGTTACCTTTCCTAGTTTAGGAAATGTCCACTCCATAGCCTCCTACTGGGGAGAGAAGGCCCCAACTAGCTCTGTGCCCAGTTGCCTGTGACAGGACAATACTGTTTCTGCTTGAGATGGGCTTGGGGAAGAACAGCTGAGGTGGGAGATTTTGTGCCTACTGAAGTTTAAGGACCACTGTCCTGCAGAGGTCAGCCACTTACCCCACTGAATCTGCCCACAGTTCAGGTCTCTGAGACTTAGGCTAAAGTAGGTGGTGTCACTCAGCCCTGGACAGCAGAAAAGAGTCATGGGGGCTCATTACTTAAGGGTCTGAAAAGTCACAGAGCTGAGAGAGTGACCCAGTGAGTTATCACAGAATGCCAATGCTGGGAGAGAACCTAGACCTTCAGTCTTATGGCTTCACAGATAAGAATCTGAGGCATAGAGAGGGAAACAGATTTGCCCAGAGCACACAGCAAGTCAGTCAGGATGTATCCCAGAGTCCTGACTTCCACTGTGCCCTACTCTTCTTGTCCTAATCTGGTGTAGGTTTGCATCCTCTGACTCAACTGAATCTTTTAATTTATTGGTTTTGCTAACCTTAAAACTGTGGTGTACTTCACCTGAGAATTCATGCTATATCCAGAAGTCCTAGAGAAACACACACACACAACTGGCCCCAAGGTAAGCACTGCTAGCTTGTGGAGCGTGTTCCTCCAGAATGGGGACAACCCATCTTGCCTGTGCCAGAGGAAGCAGCTTTCACACTTAGATTCCTGAGCATCCCTGTCACTGTATCTGGCCCCTATTGCCACATGAGGAGCAAGACCATGGATCCACAGAGGAAACACTGCCAGACCAGAGCTGGAGGTAGAAGGTCCAGACACCCACTTCAGCAGCATAGCCCTGCACACCCCCTGAAAATTGGTGAGCCACTAGGAAAGTGGAGAGGGATCTGTGCATTGCCCTGGACATGTGGCCCTGCATCCTGACCCCATGCCCCAGCCCTGGCAGAGAGGCCAGGCCAGGGGACCCGGTTCCTTGTTGGCAATGACCTTCCTCACGAGGCTTTTCTGGCTGTGCAGGAAGGGAGGGGTGAGGTCATAAGGATGGGGAGGGAAAGGAGGACAGCTTTGACGCTGCTGGTGGGTCTAGCTGGCCCTTGATGGTGCTCATTATGTACCAGGGGTCTGGTTAAGAGTCTCTCATTCAATTCCCAGAGTGAAGTGTGGACAGGGCTGGGAACTGGTGGTAAGGGTAAAGGTTCCAAGTGTGACATTGGGCTGCAATGGACAGAGACCCCGTGTAGTCTCCTGTGGGACACAGGAGAGAGAGGATCTGAGAAAGCATTATGAGTGAGTTCTGGATCCACCAAGAACTTACCCATGAGTCCCTCTGCCATCCGTTGGGAGCCATCCTGGTGGTTATAAGCACTGTCTGTATGTTACTGGCAACAGCTCCAAGTGAGGTAGAGGAAGGCGAGGGAAGAGGCTGCTCTCGAGGCCCTTTTCTATCTGATTCTAGCCCTCAAACTACATCCCCATCTCCACATTCCTATCCCAGACTGGTGGCAGGAGAGAGAGCCATCAGGAGAAGTCAGCAGTAGGTGGCCCTCTGGGTAAGAGGGTTAAGGCTCACTGAGGCCACTTCTTTCCCTGAGAGGACCAGGCTGCCTCAGGCTGCCTGTCTGCCATTCTCCCCATCCTCACCCCCATCCCCAATCCTGCCCAAGCCCCAGTGGCACCCTTGAGCAGGTGGAGAAGTGGCCATCTGCAGATCCAGGCCCCGCACCAGAAGGGTGCCAGATGCAACCTCTGGGGAGCAGCTGGAGGTGACAGGTGGATGAGGCAACACATGGCCCTACACCTGGGCCCTGAGCTCTGGAGGAAGCCTGGAGAAGACTGGCTCCATCTGTCTCATCTTAACACTGAGAAACCAAGGCAGCCATATGGTTTTCCCAGAGCAGGGCTGTGTGGGATGCTGAGGTGGCCAGTTCCTCTTGCTGTCCTCAGAATCCCCAGAGCCCCTTAGATGAGGAATCCAGTGACATCCACCCAGCAGTGAGCAGAGCAGGCCAGCTTCAGCCTCATCACCAGCCATTTCTTCCACAGTATGGAGTGGTTTTCTGACCATTGAAGGCCTGGAGTGACAGCTTCTGAGAGAATAAAACAGATTCCCTTTGTCTTCTTTGTCCCCTGTCCTGACCCTCCAAAATTTAGCAAAAATACAGAATGTGCAATAAATATATTACACTAATAGTAACTGGTGCTGGTGGAGCTGCCTCAGTTATGGGGCACCCCTATTGCTCCAAGTGCTGTCAGCACTGTCCCCATGTTTTAGAATGTTGGAGAGATTGAGAAGTGCAGCCAAGGTCACTCCACTGCCATTTGGAGGAGGAAATGTGGTGCCCATGCAGTCTTCCTCTACCCCATTTTCTGCCCTGAGAGCAGTAGCGTCCTGGCAATGAGGGGGTGGAATAGGCCCAGAGTGGCTGCACTCAGACCAGCAACACTCTCCCTAACTCGCCCTGCCCAAATTTGTCCATTTCTGCTAATTTTAAAATTCAATTTCAATTCCATTATTTCATTTGGGGAATGGACATGTTGCATCTGGCCCTTCAGGGCTGATGACAGAATCATTGCATCAGTTAGAAATTCCTCACAACTGCTTGAAACAGAGACTCACAAAACAGTGGCTTAAGGACAGTGTGGGCCCCTTTTTTCCTAACATGATGGTAGATGCAGGTGATTCAGTGCTAATGCAGCAAAGCCACGATTCCATTGGGTCTCGTACGATTTCCATCTTTCTGCCATCCATAGGATATGGCTTCCCAAGAGTACCTTCTTTAGAGTGTCTCAGGGACGCAAGATGGCTACTAGAGAGCCCTACTCTCACATCTGAATTCTAAGCATCAAGAAGGAGGGTGTGGTAAGGATAAAAAGGCATATACCAATTGATTACCCCTTCTTTTAAAAGATCTCCTATGGAAGTCTCATCCAGCAATGGCATTGGCTAGAACTTAGTACATAAAAGTCTAGCTTCGAGGGAGGATAGAAATTGTAGTTTTTAAAAACTGGCCTCTTTGATGTCTCCAATAAAATCAGATTTCTTTTAATAAGATATTATAAAAGGTATTATAATAGGATATTGAGTCAGCTCTGCACCATCTCTGCCACAGCCTTGGTCTAGCTTTGGTCTATAGCTGGGCAATCTGGTAGCATCTTCACATAGACCAAACTGTGACTTCCACCATCAGAAGACTTTAGGGGAGTCTGTCCCTGCATGACACCCTTCCCACAATTCCCTCTATGGGCTGGTGCAGAATGCGAGAACCAGTGCCTGTGGCAGCTGTGAGCCTCAGGGTTTCGTAAGCCTGTATGATGCCTCTTCCTGATGTTCCAAGCCTGACTTAGTCAATTGTAACAGAAAACCTAAGACTGGGTAATTTGTAAAGAATAGAAATTTATTTCCTTATAGTTCTGGAGGCTGGAAATTCAAGGTTAGATGTTGGCACCTTGTGAAGGTCTTCTTCCCATGGCAGAGAGCTGAGAGAGGCAAACAGGGCTGGACTCACCCTTCCACAGGTCATTAATCTCACCCACGAAGGCAGAGCCCTCATGGCCAAATGACAATGGCAATGAGATTTCAACCTGCGTTAGTAGGGCACAGACACCAAAGCACTCACTACCATCATCCAGGACCTCACTGGTCCAATGGGGTCCCTGGACCACTCGCACCGCTATCTCCTGGGAGACGTTT
Source organism: Castor canadensis (assembly GCF_047511655.1). Lineage (NCBI taxonomy): Eukaryota > Metazoa > Chordata > Mammalia > Rodentia > Castoridae > Castor > Castor canadensis. The sequence continues at coordinate 40,652,404 of NC_133402.1, forward strand.
GAAATGCAGACTTGCAGGTCCACCACAGCACTAGGGAGTTGTTATTTGCATTTTAACAAGATCCTGGGAAACCCATGGCACATTAAAGTTTGAGAAGCACTTCCCTGAGGGCTGATGGCTGTGGCCCAGGTGCACAGGAGGCTGACAAGTACACCTGAGATGCTCCCTCCAGCCTGCCCACATCATCTTGGGAAAGCTGTACTGCTCTGGGGGTCTGTCTTCTCACTGCAGTTTGAGTCATGGTACCATGCCCTGCTCGAGCAACTGTGGTCTTAGACCAGCAGCACTGGCAGCTCCTTGCCAGAGATGCTGAATTTCAGGCCCTGCCCTGTATGGACTGAATCAGAGTCTGCACCTGGCAGTCTTCCTGCTGATACACTGCACATTAGAGTCGCGAAACCCTGCACCCAATGCTCTGGGAGCCCTGAAGTGAGAGAAAGAAAAGCAATGTGGCAAATGGTCCCAGATGCCTGGCCTATGATGGAGGTGCCTGACTCCTGTGGCCCCAGAATTGGGTGGAGTGGAAATAAACTCCCTCTGAAGCTCAGTGATTGGCAGACCCCAGCAGGGAGTAGGGCCACACGGCTGGTCCTGTGGATGTTGTGCCAGGTTTACAGTAGGGACTGGTAGGGGCTCCTCACCTGGAACTTCTTCTGCCCAGAGACAGAAGCAGGAACTTCTGAGGGGATGGCCCTGGGCCACACTTCCCACCTCCCCTTCTCTCTCCATGGCAGGTGGGCACACCTGCAGGACACCCCACTGAGCCCATGCCTGCTGCCTTCTCAGCAGTGAAAGGAATGGCTGGCTACCAGTCTTCTTGCCAATGAACATTGGGTTGTTAAAAAAGACTCCTTTAAAACCATTTGATGTTTTGGACTAAATAAAGCTACGCTCCCACTCCAACTGAGCTTATAATGGAGTCTAATTTTATAAAGAAGCCAATTAATGGCTTTGTAAATATAAAAGAATGGATCACTGCTTTTTTTCTTGACCAAAAGGCCCCAGAAGTTAGTCCTGCAAAAATGTCAAATCTTGCCGTAAAGAATGGCAGGACTTCTTGGAGAATAACAGGAAATGACTCATGGAGGGCACCCTGAGGCCGTTCAGTCACACAAAGGGCCCCCTGTGCAGTAATGCAGGGCTGCTGCCCCTGGCTGACTGTGGGGAGGACAGTGCCCCGCCCACAATGGGGACACTGCACATCTTCTCCAGGCAGGCGCTCTGTGGGGCTTTGGGGACTGCTGCATGCTGGCTTGGAGGGCTGGAACCGCACAGAGAGCTGTGGGCTGGGCCGGGTCAGGATTTGATGCCTCAGGGGAAACTTGTCTAGAAATAATGCTAAATTAGCCACACAGAACACCAGTCTAGTGACTCTTACCTGCACTGGATTCTCTCTGGCTGTCATCTGGATCCCATTTGATGTGTTAGGTGGGGTTCATGGTGGCACAGGTGGAGTCCTGAAAGATGCCTATCCTGACTTCTTATGGACTAACTCAGGCCTGAAGTCTTTTACTTTGCCATCTAGCTCCCAAGTGGTCAGGTCCTCTTCTCCACCCACTGGTCTTGTTCCCACCTCAGCCTCTGCTTTGCCCACGGCCCTCACTAAGGCTAAGTGCATCTTCCAGATTCCCTGGCTCTTCAAGTCCCAGGTCAGAAGACATTCAGACTGGCCACACTGGTACTGCCAAAATGTTGTTCAGACAGGTGGCAGTCTGTGTTAGTCATTCAGCAAGCAGAGCCCCCACAGACAGTTCAGGGAATGACTACTTTCATAGGTATGGGCATCGCTGTATTTGTTATCTACTACCATATAACAAATTATCCTAATCACTTTGCAGCTTAAAACAACTGCTACCAACTCTCCCAGCTTCTAAGACTTACAGGGTGGTTCAAGCCCAGTCTCTCTCCTGAGGCAGTAGGCAAGCTGACGGTAGAGGTGACAGTCCTCCAAGTTACTTTGAGTCGTTCCTGAGGCTGCAGGATCTATTTCCAGGTTCATTCAGAAATTATTGGCCAGCTATTATTCCCTGTTGTCCAGGAGGTAGAGACTTCAGTATTCTGCTAAGTGAGCCACTCACACCTGCTTCCCTCCCCGTGAGCTACAAGGAAGCAAACCAGAGAAGGTAGAGTCGTTGTAACACAATCTCAAAAGTTGACATGTCATCACTTCTGCTGTATGCTGCTGGTCACACAAAATAAGGCAGGTGCTGGGCATTGGTGGCTCACACTTGTAATCCTAGCTACTTGGGAGGCTGAGATTGGGAGGATTGTGGTTCTAGGCCAGCTCTGACAACCCAAAATTTTGCAAGCCCCCATCTCAACAAAAAAAAGCTGGGTATGGTGGTACATGACTTCCATCCCAGATAAAGCAGAAAACATAAAATAGGAGGGTGGAGATCCAGGCCAGCCTGGGGGAAAATGCAAGACCCTATCTCCAAAATAACCAGAGCAAAAAGGGCTGGAGGCATGGCTCAAGCTGTAGAGTGACTGCCTAGCAAGTGTGAAGTCCTGAGTTCAAACCTCAGTACCACCACCAAAATAGATAAATAAATAAAAGCCAGGTATTTTATGAGTGGGGAGGGGGCCACTCACAGGCAAAGACCATTTGGGGGCCATCTTGGAGGCTGCTACCCAAGGAGGAAAGGCCATGGAGGCACTAAGAGACTAGCAGCAGCAGGAAGCCCTTCCCATGCTCAGACTGGAAGGGACAACAAGAAGATGGTGCTATAGGCACCCAGACAGAACTGGGACAAGGGAAAGGAAGCCACGAGAGGCGATGTAGATCACAGGGTACAGCATCAGATGGAAACACAGCCCAGAGTTGGGGGAAGCAGAGAGGAAGCACCTGAGCACTTCAGTCTCCCATGGGCCCCTTCCACTGATGTGACCCATCAAAAGTCAGATGGCAAGAGAGTCCAATGCACAACTGGAACAGACCAGCTCCCTGGATATGGATGAAGGAAGAGAGGGCAGGGGATGGATCTGAGATGGGCATGTGGGAGAATGGCACCCTTAAATCTTCTCTGAGTGCTCAAGCTGCCCTGGCCCCTCTTCTAGTACCCCCAATATGTCCTGGGATCCTACAACTAAAGGACCACACCAGGTCATATCCTTAATCCTCCTCCTCACTGCCTGCCTCTTGGCCAATCTCAAAGACCCTCTCCCACACTGGCATCCATCTGTTTGGCTGGTGCCTGGGCCAAACTAGAAGTTAAATATTTTGAATATTATCACTGAGCAGACTAGACAGCAAAGGAAAGCCTTTGAGTCAAAGCAGAGAATGATAGTTCGAGGGGAGCCGGATGAGGAAGTTTGACCTAGAAAAGGGAGAGTCCATGGCTGACCCACTGTTCCACATTTCTGAAGCAGGCTCAACCCAGGGCTCTTCTGTCCCATGGAGTGGAGCTCCACTGGTTTATAAGAGCCACCATTTTGGTTTCAAGATGACTCTTTCAGGAACACTAGCCTTTTACCTGTGCTTTGGCATACTTTGTAGGGTCGTGGTGGCCAGAAGAGGGGCAGGTTACAAAAAGCCCTTTTTTTTGTGTGTGTGTGTGTGTATGTGTGTATCTTGTTTTGCTGAGACAAGGTCTCACTATGTATCCCAGGCTGGCCACAAACTTGTGATTCTCCTGCTTCAGCCTCCAGAGTCCTGGGATTATAGATGGGCATCACCATGCCTGGCCTCTGAAAGCCCAGATTCTTAGACAGAACTTCCTCCATGCCTGTGTCCAAGCTGGTTGCTGCATGAGTTTTAGGGATGACAGGACTCTTCTCAGCTTGCAATGAAGTTAGGCAGAGAAGCTTCCAGCGCTGCCTTGGGATGAAAACAAAGAGAGGAGGCCCTTCCAGTAGGGGGATCCAGTGTGAGGAGGCTGCAGAACATAACAACCAGGATTGTGCCCAGAACGCCTTGGGGCTGCCAGGCCTGAATGGGAGGCCATGAGTGGGCGGTTTGAAGATAAAATGATTTGGAGGTAAAATGTTCATCATTGCTATGCAAGACTCAATGCCCTCACTCTTTCTTTTCCTGGGGTCTGCCTGGGTCACTTAGACCCTGCCTGAGGCCAGCTGCGGCACGTGTGGGCCTGCTGGTGGAGGGTCTGTACTGATGGGGTGAGCCGGATGACATACTGGAAAGATAACCAGCTTGCTATAACCCAGACTGTACTTTTGCATAGTTCTTTGCATGTAGATTGTAACCTGTTTGCTTTCCATGGAGAATTTCTCCCTCTTTCCCAGCACCTCTGGCTATTGGTGTGTCTGATTTTGCCTGTTCCCTCACTGAACCCCAACCTGGTGTATGGGCCCCTGTTCTCACTCTGCTAAATGAGGGCCTGTGAAGGTGAACAGATTCAGGGCACATCCTCAAGAGCATCACAGTCAGCCCTTCCATTGTATTAGTGTCAAGTTAGGCCCAGAGAGGGGACGGGCTTTGCCTGGCCTTTTGGTGGGAATGCAGGGATCAGTCTGTTTCCATCCCCCCACACTGAGGATAGCCAGAGGTTTTCTGAGCATGGTGGGGTGGGAGAGGAGTGGGATGCTAACTGCAGGCCCAGTGGCTCTGAGAAAAAGCTGCTGTTGGGCTCAGCTGAGCATCCTTAAGTGTAATTGACTTTTAGGCATTAAACTTTTACCAGAATGAGTGCACAAGGTCTGTAGGGACAGGGAAAGTGCCTGGTGTTTCCTGCCTCCTGGGGTAGCGTCTGGGGTGCAGAAAGCCCATTCTTCTGGCTCCAGGATGGAGGCCCCTCCTGGGAGGTAGAAGAGGGGTGAGGGCCCAGGAGAGGCCCGGGAGTACTCAGTGGCGACTTGGTCCTTACCAGCTCTGGAAGGCAGGGACAGGGGCCAAATCCACCAGCCCCACAGTCCTCAAACAGCCACAGGCTGCTGTGAGTGACTACTGTAGTAGTTGCGGGGGAGGCAGATAGCTCTGTCCCTGCTCACAGCGCCCTCCATTCCCCTCCTGCTTGCTCAGCAGTTTGCCCCCAATCCTTACCACCACCCAGCTAGCTGCACGTTGTTTAAATCACTATCAACCTCTGGCATCAGGCGCCTTCTCTGGCCTGATGAGACAAGTCTGGGCTTTGTCATTCCCTGATGAGTAAGTGACTGTAGTCCTTACCCAAGGGCTTCCTGCCACTGCTCGCCCTTGGGGTGGTATAACCTTTGTTCCCTGTGTCTCACTGGTAGGTGGGCCAGTGCTGAACAGCAGCTGCCTTTGCTGCCAGACTCCAGTGCTAAAATGAGGGACCCATGTAGACTCTACAACCTTAGGGGCTGGGTTTTAAAAATAGGCTTGCTGTATTTGACATAGAATGAATGACACATATTTAAAGAGTACAATTTGAAGCTGGGCGTGGCAGTACATGGCCATGATCACAGTACTTGGGAGACTGAGGCAGGAGGATCAAGAATTCAAGGCCAGCCTTAGCTACGTACCAAGACCCTGTCTCAAAGAACAAAACAAAATAAACAATATGTACCAAGCAATATTTAATAAAATCTGACATTTATTATTTATTTGTGAAACCATCACCACAATGGAGAGAGTGAAACGTGACTTAGCCCCCAAAGTTTCCTGAAAGGTGCGTTTCATCCTCCTCCTCCTCATCGCTCTGATCACTCTAGTTTAGTTTACATTTTCTAGAATTTTATGTAACTGGAATCACCCATTATACGGTTGACTTTTCCCAGTTATTTCACTTAGCAGAGTTCTGAGGTACAAATGGTTCATTGTTTTCTGTTTGCTGATAGGATAGTACCAGATGGAAATGCCACAATTTGTTTATGCATTCACTTGTTGATGGACATTTGGATTGTTAACAAGTTTAGACTATTAAAAAATAAAGCTGTATTTGGCACCCACAGTCGCACTTTTTGTGGGCAAATCTTTTCATTTCTATTGGGTAAATACTCAGGAGTGGTGGCTGGGTTGTGTGGTAGGAGCACATTTAAGTTTACAGGAACTATGGCAATTGTTTTCCAGTGGTTGTACCATTTTATACCCCCACCAGCAGAAATGGCAGTTCAAGTCGCTCAGCATCCTCACCAAAACTTAACTGGGTTAATTTTTTTCTTTTCTTCTCTTTTCCTTTTGTTACGTGGACAAAGTCCAATTTATTGATTTTTTTCCCCTTCAAAAACTAGTGCTTTATGTGTTATACTTAAGAAATCTTGGCCCTCAAGATCACAAAGACTTCCCCCATGTTTTCTTAAAGAAATGTTAGAGTTTAGTTCATATTTAGGTTTATGTTGCATTTTGAATTAACTTTTGCATATGGTGTGAGGCAAGGGTCACTTCTTTTTGCATATTGATGTCCAGTTATTCCAGTACCATTTTAAAGAAAGAATATCCTTTCCCTATTGAACTGCTTTGACATCCTTGTTAAATATTAAATGAACATATATGAATGGATGTACTTCTGGATTCTGGTCTCTTTTATTGAGCTAATTGTCTCTGTTTATGTCAGTAATTTTATTTTATTTTTTTCAGTAACAGCAATTAAACCCAGGGCCTTAACGCTTGTTAGGCAAGCGTTCTACCCCTTGAGCCATACCCCCAGACCTTTTGTTTATATTTTGTTTTCAAGATAGGGTCTACCTGACTTTGTGAGGGCTGACTTTGAACTCAAGATCCTCTGCCTCTGGAGTAGCCGGGATTATAGATATGCATACCATGTTGGCTTAGTAACACACTATTTTGATTACTGCAGCTTGGCTCGTGAAATCAAGTAATTTTAGTTTCTCCAACTTTGTGCTTTTTTAAAGCTGTTTTTGCCATCAAAAGCCCTTCCCATATAAACTTTAGAATTGGTTTGTTAATTTCTATAAAAACCTTGCAGAAACTTTGATTGTGATTGCCTTCAGGGAAAATTGATAATATTGAGCCATCTGGTCTATGACCATGGCATTATCTTCTTTCATTATTTAGACCATTTAGATTTCTCTTAGTAGTATTTTGTACTTTTTAGCACAGAGGTCTTGTACTTAGCTCTTTTCATGCTATTTTAAATAGTACTTAAAACTTTAACTTACAGTTGTTCTTTGCTAATATATAGAAACAAGTGATCTTAAAATAATGATCTCATATCCTACTCCCTTGCTAACTTCATTATTTTTGTAGATTCCATGGGATTTTCCATGTAGTCAATCACATTGCTTGCAAACAGACACAGTATTACCCCTTTTTCAGTCTATTTAGATGACTTTTAGTTTTCTTGTCTTACTGTTCTTGTTAGAATTTCCTGTACAATGTTGAGTAAAAGTGGTATGAACAGACTTCCCTGCCTTATTCCTAACCTTAAGAGGAAAGTCCATCCTCATGTAGTTAGTACTCATTTATTTTATGCTTCCATAAGGTGAGGAACTTCCCTCCTTATGCCTAATTTGCAGAAGGCTTACAGCTTTTAGAAAAAAATCAAAAGTGTATATTAGATTTTGATAAATGACTTTTTTTTGGATCATTTGGGATGCTCATATCATTTTCTTTTTTAGTTCACCACTATGATGCAGTATTCTGATATTCTAGACCAGCCATGTATTTCTGAGATAAGTCCCAATTGACTGTGATGTTATTTTTTTAAATTATATTTCTGGATTTGATATGCTATATTTTGTAAAAAACTTTGCACCTATGTTCACAAAGGATATCAGTCGGTCTGTGGGACCATGAAATGCAGTGCTTAATAGCTTGAGATCTAGAGCTAGCTGCTTAGTTTCGAATCCTGCAGGGCCACATATTGGCTGTGTGACCTGGAATAAGTCTCGTATTCTGTATAATGGAGGTTAAAATAGTTTCTACCCAATAGAGACTAACAGTGCATTTGCAAAGATTTAAGGAGTTAATGCAGGTGAAGTGACTACCTTGTCCAGAATAAGTGCTCAATAAATAAATGCTAGCTCTTGTTTTCTTGCTGACTCTTTGATTGTTCCTTGTATGCCAGGGACAGGAGTGCCACTGAATGATCTTGGAGATTCCATCTGGGTTACCAGGCAACAAACTACATGGGACCAGTCCCCCCACACCCTGCTGTGAGCAGGGGATATTGTACATGATTTTGACTTCCCCAAGGGCATGGGTACCACTAGAGGACATTCCAAAACTGCTCCCCTAATTGTTTATAAAGCAAGCTCTCATCCTTGCCCCATAAAAAGGGAGAGGAGTAGGGTGGGATCCTTTCTTAGGAAACAGACATGGCATGCCCTGGCTCTCACATGCTGCTCAGTGAAGGGATGAAGAGTTGGGCCATGTACCTCATCTTGTTGACTGAATTCCCCAGGGAAGCCAGTTCTGTCATGGTGTTTACCTTCACTGACTTCCCCACACCCTTGACTGAACTACCTCACTCCATTCCACCGGCACCAGTCATCTGCCTCTTGGGCCTGAGCAGCTCTCTACTGTAGTTTCATTTGTTCCTGGGGGTTCAGAAGTCACCCCTGTGCTGAGGATGCTTGCCCATGTCTTCTCCTCAATTTCCAGGCCTGGCTAGAGACAGAAATGTGGACTTGGTAAATTAAACCTTCAAAGAACTTAAAATTGAATTAATTGGGGGGACTTTCTTCCTCCTTTGCCATGATCAAAAATTCTAAGGGGGCCTGGGATGTAGCTCAGTGGTATAGCACTTGCCTAGCATGCATGAGGTCCTGGGTTTGATCTCCAGCACCAAAACCAAAAAGACAAAAATGAAATCTCAGGGTCTCCTATACTCTTCCTCCATGGCCAGTCAGTTGGTACAAGAACCTGAGTCATACTGCATTGCCTTCTGCTTCCTCCCTGGCTCAGTGCCTCTTCCCTACCAGGACCTATATTATGGTCTTTTTCCTCTCCACTTTGCACACCCTGTCCAGTTATTTTTCCTCTCCTGCTCAAACACCTTCAGTGGCTTCCTGTTACCTGTTATATTATTACCTGTTACCTGTATTATCATCCGTGAATACTTGCCTGATTCTCCTCCTAATTAGCATATGTGCTCTTAAGGTTAAGAGCCACTGGTTAGCAGTCTACCTTAGCTGTACTACCTTGGTCCTGAGGAGCATGTCATTTGATTGAGTTGGACAAGGCCTGATTTACCTGTGGAAGAGGACTGAGCAGACAAGGGGGCTGGCTTTATTTGCCTTTAGGGAGGTTTACCATGGATATTCAGTATGACCTCAGGGAAAAGAGCTCAGAGCAACACCTCTGTCTCTTGAGGGTGTCCTGGGTACTCACATAAGGAGCGGTATCTCTGGGGAGGATGAGCTTCCTGGCACCCAACCAGGCTGGGATAATTCACCACTTATTGCCTTGGATTTCTTCTCTCAGCTCTCTGGCTCTCTTAAGTGCCAGGCTCACACAGGGATCGCAACACAGCTCCTAGTAAAGAACACGTTGGACATTTGCTGCCATCTAGTGAAGAAAGTGAAGTTCAACCTCTTGCTAAAGCCAAGCAAATCCTGTGTTCTCCCTAAGAGGTGGCTCCAAGAAATCTAGTTCTGGCCTAGTGGAACTACGTAGGGCTGGACAGGTGTGAGGGTGGCTGGAGCTTCTGCACACAGCAGATCACATCCAAGGCCCTGAAGGGTAATTTAAATGATTAGGCTGGCATCTTTCCAGATCCTCTCCCACCTCCAGCAAAGGGGCATTCCCTACTGCAATGATAATCAACATCTTTTTAGAGGAAATGCAATCGAGGCATCGTGTACGAGAATGGTAATGCCCCAAGGAGAACTTGGCCATGACATCAGAACTTGTGATTTCTGTAAGGCCCTGTATTCCTGCATGGGAGGCCCTGTGGCTCATCTCAAAGGTTTCCTGGTCCTGGAACTGCCTACTCTTCCCCAGCAGGGCACCAAGGCTGAGGCTCAATCAAGTGCATGATTGTGTGCAAATCACTTGGCCTCTCTGGGCCTCTGTTTTCTTATTTTTAAACGAAGTATTCCTTGCTCATTGGGTTGTTATGGTTGTTATGAAGTACAAACAAGTTTGCTCATGATGGATGCTTAGCCAGTGCCTGCTGCATGGCAGCCACTAGATAAATATTAGGTAATGACAAAGCTACTAATTTTTACCAATGCTCCAGAGTACAAACTCTACAAAACACATGAAACTCATCATCCTTCAGTACCGAGGGGGGAAAAAAAAGACCATTGAACAAAATTCACAAAACTCAGGCCTGCATATAAATACATCTAGTCATGGTTAGACCTTGAAATAATCACCCCTCATCCTACCACAGGATCCAGTTCTGTGCTTCCCTCTGCTAGACAGCGCGGAGCAGGTCAGAGGCTAGACCTCAGACTCCAGGCTGCTGATGGACATAGCAGCTGTTCCCTCCTGTTTGAATCTGAGTACAGGATTCCAGGGCTATGCTGTGACATTTCCCTCTACAAAGATGAGTAGAATGCCTAATGCCTTGTTTAACCTGAGTATCTACAGTATTTAGGGAAGGCCTGGGCTATTGCTGGGGCCAAGCTCTTTTGATTAGCCTTTTTTTTTTTTCTCTGAGTTACATTTCATGCTGACATTCAGCCAGAACTAATAGTAGGGCTCATCAAATGCTAAGATTGCCAGCTAACTGGTGTTCTTATGGCTCCCCCCTCCCGAGGTCCCAGTGATGCTAAGAGGTGCTGCCTCCCAAGGTGCCCATTGCAGATATTTTAACCAGAGTCAAGTAGGACTACCTTATTGATTACAGAAGATGGTGCACTGGATCCTGCACAGGCCAACTCTGAAGAATTTATTATGAGCAACTGTTCCCAACTCTACATCCAGTAATCTCATGGTGGGAGCTTGAAATCAGTTACAATGCAGGTATTCACATCACAGAAATAAGCAAATGCTAAAACACATGGCCTTTTCTCCCCAAAGAACCAATTGTTAAATACTTATCAGACAGACTGCTGGCACCAGTCTTTATTTCCAAACATAAGGTCATATCAAAGCACTACTTATGCACCTACCAAACAAGAGGGAGAGATTTTTCACTCTTTCAATGAAATGCAAATTGAAAGGTTCATTTATTTATTAATGAAATGTATACAACAGAGATTGTAGCTTGTGAAATACAAGGTGGTAACTGACAAATCAAGACTATGCCTTTAAGTTTGAGATCTGCCCAAAATATTTAATGTTGGTAAAAAATATATGTAGCAAGCTATTCATTTATTGACAGTTTTGAATTTTCATTTAGCATGCAGAAGGGCTGTATATGGTAAACCACAAGCTTGAATTGGGAAAAACATTTAACAAAGGTATTGGGTAATGTACTTAGAAACATTTGGGGACACAATTTAAAATTTTAATGTGACTTTCATTTCTTATTCTTTTGTTTTTACATAATTTGAACTGTATTTCAATATTAACCATAGGGTGGGAGTCCTTTGCAGCCCTTGCTAGTGTTTTCTTCCTTATTAAAGTAGACCCAGTGGCTAATAGGTAGCTTTATATTATATCTCTGTAAGAATCATTTAAAATAAATACTGAAACATCACTTCTTTCATCCAGAAAAAAAAAGACAAAACAGAATGGCCAGTTCAGTGTGTCCACTGCTTGTTCATACATGGAGCTATGGGCCCTTGGAGCTCAGAAGCTGGAGGAAAAGCGGTGAGGCTCTGATGCAGAGGTGGTAGTGAGGGCTCAGTCACAGTGAACCTTGCCCTTGGCCCCCTCATGGCTAGACAAGTCTCCATTGCAAAGTGTCTGGAGTGGTGACGGAGCTTTGTCCTCCAGAGCATACGTGGACGTCTTCATCATGTACTTTCGAAAGGCCTTTTGGATAACAGCAGCACCTCTTTCTTCTTCCTTTCTCTTGGTGGTGGTGACGATGGGTTCGTAGAGCCTCTTGAAAGGGTTGGCTTCCATGAACTTCTCCTCCATCATGGCCTTCATGGTATCCAGGCCATCAGAGTCACCCAGGACCCTAGTGGTGAAGGCGAAGAGAATATCCATGCAGTGGAGGCGATCTCCACTCACCATGGGCAAGTCCATTAATAGAAACTGGAATTTATTTGGTTTGGCCACACGCAAAGGCTCAGGCAAGGCATCAGCAAAGTCAGAAAGGGCAGAATATTCAATAAACTGTGTTGCTTCAGGGTCAAACTTTTCCCAGATCTCATAGAATATTTCAAAGTCATCTTCACCCAAGGGTTCCTCACTTTCTTCAGTGGCTGTATTGAAGTTCTCTAAAATGACAGCAATGTACATGTTGACAACAATGAGAAAGGAGATGATGATGTAACTGACGAAGTAGGCTATGGCGATGGTAGACAGGTGACGGTTGTCCGAGGAGCTGTGTGAGTCCTTTGATTCTAGCATGGGGCTGAGGAGGGAATCCCAGCCTGCAGATGTGGTTATCTGGAAGAGACAGAGCATACTGCCAGCAAAAGTTTCGAAGTTGAATATATCATCAATCCCAAACTTTTTCTCCACTTTGGAAAACCAGTTCATACCAAAAATGGCATAAATAAACATAACCAGAAAGAGTAGAAGGCCGATGTTGAATAGAGAAGGAAGGGACATCATCAGAGCAAAAAGGAGAGTCCTAATTCCTCGTGCTGCCCGAACAAGCCTCAAGATTCGGCCAATCCGAGCCAAGCGGACAATTCTGAAGAGTGTTGGCGGGAAAGGAATTTCACTGTGTTCCAAGGCAGAAACCATTGTGCCTGGAGAAGAAAGGACAATGTATTTTCAGGAGGCAGATTGGCTTTGAACTCAGCCTGTTGTCTACTGCAGAACCTTACTGGGATCAGCTTTTTATCAATACTTTGTCATTCACGCACAGAACTAAGATTTTTTTCCCCCCAACATTGGGGAAAATATCATCTATCTGTGACTTACCTTGAAAAACAATTTCCAAGGGCCAATTTTAAAATGTGGCCTTTCTCTTTCTTTTTCTTACTTCTTTCCTTCCTTTTCTTCTCTCTCCCCCGCTCTCCCTTCTTTTTTCCCTTGTTTCTTCTCTCCCTCCATTTCTCCCCCCTTCCCTTATTCTTCTTCTCTCTCTGTTTTTTTGAGGCCAAGTCTTGCTGGTCTTGCTGTGTAGCCCAGATTGATCTGGAACTCACAATGCTGCTGCCTCAGCCTCCTGAGTTCTGGGATTACAGCTGTGCACCACCTCACCTGTCTTAAATGGGACTGTCAATGAAATTGGATGTATAAAATATGGCAGAATGCAATTTACAAAAGGCTAGTTTTTGAATTATCTCATGTACGTGAAACATATTATCTATGTTGGACTTTTAAAGCCACTCATGTGGTAAAAAAAACAAAACAAGGTTTCCATGTTTGTTGAATGTACAACATAGAGTACAGATGAAGTTCACTTTGAGTCTTTTAGAGTGCAAGGAGATATTTCTACCGTCGATGGTTGACTAGAGCCTGAGTTCTGAAATTGCTAACTCCAAGTTCCTTAGAAGGGACAGGTTCTGATTGTTTAGAGGAATTTGAATACAGCCATGTTACAGGTGTGGACAGCTCATCTGCTGAAAGGGCCACCATGTCTGTAGGACTGGAGGGAGGTCGAGGCACTGGGATGCTCCTCTTTTGGCTAAATCTGCCCGTGGGTCTCTTACACTTGCCATATGCTCACTGCAAGGACTGCTGAGATCCAAACTCACAAAACTTAAGGCAGGACATTGGGTGAGACTCCTCTTCTCTGTGGCTATCTCAGAAATGGTGTCTCAAGCAGAGCTTTGTGCCTGCTCTGTAGGCAAGTGAGACAAGGATTTAAAACAACTCACATTTTAGTCCCAATATTATATAATGGCTGGAACATGTTTGCCTTGTGTAGACATGGCCTTGTTCTGAGGGTCCTCTAAGGTCATAAGGGGTCATGGACTTTGAAAGTGCCTCTGATCTCACCTAATGACTATAGAGAACTAGGTGATAGTTTCCCCACTAGCCGCTCAACTGTGCCAAAGAAGTTTAATTCCTACATTAATTGGACAGTCAACCCTTGCAGGATGGGAAATGTTTTAAGTGCCAGTTCAACAATATCCATCCTTTAAAGTTTGTCTGCTCCACAGATAATTCTTTGGTTAATGAATCCTGCAGTAATCTGTCCTTTCTCTGAGCTCACTTCTGTGTACCATGTGATTTGGGATTCAATTAATCTCTTATCTTTTTCTGACACGTTGAGTCTTACTCATAACTGAGAGAGTCACTTCAACCTCATTTTGTATTACTCTACAAGCTGAGGAAGAAGCTTTGGAGGACAAGTGTTGGATGGCAGATATATTGCAAAAGCCCATAGAACTCTGCCTACGCTGGTAAGATTTAGCTTAATGTGTGAACTTTTTTATCCGTTGGAGTAAAATGCTACCCAGCATGTAAAATTGCAATTGTCTAGCAGCTTATCAAAGGACGGATGTCAGAGATATTTCCAGAAACTGAGCTGTAGAAGGAGAGGTACTTTGCACAGCAGAGTAAGGATTCCTAGAGCTCCAAAGGCTTGCCTGGACTCACCCTATCACCATTGTCTACCTGTAATTGCTGCTGTCAGTTTCATCAGGATTTGTAATTGTAACTGATTTATAAGATCAAAGGTCTATTTAACTGTAAGCACATGGAAGGATCTATTGTCACACTTTATATAAAGTTCGTGGCTTAGAAATCAGTTGCTCTCTGACACATCTGCATTGCTGCTGTAGCGATGGGAGCTAAAATATTTTGATCCAACCTATCTGTTTGATGCACCATTTCTGAGAAGCATCTACTTGTAAAATCAATTTTCCTTGTCTTCATTGCTTTCTGAACTATGCAAAGGGCTCCTGAGCAGTTTTACATAGTTATAAAAAGTCAAATTAGTGGTTTAGTAAAATCAGATTTTAAAGATCCAGAGTAAACTCTAATGGTTTAGCCACAAATATTTTAATTTCAAAGTTGTGTGTATGTGAGCATAGAAAGATATATGGCAGGGGTTAGGGGTGTAGCTCAGTGGCAGAGGGCATGCTTAGCATGCTCAAAGCTCTCGGTTCAATCCCAGTCCCACAAAAATAAACAACGCCACAAAAGTATGCAGTATATGGCAATAACTCCCTTCCTTATTCTTCCATAAGCTTTACAGTTTATGTGACTTGTCTATGATTAAGAAAGAGCTACTGGTTATAGAGAGAGGCTGGCTGGTGAATGGGTGAAAGCAGCTGAGACAAGCATAGTTACACTGTGGGAAGTAAACATGTGACTCAGAATAAAGAGAAAACATTGCTTGTCTGTATCCGTTTTGGAAGCCTGAATAGGGGGTGAAGAAGGCCTATTAAGGCCTAAGGTCTAATAATTTTGATCTGACAACTACCTAGATTTTGGACAAAGGAAAAACATGGGCACTAAATGTCAAACCCTTAAAACTGTAAATTGCTTAGGAAAGGTAAAACTTGGACTCAGTTACCTGGATAAATCAAATGCCACCAAAAACTTCCAAGTAATTTTAATTTTGTTTCTCTCCATCGAATGCATTGATTTCAGTTGTGTAGACAGGAAATGGAAGAGCAATTACTATCTCCTAGCAACTTCCCAGTAGACAGTGGCGTTAGCATACCTGTCTATTTTTTCAGAATCCACATTAAGCCTAATCTCTTGCTTTGTGGATAGTTTGGGCAGATTTCCAAATGATAATATTTATGGGTTTATTTCTGACTCTCAGTTTAAAGACCCTCTGGCTGCTGACTTTACTTACTAATAATAGAAAGAACCACAACCACACAATCAAATAAATTCCAGCCATTGGTGAAGTAGTATTGCCTCAAAGCAAAGATTTTGATGAGACACTCTACTGTAAAGATGACCACAAAGGCTATGTTGAGATTATCGAGGATCGAGTTCACGTTTTTGGGTTGGTGATCTGATTCAGCCATCATGATAATCATGTTTAAGAGAATAAGACTCATGATGATGACGTCAAAAACCTGGTTCATGACCAGATCAAACACAAAACCTTGACATTTGTTCTGAGGAGAAAAAGAAAAAAGAGATCATCGATCATTTTGAGGAATAATGAAATCACAATAATTAAAAATGTACACATTAATACACAGAATTTGTTCTTTCCTTACAATGAAGTCAGTACCTCGAAAAATGCACAGACCCGTCTCAAAGGGAAAGCAATTCTTATAGGCTCCCAGTGTTGCCTTATTTTCATTTAGATTTAATTAGATAAGTAGTTTTAAGTGCTTAGAATTCTAGTTTTAATTCTACTTTAAAACAAAAACTATAGATGGAAAATTCTTAGCAGCAACATAACTTTGATATGAAAGATGATGTTTTGCTGAAAGAAAAACAGCTCATGTTAAATTTTGTAATAAAAAGAAGAACCTCGATCTCTATATGTCATCTGTTTCTGTATTTTACTCCAGTAAGATTAATGCAGAGAATATCTGTTTACATAAGTATCATGGACAAAATGGAACATCTCGAAGGCTCTACTTGCCAGTTCAAAAGAATCAGAACTTAACCAAAATTCTGTATTTAAACAACTCTCAAATGGTAGTTTTCTAACTCTTGCTAGAACAGGCTAGATAAAGAGCATTCTGATCCAATGATTACTAAAAATGGAGAAAATAAAACTGATAATCTCATATTATTATTGAAAATGAACTACTTGTATATTGGTTTCTATAGAGATGGACAAATGGCCCAAAATATGAGTATAAGCTGATCTCTCTGGTTCAAGTTCTAGCTCTAGTTTGCATGCCTGGTCCATCCTGTGCAGTGAAATGACTCAATTATTCCACTACTTTCCTTAATGTAACTGCTATGAAGTACTACTTTGTTTTTTTGTTTTTTTTTTTTTTTTTGGAAAACTATCTTTAAACACAAACTCAGACTCTGAAATTGGATGGCATCTGGAAAATACTTTGCTTCTTTGAGAATACATGTATATATTGTATTCTTTTATATTATTGTCTAATCAAAGTATGCATACAATAGTCCATTTAGAGAACTTGGAGACCCCTAAGAATACATCCTTAAACTTCAAAGGGATTTGTTATGATAATTCAGGCAAAAGATGTTGGCTTGTGGTGGTAACAGTAGATAAAGGTATAGCACATAGGTTTAAGAGCTAACATGGAGGTAGAGGCAAGAGCAGTCTGAGTGTTTGAGTGCATGAGGCTATGGAAAAGAAAGGCTGAAGCAACCTTGGTTGGTGAATCCATTTAAACAAACACAGAATGGAGGTTGAGGAATTTTTGAAGGAAAGAGATAGAGTTCTGTCTGGAGCATGTCACATTAGAGGTGCTGGTGGGGCATCCAAGGGCTACGAGCAGGTAGGAGTATGTGTTTGGAGCTGAGCAAAAGCTGGACTACAGATGTGAAGTTCAATGGTTCTAACACTGCTGTAATCAAAACCATGAGAATGAATTACATCATCCAGGGCGAGCAAAAGCAATGAGAAGGAAGAGGTAGGGACGGGAATAACATGGTGGGGGGCACTACATTGACGTTGGTAATCTTCAAACCATGTACTGGGAGCCCCCCACTTTTATCAAGGAGCCTGGAGAAGACACTGGAAAGTCAAGCACATTTCCTATGTGAGAATGCATCTATCTGGTCAGTCAGCAAGGAGATGTAGAAAAGACACTTTAAAGGGTACTCTCTGGGCAAACAGAACAGGGGCAAGGAGAAACATGAGGGAGGGTAAGTATTGGCCTTATACCTAATTCTAACAGACAAATCAGGAGTGTAAATTGCTTAAAATGTTAGATGATCAGAAAGAATCCCATGTTGCTTTAGAATATATAGTGGCTCCTATACGTCATTATTGCTATTATCATTATTAGTAGTACTTGTTTTTGAAATAGGGTCTTGCTGTGTAGCCCAGACTGGCCTCGAACTCACAATCATCTTGCCTCAGCCTCCCAAGTTCTGGATTACAGGCATGCACCATAACACCCTGCTTAGTACAATTTTTAAACCAAGTAATAAAGCCACTTGGTAAAGACACTTCAGGAGAAATCGGAAATGATTCCAAATGTCCTATGCTATTGCTAGAAATAAGGGGTATGAATAATTAGGCGAACACAGCTGGGTTTGCCTCCCTTTGCAATTGCTATTCATTTGCTTCACAGGACAAAAGATAAAATTTAGATTTTAGAGATTAAAAAATGTAAAGTTTTAAGTTTTAGCTGACACTTGAGGACATCTGGGAACACAATGTTGGATTTATTTCATGCCCACTATTCTCTGGAAGGCAGAAATTGAGATGCAGTGCTAACTGGTGAGACTGTACTTGGTTATCAAGCCATTCTGGCTTGATTGGTGGGTTGTGGCTACACAGAGAGTCATAGAGAGGGCTGTGACTTGGCACCTACTCCCAGGTGACCCCTGCGACAAGCATGTTATAGAAGATGGTTAAGGATGAAGGTACTGGTTTTCCTGCAAAGTAATCCATGCACACTTTGTTGATGTCTTGTCTCTACCATGCCATGTACAGTGGGTGTTTGAGGGGGTCAGGTACCTTCTGTTTGGCTGTGTGCCCCACTGCTTGAAATAAGTTGGTAAATATGGTGGCCTAATGTGTCTTGAAATACTTTAAGTAAATTTCAATCCCTGGACCAACTGGTATGAAGTTAGTGGTGGTATAACACACATATGGAAACAAGTCTTATTGTTGTGTTGCTCAAGTTCAAATGAAAACTTGAAAATGCAATTAGTACTAGAAAGTAATATAAGTATTTTAAAACTAGATTTGACTTAGGAAGATTGAAGTTTCACATACTGTTGACCAATTAAACCTCCTCAAATATAATTCCATCATTAACCCTAAGGTCAAAATATCCTTCACCATAAAAAGGATAACTTCTAAATTCTTGGCCCTGACAGTCACAGATATTTAAACTGTGGCTCAAATATTTAATCCTAGTGGGATGGATTCTGTTTGTGTCCTAAAACACACTCTTTCGTTCAACAAGTAACTGATGAGAGCACACTTTATGCCAGGCTCTGTTGCCAGTGCTGCGATGGCAGTAAACTAAACATACCTTTGATCATTTGACGTTTCAGTTCAAATGAGAATGTCCCAAATTCTCTGCATGTTTCAGATTGCAAGGCCGTCTTCCACCTGCTTTCCCCACTTTGCAGTCCCCACTGTTCCCTCCTGCCACAAAAGCTTTCAATCTCACTGGTCAGAGCACTCACCAGGCCTGCCAATCACAGGCTGGGTATACCTTATCCAAAATGCTTGGGACAGGAATGTTTTAGATTTTTTTTTGAATTTTGGAATATTTAAACATACATAATGAGATAGTTTAAAGATGAGACCCAAGTCCAAACGTTTACAAGATTCATTAATGTTTCATATACACCTTATGTATATAGCCTGAAGATAATTTTATATAACATTTTTGGTGTGCTCACATTTTTGATTGTGACTCATCACATGAAGTCAGGTGTGGAATTTTCCACTTGTGGTGTCACGTTAGCACTCAGAGAGTTTTGGATTTTGAAGCATTTCAGATTTCAGGATTTGGATTAAGGATACTCAACATATACTTCATAATCCACTGCTTTGAAATGTGGACAGAGCATCTGGCTTCTTAGTTAGACTACAGGTACAAGGAAGCACTGGGTGCTGTCTCTACCTTGCCCCAAGTAACAGAAGAAGCAGGATTCATAGACAGCAGGGTCAGCAAATTAGGCCAAGGTGAAGTACAGCCAGCTGCCTGTTTTTGTATAGCCCATGGATTCAGAGCGGGTTCTGCACGTTTAAATGTTTGACAAAAAATCAAAAGAATAAAAACTGTGACACATGAAATTCATATTTCTATGTCTGTAAGTAAAGTTGTGTTGGAACACAGTCACATTCATTTGTGCTTTCTTGTCTGTGGCTACTTTGTGCTAAGCAGCAGCGAGCAGGAGTAGTGGCAGAGAGTGTAGGGCCAGCAGAACCTAAAACGCCTGCCATCTGATCCCTTACAGAAAACATTTGTCAAGCATTTATTATAAAGACCTGTGAAGTAGACATGAGTATGCATGACCTTAACTTCACACTAACAACTCCACACACACTGGAAAAGGATATTACAAATTTATTTTAAAGTAGTTAAGGTCAAGTTCAAACTGCTACATATGTGTCCCTGCACATAGTATATATGGTATGTTTACTAAAAATTAAATTTATTGCCAAGATTCTTGCTAATGAATATGTATACTAATTTTCCTTAGGACCAATGC
Source organism: Castor canadensis (assembly GCF_047511655.1). Classification (NCBI taxonomy): domain Eukaryota; kingdom Metazoa; phylum Chordata; class Mammalia; order Rodentia; family Castoridae; genus Castor; species Castor canadensis. The sequence continues at coordinate 40,672,550 of NC_133402.1, forward strand.
GTATCTGGATTTTTGCTAAATTCTGAGATAATGTACATAAAATTTAAAACTTTTCAGGATAGTTTTGCAGAAATCTGACTTTGTCACAATCTTATCTGAATTATACAGTTGCTCTCACCAGAGGCCTTGGGATTGGTTTTTGAGGTTTTTTGGTTCCTAATTTTTTCATTGCATTGTAGTATTTCTTCTGTTCTTCTGTCATAAAAATGTCTTGGCCACCTAAGTATATGAAGAAGATAAGAGCTAATTACTCTTAACAGTTTTGTTTTGAAATCATGTTCTAAACATTTAGAAACAATTCTAAAGATACATTATGTAGTTCCTACAATTCCGACAGAAAGCAAAAGAAGTTGGGCTCTAAAGGAATGCTGAAAAGAAATACTTTTAAGTTAAGGAATAAGGAAGAAATAAGGTTATTGTTATCGGTCATAGTTCACCTTTTCTACCACGAAGATTATAAATTATTTGTAAGCTTCCCACAGAATCTTTATGAAATTGGATATATTTCAGGTTGTATAAATTAAACCACAATACAACAACAATAGAAATTAACAACAAAAAATTTACATAAAAATCTCAGAAAGTAGCATATTTCCTTAGTAAATACAAATAGCACTACTAAGAAAATTCTTTTTAAAAATTTCCCAGAAACATTCTTAGGGAAAAAACCCAGAGTTTTAAATATTTTCACAGCTGAGCAAGAAAAATGAGTGAAGATTTTCATTTCTGGAAGTTCACAGGGAAAAATGTTGAAATCCCACCTAAACTAGACCAGAATGCATTCTAAATGTATAACTGAACTTGTACAGAAGTGAGAAAAAAAATCCCAGTTTCCGAACACTGAGAGATAAGGAAAACAGTGGTGAGTGAATCCCAAATAGCTGACCTATGAGCATCTGCTAATCTCTGTAAACTAGAATCTGGAGTTTTAACAATTATAAGGGGGTCATAGGAAAAAGGCAATGGGCTTATACAGAAGGAGAGACTCCAATAGGGCCCCAAAACACCTGGGGTTCTCAAAGAGCCCCCATGAAAGGGTGAAGAAGAAAACAGAGGATCTCTTGGCGATGGGAGCAGCTAGCACACCCTCAGCCAAGACTAGGAGGCCAAACCTAGTCTCCCTGACAATTCCTAACTCCATGTTTGTCTGGATGAAGGTGTGGGGTCTGAATTACTTCACCAGTGTGAGCCAAACATGCACAACCCTAGAAGTGAACCTAGAAGATAATCAGGTTGCTTTCAGATGCTGAGCAGAAATAAATCAATTAGTAATCATAGTCATCACAATAGGATTAATACTATTATTTTGATGGTTGTAGTGTGTGTGTGTGTGTTGTGGGATATATAAAATGAGTAATTGTGGAGATTTTTAATTTGTCATCATCCCTATGCTGTTGAGAAACAGGTTTCTCAGTGTGGAAAAGAAGAGAGACAGATGTATGAAAGAAGAGGTTAACTGAATTATCAGTGTGCACGTTTCCACATGTCTGTTTCCTTGAAGTCCTGATAGGAAGCAGCTATCTCCACTGGAAATACTTAGAAACAATGACAATAAGCATACCAGATTGTGGTCTTGGAATGCCATTTCCCATGAAAACAAACAAACAAACAGCAGCAAATGGCATTCCTTAGATAAATGGCTGATTGCAGATGTAGGGCAGAAAGGGTCCAATCCAAGCCTGAATATTTTGTCAGTTGTTAAATGGGAGGATCTTATTTGAATCCTGATTTGGAAACAGAACAAAACAAAACTTTACTAGAAATAAATAAAATAAATAATAAAATTAATAAATAAATCTTTAAAGAAAATTAAAGGCTCACAGCAATTTCAATATAGACTGATGAATTTAAAGAATTCTAGTTAAAAATTTTAGGTGTGATAATGGAATTGCAGTTATTTTAAAAAAGAGGTATTTTCTGAAATATTTATGAATGAAATCATGTGATGTCTGTGAGTTGCTCCATAAAGCCAATCTGGTGGCAGGGTTCAGTAAGAGTACAGCTGGCACAAGGCTTCTCTCAGGTCAGTAGTGGTGTTCTGGGGTATGGGTGCTTTAGGTTCATTCCAGTACATTCTTATACATGTTTGAAGTTTTCCATAATAAAACACAAAACAAAACAAATGGATGCTATGGACTGATCAAGCACTGATTTCTAATGTAAGCTTAAGTCTAAAGTCACAAGGACTGACTCCAAATTGCAGGTATTGATAGCAATAAAGATGCATATTACAGATGGACTCTGCATTGCTCCTCCTCCTGAGTAGCAGAAACAACACAGTGTAATGATAGAAAATGACTTTCCCCAGCAAATGCTAAGAAGGCCAGTTGGCACAAAGATACCTTTTGGATGAATTACAAGAATTCAACAGAAAAACTAAAAAGCTTTAAAACCATTAGGAAAACTGAAGGTAAATATTGAGCCACCTGATTTGGAGATTGAGAAATACCTTTGGTTCATAAAAGCAAGAAGTGAAGACAAAAAGAACACCAAGAGTTTAAATCCATAAAAGCACTCATATCTCTAAGTGAAAAAATGTCATAACAAGAATGTAAGAAGCAAGTCACAAATCGAACTTACTATGTTAAAAATGTAGAAGAAAAAGATGAGAATCTGTCTTAAAATAGACAAAAGAGGCTAGGTACAGTGGCTCAAACCTATAATCCTAGCTACTTAGGAGGTGGAGATTGGGAGGATCATGGTTTGAGACCAACCCTGGGGAAAAAAAGTTCACGAGACCCCATCTCAACCAATGGCTAAGCATGGTGGTACATGGTTGTCATCCCAGCAAAGTGGGGAAGCACAGATAGGAGGATCTCAGTCCAGGATGGCCCTGGCAAAAAACAAGACCTTAGCTCAAAATTAACAAAAGCATAAAGGCTGAGGGTGTGGTTCAAGTGGTAGAGCACCTGCCTAGCAAGCAATGAGGCCCTGAGTTCAATGCCCAGTACCACAAAAAGAAAAAAAGAAATAGAGAAAAGATATAAACTAATGATTCTTAAGAAGTGCTTGTGGTCATCAACCTGTGAAAAAGCGTGTGAACTCACTAATGAGCAAGTAAGTAAACACGCAATGCTTTCCCCATAAGTCCAGAAAGCACATCATGAATTACAACCATCAGAACAGCGAGGAGCCAAACATCTTCATATTCCTCAGAAAGAGTCTACCTACCACAGTGTTTCTGGAAGACAATTTGATAATATCTTTAATGCCTTAAATATCCTAATTATAGGAAGTTATCCTGAGGAAATAATCAGATACAAAGAATTTCAATAATGTTCATGATTGTTCAAAACAGCAAAAAATTTAGAGATGACCTAAATGTCCAAAAAGAGGGAGATCAGGAGAAATTTTGGCATATCCATTTCAAGGGATATAATTCAGCCCTAAAAATTATTACAGCAAAAATGATTTCACGACAGAGGTTCACTACTAATGAGCTCATAAACCACAAAATTAAAAACATAATGCAATCCCAACCATGTAAAGAGTAAATATTCTTGGTTAGAAAGTTACTGGAGGGGATTGTCTAACCTGGTTATCATTTGGTGATTGTTGTAGAGGGATTTAAATTTTTGTTTTTATCTTCCTTAATTTTTCACAGTTATAACATAGCTCCTGTGGACTTTAGAGACAGAAAAATAAACATCTGTTTACTGTGATGCTTGGAGGTGGGAATCTCGCTAGCTCTGCCTCTTCCCCAGTGGTCTTCCCTCTAAGTAGGTTCAGTAGACCCACAGAGGCTGTTGGGAGGCAGGACACAAGTCTGTTGAAATAGCCAAGTCCATTCTTTTTACTGTGCGTGACAAAGTATGACTGAAATGTTATTAAATATTAGAGTAGCCTCATAAATACTACTCCCGGCAGCTGTCATTCTCTTAGGGTCCAAAGAGCATCAGGCTTAATCTCAACAACAACGATGTTCGTTAAGATACGGCGGAGTAAAAACAGTGAGGTGATAAACCCCGGTGTTTCGGTTCGTCTCTTCAGGCAGAGATCTGTCCTTACGCAGATCACAAAGGATGTTCTGAGTAATCGCTCTGCCCATTAGAACTATGCTCTATTAAAGCCCTGTGCAAAACAGGGACGATGACCAAATCAGGACAACCCACATACTTATCTTTTTCTGCTGTTGGTTGAAGTTGTCAATAATAACACCAATAAAGAGATTCAGAGTGAAGAACGAGCCAAAGATGATAAAAACTACGAAGTAAATGTATGCGTATTGATTCGCCTCAAACGCTGGCTGTTCTTCTTTCTGTTAGGGATTTTTTAATGAGAGAAAAAACAATTACTGGAGAAAATTAAGCCATCATAACTGCTTTAGCTAGAAAATGAAAGTATTTCTCAGCAGTGACTTTAACCACATAACCTCTTTCCAACAGCAGTGGGCTGGGTGGGAAAACTTTCTTCAGTGTCCCTTGGCTTGTCAGTGTCCCCTAGCAAGTTTGGCTCAGCAGTGCACATCGTGGGGATCTGGAGGCTTGGGCTTTTCTTTTTAAAAATTATTTTAAATTTTATTTTGAATTATCATACATTAAAATAAGGGAGTTCTTATTGTGACAATTCCATACATGCATTGAGTGTATCTTGAACAAGTTCACTTCCTCTGTTGTATTTCCATTCCCCCTCACTTGCCTCCCCACTCTTTGCAACAGTGTTTGGTGGGTTTCATTATGCTTTCTTCACATGCATAGATGTAGAATGGTTCCATTCTCTTCACCCTCAGTATCTTTTCCTTTCCCCTCCCATTCCCACCAATTCCCTGCCATTAGTCTTCCATTATTGGACTTTTCTTCCAATCAATGAGCATCATTAAAGGATTGAAATAGACAGATATGGCATCATCAGATTTGTCTTTTGAAAGTTCCTTCAGTGTCTCTGTGGATGTGTGTTTATAGGGAACAAGACTAGAGAGGAGGTCTCCAGAGAAGTGGCACATCCACAGAAGTGGCAGAGGTGATTACACTGTTGCCCAGCAGTGAGCAACTGCAGCCCTCCAATGGACATCACACTTCTCTTTATGGTTGTATCCTTTCACTCCTAAATTCATAGTGCCTGCCATATCTCCTGACGCATTGTCAATATGCAATGAATGAATGAACAGATGATCAAGCTTCAGAAGGGACACAGACTGACCATGACCAAGCCCTCCCAGCTCCAGGTGTAACCCAAAGAATCCAACTTCTTCACATGGCTTTGTATGTGCATTGCATATATTATATGTAGCATTATAATAACAATAAATTATATTTGTGATATACATTATACATAATATATCTTCTGCATTAAAATATAGATTTTATTTACAGTAATTGGCATATCCTCAACTTCAGACACTTATCATTTATTTGTGTTGCGAACATTCAAAATCCTAATAGTTCTTTTGAAATATTCATTTAACTGTTGTCAATCATAAATGTTCTACCATGCTACAGAACATTACAAGTTATTCCTCCTACCCAACATCAGCCCTGTCCCCCTTAACCATTCTCTCTCCAGTTCCCTTCTCCCACACCCTTTCCATGCTTTGCTATCCATTATTTTGTTCTCTACTTCTATGACATCAACTTTTCAGCTTCCACATATAAGTGAGATTATGCAGTATTTGTCTTTCTGTGCCAGACTTATTTCACTTAACATAATGCCCTCTGGTTCCACCCATGTTGCGAATGACAGGATTACATTCATTTTAATGACTAAATATTATTCCATTGTCTGCATGTACCACATTTTCTTTATCCATTTATCCATTGGTATACACCTAGATTGATTCCACATCAGCTATTGTGAGTAGAGATTCAATAAACATGCAAGTACCGATGCTTCTTTGACGTACTCATTTCAATTTCTTTGGATACATACCCAGTAGTAGGATTGGTAGATCATGTGTAAGTTCTACTTCTGTTGTTTGAGGAACTGCCATACGGTTTCCAGTAACAGCTGTACTAGTCTCTGTAAGTGTATGAGAGTCCTTTCTTTGCATCCTCACTGGCATTTTTTTTCTTTGGTTTTGATAATAGCTATTCTTACTAGGGCAAGAACTGTGGTTTTGATTTGTATTTCCTTGATGATTAATAATACTGAACATTTTTCTATATATTTGTTATCCATTTGTATATCCCCTTTTGAGAAATGTTAATTCAAGTCATTTTCCCATTTTAAAATCAGACTTTTTTATTGTTGTTTGAGTTCCTTATCATACTGGATATTAATTCCTTGTTGGATGAATAATTTGTACATATTTTCATTGGCTTCATGCACTTTGTGGTAGATGGTGAACGGATTTCCTTTTCTTCCTCTTGATCACCTTCAAAGATATAGCTATGAGTGTTCATAGCTCTGCCATCTTTGGAATGTATTTCTAATATCTGTTATCAACATCAACCATATAGACTAATGTAATGGAGATAATTATTAACATTCTCTATTGGCTTGAGGCTTCCATTTCTCTCAACAAAGAATAGGCATTAGTAGAGAAATAATATGATAGAAACAATTAATATTCAGTATCTGACATTTAAAATAAGACTATCCAGTGGGCCAATAGTCTTTCAAGTTATGCTATTGCCTTGAGATTGAAGAAAGTCTACATTCCTTTGTGTCACTCTTTGGTATATCAAAGCCTTGGAGGGAAGAGTTTTATGCAGGAGTGGTTCAGACAAGAAGGGGCAAGGACAAAAGTTCACCTTATTTGTCCTTAGGGAATTGTGAGGAAAAGAGAGAGAGACAGAGAGACAGAGAGAGACAGAATCAGAATTGCAAGATTCATGTCCTCATTCTTTTTTGGTCTGCAGAAGGAAGTTAGGGCTCAATAAATTGAGGGTAATATGGAAGGCAAAGAAAGTGTTCTTACTTTGATTCTGTATTTTTCTTGGAGGAAACTGCTTCTTGGAAGGCCTGGGATGCATCGGACAGGCAGGCTGACTTAAGGGGCTGGGGTGACATTATCAGACAGAGAGAAGTCTTCTGAATCTCTCGTTCCTGTGGGCTTAGACATGGAGTTGATAGCCATGGACTTGCCAGTGGTGGACCTGATAGTAAGGGATGTGAGTAGCCTTCTGGGCCAGGGACCAGGTGGAGGATATGGCTGAGAGTCTGTATTTGAGGCCAAGAGGAGCTGAGAGGGAGAATAACTCATGATTTTACCAGTCATGGTTTTAGTATCTGAGACCAGCAGGTTGCTCTGTGACTATGCAGATAAGGGCCATCATGTCAAAACCTAGCATACAACAGCTGGCATACACCAAGACCAGCACCAGAACAGAGCCTTCCACACATTTTCATCCATCTACCACTTGCTCTGGAAGCATTTGTAAGCCACACACCTCTTCTGCCATACATCTACGAAAGCCTTCCTTCCCACCCCAATCTCCACCAGAAGGCTGACCATTGCCCATGGCAAACTAAGGTCAGGCTCATGTACTCAAAAAGAAAAAAGAAATGAGTACATTAACATTTCAAATTTTCCTTTGTTACCAACGATAATTATAAAATTATATTGTAGACAGAGCTATGCTTATATAATTATATATAGTATAATTATACTATAAGATAATTGTAATTATTCTAAACAGTTAAGTTTCTATTAGCTTTGTCTTTCCAGAAACTGCATTTATTAGCACATTCAAAATTAAGCATACTCAGAGTTGTTGCTATGCTTCATCTGAGTGCAGTCTGTGAACTGACGATAAGAACTAGAACAACCATAAAGATGAACTCACATTCCTCAGTGCTGCTATGACATCATGCACACCACCTCTAATGCTACTACTGCAGACATACATATGCTAAACAATAAACATTTTTCCTATTAATTCCTTTTTCTTTTTTTTTTTTTTTGGTACTGGGGCTTGAACTCAGGGCCTTGAGCCACTCCATCAGCCCTTTTCTGTGATGGGTTTTTTTGAGATAAGGTCTCACAAACTATTTGCACCAGCTGACTTTGAAACACTATCCTCCTGATCTCTACCTCCTGAGTAGCTAGGATTATAGGCATGAGTCACTGGTACCCAGACTATTGATTCCATTCTTGACTCAATCGTCTACTTGCTCTATGGCTTTAGGCAACTCCCTGGCTTTCTACTTTGCAATTTGCCCAACTGGGAAATAGAAAATAAACTAAGTTGCTGAATGCTCTTCCACCTTTGGAAACCTATGAATGCTTTTTTTTGAAAAACTGGAATCCAATACTTGACAATCACCAGACTCCCCTCTATTCTCCAAGGTACCTGGGGACATGAGAAGGCCTCTCTTTTTCAGATTTTGTCCAGTTCTAATGCTCCCCCACAGGCAAGTAGACTTTAAAATTTGGCTTCTTCCTGTCTACCCATTGGGAGATCACATGAGAGGAAAATCAAGGTATGCTGATTCTGTTGCTTCTGGTTCCATCTCCTGCATGAATGGCTTTTTTCTCAGTCACCATGGAGAAAGGCAACGGACTTAAGAGAATACTGAGGTGTCATATTCTCACTGAAAAATGCATTAGAGCCCCTTTTACCAGGCAATGGTATTTGTAAATTGCTCTCCAGAAAAACAAGGCAGAGAATCCTGGATGCTGGAAGTTTTAGACTGTCAATACATACATGATATCCCTAATTTGATTCTAACATTCTAGAACAGAGTGGAACGTAGACTCACCCCTCTGGAATCAACTGCTGCATTCATAATGTCCAGCCAACCCTTATATGTTGCCTGCAACAGAAGCAGAGAAACATGGACACAACTGTAGAATTGCCATCAACAGACACACACTGTGCAAAAGCTTGCCAGGCCCTATGGGTGGGTTTCTGTAGAATGATGTCACTATTTCCAGACTAGAATGAAGGGAGCCTATTGACTTTTCTTTTTTGGCAATACTAGGATTTGAACGTGGGCCTTGCACTTGCTAGGCATTCACTCTACCCTCTGAGCCATGTCTCCAGTCCAGAATGAAGGGAATTAAAGATGGATGTCTTGCATTTTTTCCCCTTCTTTTTCATTTGCACAGGACAAAAGTTTAAAAACAAAAGAAATTTCTATGTTAAAGATTATTAGAGAAACTGTGATCAAACTACTGCAAAGAGCCTGATCAGACTTTTGTTTGATGCCACATCTGTCTGCATTACCTGTCCAAGACCTAGCTACTGTGATTTGAACAAGAAACTGTTCAAAATGTCACAGCCTGCATTTAACACTCCATTCTTCTCTGTCAGGAACTCTGGGCAGCAAGTGAAGTGTCATATAAAGCAAGGTGAGAGGAACAGATCCTTAAAACTGTGTGTCTAGAAGGTGGGGCTCAGTCGTTAACAGAGTTGGAGAGGCTCAGCAAGGAGCAATTCCAGAAGGCATTGGCTCCCACATGAGAAATTAGGATTAGAATCTCTTATATTCATGGAGAATAGAGCGTATTGGAACCCTTTTCATCAATTTTGTCCCTGGGAAAACAAGGCACAGAATCCTGGATTTTTATTAGCTGGAAAATGATTCTTACAAGTTTTCTCTTCTCAGAGTGAAGATTATGCTGACAGCACTTACCACTTGCAGCAGAGCGAGGTAAGCCATCCCCACATTGTCAAAGTTGACATTTGGGGTCACCCAGGAGTAATTGCCAATCTCACATTGGTTTCGGTTTGGAATCTTGGTATAATTTATATATTCATTCATATCTGTTCCACTAATGCATCTTCCAAACTTCCCAGAAAAGAAGTTTACTCCCAGGATACAAAATATGAGCCAGAAAATGAGGCATACTAGCAAAACATTCAGAATGGCAGGTATGGCACCTATGAGAGCATTGACCACCACCTTAAGGAAATGAAACAGAGTTTTGAAAAACATAGCAGATGGTAGGACCCACCAGGCTCTTGATCTTCCCAGGATTGGTCTGACATGCAAGGCTGGATCTCTTGAAATTGTTTTTACACCCTGCCCCCACCCCATGACAAGCCCTGTTGCCACTGAGGATAACGTGAGAAATGTCCTGTGATGCTGGCTGGAGACATAGGGGATACTTGCCCTTTGATTATGAAGGGAAGCCAAGAACCCACCTCAGCTGTCCCAGAAGCTCTTTCAAGTTGGGGACCGTATCTTTTTTTTGTTGTTGTTGTTCTCATTGCTCTGTTTTATTATTGGTTATTGTTAATCTCGTACTATGCCTAATTTATAAATTAAACCTTATCATATTCATATATGAAAAGAACCATAATGTTCATAGCATTCAGTACTATCCACTGTTTCACATATCCATGGGGACCATATCTTAAGACTTTTTTCCACTTCTCTCAATGACTAAACACTGGGCTGAGTGGAAAGAACCCCAGGACATGTCTGGCAGTTTAAGGAAATACGAGGGCCAGAAGTGCTTTTAGCCTCCTCACTTTTCCCTGTAAGCTGAATTTCCACCCATCTACCTGGAGAAATGTACCTTCATTCCTTCAAATTGAGACAGTGCTCGCAGAGGCCTCAGTGCTCGCAGGGTCCGGAAGGACTTCCAGTTCTTTAAATCAACGAGACTGACTACAGACACCTGGTAGGAGGAGAACCTGACTGGTGAGTGTGCCTGCTGGTGCCCTGGGAAGCCAGAGAGGTTTCAGACCCTCCTTCTGAGAGTCAGAGCACAGAAACAAGCCAATCTTGTTGGAAAGAGGATGGCAGATGGAGAGTTCACTTTTCTCCTTGTTTGGCAAAGGTACAGTGGGGATGATTCATTTAAGTCATTTGTTTAATGAAAGACAAAAACTGTGAAGCTAATATAATATAAATTATGGGAAAACAAAAGAATAGGACAATGGTATGTAGTATGGGATACTGGGTGGGACAGAGGCAAGGAGTGGGTATGTAGAGACAATTACCCATGAAGAATCTTTGTTGCCACAACTGGCAACATTTGAAAATAGGTGTGGATTTTAGTGTGAAATTTCCTAACTTTGATTATCATGTTGTGGTTATGTGAGACAATGACCTTGTTAGGAAATACATACCAGAATATTTAGAGGTAAAAGGACATAATGCTTGCATCTTAATGTTACGAAGTTCAGAAAAAGATAGAGTGAGAAAGACAGACAGAGAATGACAGCAGGTGGCTGACATGCTACTAATGGTGAGGCTGGGCAAAGAATATGAGGAGTCCACTCTGAGATTACTTGCAACTTTTCTGTAAGCTTGAAATAATATCAAAACAAAAAATTGCAAAGAAAAAATAATTTGTTTGCTGTATTTCTTCTTATTCGAATAGCTCCCTTTGGGGAAAAATGTATTTTTGTAGCCCAAATGCTTCTCCCTAACAGAAAGACCAAAGTACACTAAAAGAAAACTCAACAAGATGCTGAACTTAAGACCACACTTTCCCATTCCTCAGTCACTCTTACCAGTCATGGAGGGGTTTCAGAGGTTGGTCTGGGAAGAGTTGTTGCTCAGCTGATCAGGAACTGAGTTATGGTGCTCACAACCAAACTGATGCTACCCCAAAACATTCCCACCAATACTGACAGCTTAACTGTACTAGTGACTTATTTGCAAATTAAGAGAAGTTGAGTTAGTGAATATAACAGAATAACAAGATTTCAAAAGTTGAAATCAATTTAAAATGTTTTTATTTATAGTGGTTCTTATAAAAATAAGCTCTTTGTAATAGCATTGCTTGTTGGGAGTATAAGCAGTTTTCTCCAGAACACTCCTTCCACCTTGTCCCTGGCCAGAGGGAAAGGATGGCAAAGTTTAGCTGTTCTGGCTTTGCCAAGTCACTGTCCTCATTGGTGGGAGGAGGTGTTTCTGCAGGGCCATTGTTTGTCTTTTCACCTGACACCTCACCACAGACTCTGTTCCACCAAATTTGGAGGTATCCATGGGTGCCTTTTATGAGAGATGCTCACATAAAAACACAGTTTGGCCAGTCATGGTGGTTCATGCCTACGATCCCTGGTACCTGGGAGGCAGAGAGCAGGAGTATCATGGTCAGAGGCCAGCCAGGGCAAAAAGTTCGTGAGATACCATTTCAACCAAGAAGGTGGGCATGATGCCACACACCTGTGATTCCAGCTATGGGGGAAGTGGAAATAGGAGGATTGTGGTCCAGGCTGGCTCCAGACAAAAATGCAAGACCCTATCCAAGAAAATATTAAACCAAAAAGGGCTGGATGTATGGCTGAAGTGGTAAGTAATTTAAACTCAAGGCCTCTTGAGTTCAAACTAGTACCACAAAAACAATAACAAAACCTACCAGCAGTCTTTTTCACTCTACTGAATTCTTCGAATGGGATGTCTTCTGCTAGTTTGATCTTACTTTTCTTCTAACCTGCACTTATCACTCTGTACTGTTTTTGAAACCCCTAGTGTTGATGTATTCTTATGATTTGCTCCTTTTAACTGTTGTGAAATGTCACAGTATATAAACAGTCATTCTCCTTTGGTGAATATCTGCGTTATTTCCATGTCTTTGCTATGAACCCCAGTAAATCAACAGGTGTGTGTTTTTGTCCAGATACATATGCAAGAGTTTTCCTTGGATCTATAACAGAAGGTGGCATTTCTGAATTATATATTTGGATCATTTGCAATTTTACCTAACGTGCAGAACTTTCCCCATAATGGCTGCACCAGTTTTATATTGTGGATAATAATGATCTGGTGTGTACACAGCAAATACTGTGTCCCAGGCCCTAGTTGCCTTTAAGTGCAAGTTCAGTATCATTGAATAGAAAAATAAAACTTTTACATTTTGAAATAGTTGAATTTGTATATTTTATGCATGTTATATGTATGTTTTCCACTCTAAAATGATAAAGATCAGTATATGCAATCTTGATGGGCAAACAATATAGGATTGTTCATATAAAGTCTCTCATTTGATATGCACAATAGTGTCCCAAGCTAGGCAGTTTTAATAATACCTGCCATATCAATGGAGAACCTGAAGTCCAGAGGACCAACAACTTGGTCATGAAGCTGTTGAGTGGTAAAATTGGGATTTACTTTTCAATCTGTATGATGCCAAGGCTAATAACAGTAATGGCAAACCATGCTCATTGATTGCTTTCTCTCCGATTGATAAAGATATATAATTATAAGATTATCTTCTTTTCTTGTACTATTCATTTCCTTATTAAGATTGTACTTATTCTCATTAAATAAGCTTGCAAGAGTTCCCTCTTTTTCTATTCTTTGGAACAATCTGAATAAGATTGGGGTTAACTGCTCCTTGCTCCTCAGTAGTTTGCCTGTGGAACCACCTGGGCCTAGTGCCCTGTTTTGACAGTGTGGTTTTGGACTTCTCCTTTTGATATTTTAGGTGTTATTGCTAGATTTATATAATCTATTTTGTATTTGATCAGTTTAGGCAATTTATAATCCTTCTTATCCATGAGAAAACTAATGTCATAAAAAGGGAAATGCTCTGCTCAACATTACATAGAAAGAGAGCAAATAAATTATCTATAGGACTCAGTGTCCTGAGTGTAGGTCTTGTATCCAGTAAACAACAAGTACCTGTAATGGAAAAGAACCATCATCTGTTAGCACTGCCTACAGGTTCTTCACTACAACGCAATAAGATAATGGGTGAAGCTCTTTCCACTCTGGACATTGATTGAGCTGACAAATGTGGGTGTTTTTTCTCCGTCTTTGAGTTCTCAGAGAATTTTCCTAAAATGCTGGAACTATCTGGCATGTTTACATCCATCAACAATGTGGTTTTCCAGTGTGGTTTGTTGGCCACATGGCTTATCTCATACATTTGTCTTATCTATTTCCTTAAGTAGCAGGGAAAAAAATCTGTCTCATTGACATCTGTCAATGTACATGTTAAAATCCAGGGCTTTGGAGAGAGACTTAGTAAGTTTGAACCTCACCTCCAACACTTGTAGCCAGGCAAACGTGAACATGTTTCTTAGCCTCTCTATGACTTACTTTCTTCCTCTGAATATACGGGAAATTATAGTACCTCCAAAACAGTGGCTGTGATAACTAAAAGAAAGGTGGCATATGGAGCACATGGCAGAGTACAGAGAAACAACCAATACATGTGGCTTTAGCATTATAGAGATGGAAGTTGTGAATTCCAATTCATCTCTAATCAGTTCTATGACCTGAAACAAGCGGTAATCCTCTGAGTTTCTGATTTCCTTATCTTTAATGGGTAGGTATCATACAGCACTGCTTAACTCAGAACGATTGTTATGCATATTAAATGAGAGAATGGACGTGAGCAATTCTTTAATACTTCCTAACAGGATTTGGGACTAGTCCAGCCTGTTGACTTCTGTCTTGCTTTGAGAAATCTTGAAAAGAAATGGAAATGTGGCAGAAGGGAAAGAAAAAGTGCTCAAAGTTATTCTAGGTACACATCAGACATAAGCAGTGCTTGTGGAGAGAAATAGATGGGTGCCATCATGGAGAAGCAGATGAAGTGTTTGTGGAACCAAGAAAGGCTGGGCTGCTGGTGGACAAATGAAAGCTACTTGTAAATACTTTGAAGAGACAATGATAAGAAAATGTTTTGGAGAGGCACAAAGGAAAGCAGCTCCCTTACAGTCCCCTCCTCCACCCCTATCCAACCTGCATGGAACCCAGAGATAGTAAACTTACAATCACAATGATGAAATCGAGCCAACACCAGGCACTGGTGAAATACTTCCCAAATCCAAAGGCCACCCATTTCAGACCCATCTCCAGGATAAAAATGAATGTGAAAATATTGTCAGTACAATTTAGTAACACTTGGATTTGGCGTCGTTCAACAAGCTTAACATCTTCAAATACCTGAAATAATAGAGCATAGCCATAGACCAGGTTGAATATTTGCAAAGAATTCTCTGCTGACAACTGTAATCTTAGGTACATTATTTTACATATTTTTGGCAGTACTGAGATTTGAATTCAGGACTTCGTGTTTGCTAGGCAGGTGCTCTACCGCTTAAGCCATGCCTCCAGCCCCTCCTTGTTGACTTTTATTTTTCTTCCTTATATGAATTAAAAACTACTATCTGTCTTGTTGATGAGATTTTGGTCAAAAAAGTATTAAGGTTTGACCTTTCCAATGGAACTGATTCTTTGAACAAAGGAAAATGAGAAATCCTATTTCTATACTTTTGTTAGCCCTGTGGTTCCATGGTCTCTCATTACTGGCTCCCAGAATATACAAACTTGCTGGTAAATCACTGTACTATATCCTAGGTTTCCTAATCCTTTCAATTCTTGTCAAATATATCTAGACAACTCTCCAGGAATACCCAGTGGCCTAGGCCATCTCTTTCTTCCTCTTAGTTATTTTGGTGGCCCTATTCAGTGTCTCTCTATTGCTTGTAACACTGAATTCAAATGTCTTAGCTCACACTCTAGATCCTGACAACTCTGAAATCAATTGTCTCCCATGATAAACAGTCTTACCCCTTTACTCCAGTGTTCCTGACAAATATTGTCAATATTGTATGTATGCCATGACACATTAAGTTTGAGAAGCTCTGAAACAAAGCTCCCAATATTACTTTCAATACTTATTCAAAGTAATTTAAACATTCAAAGTAATTAAAATTAAGTGTGATTATAAAAAAGAGACATACTGGTTTTTGGAGAGATCCTTTTTCATTTTACATCCAAACATTTTCCTCAAAGTCTGTGTGTGTGTGTGTATGTGTGTGTGATTCTGCAGGATCTATATAATTAAGACATAATTGATCACTATAGGCTTGATATAATGAGAAAGAAGAGTTCTCAAGACACTTAGGAACACAGTCAAAGCAGACAGGAAATCAGCCCTGCTGTTGGGCACTAAGGTTAGCCCACTGCCCTGGAGTCCTGTTTCCAACTACCACTGAGTTTTTGACTAGAGAAGCTCCTCTGTCTCCTCTATCCTGTTGACTCCTCCTCAGGCTTAAGATATAAGCTTAACTCACAGATTCTATAGGAATTTCCCTATTCCCACAAGGCTGGATTGGGTGCTGAACCCTCCATGTCACACTTTGTCCACCGCTGCCTGGGTATATCACTTAGGACACTAATGTATAATTGCTAGTCTGTCCAGGAGGCCAAGGACTTGTCTGTTTATCTGCCTCTTCAGAACAGACAAATCTGAACGGCATTAGAGGCTCACTTCCTTTCTCCTTTTGGAAGCTATGCCCAAGCTGGCTAAGCAGGTCTGAGTTAGTTCAATGGATATACCTGCTAATACCAGCAACTGAACTGTGGAGGCTCCTGTGGAAAATCAGGCCATTTTCTGATGTCATTATTGCACAGTTATTACATAGTTGCCCAGATCAGAGCTTCTCAAATTCTAAGAAGCCCCAGATCACCTTGAGACCTTGTTATGATGTAGATTCTGGTTCATCAGCTTTGGGAAGAGCCAGAGAATAGCACTTCTAATAAGCTTCTAGGGATGCTGATGGTGGTTCACAGACCACAAGTGGGGGCAATGGATACCATTTTTCTTATTCCCATTTCTCTTCAAATAAATTCAGTGAGATGGGCTGGGTCTCTTTCTTGGTGACTTCTGCATGGTACATTTAGCACTGCTCTGCCCAGCCTACAGTTGTTTCTGAAGGCAGGTGTGAACTAGGATTGTATGCCCTTCTGCTATATCACCAATTATAAATTTTCTCTTTGTAACATCACAGGATGTATCTATGGCCTTCTGACAGCATCACTGCTTTCCCACTGACTAGCACAAGTGCTACTTGTGTAATAAAATAAAAGAAAGCCCAATATTTGAATAAGAGCAGATAGCCGTGGAAATGTGATCATCAGAAGATAACAGGTAACCTTAGACCCAGGACTAGCAATAAAAATCAGTCAAGGGAGCTCCTGGGATGGTGCTATAGAAATATGCTTTTTTTATTTGAGGAATAATTTCCATTGCAGTAAGTAGATAAATGGGGATGTATGTTGATCACAGTCTCTGGTGGACACAGGTCTGTACTTATCTCTCTTCACTTAGAGATCACAAAGGTATAAAGCACTAGCCAGAAGGCATGAGGTGCAGGAATGAGAAATTTCCAGGTCTTCTCTATTTTCTAGAAATGTATTATGAAATGATTTGATACTCTAAATCAAGAAGGGGGACCCAGGACTCTGCTCATTTAACATAACAAATAGAGTTCAGTTCCATATCGTGACCATTTTAAGGGAAGATACATGCTAAAAGGGAAGGGAGTGATTGTAGAAGAAGGAGGAAGAGGAATAAGGAGAGAGAGACAGAGACAGAGAGAGAGAGAGAGAGAGAGAGAGAGAGAGAGGGAAGTAGTAAGAGAGTAGATGGTAACCCTACGAGGAGAGCTGGAGAGGGGACAAGAAGAGCTAGAAGGTGTGGAGGGGGAGCAGAAAGGGTTTGACTCTATGGCTAATGGAGGCAATGGATTCAGCTATTTTCAAGCCTCATACCACACCTTGATCTGGAAGGATCATGAATATAAAGCGGTTTCCTTGTCCCTCCTTCCAATGGGTCATGAACGATGGGAAATACTAGAGCAGCTGATTATATGAAAATCTGTTCCCTGTCACTTCTCCCCTATTATTTTGTCTTTAATGAGGAGCACTATAATCTTCTGGAAAAGGCAGAGTAGGTAAATGGTTTTCGGGTGGGGGTGCGGGGGTGAGGAAACATGTGGGATACAGTGAAAGTGTCTAGAAATCTTCAGGAATGAAGGGCAGATGGCTAGGCCTGGGTTCAAGTGCTAAACTCTAGAAGTCACTTGAAAGCACTGATTAGAGTTACTCTTCCCCACATGTAAAGCACCTTTGCCTTAGGGAGTTTCTAGGTGTAACAGAAGTTGCACAAAACTCTACCGGCTAAGGGACCCAGCAGCTAAGACCCCACTTCCGTATGGTCTCCTCCACATTTGCAGACCCATGAGGTCAGTCACAATGCAGCTTCCCCAGCTCCCCTGATGCCCAATGTCCCCACAAGACCCATGATAATTTACCAGTGCCCCACTGCTCAGCAGAATCACAAAGATAATAAAGCTCTCAAACCAGCTGTGCTTCACTATTTGGTAGCAGGTTTTCCGCAGATTCCACCAAATGACCCAGGTGGACTTTCTCTTGTCTTTGCTACAGCATGGGAAGCAGCAACTGAGGCCTGAAAGGAACCAGCCATAGTGCTATCATTAATGTCTGCAGTAAATTGCATTAGTAGCCCCAGCTGGTCACTCATCCTGCATTCATGTCTCCTACCTTGTGACCTGCAGCTCTTCCTCTAAAGAGGTTAGTCTCTTTCCAGCCCCTTGAACATGGGCTCAGTCACATGACTTCCTTTGGCCAATAGGATGGCGTGGAAGATACAGGGTGTCAGTTATGTGCCTAGGCTTGTATGCTTACGAAACAAATATGAAGCAATTTTTGGAAATAGCACATATACATGGTGTCAAAAGGACTGCAGGGGAAGGAGAGAAGGATGGCCAAAGGCTTTGTGAACCATCCAAGCTAGACATGGAAATTTTGATCAATTTTCAAAATGGTTACATTTGTTCTCAGCCCAGCTCTTCCTCCTCTTCTCCAAATTCTGATGATCTTTACTTCATCATGATGGTAGCACTCGACTCCTTTCCTCACCATGTTCCTAAGCCACTGTGAAGTCTCCTCATTCCACCCCTTCTCCCTCCGTCTTCAGAACATCAGGAGGTAAATCTTCCAAGAGGACTATTTCTTCCTCCCTCTCATCCCACTCCTCCCTTCAGATAGAAATCCACCTATCTGCTCCATCTCCACTATTGACATCTTGCACACACTTCACAGAAAAAATGTAAATCAAGAAATCTGTAGTCTATGGGAAATCTCTAGCCTAGCCACTGTCTAGCTTTGGAGCTGTCAAATAATCTGGAATATGAATTTTACACCCCTTCTTCATGTTCTTTCTGGGCTCAGTTTAGTCCCAAAGTCATGGAGAGCTTTTTAATTTTTACATTTATTTATTCATTTGTTGTCATGTATTTAATGATTGATCAACATTTGTTAAACCCATTAGCTGAGCAAGGTTCTATTCTCACAGTAGATAAATAGTGCTGATAAAGTCACTGCCTTTGTTTTTAGGAACCTCATGGCAGAGACAGATACAAACAAATACTCCACCATAAATTCAAGAACTAATGAAGGCACGTAGGAAGGAAACCACTATGTCCACTTGAGGAATCAGGGAAGGCTGTATTTACTGATTGCTTATTATATGCCAAATGCTCCTCTAAGTGTTTAATAACAATCACTCATTTAATATTCACAACAATGCTTTGCAGGAGGCACAATTATAGTCTTCATTTTATAAGTGAGGGATAGAGAGATTAACTAAATTGAACAAGTGACAGGGCTAGTAAGTGGAGGGGCCAGAATTTGGGCTCAGGCAGTCTGGATCCATGCTGAAGACAGTAATTACAATAGCCAAGTTTTTCTCTTGATTTATGACCTCAAATATTTCTGATAATGAATGTGCCAGGGACTGTAGAAAGTGGCAGATATGTTGGCCCAATGAGCTTTCTGGGGAAGTTTTCTGGAGTAAACATTTACCGTGCTTGTTAGGCTATGGGTGGAGTATACCTAAATCAAGAATTTCCTGAAACCCCCTCTGTGTGGACTTGATAATGGCCCTAAGGATCTCTGGGTGCCCTCTCTGTTCTTTTGTCTGTGGTAGAAATAAAAAGATGCTAACTACCAAAACCATAAAGCTATAAAGAACAGAAATCCCATCCAAAGACTCTGAAATGTACACAACAATATGGCCACTTACCTTTGGGTAAACATCTCTCTGGTTGCTTTTTTGGGAGAACCATTTGCTGTAAATGTCCATCAGAATCCTGTAGATCGATAGTGCTGCATTCTGATAGCACACTGGCAGCATCAGATTTCTGCACAAAGGAAGAACAGAATCATTCACCAAGCCCCTGTCCTGCCATGGTGGTCCCTAATTCCTTGTTGTCTGATTTATTAGGGATGAAACTAATGAGGCAAAGGCCTGTAGAGATGAGGGGTGGCAATAAAGTGCCCCTAATCAGCCTGACTTCAGGAAATAGTTCTCTCTTTTTCATGGCTGAGGAACAGCTAGTTTTGTGAAGACACAGCCTTCAGACTTTTCTTCCCTACAAATTATAACCCTGATAGACTGCCTAACCCCATTAAAGAAGCCAGGTAATGAGAAAGCTGTTCTACTGAGATTATTATTTTTAGCTATCTCAACTCATGAAATAATCGAGTTACATTAGTGGTTCTCACTGATTTTACCTTGAAGGAGACATTTTGGCAATGTCTGGAGACATTTGTAATCATCACAGCTGAGAATACTTCAGGTGTCTAATGGTTAGAGGCCAATTGCCAAACATCCTACAAAGAAGTGTCCTGTCCCAAATGTCATCGAGCAAAGCTAAGATGCCTGGCCTACACCCTTGCTTAAGACTCAACCCTGGCAACTTTTCTGCATTAATTCTGATATTTTTCCATAATGGGCTGGAGGCATAGTTCAAGTAGTAGAGCACCTGCTTTGGAAGTGTAAAGTCCTGAGTTCAAACCGCAGTCCCATCAAAAAAAAAAAAAAAAAAAAGACCCAGAATGGCTAGTCTCACTAAGGTGTATGAATGAGTCATGCATTCCTTCTCACAATACTCTAGGAAAATTACCTTTCGAGGATTTCGTATAGTCAAATAAGCATCTTCATCAGAAAGCACACCAATTTCCACACCCTGATCTCTTGGGCTTGTGGGCTTCTTGGTCTCCTGATGGAGGTCATTGGCCTGACACAAAGAATTGCAGAGTGGAATTAATATTCCCCCTGGACTTCCTGCTTCAGATGAAGTATGTATGAATTCTATTTGTTTTTATGCTTGTCATTACAATAGGCTGTGACAGACACCTGAAGCCAGGCATGATGATACACATCTGTAACCCTGGCAGTAACAAGACTGAGGCAGGAGGATTGTGAGTTCCAGACCAGCCTAGGATACATAGGAAGACCCTGTTTCAAAATATCAAAAAGCAAAAAAAAAAAAAAAAAAAAAAAAAGAATTAAAAAAAATAACACTGCTGCTTAACATGAAATAATTCTGGGGGAAACTACTAGACAAAACACACACTAAAGCTTACTGTAACATTTCAGAATCAAAAGAGCATGTTTCTGGTATAAAGTTCATCAAATAATTCAGAGGTGAAACTTTATGGACATTTAATATATTTTAAAATGTGTCCTTTCAATTCAATGGCTAAACAAGTAAGTTATTCAATAAATGGTGCTAGTACATATTATGATAATATAGGAAAAATAAAATTCATAATCATATCATAGGCTCATTTAAAAATAAATGAGTAGGCTGGGCACAGCAGCTTACACTAGTAATTCCAGCTACTTGAAAGGCAGAGATCAGGAGGATCCTGGTTTTAGGGTAGTCAGGGCAAAAACTTAGCCAGACCCCATTTCAACAAAAAAGCTGGGTGTGGTGGCACACACCTGTCATCCCAGCTATGCAGGAAGCATAAGTGGAAGGATCGTGGTCCAGGCCCACCTGTGCAAAACCACAAAAGCCCACCTGAAAAATAACAAATAAAAAGGCCCGAGGGCATGGCTGGAGTGGGAGAGCATCTACCTAGCAAGCCAGAGCCCTGATTCCAAACCCCAGGGCTGCAGAAGAGTAAAAGTTAGAAGAAAAAAACCCGGAAAATAGTTTTTTATCCTTTGGGTTGCAGAGGGTTTCCTTAGCAAAACAGGGGTGGGGAAAAGCATAAAAAGATATGCAGTCATTCTCCTCTCTCTCTAGAGTTGACCCACTTCCAGTCTATTGAAAGTGTATTTCCTTCTAATAAATTTTACTATCAGTTTCACTAAAAAAGGGAAAACAGAAATATGCCACTACATAAAAATAAAAACTGAACTTGGTATAATGATCTGTAGGGATATCTAAAACAGATGTATAAGTCAAATCTTGAGTGAGAGTTTCATCTTAATGTCTAGGTGTTTCCAAAAATCTGACATTATGAGATCATGAGTTAAGAACATCTCTCCATTTGAATACATGCAATAATGCTTATAAATACACACAGATTTACATATACACACACATACATACATATCTACTCATACAAAGAAGAAAATATTTCTATGGACCAGACATAGAACACAAATATAAAGGCGCAACAATTTAAAGCAGGTAGCAGGTAATGGTGCCTATAAATGTCCTATGTAAGAATAAAACCAGAGCTGTATCTGAGGCCTGACCTAAGCTCTTGCACTTAAGAAAGAAGGTAAAAAATTTAAAAGAGCTGTGCCAAATGCTTGCAAATTACAATTATACAAAGCTGCAAACCAAAAAGGCAGGAGGAAGTACAGCCTCAGAAATAGGACCTGGGCAAAAGAACCCACTGGTTCACTGAGCAGAACTGCAATATGCCTACTGTCACTATTAGACGAGAACCCCGAGATGATGTATAAGACTTGGTTCTGAAATAGGTGCCACAGAAGGGTCTTTTAGAGACAGTCACTGCAAAGAGAATGAAAAAGTCTCCTACTTAAGATAAACTTTCAAACTAACATTCAAAAATATATTAGGAAACAAACATATAATCAGTAGCCTCCCCTAAAATTAAAATCTAGGAGGTGAGTATACTTGAGAAAATATGAAAGCAATATAATAATCTAAAAGTAACTTTAAAATTAATAACTTTAAGATTTAATAAAAAAGATATAGTTTCACTTGCTGAATGACAACATGGGCTCTCTAAAGACATTCTCTCCAGGGAAATAAGCATAAGTAGTGAAAACTTTTTAAAAACCACTTAAAGTCTCTGGAAATTGTCCTGAAGGCATACAGCAAATGATGAACATTTGTTGAAGAAAATACGCTAAAATTCAATAAAGACAGCAGAAGTCATGGCACTTGAGCCATGAGCTGCTTTTTCCAGTTTTATGGATGCTCCACTCTAGGCAGATGGGGCCAAGAGTATGGGGTCTCTATAACCTCAGCAACCACTCAGGGGATACAATATCTTACCAGGAGGTCAGGCCACTGGTATTTTCAACTTTGAGTTGAAGAGTCTACGTTCTGGTCAATGTGGCCACTCAGCCCCCACACAGGACAGAGATTACCCCAGATGCAGCACCCTGGGAATCCTGGGGCCCTGATCTCCCTCACCCCAGTTTGCTTGTAAAGCAGAGGTTTGGGAGTCTAAAGATGAAAGACCACTGACCTTGCTGCTTACCTGGAATGGTGGCTCACACACAGATTTTGCCCAGTATGGAAGGCAACCCATAAGCAAGAGGACTCTCCACACACACACACAAAGTCTTTATTTGACACAAAACATGAGAATGGTCAAGCTTAAGGGCTTGAAAACAATGGAGAGTGAATAATATTGAAATATATTGCATCTGTGTAGGAAGAAGGCATTGCAAAATGCACAGAAAGATAAGGAAGAATAATAGAGAGGGTCAGACTGATTAAAGTATAATACGTTCACAGGTGAAATACTCTGGTGAAACCCCTTTGAACAATGAATATATACTTAAACAATGAAGGACAGGAATGCAAAACAGGTCCTGTTAGGAGGACAGTACTAGTGGGAAGGGGAAGGGTGAGTGGAGAAGGTAAAAAAGAGTGAATATGGTCAATATACTTTAAACACTTGTATGAAGATAGAACATTGAGAAGTACTGAAGTCATTTTAAGCAGGGGGTAGGGGATGGAGGAGAATGATGATGAGGATGAACCTAGCCAAGGTACATCGGAGTCATATATGGAACTGTCACAATAAAACCCCCTGTACAACTAAGATATGCTAATAAAATGCTTTTAAAAATGGGGAAAACATATTTGAATGATTAAGCAAATAAGAAGAGGCTGGTAGCTTTTTTAAAAAAGACAACAAAATAGGTCATCATATTCATCATAGAGAACTACCGAAAGAGACATCAAAGAATAATCCTTGTAAGGTAAAAAAGAAATTCAGAGACTGGCCTTAAATGCTACTTCCACACATAAATTGCTGAGCAATTTATGCCCCCATGGCATTGACAAAGACAATAGAGCAATTATCCAGCAATCAGTTGAGCCTAAAATCTGGTATGATTCCAACTAGGGCAGACAGCTAAACAGAGGGATCATAGAAAGAGACAAGATGAACTGCTAAAACAATAGTCCTCCTACACTGACTGTGTACATGCAAGGCTATAGTCTGTGAGAGACACTGAAGACTTCACACAAGTGTGTGTGGAGGCGGGAGGCTTGGACGGGGTAGTTTGAGGAGAGAGTAGTCTTCACTAAAATAGTTTAGCCAAGTCACCAAATAAGTAAGACCTAGAGAAGAGAGAGGGAACTCAGCTTTAGAGTTGCCATAACATATTAATGAAAGTGTCTAAAAATTGAGAAAAATACTAAAATATGAGAAGGCCAGGAAAATATGACCTATAGATAGGGGGGAAAGCATAAAATAGAAACTGCATATGAAAGAACTAAGGTATCAGAGGCAACAGACAAATAATGCAAGGGAGCCACTATACACATTTAAAGATGAAAAGAAATAATCCTTAAAGAAATAAAAGGTGGCATGATGGCAATGTATAATCAAACACAGAATATCAATGAACAGAAAGAAATTAGGTTAAAAAAAGAACCTAAAAGAACCAGACACAAATTCTATAATTGAAGAGTATAAATAACTGAAATGAAAAACTTTACTAGAAGAATCAACAGTATATTTGAAATGGGTACATTTGAAATGACAAAAGAATCAGTGAACTTAAAAATGGATGGGTGGTATAAGCAATTCAAGGACCGCACAGGAAAAAGAAGAAAAAAAGTGAAGAGCCTCAGTACAATTTGATATACTACTAAGCACACCAACCAGAAAGGAGAGAGATAAAGGAGCAGAAAAAAAAATAATATCTGTAACATGAAAACATTAACCTACACATTTAAGAAGTTTAACAAACCCTAAGTAGGAAAAAAAACCAAAGATCCACTCCTAGACACATCATAATACACTCCCAAAGACAAATAGAAAGATACTTTGAAGTAGGACGAGAAAGTGATTCATCATGTAGAAGGAAACCTCAATAAAATGAACACTGACTTATCATTAGAGATAATGTAAGCCAGAAGGCAGTGGTGTACCACATTTAAAGTGCTGCAAGACAAACTGTGAGCCAAGATTTTTAGATCCAGCAAAACTACCTTTCAGAAATGAAGGCAACCCTGCCACCCTGAGGCCCAATATGAACCTGCACACAGTCTTTCAGAGAAATTAACAGAATCACTGTATCTACCCCTCCCCAGTCTTTGCTGTATCCTGACCTCCCAGGGCCTGAGTGGAAGCTTTGCATTGCTTTCTGGGTTTTGGAAATGGTGCCTTGGTGGAGGTACCTCACCTATCATCCCATTCTGCCCTTTGGAGCCTGAGCTGAAGGTATACCTGGGTACCCACTGGAACAGTGGCTTGATGGGGCCACTTGATCTACCCCTCCTTGCTGCTGCACCCTGCCCCTTGGGGCCAGAGATGAAGGTATGCACTATCTACTGGAGTAACAGTGCCTTGACCATACAGTATAGTCCAAGGCACACAGGTCTCAGCTAGAGTGGCACATTGAGAATCAGTACCTCAGTCAAGCTGAACAACCCTACATACCAGACTTGAGTTGATGAGGCTTCCTATATTCTACAGATATAAAGCTTTGGCTGAGATGAGATATCCCATCCTACATGTCAAACAACATTAGTATCCAACTTCCCTGGAACTGGACTATACCCCTAGGCACTGAATTTTTGAGACATCTCCCTCCCCAAGGAATGGAGTCCGCACTGGGCTTCTCCCTATCCAAAAGATAGCTATGCTTTGTGGGAGGCCCTGAGTTTAAACCTCAGTACACACACACACACACACACACACACACACACACACACACACACACAGAAATAAAATTAAGAAATTCAGCAAGGATATTGAAATTCTAAAAGCAAATGAATATGTTGGAAATGAAAATTTCAATAAACCAAATGAAAAACACATTGGAAAATCAATCAGAAGACAAGCACTGAAGACAAGGTCAAGGAACTACTATTCAAACAGCAATTAAAAAAAAAAAGAAACCATGAACACAACTTTCAAGAACTCTGGGACATGATTAAGAAAAACAATTCATGGGGTTGAAGAATGAGCTGAGCTACAAACTAAAGGAATAGAAAACCTATTAAATGAAATCATAGCATAAAATTTCCCAAATCTAGAGAAAGATATGGACATCCAAGCACAAAAGGCACTTAGAAACAAAACTGACATGACCAGAAAAGAACCTCTCCATGTCACATTATAATTAAAATGCCAAGACTACTGAAAAAACAATGTTGAAAGATGCAAGAGAAAAACACCCACTTACAAAGACAAAGCCATTGGAATTACAGTCATCTCCGCAGATACCCTAAAAGCTAGGAAGCAAAGCATGGAATGATAGATTTCAAGCTCTGAAAGTAAATAACTGTACACCAAGATAACTATATTAAGCAAAATTATCCTTTAAAATCTACAGAGAAATAAAGACCTTCCAAAATTGGCAAAAACTAGTCACTCACTGCTACTAAGCAAGCATTACAGAAGACAACTAAAGGAATCCTACATAAAGAGGAGGAAGAAAGTCACAAGCATGAGAGCTCAGGAAAGAATAAATTTCATGAGTGGAATAGAGAAGCAAATGAGAATTAAGAAAGATTCAGACATAATCAACATGGTAAGCCAGCAAACTCCAGAGATGAATAAGGGAGAAAGAAACAAACAAACAATACTGGGATCAACCAGGTAAAAGCCTGGATGGAATCAGCAAATAAAAACCTTAAATGTAAATGGACTTAACTCTCAAATTAAAAGATGCAGACTGACTGATTGGATTGAAAAACAAGATTCAACTCTTTATTGACTGCAAAAGACTGGCAAAGACACATACAGACTAAAACTGTAAGGATGGAAAACAATATGCCAAGAATGTGGACACTGAAAGCTGGCATAAGTAGCTATATTCATATCTGACAAAGGAGACTATAATACAAAATTAGTCAGAAAAATAAGGGTCAGTATATATTAATAAGTGAACAACACATCAAGAATATATAATGATTGTCCATTCATATGCATCAAATGTTGGTGCACCCAATTCCATAAAACTAGCACTACTGGACATAACGGGACAGAGAGGTCCAGATATAGTAATAGCAGATAACTTCAATACCCCATTCTCATCAACAGATAGAGAAAAAATCACCAAAGAAACTTCAGAGTTAAACTGCACCTTAAACCAAATGGACTTAACAGAAATCTACAGAATAACCCATCCAAGAGCTATCCAAGAACTAAGAATATACATTCTTCTCAGCAGCCCAGGGAACTTTCTCCAAAATATACCACATTTTAGGATATAAAGCAAGTCTTAACAAACAAAAGAAAATGGAGCTAACCTCTTGTATATCATCACATTATAAAGGAATAAAATTAGACAAGAGAAGCTCTGGAAACTATGGAAACTACAGAAACATACTGACATTGAGCAATATGCTTTTTTTTTTTTTTTTTGGTAGTTCTGGGGTTTGAACTCAGAGAGTCTTGTACTTGTTAGGCAAGTGCTCTACCACTTGATCCATATCCTCAGCCCATACACTTTTGGATGATCAGTGGATCATAGAAGAAATGATGGAGGAAATAAATCTAAAAATTCCTAAAACCAAATGAAAATAAAAACAAAACATACCAGAACCTATGGGATATGGCACAGGCAGTTCTACAAGGGAAGGTGATAGCTATGAGAGCTTACATTAAAAAAATCAGAGACATCACAAATAAAAAACCTAACAATGAACCTAAAACTCTTAGAAAAACAAGAACAAGCCAAACCACAGTTAGTAGACAGAAAAAATAGTACAGATCAGGGCAGAAATTAATAAAATGGAAACCAAAAGAACCATACAAAGAATTAATAGACACAGACTTGGTTATTTGAAAAGATTAGCAGGCTGATAAACCCTTAGCCAAGTTGACAAAAAGCAAGGGAGAGAATATCTGAATTAATAAAATTAAAGTTGAAAGAGCTGGCATTATAACAAGTGAAATCTAGAAAGTCTTTAGAAAATATTTTGAAAAGTTATATTCAATAAATTAGAAAATCTAGAAGAAATGGATTAATTTTCTAGACACATATGACCTACCAAGAGGTTATAAACAATTTAGATGTATAATGAGCAATGAGACCAAAACAATAATAGTCTTCCAAAAAAGAAAAGCCCAGAACTAGATGGAGTCATTACTGAATCTTTAAAGCAGAATTAGCACCAATGTTCTTCAAACTATTATGGAAACCAGAAAGGGAAATAATGCCACCAAACTCATTCTAGAAGTCAATATCACCCTGATACAAAACTAGGTAAGGACACAACAACAACAAAGAAAATTATAGGTCATTTCCCTTAGGAACATAGTTGCAAAAATTCTCAACAAAATACCCATAAACCAAATTCAACAATACATTAAAAAGATCAAACACCATGATCAAGTTGGTTTCATTCCAGGGATTCAAGAATGGGTCAACTTATGGAAATCAATGAATAAGATGCAGCACATAAACAGAAATAAGGACAAAAATCACATCATCTCAATAGGTGCAGAAAAAGCCTTTGACAAAATTCATCATGGTAAAGACTATATATGATAAACCTATAAATCCTAAATGGGGAAAACCGAAATCATTTCCCCCAAAATCAGGAGTGAGACAAGGATGTCTACTCTGTTCCATTCTTATTCAATATAGTGCTAGAATTCTTAGCCAGAGAAATACGGTAAGAGAAATAAAAAGGATGCAAATAGGAGAGGAGGAAGTCAAATTGCCCCTGTTTGTAGATGACATGATTCTATAAGTATCCTATAAAGGTCCTTAAAGACTCCACCAAAAAAACTCTTAGATCTAATAAACATTTTTGGCAAAGTGGCAGGATATAAAATCAACATAAAAAACCCAAAGCTTTTCTATATACCAAACTAAGGAAGTATGAACAAATTATGAACTTTATTAATAATGTGTGATAATTAGCTCATTAATTGTGTAGTGTACCAGTGTAAATAAATAATAGGAGAACTGGATGCGAATATATGGGAACTCTGTACTATCTTTACAACCTTCCTATAAACCTAAAACTATTGTAAAATAAAGTGATTACCTATAAGAAAAAAGGATTTAAATACATTCTAAATATAAGAATACATATAGATTAAAAATGAAAAGAGAAAAAACATAGCATGCAAATACATGTAAATGTATTTAAATGTAAGAAAATGCAAATGTGATTTCTTTCTAAATGTAAGAAAATTGGAATGGAAGGCTGGGTGTGGTGGTGCATACCTACAATCCCAGTTACTTGGAAGGCAGAGACAGAAATATCACATTTAAAGGCCAGACTGGGCAAAAAGCTCAAAAGACCTTATCTAAAAACAAAGCTGGGAGTGGTGACCTATAATTTCAGCTATGCCGGAGTCAGAAGTAGGACCCCTCTTTCTGAAATGACCCCTGAAACTGCCTCTATTCTAATAAACTTTACTATAATGTTGTAGAGAAGACTTTCTTTCAGCCTATTAAAAGTATTCATTTCCTAATAAACTTTGCTATCACTTTAGCTATAAAAAATAACATTATCAGAGATAAAAGGGAACATTTCATAAGGATAAAGGGATGAACTTATCAAGAACACACAACACTCCAAAGTATGTATGTACCTAACAACAAAGGTTTTAAAAACATGAAGTAAAAGACTTAGTGGAAGTAAAAGTACAGATAAACAAATCCACATGACAGCTAAAAACTGCAACACTTCCCTTTTAATATCTGAAGGGAACAGAAAATCAATGAGGAGTAAAGACTTGAACAACACTAACAGCCGACCCAACCTAACTGACAGGTATCTAGCACTTTACCCAACGGTTCCTTTTAAGTGGGTATTTTTTTTTTATTGCATATTGAGCATTCACCATGTTAAATTATATGCTACAATGTAAAAAAAAATTTAACAGGCAAAAACCACAAAATATGTTTCAATAAATTTAAAAAGATTTAAAGTATGCTAAATGTACAGAGTATATTCTTTGGAAGAAAACTTTAAACTTCAATAAATAACAAAAAGATAGGAGAAAAATCTCTAATTATTTGAAAATTGAGCAATATCCTTATTTATAACTGATGGTGAAATGCAGAAATCACAAAATAAGTTTGAAAATATTTGTATTCAAGTGAAAATAACACAGCATAACAAAATTAGGGGGAATGCAGGTAAAATAGTGCTTTATGTACTTGCAATAGAAAAGAAGAAAGGACTCAAATCAATAATCTAAGGCAGAGAAAATATTCCTATCGACGTTCTAGGAATAAAAGTAATCTAAACCAGGGATCAATAAACTTTTCCTTAAAGGGCCAACAAGTAAATATTTTAGGCTTTGCAGATCATGTGGTCTCTGCTACGAATGTTTAACTCTGAAACGTTGGTATTAGAGCAGCACAGACAGTATGCAAACAATTGAACATGACTGTGTTTCCATAAAACATTATTTTTTAAATGCTGTAGACCAGATCTGGCCCGTAAGTTGTAGTTTGCCCAACCTTAAACTTAGACTCTCAGAATCCATACAAAGAAGTATAAGTTAAACACATAGTAAGTAGATGGAAGAAATTTAAGAAAAAAGCAGAAATCCATGAAATGCACAAATGAAGAAAAATAAAACCAAAGGCTAATTCTTTGAAAATACCAAGAAAACTGAAAAACTTCTATATACACTGAATAGAAGATACAAATGACCAATATTACTAATGCATGAGGAAACATCACTACAGACACTAAAAGAAGAGCAAGAAGATTTTATGAACAACTTAATGCCCATAAATTCTATAATCTAATTTCTAAAGCACACAAATTAACCAAACAAGAACAAAAAAATAGAAAGCCTAACTAGTCTTTTATCTATTAAAAATTGAATTTGTAACACAAATATTCCATAAAAGACAACTCTAGGTACAGGTGGCTTCATTGATGGATTCCATCTACATTAGAAAAAAAAATAATACCAATTATACTTGCACTGTTTCAGAAATAGAAGAGGATAAGACTTCTCAACTCATTTAATGAGATCCACATTTGAGAGACCCATTTTGATACCACAGTCAGACAAACACATAAAGGAAAAACTATGCAACAGGAATATACAAGCAGCCTCTGTTGCATTCGAAGGCAAGCCCCCAGTTTATTTAGTGCATCTGTTATGGTCTAATGTTTCCCTCCAAAATTTATGCACTGAAATCCTAACCTCCAAGGTGATACTATTAAGAGATGAGGCCTTCAATAGATGCAGAAAAAGTCTTTGACAAAACTCAACATCCTTTCATGACAATAGCTCTGATGAAACTAAGGATAGAAGGAATGTACCTCAACATAGTAAAGGTTATATATGACAAGCCTATAGCCAACATCATACTAAATGGGGAAAAAACTAAAACCACTTCTTCTAACATCACGAATGAGACAAGGGTGTCCACTCTCTTCACTCTTATTCAACCTAGTCCTGGAATTCCTAACCAGAGCAATAAGACAGGAAGAAGAAACAAAAAGAATTCATATAAGAAAGGAAGAAGTCAAACTATTCCTATTTGCAGATGACCTGATCTTATACCTAAAAGACTAAAAAAACTACTAAACATCAGAAACACCTTCAGCAAAGTAGCAGGATACAAAATCAGTACACAAAAATCAGTAGCCTTTCCACATACCAACAATGAACAGACTAAGAAAGAATATAAGAAAGCAATTCCATTTACAATAGCCTCAAGAAAAAAAAAAAACTCCCGAATAAACGTTAAAAGGAAGTGAAAGACCTCTACAATGAAAACTATAAACTACTAAAGAAAGAAATCAAAGAAAGTCTACAGAAGATGAAAAGATCTCCCATGCTCCTGGATTGGTAGGATCAATATTGTGAAAATGACCATATTACCAAAAGCAATCTACATGTTCAATTCAATCCCCATCAAAATTCCAATGACATTCATCACAGAGATCAAAAAAACCATCCCTAAAGTTCATATGGAAATACAAAAGGCCTTGAATAGCCAAGGCAACATTGGGCAAAAAAGAGCGATGCTGGAGGCATCACAATTCTTGACTTCAAACTGCACTACAGTGCCATGGAAATAAAATCAACATGGTACTGGCACCAAAACAGACAGGAAGACCAACAGAACAGAAGCCCCAGGTATAAATCCATGCAGCTACACCCACCTGATTTTTGACAAAGTCGGCAAAAATACATGGAGAAAACAGCCTCTTCAACAAATGTTACTGGGAAAACTGGGTATCTGCATGCAAAAAACTGAAACTAGATCCATGTCTCTTACCCCATAAAAATACCAACTTGAAGTGCATTAAGGACCTCAATAGAAGGCCTGAAACTTTAAAATAACTACAGGAAATGGTAGGAAATATACTGGAACATATAGGCATAGGCTTCAAATAGAACTCCAATGATTCAGCAAAAAGGATGAACAAATGGGACTACAGCAAACTAAAAAGCTTCTGCACAGCAAAGGAAACAAATCACAAGAATTAAGAGCACACAGAATGGAAGAAAATCTTTGCCAGATATTTACCTGATAAAATACTAAAATCCAGAATCTACAGGGAACTCAAAAAACTCAACCCTTAAAGAATCAACATCCCAATGAAGAAAATGGGCACATGAATCGAATAAGGACTTTTCAAAGGAATTAAATAGGACATTTTATTGGTACAAATGGCCAATAAATACATGAAGAAGTGTCCAACTTCCCTGGCCATAAAAGAAATGCAAACCAAAACTACACTAAGATTTCATCTTACCACAGTTAGAATGGCTATCATCAAGAACACAAACAGCAACATGTTGTCAAGGATGGAGCAAAACAGGAGCCCTTACCTATTGTTGGTGGGAACACAAATTAGTACAACCATTATGGAAAGCGTTATAGAACTGCCATATGATCCAGCAATACCACTTCTAACTTCTAGAGACGTAGTCAAAGGTGTATAAGTTAGGTTACAATAAAGAGCCATGTTTATTATAGCACTATTCACAATAGCCAAGGTATAGAAACAACCCAGATGCCCTACAACTGATGAATGGATCAGGAAAATGTTACATGTATACATATACACATCATGAAGGAATCCAGGCTCAGAAAGACAAAGGCTGCATGTTTTCTGTCATATGTGGAAGATAGATACAAAAGATAAACATACACACAAAAACAAACATGATCACATACAAATTTATATGTAGAGCATGTTTGTAATAGTGGAAATACTCTATGGAACTCAGAGGAGGATGAAGAAAAGAGAATGATGGTCAACAATATCAAAATACATTACATCTGTGCAGGAAGAAGATATAATGATACGTGGTGAAAACTGTTGGATAATGGGAGGTGGGAGGGAAGGGGTAAGGGAGAGTAATGGAAGGGGTTGAACTGACCAAAGTAAAGCATATTCACAGTGGGGATACATCAAGAAATCCTTTTGAACACTGACTTTGAAATTAATAATGAAAGACAGGACTGTAAAATAGGTACAGTGAGTGTGTGTGTGTGTGTGTGTGTGTGTGTGTGTGTTGGGGGGGTACTTGTGGGAGAGGGAGGGTAAATGGAGGAGATTAAGATGAGGGTATATGGTGGATGAACTTCATATACCTATATGAAATAGAACAATGAAAACTCTTGCAATTGCTTTAAGTGGGGCAGGGAAGAGGGTTGCAGGGCAGGGTTAGGAGAGTTATGGGGGCAATCTAACCAATGTATAATGTAAGGTTATTAGGAATGATCACCAGGAATCCCCTCCTGTACAATGAGTACATGCTATTTTAAATGGGGAAAAACAATTTAAAAAGAGGTGAGCCCTTTGGGAGGTGTTAAATCATGGCAGCTCTGGGATTCAAGGAGGCTCAAGAGAGCTGGTTTGCCTTCTGGTGCTCATATGCTACCATGAGTGGACATAGTAAGGACCAGAAAACTGATCCTTGTCAGACCTGAATCCAATGACACCTTGATCTTGGATTTCCCAGCCTCTAGGAATGTGAGAAATTAATTTCTGTTGTTTAGAAGCCCCCTGGTCCATGGTATTTTGTTATATCAGCTTGAACAGACTTATACAGTATCCATTGATCTCATGGTCCCTGACAGCCTTCATCTCCCACCACTTCTCAACCTTGAGACTGGTCCCTGTGTTACCATCACTGTCTCTTTTACTGTGAGAACCACTTCACTTTCTGACTTAAAAAAAAAAAAAGTCTTTCTGACTTTTTCAGCCCCACCCCATGCTACACTTCTTATAGTGTTCAACCAAAGGCACTTTCTTCTTCTGTTGCCCCAGCCTGTTCTGATCTTGCTCCTTATGACCCACTGTGTCACAAGTGCAGGACTATGATTGAAACTTGCCCTCAAATGTGTACATGGTGTTTAAGGGCAGCTGTCACATTTCATGCCCTTCTCATCTCTGCTCAGTGCTCAAATCAATGCAGGCAACAAATGCCCTATGATAGTGCTGATACCTCTAAGTTGACATACAACCTTTATACCTGTTTGTCAGCATCAGGTCGTGTGATGGGCAGGGTGTTGTCTTCATCAGGATATTCAGTGTCATCCTCTTCCTCTGCAAGTGGAGCCAACTGAGTCTGATTGTGCCCAATGCCTGAAGTCCTCCATGCAGAAGGAGTCACCACATCAAGTTCCTCCCAGGGCTCTGATCCCCTTTTCAACTCTGTGACCAAAGGGATAATGTCTTTGCTGTCTGTAGTAGAGTTTCCTGTTACCTCATTTTGCTTTGGTAAGTTTTGCCTCCTGCACTGCTTGCAACAGAAATGCTCAAGAGTGTGTATCAGAAAAGAAAAAGCCCAGTGGAACCGTTGCATGGCTAACTGAACTTTAGTTTTCCTGGCTTCTCCTTCTGAGTTTCCATTTTTCTCCTCCTGGCTGAAGGAATTGAGCAGTAAGGCAATGAAGAGGTTCAGCACCTGAGGGCAGGGTGAGCGATAAAGGGCATGAGAAACTTAGCCAAGGAAAAGGGACAATGAGTGTCCAAAACAAATTTTCCCCGAGTCAAGACAAAGTCCATTTGACTTCTATGTCCTGTAATCTTACAAGGATGGTCATCTATAAAATAAAGTTTAAAATGTGAAGATCGAGGAAGGAATAGGGACAGTAAGACAAGAGAAAAATTGAAGTGAAAGGATGCAAACATTCAAATTCAGTTTATCTAAATAGAACCAAAAACTATGTGTCGACCATGGCCAGGGTAAAGCAAAGAGGGGTTGTCATCACATGGTTATGTAACTCGAGGATCAGCTGAATCACAAGCTTAGACTTGTGCTAGAATGCCCACATGGAACTCATCCAATAGCCACACCACTGTGCAACCCCTTAATGTTTGCCCGATGTGAGAGACGGTATGCTTGGTACAGTCTCTTTAGCCCTGCTGCCCTAACTTCAAAGAGGTAACAGGGCTAACCCCCAGGGGTTTGGACCAAATCTGCCACTCTCCCTTTAAGCACATATCACTGTAAATTCAGGTTGTCCTAAGAGCTTCTTATGTGAGCTTTTTGCTCACAATTCTACACCTTCCAATTCATCATTTTTATATCCACATTCCTTGTTTCTGGCTCTCAGGAACTTGGGGAGAAGCACCCACTGGGTGTGAGTGATGTGGACCTGGTCCTTAGCTTCATTATGGGAATTCCATCCCAGGTCTTTCACTCAAGTTCTCCTCTGTTTGTCTAAGTCCTCCTTGCCTCTACAGAGGTCTTTTCAAGTACCAT
Source organism: Castor canadensis (assembly GCF_047511655.1). Lineage (NCBI taxonomy): Eukaryota > Metazoa > Chordata > Mammalia > Rodentia > Castoridae > Castor > Castor canadensis. The sequence goes on from NC_133402.1 coordinate 40,708,334, forward strand.
GTCTTCTCCAAATCCTTTCCTACTCCCATTAGTGATGTGCTGCCCTTCTGAACTTTTTGTCACTTACTGGCTATGCCCACCATTTATTAGCTATCTAGGATAAAGATATCTTGTGTAGATAGTTAACATATTTGTATGATGGTCTTAACTTGATTCTGAAGAGCTTGTGCTCAAAGATCCTGTGTCTTCTGTCTCTTCATATCTTCACTGATATGAACCCAGTTAGCCTCTCCATAAATATCTACACTTTCAGCTGCCAGTAACAGATGCAAGACACCAAACACCATAAACATATGTAGCATAACAAGAAGTCTGAAAGTAGAACAGGGGCCCAGTATGACATACAGACAGGTGCTGCCTTTGTTTCAGGCTGGTTCATAATATTTACAGCTTCCCCAGGGGTCACAGTCATAAAATGGCTCAGAAGAAATAAAAGGACCAATTTCTCATATTTATTTTCAATAACAAGAAATCTTTCCCATGTTTTCCCAGTGGGCATTTCTTTACATCTTATTGACCAAATTAAGTCACAAACCCTTACCTTATAGTTAATCACTGGCAAGAGAATATGATTTTCTTAGAATAATCATCTTGAATTGACTAGGTACTGGGCATTGTTCAACATGAACCCTACGTGTCGAGGAACTTTTGTTTCAGGCTTCTTATACGTTCTTCAAACCAAATTCAAAGGGAGATTGTGAGACTTATTGGTATTATATTTAGAATAACAATTTTCACAAGCAAAGTATTGCAAAAGGACCAAATGCATTTGAGAGACATGTTTTGTTTTCTTTACGGAAAAAAAATCTGAGAAACTCACCACAAGTTTGCCTATCACCATGATCAACACAAAGACAATGACACACAAAGATGATTCCGCCTCCTTCATACACTCCCACATGTTTTCTATCCATTCCCCACAGAGGATGCGGAACACCACCAGGAAGGAGTGGTAGAAATCTCCCATGTGCCAGCGCCGTTCACAGGACTCTTCAGCAATGCAGAAGTTTGCACTCTTTACGGAACAGAATTTAGTGCCAAAAAGCTGCATGCCCACGACTGAGAAAATAAAGATCACGATGGCCAGGACCACAGTCAGGTTTCCGAGAGCGCCGACAGAGTGGCCAATTATCTTAATTAGTGTGTTTAAAGTTGGCCAGGATTTGGCTAACTTGAAGACCCTCAGCTGTAAAAATAGACAAACAAAAATGAAAGAAAAGCCAATTAAGGACAAACTGTGGTGCTCATGTACAAAACAAATGACCATTCTAAACCATGGTGCTAGAACTTTAAAAACTCTTGTCTAAGCAAACCCATCCTGCACATACACACCAACTTCCTGTTTTAATCCAGTGCTCACCCATATCTCCTGCTATTGAAAATGAAAATATTTATTCTAATTTTTTAATGATAACAATTTTGGGTTCAGTGTGGTGATTGAATGTGCATGTTTATTATATAAAATGAGTGTTTTAGAATTCTGTATAATGTACCAGATGTTATCAAACAAAGGCCCAGGGGACAAATCCAGCCCAATGCCTGTTTCTGTGTAACCTGAGAGAAGAGTTTTTTACATTTAAAATAATAAAAAATAACCAGAAGAAGAAGGTTTCACGGCACACGAAAATCATATGAAGTTCAAATTTCAATGTCTGTAAGTAGTTTTATCAGAACAAGCCATGTTCATTGGTATTTGAAAGTCTATGGCTACTTTTGTGTTATGATGGCTAGTGTAACAGTTGTGAGAGACCAAATTACCTGGAAGGCTGAAAACTTACTATATTTGACCCTTTACAGAAAAAGTTTGCTATTTCCTGCTTTATGTAATTCAGGCCACAAGTTTGAATGTAAACCTTAAAACAATGATGAGAGTAAAATATGACATTTTATACCCAGGAGAGTCTAGGTGAGCACCTATTCTAGACAGGTATACTTTTTCCAAAGAGAAATTTTTTTTATGCAACCTCACAGAAGTTCCTGGAAATAACCTTAGAGAAAACACAGCAACTATTTTCATAGGTTACACCTTATATTAACTTTTAATGTAAACTTGTTGTGGCAATATAGTCAGAGGAGAAACCAAGCGACACTCGGAGGAGTGGAGAACTCAGATTTTAATTTTACGTCAGCAGGCCCAGACTTATAACTGTGTCTGAGCCCTGAACAAAGGATTCACAGGATATTTAAAAGGCAGTGCAGGGTACCAGGTTACAAGGAATGTGCTCTCCCATAAAGTAGGGCCAGTAGTGGGTTAGAGACCTAAAGTTTAGATAAGAACAGCAGGGGAGGCCTGCTTTGGAAAGTTTATTTACAAGTGGAGACAAAGGAAGGCAGGAATGGGTGCTTATCTCTGCATGGTGCCTTTCATCTCGGTCCCAAACTTTTGCATGGCTCTAATGGGCAATTCCTCACAGCTCTGTCTGAGGTTACAGCTTTTAATTGACAGTTTACCCTGTTTTACAACCCTGTTTCAAGGCTATCTTCCTCTTCAAACTGATGGTTTCACTCCAAAGCACAGGGAGATGGAAACTGAAAACCAGGAAGACTTACACCCAAAGAGAAGGATTACGATTGTCTACTCAAAGGGGAGTTGGCATATCCCCTGAGAAACTGTGGTTGTCCTGTCACATGCAGATGCCAAAAACTTCCTCATCTGAGAGTATGGCTGTAATGTGCCTCAACAATGGTGAAGCAAATGTAACTTTTTTCACCCAAGCACCAATAATATATTAGTAGAGCAGCCTAATAATACCTAATGTTGAGCAGTGTAGCCTTTTAATACAAAATTATTTTATTACATATTATATATGTAATATTATAAAGCATAAAATGCACACTTAGATAACTGAGCCAAGTGTCTTACTCTACAGCCTAGGAATCCTTTCCACTCAAGAAAAAAGTTAAGTATCTTTGAAATTTGAAAGAGTTGTCCTCTTTCAAGTTTTTATGGTTTGAATGTTCCCCCCCCACACACAATTCATGTAGAAATTTAATTGCCACTGTAATAGGTGGGACTTTTAAGAGGTGATTAGGTCATGGGAGGCTCTGCCTTCATGCACAGATTATTGCCATTACTGTGGGAGTGGGTTAGCTATGGCAGGAAGAGTCTCAGAGAAAAGGCTAAGTTCACCTTAGTCCACGGTCTTGTGTGCGTGCTTGTCCTTCCTGCCATTTTATGATGCTGTGCGAAGGTTCTCACCAGATGTTGGTGCATGCTCTTGGACTCGCCAGCCTCTAGGACTGAAAGTCAAATGAACTTACCCTTTGATAATTATCTATGATATCAGGAAATGGACTAAGGCAGAAAAGTTGGTACTGAGAATGGGACTATTACTATAAGGAACACCTGAAAACATGGACCTTGCTTTGGCACTGACTAATGGGTGTGAGCTGTAAGAATCAGGAGGAGAATGATAGAAAAGTCTAGATTTCCATGAAAGGAGCAACAAGTGTGGCTCCAGTGAGGGTTCAGAGGAAGAGAGATGTTGAGACAGTCTGATCTTGAGATAACTTAAGGGATCACAACCAGAATGCTGGTGGAAATATGAACAGTAAGTCACACTGTGAGGTCTCATACAGAAATGAGGATAAGACATTGGGAACTAGAATAAAGGCCATCCATGTTATACAGTTGCCAAGAACTTAGCAGAATTGGGTCCTCAGTCTAAGACATGCAGAACTTAAGAGAAATGAACCAGGATATCTGGTAGAAGAAATATCTAAGCAGCAGTAGCCTTGTGGCTACTTTTAACTGCATGCTGTGAGGTGCTGAAGGAAAGACTTAAAGGCAGAATGTGTAATTAAAAGGATTAAAGCAGATCAGAAAGGTTTGGAAAATTTGCAGCCTAATCTTGTAAAGAGTCAAAAAGTATGTTTTGGAGAGAATATTAAGAGTGTGACCAAGCAACCATTTGCTAAACAGTTTTATGTGGAAAGAAGGAAGCTATCCATCAACACAATGGGAGAAAGGACCTTGGGGTCAGAAGGGACTCATTGCCCAGAGCTACATAGGGTCTCTGCTCCCTTCATTCAGGTGAACTGCTTCTCGGTTACTCTAGCCATGGCTTAAGCAGGCCCAGGTGTGGCTTATGCCTGCACTCTAGAAGGTGGTGTCTGCATGGGACTAATTCTGCAGGCACACAGAATGCAAGAGTTGTAGGGGCACAGCATGGGTGACTATGAAGGACTGAAGGATGGACTGCAGGAGGTCCCAAAAGGCAATAAGTGGTCAAGGAGACACTTCTCCTCCTTAGGAAATGCCTGTTTGCATCTGAAAGGCATCTCCTGCCATCAGGCAATGCAAAAATAGGCTATAAAACCCCACTCCCTACCCTGGCCCATGGGATCACTGGTTTCTGGGTCCCCCTGCATTCTCCAATATGCAGTCTTTCTCTTCTCTTTTCTCCAACTAAATTCTCTACAAATAAAATCTTTCCGACCTCTGCGGTTAGAGTCTGTCTGTGCTTTCATTCTCAGAGCAGGCTCAAGAACCCTGAGCACCTGAAATTCCTGTGCGTGTCATCTGTGCATCAACCAGGCAGAGATTGTCACAGGAGTGGAGCTAATACCAAGATCCTACGAGGGCAATGCCTCGTCACAGAGGTGTGGTTGCCCTTGAGACACCTCCCTGCCTCAAAAAACCTGTAACTATGAATGTTCAATCTAAGCCTAGGAGAACTGCTGCCTGGGCTAAACTTAGTCAAGCCATGGGGATGGGTGCTCCAGAGCTCTGGAAGCCTCCTTATTCCAGTGTCTAGGATGTCAGACATGGAGTCAGTGAAGATTATTCTTTGCTTTTAGAGTTGATGTTGGGCTGGAAGAGTGGCTCAAGGGGTAGAAAGTCTGTCTAGCAAGCATGAGGCCCTGAGCTCGAATCCCAGTACCACCAAAAAAAAAAAAAAAAAAAAATCCCTTCCCTAAACCAAACATAGTGGTATGTGCCTGTAATTTCAGCCCTCAGGAGACCAAGGCAGAGCTGGTGGCTCATGCCTGTAATCCTAGCTACTTGGGAGGCTGAGATCAGCAGGATCACAGTTCGAGGACAACCTGGGCAAATAGTTTGCAAGACCCCACCTCCAAAATAACCAGAGCAAAATGGACTGCAGGTGTGGCCTGTAGAGCACTTATTTGCAATCATGTAGCCCTGAGCTCAAAGCCAGACTGCATCGCAAGACTCTGTCTCAAAAAAAAATCCTACAAAATCAAAGAACAGGAGGGCAGAACAAGCCCTGCCCCCAGGGGAGGGGTGGTACCAGTGGGAGGAGGAAGGTGTTCAGGAAAGTGGGTAGGAGGGTGAGTATGGTGCGATAAAATGTGTACACATGTAAGTAAATGCAAAAATGATACCTATTGAAACTACTCCAGGAACTTGGAGAGGGGAGGGATGAAGGAGAATGATTGAGGGGGTGAATTCATGTATGATATATTTGACACATTGCAATACCTGTGTAAATGGCACAATGTACCCCCATGCATCACAATAATAAAGGAAAAACATCTGAAAAAAAAATATCTTTACAGGATTTGTCTAGAGAAATGGTAAAACAAATCATGTTCAAGAATTAGAAAAAAAGCTGGAGGAGGGGTAGCTCAAATGGTAGAGCACATGCCTAGCAAGTATGAGGACCTAAGTTCAAACCTCAATTAAAAAAAAAAGAATTAGAAAAAAAAAGTTTATATTGTTTACCTTATTGGGTTCTAGACTATTTGGGACCCATTACCCTTTTCTTCTCACCTATTTCTCCTCCAACTTTTATTTGGGGATACTGGAGTTTGAACTCAGGACTTCAAGGCAGGCCACTTGAGCCATGCCCCCAGCCCTCTTCCTTTTGAAATGGAAATGTCTGTCTGATGCCTATCCCACCATTTTGCTTTTTTAATGCTAATTTATTTTTATGCTTTTTCTGTTGACCATATTAATGCATCATTGCTTATTTCTGGCAGTACTGGGGATTGAATTGAGGACCCTCATGCTTGCTAGGCAGACACTCTACTACTTGAGTCACACCCCCAGCCCTCACCATTGTGTTTTGGAAGTAAATAACTCATTTGATTTTGCAGACTCAGTTGGAGGCCATTTGTCTCAGGATGGGTCTGCCTGAGTCCCACTCATGTGTAAGACTCTGGCCTTTGGACTCCGAGTTGATACTGGAAGAGTTAAGATTAAAGAAAAACTAACATGAATTAATGCTGATCCTTCTCAAATAATACCAAAAAAATGAGGATGAAATTCTTTCAAATTCATTCTATAAGGCTGGCATTTCAAAAAAAAAAATTTTTTTAAAGACCAGCATTTCCTAAAAGCTAGACAAAGACACACAAAAAAAGAAAGTTATAGGCCACTTTTCCTGATGAACATAGATGCAAAAATCCTCAACAAAATACTATCAAACCAAATCTAAAAGCACATTCAAAATATTATTCAACATGATAAAGTGGGATTCACCCTGGAGATGGTTCAATGTACTCGAATTGAAAAATGTGATACACCACATCAATAGGATGAAGATATCAAACCATATACTCATCTCAACAGATGAAGAAAACACATTCAATAAAATCAGCATCTCTTCAGGATAAAAACTCTAAACAGATTAGGCAAACAAGGAACAATCCTCAACACAATGGCTGTATTTGACAAACCCACCGTCAACATCATTCTGATAGGGGAAAAGGCAAAGGATACCCCCTAAGATCTAGAACCAGGCAAGGATGCCCACTCTCATCACTTTTATACAACATAGTTAAGTCCTAGCCAAGACAATAGGTGAGAGAAAGAAATAAAAGACATCCAAATTGGAAAGGAAGAAGCTAAGATGTCACGGACATCTTACAGAGTATACATAGAAATCCCCACCTGAAAAGACTCCACCTAAAAACTATTAGAACTAATAAAAAGTTTCAGTATACAACTGGGAACAGTAGCTCATGCGGTAATAATAGCTACTCAGGAGGTGGATATTGAGGCCTGCCTGGGCAATAAAGTTCACAAGATCCCCCTCAACCAATAAAAACTGGGCATGGTGGCATGTGCCTGTTATCCCAGGTATGTGGGAAGCATAAATAGGACCATGGTCCAGGCTGGCTAGGGCATAAATGTGAAGCCCTATCTCAAAAAGAATGAAAGCAAAAAGGGTTGGGGCATAGCACAGGTGGTAGAGTACCTGCTTAGAAAGCACAAGGCCATGAGTTCAAACCCCATTACCACCAAAAAAAAAAGTTGCAAGATATGAAAATCAGTAGTGTTTCTATATACCAGTAGCAAATTATCTGAAAAAGAAATTGAGAAAGCAATTCTATACAATAGCTACAATAAATAAATACCTACAAATAAATTTAACCAAAAGGGTAAAATATTTCTACAATCTAAATCAAAAGCCATTGGTGAAAAAATTGAAAATGGAAAGATAAAAATTGAAAAATGGAAAGATATTCTACGTTCACAAATTGGAAGAATCAATACTGTTAAAATGTGCATACAACCCAGAGCTGGTGGAGTGGCTCAAGTGGTAGAGTTCTTACCTAGCAAGCATGAGGCCCTGGGTTCAAACCTCGGTATTGCCAAAAAAGAAAAAAGAAAGAAAACAAACAACCCAAAATAATCTACAGATTCAAAATACCAATTATATTACTCATAGAACTAGAAAAAAAATCCTAAAATTTGTATGGAATCACAAAAGGACCTCAAATAGACAAGCAATCCTGAGCAAAAAGAACAAAGCAAGAGGTATAATACCCAAGTTAAGATGTTATACTATAAAATATACTACAAAGTTATAGCAACCCAAAAAGCAAGATATTGGCATAAAAACATACACGTAGACCAATGGAACAGAATTGAGAACTTAGAAGTAAAACGAGGCATCTATAGCCAATTGATCTTCAACAAAGCTACAAAAAACACACATTGAGGAAAGGATAATCTTTTTTATAAATGGTGCCAAGAAAATTGGATATCCATATGCAAAAGAATGAAACTAGACTCATACCTCTTATTTTATGCAAAAGTCATAAAATAAAAGACATCACCAGGATCGGTGCATTATATCTGCAATCCCAACACTCAGGAGGTTGAGGCCAGAGGCTCATGAGTATGAGGCCAGCCTGGGCTACATAGTGAGACCCTGTCTCAAAAAAAAAAAAAACCAACCACAGACAAAAACCAATCACCCAAACTATATTAAAGACTTAAATATAAGACCTCAAATTATAAAACTACTAGAAGAAAACAGAAGACACTTTAGGACATTGAACTAGGCAAAGACTGTTTTTTCACCAGACTCCAATGACAGAGGAAACAAAAGCAAAAAGGAACAAACAGGAGTGAATCAAAATAAAAACTCCTACACAGAAGGGAAACCATCAATAGAGTGAAGAAACCACCTACAGGATAGGAGCAAATATTTACAAGCTGTGTATCTGACAAGAGGAAAATACCCAGAACATGTGAAGAACTCAAAAAACTCAACAGCAAAAAACCTGATTTTTAAATGGGCAATACTCCTAATAAATATTTCTCAAAAGAAGACATGCAAATGACCAATGTGTATGTGAAAAAATGCTCAACATCACTAATCATCAGGGAAATGTAAGTCAAAATCACTATGAGTTATCTTTTGCCTCACCTCAGGTAGAATGGCTGTTATCAAAAAGACAAAAGATAACAAGTGCTAGAGAAGACGTGGAGAAAAGCGAGCCCTGTACACTGCTGGCAGAATGTAAAGTATTACAGCCATTACTGGTAAACAGAATGGAAGTCCCTCAAGACACTAGAAACAGAACTACCATATAATCCAGCAACCCCACTGCTGAGTATATACCCAAAGGAAAGAAAGTCAGTGTGCTGAATTGATTTACTACAGCAGAATTCACAAAAGCCAAGACATGGAAACAACACAGGTATCTATCACTTGGTGAATGGGTAAAGAAAATGTGATGTGTGTCTGCACACAACAGAATATTATTTAGCCATAAAAAGTTGGAATCCTTTCATTTATGACAACATGGATGAAATAGGAGTCATTATAAATAAAATAAGTCTGGTACAGAAAGATAAATATCACATGATCTTACTCAAATGTGGAGTCTAAAACTTCTTAGTTCATCTAAGAAGTTGAGGACTGGAGGTGTGGCTCAAGTGACAGAATGCTTGCCTAGCAAGTGTGAGGCCCTGAGTTCAAACTGCAATACCACTAAAGAGAGATAAAAGAAGTTGAGAGTGAAATGGTGGATACTAGAGGCTAGAGCGAGTAGAGAGAGGAAGGTGTGATGAAGAGCAGATGAGGAAAGGTTGACCAATGGGTGATAAAATTATGGGAGAAATAAATTCTGGAATTCTGCACAGCATAATGTCTGTAGATTACTATAATGCACTGTATAGTTGAAGAAAAAGTAGAAGAAAGGATTTTGAGTAATTTCAGCACAAAAAATGAGATATTTGAATCATGGTGTAAGCACCCTGCTTTGAGCATCACACAGTGTACACACGCACTGAAACATAGCATGGTAACCATAAACATGGAGAAAATGTTATGTGTCAATTAAAATAAATTTTTTAAAAGAATAAAAATAAGAAAGGAAGAGCCAGGTACCAGTGGCTTACAGCCAGGAGGAAGAGATCAGGAGGATCATGGTTTGAAGCTAGCCTGAGCAAACAGTTTGTGAGACCCTGTCTTGAAAAAAACCCTCACAAAACAGGGCTGGTGCAGGCCCTGAGTTCAAACTCCAGTACAGCAAAGAAAACAAAGAGAAGAGAGAGAGAGAGAGAGAGAGAGAGAGAGAGAGAGAGAGAGAGAGAGAGAGAGAGAGAGAGAGAAACAGAGAAAGTGAGAAACAGAGAAAGAAAGAAAAAGACTTTGGGGCTATTGAAACGAACCTATTTTATATGTGAAAAGAACATGAATTGGGGCGGGGGCTGGGACTTGGTACTGTGGTTGGAATGTCCCCTCCAAAATCCTCCAAAATGCCTGTTGAAATTTATTGCCACTGTGATAGGATTTAGAGGTACTGCCTTTAAGAAGCAACTGGACCATGAAGGCTTTGCTCTCATGAATGCTGTGTGTGTGGGGGGTAGAGATTATTATGGCAGTGGTTTCCTAATAAAAGGATAAAGTTGGGCCCCTTTTCTGGGTCTTATGTGAGTTCTCTTACCATGCCGTTACCACATACAGTCTAGCCTATCAATCTTGGGGTCTAGAATCATAAGCAAAATAAACTTCTATTATTAATAATGTATGCGGTCTTGTGTATTCTATTATAGCAATGGAAAACAGACTAAAAGAGCACTTTGTAGATGTCCCAGATCCCCTCTTGGATGTGATTCTGCTGTAGTTTTTTACTTATAGCTGTACTGGATTTTCTCGTGCTCTATTGCACATCATAGTCTTTTCTAGCCTTCTTCTACGAGCTAGAAGACTGATTTCCTGAAACTCCTAGAAGACAGGGATTTCCTGATTGCTGGGCTTCCCCTCATGTCAGCTCCTATAGGAACTCTGCAAAAGCTTGAGGAATGCCTAAGATTGGTGGGTAGAGGACAAAGATTGCAGACCAGGAATGTAGTCCTGGCAGTAGTGAGAAGGGGCTCTGTGAGACAGCACCTGCTGGCCTTAGGCATCCCTCTCCTGGGCTTGTAGTCTTCACTCCCTTTGATGAGCTCAAGGCAAGGAACAGAGTCCCAACAATGGAGGACACAACACTAGAGTCCCAACACTAGAGGCGTCCAGTTTCCTAAAGGGTCATCTTCGTAGGGGAATGGTGTAGGGGTTCAGTTGAAAGAGGAAGCTTTCCTAAGATTTCTAAGGTATTTAACACCCAAGTGGGAGGAAGATGAGTGCACATTGTGTTCCAGGTTTAGGGTAAGATGAACTAAGCCTTAGCTAAGATAGTCATTCAACTCACTCAAGACTCTTCAATTTGGGGAGCTTAGTTATGCAGAGAAATAAGAAAGTGACTTACCACTCTAAAGGAACGTAAGAATGACCAACTTTGATCAGATACACTGTTCATCACATCTGCAAAGCTCAGAAGAGCAACAATGCTGTCAAAAATGTTCCAGCCATGACGAAAATAGTGGTAGGGATCAAGTGCAATGATTTTTAGGCACATTTCTGCTATAAAAATGCCAGTAAACACCTAAAATGGGACAAAGAAGAATGAGAAAAGGAAGCTACCTGTCCTTTGGAGATGCATGTTTAAGAGCAGTCCAAGGGAGGCCAGGCTCATGCCTCTAATCCCAGCTATGCAGGATGCATAAGTAGGAGGATCATGGTCAAGGCTCGCCCAAGTGAAAAATGCTAGATCCTGTCTGAAAAATAACTAAGCCAAAGGGGCTGGGGCATGGCTCGAGGGGTAGGCCACTTGCCTACCAAGCGTGAGGCCCTGAGTTCAATCCCTAGTACCACTTTTTAAAAAATTATCAGATTACCTGTTCTTATAAATAATGCTATGGTTTACTACTTATGAAAAATATGCCTAAAATAAAATGGCACAGGTTAAAAATAAAAAGGTAGGCATCAGAGGAGTTGGTTTGAATGTGTTTTCTGAAACTCAAGACTCCAGGGCCTCCCCGCACCATGACCACAGTGAGGGCAGCACATGAGGTGGCCACTGTTGTTCTGTTGCATCTATCTAGGGCATGGGGCACATAGAGGAGACGCACAAGCAACATGGACACCTCTGCATGCTTCCTGACCCTGTACCTGGAAAACAACATTGTCCCTTCTGGCTTCCAAATTCCCTGCTGTGGTTATGGTTCACATGTTCCTGATTATCCCAAATAGTTGAACTTTCAGGATTTCCACTTGTTTCTAGCTTACCACTGGATGATTAAAACTTTAACACTCTAGAAGGCCAACCCAGCGCCCATGGATAACTAGTGAGAGGAACCTAGTGAAAAATCGAATCGTAACAGTCATCTTTTCCCTCTATTCCACTTACAGGGACCAAAGATCTAGTTTAGGTTACATCACTCATGAAATGCTGAGACTCTGAAAGAATTATAACTCAAAATTCAACAAGAGTCTGAAATTACCCAATTCCCTGTTTTCAATATGGTCTGAAGATCCTCGTTCATATGGTGATGCTCCATGGCCAAGAAGACAGTATTGGTTATGATGCAAATGGTGATGGCCAGTTCAGTAAAGGGGTCGGTCATCATGGTTCTCAGGGCCTTCTTAATGCATAGCCACTGGGGGCTACAGTCCCACACAAGGTATTTTGATGCCAGGTTTTCCCCACACGGGAGACAAGGCTCCTGTGATTTTTCCTTTTCTGGAAGAGAATGAAAGAGTGATTGAGGAGTTCACGGCTGTTCTTTGCTTGAAGGCATTCCCCTCTCCCTCTTCTCTAGGATCTCTTTTGCTATATAATCGGTACAAGGGCATTGACTTATGTAGCCAGAAAAGTTTTTCTGCCAATCACAGTGCAGAAGAGATGAGTTCTCACATACAACTAGCATGTGGTATAGTCATGCACTACACACATACAGTAGTATTGTGCATAGTCTTACACTTTCATTGAGCAATCCAGGGCTGTGAACCAGGGAGAGAGAGAGAGAAAGAGAGAGACCATAGTGATGACTATAACAGTGGCACAGGGGAGTAGCAGGGGAGTAGCAGGGCAGAGAGGAAGGAAAGAGTCAGGTCCTCACACTGGCACACTAAAAGGTATTCTATGAGCTGCTTGAGTTCAGGCCACTAGGCAGCCATGCCCCAGACTTTTCTGGCACCATTAGGAACTCATGCAGACCAAATGAGGCTCAAAGTGATAAGGGACTCATCTGATCCCATCCTTGCAGGGACTTGAGCACCAGCCTCTTCAATGAAGCTCTATTACCTGCTGCTAATCATGGTCATCAGATGGTCTACATAGATCTTTACTGCCCATGCCAGATTCCCCACTCTAACTTTGATAATGACCACTACTTCCTGAAGAGTCTTAAGTGTTCTCTTCTTTGATTACTGTCACTCCCTGGCCTGCTTGTGAGACTCTGTCTATGCTCTTGGTCCAAATTCTAATCCTACATCTATCCAGTTCAAACCACTACCTAGAGTCTGCTCAGAGTAGCACCCAGCTCATGAGGACCGACTTCTTCCAAGCCACTTTGTTTACACACTTCAAAGAGGCATGGAAGTTACTCTGCACAATGGGACTTCACCATTCTTGGTCCCCAAGAAGCCTCCTTTGTGAAGGGCTCCTGAGGACTGGGAAAGGAAGTTATTCTTTCTCTTGGACTAGGGGGAAGAACTTACCCTGCATGGTGATGGTGAGGATGCTAACGGCACTCAGCGCCCTCTGCCTTTGGAAAGGGTCTATGTGCTCATCAAAGAGGTCCACTGGCAAAGTCTGGGACAGTCGCTTAGTTTGCTGCAGAAGTTGTGACTGCAAGAGAAGACATGGTGGACCTTTCACAGGCAGGAGTTGCCTCTCCTCAAATTTCACAAACTACTTTGTTTCAATGTCACATGCAATGAAGGTGCTTGACATGGCATACAGGTTGACTCACTTCATCACAGCACACAAATGTTTGGTTTTCTTATTCCATATTTAATAGAACAGAGAAATATTTTGGTCATTAATGTTTCTTCCTTCCTTTCTTTTTTCTCTTCTTTCCTTTTCTGTAGTAATGGGATTTGAACTCAGGCCCTTGTACTTGCTATACCACTTGAGCTACACTCCCAGCCTGATTCATATTTCAAATTCATGGAACATTTCTAGTATCCTACCTACAGAAATTTTACACTCTCTGTGTTTTATTAGTTGTCAACAAAGAGCAAACAAAATTTTGAATTTGTAAAAGTAAACTCCTGGTATGAAAGCAATAAAATGTTTAATTTGGAAACAATGATTGCAAAGAACAGAAGTAAGAGGTGAGTTTACAAAGATAAATTGGGGACACCTAGTGCAGGGCCTTGAACAGCTGCCCCCCCAACAGCGTGATGGTACCATTAATCCCTTGGACAAGATGTACCTTTTTTGAGCAATCATCATCAGAATCTGATCCTGGAGATTGGTCTTTTCCAGACTCTCCCAAAAAGAAGGACCTCCTTTTCTTATTACCAAAGAATTTTCTCTTCTTTGGGGAAAAAGATGATGCTTGAAGGGAATTAAGTGAACTTCTGTCAATTCCCATAGCAACCAGGGCCTTAGAAAATGAACAAAAGCAATTAATGAACAGAAAACACTTTCCGGTAAAACACTACACATGACCTTAGCTAGCACATCCTCCTCTCTCGTGGTAGCACTGTACCACTTAGATTGCTTATCACCTGACTGGAATGTGCTTACTGTGTCATTAGTTGTCTGGGGGACCATGTCCTATTCTGTACAGACACTGCAGTTGTCGGTGTCAGGACTGACTCTTTCCTATCTCTGTACAGTAGCCTTGGCCCAGTGTCCTAGGAACTCAGTAAAGCTTTTGCCATGGACCTCCATCCTTCTGCAGAGGATGAAAAGGAGTATAAAATATGGTTCCTGCTGTGAAACTCTTAGAACTGAACTTATAAGTGTAAAGCTGCCAGAGGAAACAGAATAGACTACAAATATGACAGTGATTTCAGGAAAGGAGAAATAATAATCTGTGGTTCTAGCACCCTCCCACCTTTAAGCAAAGTCTCTGAACAAAAACACTGCCAAATTTCCACAACTCCTGGAACAGAGCCTGGATTCACATATACATAAATTATATCTTTTAATTTGTAGTTTGATCAAAGAGAATCAAGACCAAGGATTCCTTGTTCTGAAGAGTCCGTGCCTGGACAACTGTGAGAGTAACCAGCATAGCCAGCCTGCAAGGGGCTTAAATTCTCAGAAAAGCAGAACTAGAGAAAGGGCTGAGACCAGGTCCCAGGAGGCAGCCTCAAGTCTTCACTTATAGTGCCTCTGTGGTCCCTCTTACCCTTCTAAGTGGATCCCGCTGCCTAACCCCATATGCCTGTACCTCTTTCTCCTCCTTTAACAGCTGTTGGGCTTCCTGAAACATCTTTTCCTTGGCCTCTGTCTCTGCTGCTACATTCCTGTTCTGCTCCTCGTAAGCCATGGTGACAACAGCCAAGGTCAAGTTCATCAAGTAGAAAGATCCAAGGAAGATGACCACCACAAAGAAGAAGACAGAGTAGAGCCCAGAGGTACGCAGGGTCTGCAAGGGACAGAACACATGTTTGCATCGGAAGCCTCCTCCACAGAGTAGACACTATTGCTTCCAGCACCGTGATCTGCTCTCAGATTGGTCTTGCCCAGTACTGGCTCATGTGGCTGCCTGCAGCATCTTCCTTCATCTCCCCAGCCACCCAGGGACTCTTGACCTGTCCTGAAGTGGAGAGATGCCCTCCACACACTCATGTGGAAGTCTCTGACTTTACTATCTATGACTTTTCGTGATATTTACATTTGTAGCATAAAAACAGTCCAAGAGGTACTGTTAGTAGTAGAACTTCAGGCAGGAGGGAATCTGAAGAGGGATAATATTTGTAGGGAGAAGAGGGATTTTTTTTTTCATTCTTCTTTCAAATATCACATATATAATTTTATTAAAGTTTCTAAAAGAGTTTCTAAAGCAGCTATGTAACAGAACAGCTATTAAAGATGAAGAATGAATGGCAAAAGTGGGAGACGGTAGGTTTTAAATCAATAATAAATAGATAAGTAATAAGGAGGAGGCAAGGAAGAAGGAAGGAGAGTCTAGAAGGAGATAACCTGTCGATAAAGTTTTTCCCAGGAATCTTGGGTCATAAGTCGGAACATGGCAAGAAAAGACCAGCCAAAGTTGTCAAAATTCGTATAACCATAGTCAGGATTCATTTTGGTGTGGTCACATGTAGAATTATTGGGACAGGGCCTAGATGTTGGAAACAAAGAAACAGAAAGAATTATACTCCTGCCCAACCCATCCCCCCACTCACTGTGCTTCAGAGGACCTTGAACTTGCACTGGAAAGCCCAGGGGGAAGGAAGTATTTGTAGTGGCCACCATCCCCCTGCCTGCCAAGCCTCCCCACTCTCACCTTAATGTGGTTACCCATTGACTCCTTTCCAATGTACTGATTAACAAATTCATATTAGCAAGTTTTTCATTTAAAAAATAAATGGAGTGATAATAAAAAAGTGCCCACAATGAATAAGTCTCTGTTTTTTCCCAGGCCATTGGTCCTACTTCCCAGAGGAAATGGCTAACAGTTACCTTTGTAAGCTTCCAGTTTTCTATGAATAGAGAATTGCACCCTTGCACACATGTCTTTTACAATGCTCTTTTTCAGGGAGCGATATAGCTTTCTGTATTGGCGTGTAGGACGATAACTCAGTTTTTAAATGTCTATGGTCCTATGATTTATTTAACTGCTCAGCTAATGATGAATATTTAGATTTCAAAGGTTAACAGTCCTTTTGCTCTTACAAACATTTGGGCAATGGATATCTTTACACAGAGGTCTTTTTCCACCTTGCCAAAGCATACATCATTATGTATATATCAGTAGACTATAGTACTTTCTTAATTTTTAATAAATATAGCATTTTTATCATATGTTTTAAAAACCCACATGCACTAAAAAGCTTGTAATGAAATCTGTTGTATCATTCTTTGTCATTTACACTCCCCCAATTCAACAACTTATAGCTCTTTTACATTCATATCTCTTAGTGTGTTGCTTATGTTAACAGGGACTTTGAAAGTGCTTTGCTGAAAATCACCAACTTCCTATTTGGATGCATAAGTTAACTAAAAGCAGGAGAAAGCTTGGCATCCCTGCCTCTGTTTTGCATCTGTCTCTTTTCCTCTGAGTCTCTCTCTTCCATCATCACCTTGGGATCCAGGAAGGACAGGACTGATCAAAAACATCTTTATAATGGGAACTGCCCCCAAGGAAAGGAACAGCTGAACCTGTGCAGGATGGACTGCCCACTAACATCAATGACTCTCTTATTGTAACAAGGCCCTGCCTGACCAAACCTGAGATAAGGAGCAACTGGACCACCTCTGGCCACTGGACCACACCTGTGACTGGACTGCTAAATCACTATGCAAACCTCCCCCCATCCCACCCTTCCCAATTCTCTCTCTGTTGAAACCCACAGCTCATGTCTACATCCTGAAGATGGGCCAAAGTGCTTTCTTTGCTTCTTCCCACCCTATGCCTGTGCATGTAACAAACCTCCTATTTCTGCCCTTCACCAATACTCATCTCTTTATATTTCACATCTTGGGGTGAGTGGCTGGACTTAACATGCAGAACACCTGGAATTAGAACTCCTGGTTACACTCTCACTGACGTCTGATTTAGCACTATGCCACTATGGTGGGTGGTGGTTAGCTCTCTAACATCCCATACCACTTCATCACAAATTATATCACTCTTCACGAAGCATTCTGTGACGTGCATCAATGGCCCTCCTGGCTGGCATATTTTCCTCTTGGTTTTTGCACAAGCCTTCTCCTAGTTTATGCCCTTACTTTTCTGGAACACATTTCAAGCAGCTTCTTAGGAAGATTGATGAAGATATCTTTATTCCAGCATCACAATCAATTCATAGTTTGGCCAGAAATAGAATTCTGGAGTAAAAGTAATTTTCCTTTAAATAAGAAGGCATTGCTCAGCTCTTAGCCCATTTTGCTGTTGAGAATTCAAATGTTATTTTGATTTTTGTTTCTTCGTGGAGGACTTTTATCCCCTTTTAAAATCTTTTTCCAAAAGGTCCTGAAATGCCATGATAATGCACTTGCCATTGTCCTTTTTCTTTCATTGTGTTGGGTACTTTGGGGCATTGGTGGTTCAGTGGTAGAATTCTCGCCTCCCATTGTGTTGGGTATTTTATGGGTACTGAGGGATTTTTGTTTGTTTTTGCTTTTTGAGCCTGGGTCTCACTATGTACTGCAGGCTGGCTTTTAACTCATGATTCTCCTTCCTCAGCCTTCCCAGTGCTGGGATTACAGGTGCCCACCATCACAGCCAGCTATTACTTTTCTTAATCATGTGTAATTTTAATAGATTTCTTGTTTTCTAACTGTTCTTTTTCATAATAAGGCATTTTTGTTTATATGTGTAGACTACCTCTTTTACTTTCACTAAGCATCTTATTTAAAGTTTCTAAAGCCTTTTTGGCCCTTGAATTCTTATTTTGTCTGTAGTCACTTTGTCTTCTTCTTTATCTTGGTCTCTTTGTATCAGAGGTTTCCCTCTGTAGCCCAGTGAGCGTGGGCAGTCCAGTGCCATTAAGCAGAGGTTTGACAGCTGGTTGAGGATTTTCCTGGTGGGTAGAGTGAAACCTTGTGAGTGTGACAGGCTTCGATTTAGGACAACTGAGGAGGAGAGTATCCATTATGTCCACTTTCTTACCACACCTCCAGAAAATTCTGTGGAACCCTGTTGCCCTCTGGCTTCTAGGGACCTGTTGAAAATATGCCTACCACACTTGACCTCCCAATTTCCTGGTCACCATTCAAAACATAAGCCTGCTTTGTTCCATCTCCTCCTGCCTGGAGATGCACCTTCCCATCAACTTCTGCAGGTGATTAAGTCTCTCTCTTGAATTTCCCTCTCAATGATTGGTGTTTCAAGTTGCTCACTCCAGAAACGAGGAACACTTGCAAGTTTCTCTCCTTTACATTTCCCCCTTTTCTAATATATATGCACAAGCTTTTTTTTTAATTTTTATTATCATATTATTACTATACTGGGGGTACATTGTGACATTTACAAAAGTGCTTACAGTATATCTTAAGTTCACCTCATCCATCATTTTCCCTTATCTCCCCCTCATCCCTGGAATAGTTTCAGCAGGTCTCATTTTTCCATTTTCATACATGACTATATAATATTTCCATTATACTTACCCTTCTACACCCTTTCTTTATATCACCCCACACATTGGTACCAACCCTAGACAGGACCTAAGAATGCAAGAGGGTGGAGCTGCCTTCTTCTTAACTGCATTCTTCGGATGAATGTAGAGCCCAACACATGACAGGCAGGCCCTTGATGTCTCTTTATTATTAGAGGAATGAATGTAATCTATTTCATTAGAGTGCCTTGCACTAATTCTTAATTTGAAATATACCAAATTAATTTGCATTGAATCGAATTTCTCACTATATAAGCACTGATATCTTGGAAGAAGAAAGGACATCCCCGCAGGGCCAGAGGGCTACGAGCTGCTGAGATTGAGTGTGTGAATCCGCACACACTGTGTTTGCAATTAGAGGCAGTGGTAGTCAACTGATCAGCAAAAAGAGGTAATACACTCACGACAGTCTTGCCTTAAGCCATGTCATTGAACAGGATCAAGGGCCTCATGGGGCACTCATTCATAGCCCTTGTCACCTTTAAAAGTCTTTTTTTTAATTTTATTATTCATATGTGCATACAAGGCTTGGGTCATTAAAAGTCTTGAATAGCCACTCCATAAAGGTGAAATATCACCAAGTTTTCAGTAGGTTTCTTATGTGCTAACAATTAAACATAATTGGAGTAAGGATGCTCTAAACACTTGGAAATAATTTTTAATTGAATAATGCTAGTCTAAATTTGCATAAACCAGGCATGATAACACATGCCCGTAATCCCAGCTACTTGGGAAGCTGAGGCAGGAAGATTGTGAGATTGAGGCCAGTCTGGGCTATATGTTAAGATCCTGTCATGCACACACAAAAGTAAGTAAGTAAATAAGTAAACCTGTGTAGACATAGGAAATAATCAGCACTGTCTGAGAAATCTCAACACTTCTGCCAGTTATTACATGAAGACCACTTGACACACCATTCCAAAAGGTCTGGAGGCACTCTGCTTGGGAGGGAAGTGGAGAGTATAAACCTCTTACCTGCTGCCAAACCAGGTCCCACACATTATGGGTTCTTTGGAATTGTTTTCTTTTTCAAAACAAGATTCTGAGAACAGGAAGAGCCATAAATTAAGATTTAAAAAAACATTGAAAGGAAAAAGAATAGCAAATATGCTATTAGATTATTCTTGAAAGCAAGTGGTTCTGAGTTCTCTAAAATGATCAAAGTATCATCCAGAGAGGGGCTGAGTTTCAAGTCCTTAGGAAGGAGTAAGAGAAAAGGAGGGAAAGAAGGAAGGAGAAATGGTAGGAGGTAGCAATGGTTTCACCATCACTAATCTACATCTTGGTTCATATGATACATAACAATGAATGGACAAGAGACCAGCCCTGGGGTGGGGGGAATTTGGTGGGGATGTTGGACACAGATTGGTCCATGAGAGACCAGCCTGGGGGAGGTGGCAGCACATTGGGCATAGACTCGGCCCATGAGAGATCAGCTCCAGCTGATGTTGGACATGCAGTCTGCTCATGACAGACATGGAGAGAATATAGTCACATGAGATTTGAAATGTATGAAAGAGGTAGGATTGACCTCACTGTGGAGAGGATGGGCACAAAAAAAATGTCATTGCAGAAAATACTTGGCAGAGGATAGAGATGGGAGTGCCCTTAGAAGTTGCTGATTCCCTTTGGCCAAATCCAGGAGCTCTGAACACTTTTGCAAAATACTGGGCTGAGATCTAAGTTGCAGAAGATGAAAATAGGTAGTGTTCTTGTGGATGTAGCTTCAGACCTTTTCTTTCTCTAGAGAAACCCAAATAACGGGGAAATTCCCTATGAAATGTATCTGCTTGCTTGATATCCTTGGATGAACAAAGTTTTCCCTTGCACCTAAGAACAAGGTATGCAGGTGGTATGAGGGTACATAAAAGTTAACCATGCACAAACTGAAGGGTAAAAGCCAGGGTACTTACCGTTAATTTTAGAGTTAAAGGTACAGGTCTTCTTGATACATTTCTGGTTCAGATTTCCCATGAAGAGCTGCTGACCTACCAGGGCAAAGATGCTGAGGCAAAAGAGGGTGAGGATCATCACATCGACCAACTTCTTCACAGAGCGCAGTAAGGCACCCACAATGACCTTCAGGCCTGAGGGGGAGGACAGGTGTGGGGATAAGTACCCCCAACCCTGACCAGACATGGGTGAAGAGCAGGGAGAGAACAGCCAAGGTCTTGGAGAGTGTCATATTGCAGGCTGAAACTGGGGACCAACCTGACCTGGACTATGATGCCTTGAGTTCTTATTCTGGCTCTGTGTTTAGAAGTGTGGTAACATCAGAGTAGTCAACCACTCTGCCCTATCCCTTCATCCCTGCCCTACACCTATCTTATGGCTGCTCTGAGGATCAAGTGTGGAGACTTTGAATAGAAGCATATCACATAGACACAGGCATAATTTGATAGCAGATGTGAGAGGCACTCCCACAGCTGGGGGTCGCAAGCAGCATTTGGACCAAAAGGAGATCACATCATAGAATGAATCTTAACATTTAGCAGTCACTACTTACTATGGAGGCACATGAGATGCCATAAGACATAGCTACATCAGGGGAGCAGGGCAAAAGGAGTTTTTTTCTAGACCCAAATAATAAAGATGTCCAAGGTGGGGGGGACTCAGATTACCAATTATAATATGGTCATTTTCTTTTCATTAATTCCTTCAAGAAATATTTACTAAGCACCTACTATGTCCCTGGCACACAGGGTGTCAAAGTTGCGAGATGAGAACATCACTTTGGGGTATGTTAGCACATGTCTGAAACAGGCTGTCCAGGCATTGGATGGGAAACCCTGATTTGTACCTCTTGCAGGTTTCCTTGTTTGCTGATTCTATGGTGTAGATGCCAATTCCCCCAAGCTATAAACATAACACCACTGGATGCAGAGTTACTACAGAAAACCTTTGTGTCAAGGTCTTTGCTCCCAAGACAGCTTGAGAGATAATAGACTCCCAGATGAGGACTCTAAGTGAGAAAAATCAAATGATTAGGATAGATTGGTAGACTTGAAGGTAGGGAAGGTGAGCATGCATGGAAGCATCTTGTGGGAGGGCAAGTTCACAGTGGATGAACTTCCCACAGATGTGATGCCAACTGAAGAAGCCATGAGGCTACACTGGAATCTTGTTTCATCTTTGAGTGCAGCCAAACTTGTGGTTATCATAGCCTCAGCCAGGCCAGATTTCAATCTATAACAAAAGGCTTGAGTCTTCTCCAAAAAACATGTTCAGATGAAAGATGGTTGTGATTCCTGAATAAATTTCACATAGTCCCATGAAAAGCTGTACTTCACACCCTTACTTTCAAAAGGCATCCAGGGATCTCAGTGTGTTTCATGGACCAAAATGGAATAGACTGTATTCACTTGCTTAGGATGAAGGGTCTTCAGCTGCTTTTGTTGAAATGTATATTTTACCCATATGAATATATGAGGGACTCAACTCACACAGAGAACTCCTAAATATACCCAGGAAACCGAATTCTTACCAATAAAAAAAGAGAAGAAGGAAGGACAAATTCTACATTTCCAGCTTCTCAGTGATTCAGAATTGAATGAGCCAGAAAAAAAGTTTCTCAATGAGGTGAGTGACTAAAGGGAAGCACTGAAGTTTAATACTGGACAGACAGAGACATGGAGAGATCCAGAGACTGTGAGACTTTTACTAGAACAGACAGTGAGAAACAGCCCATCCGTTATGAGCCCACAGTGGCCTGTGGCATACCAGATGGGAGGGATAACAGAAGGAGGAAAAGGGAGAGACATGATGGGGGAAAATGGACACAGGAACAGATGCAAAACAGAAAGGCAGTGTGAACTTAGCTGTATAGTATGCTGATGCTTGAGCAATGTTCAGCATTTATCAACATGAAAGTGTGGTGCTCTAGAGGAGAGCTATCTTAAGATAGGCAAACTTGCTGCTTTGGGACACAGTCCCTATGTTTTCCTTTTCTTTGGAACTCACAGCAAGTATTGCCATGTTGCCCTTACCAATGTCCATCTGTGTCCCAAGGTGGCCCCCGTGGAACATCACTAAAGCAAGCACATTTAAAAAATAAATGCAGTGGGATTCAGGTCTGAGACATGGAACAGAATGGGGTTCACTTTGCCTTTAAGACTGGGGGTTCCAGTGGCCAGCTAAAGGAGGTCAGAAGACTGAGAAGGTACATGCAGTTATGCAGGGGCTTCAGAAAATCATGGTGGGGTGGTGGAAAGCACAGGACCTACTGTTACTCCTGCCCTTCCTTCCAGGTGGGCTTCACTAGGGCACCTGAGATTCAGACAAGCAGCACAACTTGGGAGCAGTTCAGACCTGGGGGTCCAGAGTAAACTCCACCCAAAAGAACTTTGATTCCATCCTACTTTATACTAGCAAGCAGGAAAACAAAGCAATTCCAACCAGCTCTGGTCCCAAACCATACCCAGTGACCAACTGGCAAGCATCACACACACACAATTCTCTCCAAAAGACACACAGCCCAAGAAGACACAAAAAGAAGCACAAATCAGCAGAAGTAATGAATATCCACTCTTGCCTGCATGATTACCACAATGTAGACAATACTTTTTTTAGAACTTTAAAAAAATTAAGACCTTTCCTTTTTTGTATTTGCTGATTGGTTCATGTGTATGTTTTCTTTTTTACATATATTTTCTCTTGGATTATTTTAATTTTTGTTACTTTCTGCCTCTCCATCTAATAATCAAATTCTTATAGTCTTGCTGTCTATTTTTTCTTTTTTTGTAAATCACCTCCTTCATTTTCTGCCTTTCTTCTGATATGTCCCATTTTTAGTATTCTAATTTTCCCATATCCTACAATCTTCTCCTTTAATTTTCTTTCTTTTAAAAATCATCTCCTTTCAAACATTCTGGTTTATATTATTTCTGTCTCTATCATTCCCTTTGTTGTTGTAAAAGAAGTGGGTATTATGACTAGTTTTTGCTTTATTTCTGTATCTGGTCTATTGCTATCCGTTGCTGTTACTTTATTGTCTTCCCCTTTCTACATGGTGCTGGGATTGAGTATGACACTTTGAGACCATTTTATAGATATTCTGCTATTGGGCTATACTCTCAGTGTAAGAGTCATTCCACCTTGGTCTGTACACAACCAGTTCTTGCTGGAACATGAACAAATACTTTAACTCAAAGAATATGGCAATAAAAACTCTAAGCCAAGAACCAGGTTCCATCTAGGCATGACTGAGTGGGGAGAGGGGACATTAATACCTGTTCTAAGTCATCCACTCTTACAGGAACAGCAGGGAGAAACAAATAAACAAAAGACTATAGACATTGTACTTATAAGGAGCTGCAGCATAAGTCACTCCTATATGCTTTCAGACTGCAGATTGTGGACAAGATTAGAGGAGTAATTACAGATGGCATACCCATAACACTTCACTGTCTACAACACATCTGCTTGATCTATTAGAAGTATTTCACTCTTTTGTACCTACAGATAAAGCAAGACCCTCAGACTGACTCTGAAACACTATAGACTCTATCAAAATACACTAATACCCACCAAAGAAATAACAGAGAAACTATACAAAATCCAGTTGGAAATATATTCCACACATCACAACAAATTTATATACAGGGGCACATTGTCAAAAGAAGGTTCTTCCCTTAAAAATCTTTCACAAAGAAGTGAAAGAGAGCCATCACAATGGAACACAAAAATACAAGAACTGTGAAAAGACAAGGCAACATTACTCCTCCAAAAGTTTGTAATTCTCTAGCAACTGACTCCAAAGATATTGAAGTAGATATCAAATGAAGGCTTAAAAAGAGTGATCTTTTGAAAGAATTCCAAGAAAATACAGAAAAATGACTGAGTTAATTAAGGAAGATGATGCATATGGTATGAATGAGAAGTTCAATAAAGAGGAATTTTGAAAAAACAAACAAATCCTAGAAATGTAAAAAACTCAGTGAGTAAAACAAAAAAAAAAAATCAATGGAAAGGCTCACCAATAGGCTAGAGCAAGCAGAAAAGAGAATTTCAGGTCTTGAAGACAAAGTTGATAAATTAGAACATTCAGACAGTAATAAAAAGTAAGAAATTATGAACAGAACATGCAAGACATCTGGGACATGACTAAAAGGCCAAATTCACATATTTTGGGTGTAGAATAAAGTGTCAAGGTATAGACTGAAGACAAAGACAATCTATTCAATGGAATAATAGCAGAAAATCCCCCAAAACTTGGGAAAGATATGAAATCCAAGTATAGGAGAAATTTAGAATGCCAAATAGACATGACCAGGAAGAACTTCCCAGTGCCATAACACACTTAAAATGCTTAGCATACAGGACATCAAAAGAATATTGACAACTGTCAGAGAGAAGACCAACTCACTTGTAATGGCAAGCCTAACAGTATAACAACAGATTTCTCAAAAGAAACTATAAATGTGAGGAGATTGTGGAATGATGTATTTCAAGCCCTAGAAGAAAATAACTGCCAACCTATATTGCTACATCCACTAAAGTTCTTATATATCTGAGAAACAAAGACCTTCCAAGATAAGCATAAACTAAGGGATTCATTATAGAAGATACTTACAAGAACCCTACACACCAAAGAGAAAGATAAATACAACCCTGAGAACATAGGAAAAAAGAAATCACAGTAGAAAAGTATATAAGCAAACAAAAATTAGGAAAAAAGAGCATTAGGCAAAGAAGAAAATGATAGGAATTAGTATATAATTTTCATTATACCTTTCAATGTAAATGGCCTTAATTCCCCAATCAAAAGGCATAAACTAGCTGATTAACTTTAAAAATGAAGACTCAGTTGCTTGCTGCCTGCCAGAATTATACTACACCAGCAAAGACATACAAAGAATGAAAGAAAAAGAGAGGAAAATGACATTCCAGACCCAAGCGTGGTGTTCCTGTAATCCCAGTACTCAGGAGGCTGCGAGAAGAGGATTGCAAGTTCAAGACCAGCCTGGGCTACAAATAAGAATGTGTCTTTTGAAAAAGAAAAAGAGGCCAGGCACCAGTGGCTCATGCCTGTAATCATAGCTACCCAGGAGGCAGAGATCAGGAGGATTGTGTTTCGAAGCCAGCCTGGGCAAATCATTCTCAAGACCCTATCTCAAAAAACCTTTCACAAAAATAGGGCTGGTGGAGTGGCTTAAGGTGAAAGTCCTGAGTTCAAGCCCTAGTACCACAAAAAAAAAAAAAGAAAAGAAAAAGAGAATAGAAGTAGGAATCATCAGGTTAAGTGAAACAAGCCAGACTGGCTTAGACAGACATCACTAGTGCTCCCTCATAGGTGGAATTCAGAGCATTAAAAAATGAATGGTACAAGTATAAGTCAGGAGGAGTGTTTGGGGGTGAAAACCAGTGGGAGAAGGAAGGTGAGGAAAGGGTGAATATGATTGAAGAACTTCATACACATGTATGAAAATAGAATAATGAAATCCATTAAAATTGCTTTACTGGGAGGAAGGTGATAAGAAGGAGTAGTACAGGGGGTGAATTTTATCAAAGTACTTTTTATGCATGTATGGAAATATCACAATGAGATCCATTTGTACAATTGATATATGCTCATTAAAAAAGAAAAAAGAAAGAAAAACTCAACCTGAATGTGTAAAATGAATGTTTGGAGTCTAAAACTGATTAAGAACTATAACTTTGAAATGTCTTTAGTTCCCATAATTATTCCCAGTTTTCTCCATAAAACACCCTATAGTTATCAGAAGTAAAACACCAAACAGAAAGTTAAAAAAGGGAAAATTATTTTCCAGCAAGTGTAATTTGCAAGAAAGCAGGAGCAAGCTATACTCACATACAACAAAGCAGACTTGAAATTAGTCAGGAGAGACAAGGTTACTAGGGAAAGGAAAAGTATATAAAGACAATATAGCAATTATAAATATACATGCACCAAAAATTGGTGCATCCAATTTCATAAAACAAATATTACTGGACATATGGGGACAGACAGGCTGATTAAAATTATACTGGGTGATTTAAAAGACCACTCTTACCATTATATAGATCATCCAGACAAAACATCAACAATGAAACATCAGAGTTAAACTACACTACAGATCAAATGGATTAAGCAAACATACAAGGATTATTTCATTCTTCTCAGCAACCCATAGAACTTCTGCAAGACAGGTCACATTTTAGGTCATAAAACAAGTCTTAAACAAATACAGGGCTGGGGACTTGGTTCAGGTGGTAGAGCACTTTACCTAGCAAGTATGGTGCCATGAGTTCTAACCCCATTACCACCAAAAAATTTTAAAAATACAAAAATATTGAAATAATTTCTTGCATCTTATCAGATCATTTTGGAATGAAAGTTGAAATCAAAAGCAATAGAAACTATAAACACATGGAGATTGAACCATATGCTTTTGAACAATCATTGAGTCATTGGAGAAATTGGGAAGGGGATTTAAAAATTCCTGGGATCCAATGAAAATGGAAACACAGTATATCAGAACCTCTGGGAACTTTCCTATAAGAAGAAATAATATAGCTGGAATGCCTATATTAAAAAAATCAAAGAAATCTCAAATAAATAACCTATAGATACACCTCAAGTTCTTAGAAAAAGAAGAACAAGCCAAACCCAAAGCAGTAGAAGAGAAATAATAAAGGCCAAGTTAAAATTAATGAAATAGAGCCTAAAAAATTAATACAAAGGATTGATGAAACAAGATTAACGAGACTGGCAAACCCTTAGCCAAACTAACCAAAAGAGAGAGAAGACCCAAATTAACAGAATTAGTGGTGATAAAAGGGATATTGCAATAGATACCATTGAAATTCAGAGGATCATTAGGATTATTTTGAAAACTTATACTCTAAGAAGTTGGAAAGCCTAGAAGAAATGGATGTAGTTCTAGATGCATATGACCCATCAAAATTGAACCAAAGGGATAAAAAAACTTAACCAGATCAACAAAAAGTAATGAGATTGATACAGTATTAAAAATTTGTCTCCCAATGAAGAACATTCTAGGAATGGATGTATTCCCTGCTGAATTTTACCAACTCTTTAAAGAAGAACTAACAACAATACTTCTAAAACTATTCCATAAAATAGAAAGGGAAGGATCACCTCTAAACTCATTCTGTGAAGCCAGCACAGACTTCTGTGAGAACCAGATAAAGACAGATCAGAAAAGAAAACCAATAGATCAATTTCCTTGATTAATATAGACAAAAAAAGTCCTCAGCAAAATACTTGCAAACTAAATGCAATAATATATGAAAAGGTCATATACTATGATCAAACTGGTTTCACTCCAGGAATGCCACAAATGTTTAACATATGCAAGTCAATAAGGGTAATACAACACACAAATAGAATGAAGGACAAAAATCACATGATCATCTAAATAGACTTTGGGCCAGCAATTGACCAAAGTCAACTTCCCCTCAACAAAAGCCCTGAAGGAACAAGGATAAGAAAGAACATACCTCAACATAATGAAAAGCTGTATATAACAAACACAGAGCCAACACAGCACTAAATGGAGAAAAATGGAAACCATTTCTTCTAAAATCAGAAATGAGACAAAGGCATCCACTCTCACAGCTCTTATTCAACACACGACGTGAAATTTTAGCCATAGCAGTAAGGCAAGAGAAAGAAATAAAAGGTGAGGATACAAACGGGAAAGGAAGAAGTCAAATTATCCCTATGTATAAGATCTCATCAAAGGGCTTTGAGACCTAGTAGACAAATTCAGCAAAGTGTCAGGATACAAAGTCAACACACAACAGTCAGTAGCTTTTTTATTCACCAATAACAAACCTGCCAAGAAAGAAATTAGGAAAACCATCCCACTCCCATACTCTTTATTCATAGAGAGTAAAGTATCTATGAGTAAATCGAATCAAGGATGTGAACAACCTCTACAATGAGAAGCCATAAAACATTGAAGAAAGAATTCAAAGAACACACTAGAAGATGAAAACAACCTCCGTATTTGTAGATCGGTAGAATTAATACTAAAATGGCCATATTACCAAAGTGAGCTACAGATTTGATGCAATCTCTATCAGAATTCCAATAACATCACTTATAGAAATAGAAAAGGCAATCCTAAAATTCATATGGAAGCACAATGAATATGAATATGGGAAGCCAAAGCAATCATAAATAAAAGAGCAATGCTGGAGGTATCATAAAACCTGACTTCAAACCATACTACAGAGCCACAGTAACAGAAACAGCGTGGCACAGCCACCAAAGCAGACCCAGACCGATGGAGTAGAATAGAGGACCCAGTAATAAACCCACACAGCTACAGCTGTGATCTTGACAAGGGTGCTAAAAACATACACTGAAGGAAAGACAGCCTCTTTAACAAATGGTGCTGGGAACAATGGATATCCACATGCAGATAACTGAAACTAGATCCCTATCATCTTCCCCGTACAAAAATCAATTCAAAACGGTTGAAGACCTAATGTAAGACCTGAATCTTTGAAACTACTATAGGAAAACACCATGGGGGATGACATAGGCTTAGGCGATGGCTTTCTAAAAAGGACTCCAGTAACTCAGTAAATAACAGCAGGAACTGACAAATGGAATTGTGTTGAATAAAAACACTTCTGAGGCTGGGCATGCTGGCCCACACCTGTAATCCCAGCTATTCAGAAGGTAGAGATCAGGAGGATAACAAGTCAAGACCAGCCCAGGCAAAAAGTTAATGAGATCCCCGTCTCAAAAACACAATCTGAGCATGGTAGCTCACTTCTGTAATCTCAGCCATGTAGGAGGCATAGGTAGGAGAACTGCAGTCTGAGCCCAAACCAGGGAAAAAACATAAAACCCTATTTGACAGATAGCTAAAGCAAAAAATGCTCAAGTGCCTAGCAAACACAAGGTCCTGAGAAAATCTGCCAGCTATTCATCCAATAGAAGGTTAATATGTAGAATATCTAAAAAAAAGAAAAAAACTCAAAAATTTAAATGTAAAAATAACAAATAAATCAATAAATGAGAAAATGAACTGAATACTTTTCTAAAGAAGCAGCACAAATGGGCAATAAACACATGAAGAAATGCTCAACATCCCTGACCATAGAGGAAATGCAAATCAAAAGAACACTGAGGATCCATCTCACCCAAGTCAGGATGGCTGTCATCAAGAAAGCAAAGAACAACAAGTGATGGCAAGGATGCAAGGACTGTAAACTGGTGCAGCCACCATGGAAACCAGTGTGGAGGTTCCTACCTTACGACCTAGCAACACCACTCCTGGGCATATACCTGAAGGACTCTAAGTCGGCACACAATAGAGACACCTGCACACCCAAGTTTATCACAGTGCTATTTACAATAGCCAAGTTATGGAATCAGTCTAGGTGCCCATTATGAATGAATGGGCAATGAAAATGTGGTATGTATACCTAATGGAGCATTATTCAGCTATAAAGAAGAACAAAATCATTTCGCTTGCAGGAAAATGGATGGAACTGGAGATCATATTAAGGGAAATAAGCCACTCAGAAAGACAAATATCACATGTTTTCTCTCATATGTGGAATCTAGAAAGGGAGCTATTGGGGAAGATGAGGAAGATCCTGAAGAGAGGGGAGGGGACACCTTTAGTCAACTACACTCTCTGCAGGAGATCAGAAGCATATTTCCATGGTAACCACCATGTCTCCTCCCTGGTCTTCCTGCTTCTTGAGCTCCTCTGAGTTCTCTCTACACAACAGCCCCCATTTCTTCAGAGTGAAGTCCTCCCCATGCCTACAAGCCTCCCTCCCCTGTATTTCTGTGATCCCAACTCCCCCACCCAACCTCTCTGGCTCCACCTGCGGCCTGGCTGTCCCCAGCCTTTGCACAAGCTGTTTTCTACCCTTTAACACTCTTTCCCATCTATCTGCTCAGCTGACTCCCTCATGACTGTCACATCTTTGCTTACCTCTCGCCTTCCCAATGACACCTGTCCTGACCACTGCACTTAAATTTGCAACCTGCTTCCCTCATCCTCAGTAACCTCCCAAAGCCCTCACTGAGTTGTCTGTGTTTCATCTTTTAATTTTCCATAGCACAAAGCAGGTTCTAATATGCTACATAATTTCCTTGCTTATCGCAGTTATTGCTTCATGTCTGTTTTCTCATCCCCAACCTAGAAATATAAGCTCCACGAGGGTAGGGTCTCTGTTTTTTTTTTAATTAATTTTTATTTTATTCATATGTGCATACAATGTTTGGGTCATTTCTCCCCCCTTCCCCCACCCCCTCTTTTACCCCCCCACCCCCTCCCTGTCTCCCCCTACCCCCTCACTACCCAGCAGAAACTATTTTGCCCTTATCTCTAATTTTGTTGAAGAGAGAGTATAAGCAATAATAGGAAGGAACAAGGGTTTTTGCTGGTTGAGATAAGGATAGCTATACAGGGCATTGACTCACATTAATTTCCTGTGCGTGTGAGTTACCTTCTAGGTTAATTCTTCTTGATCTAACCTTTTCTCTAGTTCCTGGTCCCCTTCTCCTATTGGCCTCAGTTGCTTTAAAGTATCTGCTTTAGTTTCTCTGTGTTGAGGGTAACAAATGCTATCTAGTTTTTTAGGTGTCTTACCTATCCTCACACCTCCCTTGTGTGCTCTTGCTTTATCATGTGCTCAAAGTCCAATCCCCTTGTTGTGTTTGTCCTTGATCTAATGTCCGCATATGAGGGAGAACATATGATTTTTGGTCTTTTGGGCCAGGGAGGGTAGGGTCTTTGTTACCTCACTCATAGACCCTACATAAGCTAGCACAGTGCCCAGACATGTTAGGTGCTCAGTAATTATTGGCTAAACAATCAAGTGATGAGTAAGGCTGGGTGTGTTTGGATTAGGTTTCCATGATGACGTTCTGAAATTTTTAAATATAAAAGAACATTCTCTCCAACTAAAAGCCAGTAATGAAAGTGACTCACCTGAAACTACCGAAATTGCTTTCAAAGCTCTGAACACTCGGAAGGTACGCAGAGACAGCAGATTGATTTTGGCAAATGGAAAATAAGCTGCAACCCTACAAGGCAAAACACATG
Organism: Castor canadensis; assembly: GCF_047511655.1. Classification (NCBI taxonomy): domain Eukaryota; kingdom Metazoa; phylum Chordata; class Mammalia; order Rodentia; family Castoridae; genus Castor; species Castor canadensis. Next base: position 40,740,207 of record NC_133402.1, read on the forward strand.
GAAAACCTGGGCTTGTGCAGTGCAGCTCTGTACTGCTCATCTTCACGAAGACCAGAGGAAGCATGGTCTGGAGCCTGTGCCTACTAGGGGTGATCTGCAACCTCGCCTCATCTCAGAACATGGCAAGGTCACTGTTCACTGCTTTCGACCTTGAATTGCCCAGGAGACTGTTCTCAGTGCATCTTTACACATAGAAGAGGATTTCTTGAAATTATCCACGGATATTTAGAAATCCTCATAAACATTTACTGACTGGCCAGTTTCCAGGCCTCAATGTACTTTGCAAAGGTCTCTGTGGCCAAGCCTGAACATGAACTCAGGGAGTCTGACTCCAGAGTGCACACTCTTAACACCAAGTTACACCATCCTTCAATAACCAAGAGCACATAAATGTTGAACTTTAAAGGTAAAACTCTGAAATTAATAGCACCTACCTCTAAGGGCTTTGTGAATATTAAATAGGAAAATTGAGGCCAAGGGCTAAACACAATGTTTGGCACAAATGCAGAATGTTAGGTTCATTATTGCTATACTGGCAATGGTCTATCACTTTTCTTGATTTTTATTTTGGTGACTCGGTCTCATTGTTCATGTGCCAAATCAGTGTCCTTTTCTTCTGGAAAAACTTCAGCCCTCATGTCATGCTATAAGGCTTTGAATAACTCAAAATGAACCATGGACTTAAACACAAAAGCCCAAACTATGAAACTTCTAGAAGTAACCATGGGGAAAACATTTTGTGAACTTATACAGCTAATCATTTTCTTTGAGAGTCTTTAGTTCCTTCTACATGTTCTGAGAGTCCCTCACATGTGTACTCCTGTCCTGCTACTCCCCAAACCATATTGGAAAGGTCACTAATTATCTCTTTTCCCCTCGGGACTATGAGCTTCATGAGGGTGAGAACCATGCCTTTTTTTTTCCATGATCACAATCCCTGTATCTTACACAGAGCCTGGCCCATAAGATGCCAGTGTTGGTGAGTGAATGGCTGAAGGAATGGATTTGTGCCTGGAGGCCACTGGTCAGTTGGCTGCACAGTGCTGTTCAGGACTGATGAGTGCTGCACTCAGAGGTCAAGGCATCACTAGGCCACCTCAGTCACTGCATGGACCCACACCGAAGCCCTGGGGGAAGCAAAGGAACTTCTTTCCCACCCCCAGTCTCTCCAACAAAAATCCTTAGTATTCTTACGCTGTTCCAATGACAATGGAGTCCAGCCAGTTCCAGGGATCTCGAAGGAAAGAAAACTCATCCAGGATAAAACCTCTTGCCAATATTTTTACCATAGCTTCCAAAATATAAATCCCAGTGAAGATATATCTATAAAACAAATCATTTAGAACAAGAATATGATAAATGATGGAAAAAGCAGAGCCCATTTGCCTCACCCAGACTGGGTATTTTATTCCATTTCAATGTGGGATTTAACATCTGGCTTCACCAACCACAGTTCGGAAAGGCTAGCTTCTCAAACAAGTTCTAGTAGTAGAATTTCTGAGAATCAGGCTAAGGATAGAGTAGTAAAGCTGGTTTCCAAAGTCTAGCTCTGTGGCCATACTCTTGAGAATGGTTTCAACCAACCTGTAGCCCGAGGACTAGAAGTTGTAGTTTTTCATCACCATTCTAGAACTGTCCCTTTAATATACATACAGAAGGGGACAGTGGTGAGGGAACAATGAAGAGAGCAAATGACTGGGCAAAAAACTTGATCTGTCCAAGATTTAATATTGTTAAGACATCATGCTACCCAAAGTGATCTACAGATTCAGTCATTTCAATCCTTATTAAAATCCCAATAACGTTTTTTGCAGAAATATGAAAGTCTATTTCAGTAGCTAAAATATCCTTGAAAAGGCAGAACAAAGTTGGAGGTCTTGCACTTTCCTATGTTAAAACTTACTACAAAGCTGCAATAATTAAAACAGTGTAGTATTTACACAAAGACAGACAAATGAACTAATGAAAGAGAATAGGGAGCCTAGAAATAAACATTAACTCTTTTGGTCAAATGATTTTCAACAAGGGTGAGGAGACTATTGAGTGAAAAAAGGTCAGTCTTGTCAACAGAGTATTGGGAAAACTGTATATCTACATGCAAAAGAATGAAGTTATACCCTAACCTTATCTGATATACAAAATTAACTCAATGTGGATTAAAGACATAAATATAAGACCTGAAAAATTAAAACTTATGGAAGAAAACATGTTCAAATAATATATCTAATCATGGGATAATAGCTAGAGTATATAGAGAACTAAAACTCAACCAAATCAAATATCCCAATCCAAAAAAAAGGTCAAAGGACTTTAATGGACATTTCTTCAAAGATGATATACAAACATCCAGCAAGCATATGGGAAGAGGCTTTTTAACATTGCTAATAATCAGAGAGATACAAATCAAAACCACCGTGAGGTTTCATCTTACACACATTAGGATGGCTACTATTAAAAAAACAATAATAATAGAAAAAATCACAAGTGTTGGTGAGAATGAGGAGAAATTAGAACTTTTGTGAACTGTTGGTAGGATTGTGAAGTAGTGCAACTCCTGTGGGAAGTTCTTTAAAAAACAGAGCTGTCACATGACCCAGCAACCACCTTTCTGGGCATAAATAGAAGCGTTGAAAACAGTCTTGAAGAGATAGTTACACACTCACGTTCCCATTAGTTACAATATCCAAGAGGCAGAAGCACCCAAAGGTCCCTCTGTAGATGAATGGATAAACACATGTGGTGGAATGTTAATCCACCTTAAAAAGGAGGGCAATTTTGTCACGTGCTAAAACATGAATGAAACTTTAGTCATTATGAGGTGAAATAAGCTAGTTACAGAAGGACAAATACTGTGTAATTCTCCTCATATGAGGTCCTGGGGCTGGAGGGACAGGTCCAATGGCAGTTAGTGTTTCATGGGTACGGAGTTTCAGTTCTGCAAGATGAAAAGAGAAGTGGAAATGGATGACTGCAGTATTGTGACTAATGAGGCTGCACTCAATTCCACCTAGCTCTACACGTGTGGTTAAGATGGCACATCTTACCTGTATTTTACCACAATTATTCTTATAAACTGAGTCTTTCCATTTTCTTCCCTGAATCTTACATTATATTCTATCATCTAATTTATCTTTTCTCCCCTCAAAAAAAGGAGAAAAAAGAAAAAGAAAAAGCCTATCTCTTTTGTTACAATCTCAAACTGTCAAGCGACATTTTGGTTTAGAGTAAAGGAAGTGAGGATCTTGGCAGTGGGGTGTGGTAGGAGGGGCACAGCTGTAAAAGTCATGTGAGCTCAACCTAGTGATATTAGCACTAATCTTCAGCAGTCAGTGACTTCTATCTTCTTTATTCTTGTTCAAAAAGGAAAAGCCACCGGGGGCCGATGGTTCACGCCTGTAATCCAGGAGGCGGCCGGGGGCCGATGGTTCACGCCTGTAATCCAGGAGGCGGCCGGGGGCCGATGGTTCACGCCTGTAATCCAGGAGGCGGTTCAAGGCCAGCCTGGGCAAGTAGTTAGCAAGACCTTATCTTGAAAAAACTCTTCAGAAAAAATGGCTGGCTGAGTGATTCAAGTGGTAGAGCATCTGCATAGCAAGCATGAGGACCTGAGTTCAAACCCCAGGGCCACCAAAAAAAAAAAAAAAAAAGGAAAAAAACCTCTTTTTGTTTATCAGATTTTGACAAACTACACAGACCTGAAAAAGGATAGAAGTGTTGACATCTTAAAGCCCACAATGTTAAAGCATGAGGGGCAGCATCGCTAATGCTAAGTGGGAGTGTGAGGAGGTATCTGTGTTGATCGTGACCCTTGCCCACCTCACTGGCCCCCTTCTGCCACCATCTCTCATATTAGGTATCGAATTTCCTTAGGGTTAGCAAGTGATGCCTGACTTCATCTCAGATAGGACTTTTAATTTTTTTTCTAAAATCATTTATATGCTGAGGTTTATCTGGATTTTCCTTCCGCTTTTTTATTTTTCCTGTTTTTTGGTGAGACCGGGGTATGAACTCGGTCTCATGTTTGTGAAGCAGGTGCTTTACTGCTTGAGCCATACCTGCAGCCCATTTTGCTCTGGTTATTTTGGAGATGGAGTCTCCCAAACTGTTTGTCCAGGCTGGCCTTGAACTGTGATCCTCCCAATCTCAGCCTCCCAAGTAGCTAGGATTAGAGACATGAGCCACTGGTGCCCAGCATACTGGGGCTTATCTTTAACTTAAGTTATTAATGATTGTATTTTCACCCTTGAGGAAGGAGTTTTTTAAATGACTAAAGAATGATATGCAATTTAATCCATCCCCTTTTCTTGTCATGTTTCTTCCCAGAGAGGAAAAAATATGTTATGACTGAACCTAGTATGTTTTAACCATATAAAAATATTGGCAAAATTATTGGTCAGTGAAGGTAGGCTATAGTGAAAAATATATACCATTTGATTAGTAAGTGTGTCATTGGAAAAATGCAGAAATTTCCATAGAGCAAGTAGATGATTGAGTCAAGAATGGAATCAATAGTCTGGGTGCCAGTGACTCATGCCTGTAATCCTAGCTACTCAGGAGGCAGAGATCAGGAGGATCATGGTTCAAAGCCAGCCTGGGCAAATAGTTTGCGAGACCCCCATCTCGAAAAAACATTCACTTATAAAGTGCTAGTTGAGTGGCTCAAGGTATAAGCCTGAGGTCAAACCCCCCGTACTGCAAAAAAAAAAGATGATACCCACTGAGCCAAAAACCAGTGAGAAATAATCAGATTTAGGTTCATCAGATTTGTTTTCTTTTTAAAAAAATCTTTCTAGTTTACTCAAACTGTATTAATCTTAATCAAACTGTATTAATATAAAGGACTTCTGTACTTTTTTGTGTTCAGTACTAGGATTTGAACTCAGTACTAGGGTAGAGTGCCTGCACTTGCAAGGCAGGTACTCGACTATTGAACCACGTCTCTAACCCACTTCTGTGCTTTTTTTTGTCATTTCGCTCATCCACCTTACCCTCAATGTCCTATGATATGACAAAATCCCTTTTTCTCCATTATTGGTAAAATGGATGTTAATGTTCTCTGTTTAAGCCCAGGGAGAATATTTTGTATAGTGATCATTTGACAGTTTGGTAACATGTAGTTCCTCATGGAATGTGATTTAGCAGGCTTAAATATGTGATCTTTCAAAATCTGTAATCCATATTTCTGGTGAAATCTCTCTCAAGAGACTTGCCTGTCACCAGCTTGCCCTGCCATTTTGTGCCATGGACCAAGATTGTGTGGTAGCAGCAAGTCCAACCTGTCCCCAGTCTCACACAAATGTTCCTGTTGTCATTCTCTTCTCAAATAATTGGGTCTCCTGCCAAAGGGGCTTAGCCATTATGTATTTTGGTGTTCAGCCATGGGAGCCAGCTGGCCTTTTGGTTTGGGTGAACCCTGCTTTATCCTAGGGTTCCCTGGCCCTTCCCATGGTTCCCATTGAAAGGTTTGGTTTCTGTGCTTGTCCTATAGATTATTTTGTATTTGTACTTGTCCTGGCTATTTGTGCTGTTTCCTAACATTGTCTACTATAAGTTCAACTTCATTAATAAAAAGAATATCTCATGTTGGATAAAAGAACAAAGAAGTGAGGATCTAAATGTAAAACCTAAATGAAAAAAAAAAAACTCATACAAGAAAAATTCTCAAATAATACATCTGGCCATGGGCTAATTAATATATAGAATATATAAAGACTCCCTGCCACTCAGCATCAAATAACTCAATTTTAAAAACAGCCAAAGGACTTTAATAGACATTAAATATCACTAATCATCAAGATTTAGTCATTAACTTCTCTAATCATTAGAGAAATGCAAATCAAAGGCTCAGTAAGATATCACCTCACCCCATTAGGATGTCTACTCTTAGGGATTTGGGGCAGAATATCCAGCCTCTATCAACCTTCACAGCTAAAGAACCAAGTTTTGTGAACTTGAAAAGTCCAAGTAGTCAAGTGTAAGCACAGAAGTGGTCCTGAGGCTGCCACAGGCAAGAGCTCCCCTGGGCTTCGAACTTTTTCTGAGCTGCTTACCTTTTCATGACAAATGAACATACCAGATTAAATTCTATCTGCTCTGAACTATATTTTGACCTTGGGTGTAATTTATAAAGGCATGGGTACTTTTAAAAAAAGAGATATAATTGCACAAGTTTTCATCTAGATCTCAAGCAAATGAGACAGTTCTAGGCTGCCATTTCTTCCTGATGATTAGTCCCACATCCTCCCCCAGCTGAAGCCTGACCAGTGATGGGACACTGGAACAGGAAGACCAAGATGAAGGGATGTGGAGTAGAGCCCTGCTCATCAGCAAGACACTGCATGCCTCCTTATCTGAAGACACATTTTTTGTTTTGTTTTGTTTTTAGCTGTTCTGGACTTTGAACTCACGGCCTTGCATATGCTAGGTAGACGCTTTACTACTTGACCCTTTTTGCTTTAATTATTTTTTCAAATGGGGTCTCGCCATGTATGCCGAGGCTGGACTGTGATGCTCCAACTTATGCTTCTAGTATAACTGGAATAGCAGGCGGGTCCCACCACACTCAGCTTTTATTGCTTGAGATGCGGGGTCTCACAAACGTTTTGCCAAGGCCGACCTTGAACTGTGATCCTCCTAATCTCTGCCTCCCAAGTAGTTAGGCTTATAGGTGTAAGGCAGTGTGTCCAGAAGCTTTCCCTGCACCCTAAACAAGGGGTCTTTTGTATCTCTTTCCTATGAGTCTTTCCCTAGTGAAAATGGCCTGAGAGCAAATTAGCTTCCAATTGAGCCACTGCTTCCCATAATGGAGAGAGAGAACTCATTGCGTCTCACCACATAGGCTGTGCAGGCAAACCACTGCTGTGGGAGAAATGCTCCTCCACAGGTCTTGCTATGCTGACCGCAAGGGTTTCCACGGAGGCTGCAGAAAGCAATGAGAAGCAGATCCTGCACTCTCAGGTAGCTCCTCACATGGGGCATCCAAGCTCCAAATGGGCCATATTCCCCAGAGATGCTGCCAGGATGGTTTCTATTCCCAGGGCTGTCCATACTTAGGGTGCAGCCCTTAATCTGACTACCCTTAACCAGATTTCAAGTCCCACTCAGCAGCAGGGAGTTATTGTCCTTGCAGAGACTCTGCCCAGGCTTGGCTTGGTGGCATATGCCTTAATTCCAGTCCTGGGGAAGCTGAGGCAGGAAGATTGTGGATTCCAGGCCAGTCTGGGTTATGTATAAGACTCTATCTCAAAACAAACAAACAAGCCCCAACCAGAAGGGAGAAAAATTCTCCATAGGCAAACAGACTGGATAAGACTTTGTAGTCCAACAAAGGGCAGCTTCCAAAATCTGACCTCTGACTCATGTTCCAGAAACTACTAGAACCAAGTAAAGGAGAACAGATATAGTCCGTAATTTAAAGAATGCTTCCAGGAAAATGGTAGTGTGGAAGTGACCGCAGACCACCTTCCCAAGTTCCCATTAAAAATCTGTAGAACCAACCGAAAATGAAAACATTTTGAAACATTTCTGAATAAGAATGAGCATGGCTTAGATTCTGGTAGGAAAGTCTCCAAAAGTCAGCAATCTGTGTCTCCCTGGAGCATCGTCTCTTTCGCATAGCCCTTTCCTGGTGCGTATTCTGATCAGTGCCTCCAGGCTCTGGGAGCCCTCAGTCCCACGCTTGTCTGAGGCACTAACAGCTACCAGCCAGTCCCCACCCTCACAATTCTAGCAGGACTGCTCTCTCACCTGTGTGCCCAAGCCCCTCAAGCCTGAGAGAGTAAATGAGCCATTGCTCCAGTCACTCTGTAAATGTTAGACAGCCACTCCATTCACAAGCTGCCTTTATATCTGCCTGAACCTGAAAGGGCCTGTGGCTACTAGAGAATCTGAAAAGAAAGGGTAACTGGCATCCAAGAAGTAGTACACACTTGGAGTTCACCAAGTTCAACACCAAGGATATTACTATCCACATCCTTGAAAAGGAATTTGCAAGGAACCGAGTTAAGGAAGAAAGAAAAACAAGAACAAAAAAGACATTTAGAAAATATTAAAAACTGAAATGTCACATATTAAAATCCACAAAACAGAGACAAAGTTGTACCCACAAGCATTGTCCCCGTAAATGACTCATTATTTGCAAAAAGAATGAAAATGCATGAATTAAACATTAAAAACTCACACTTCATAAAACATTTATTTACAATGAATATATAATTAAAAAAAAGACAGAAGATAGGTTCCATATTGACAACAAATTTAAGAGCTAGTTTAGAAACAAAAAAAAGTAGGAAAGACCCTGGCAAATATAATCACAAAAGGAACACATCTGAACAAAATGATAAATCATAACAAGGGTATATAGCAAAATATTCAGAGGAATTATAAAACTAAATAAAGTCCAATTACATAAGAAAAATAAAAACAAACTATTCCTTTCTCCATTCCACTATCTAATTCCTTATACACATCACCCCAGAAAAAGATTTGCAGACATCAGTGACTTTATTAGATAATTCTCCCTCTCTCTGTCCCCTCCCTTAGAACAGCTCATTTCCAGGCTATAGAAAACATTCCCAGATATGGAAAATATGGGAAGCCATTCAAGTCATCAGAGAGAGAAAACAAATGTTGACAATTTTATCAAACATAGCTTGAGATATATGAATAAATATACATACATAATTTTAATATATCAATAGTTTTATAAAACAGCAGCTAGTTATATACTGGAAGAAAAAAATCACATCTACAATTACAATAAAAAAGAAAAACTCACAAACACAAATTTAACAAGAAATGTGGAAGATCTATAGCAACAACACTTTAAGGCAATTCTAACATAAAAGAGGATTTTTAGCAAATGAAAACCATGTCATGTTCTCAAGGAGTTCCAACATCATAACACTGCAATAAAACTAGCCAAGATGATTATACAATTTAGATAGAACAATAAACGAATGTGAGCCATAAAAATTCTCAAAAGGAGCAATGAGGGTGGTGCCCATGCTCAATGACAGCATTGGGACAGATGGATAGGCATTGGAGGTGAACATATGGAACTGTATCTATTTATAGAATCCTACATTTGGATAAATCCCAAATTAATCAAAGTTTTATTTTTTTTAAAGAAACTATAAAAAGCACTCTAAAAACATTGTATTATTTAAAGCTAGAGCAAGTCTAACCACAAATCTAAATCCATAGACATAAGAGAAGTTCGTTAAAGCATATTCTATGAAAAGAAAAACACCACCACCATATGCAAAATTAAGACACAATTGACTCCTGCTGATGGTGTGGAGGTGGGAGGTTGGGTAAACCTTCCTGCAGACAATGAGTATAAACTGGACGAAATACATAAGGACAGTTACTTAAAGGCCCTCAGAAGTGAGCAAAAGAAGGCAGAAACTGAAGGAAAGTTTCATTTTAAAGACAGTTAACTGCAATGCATAAGAATTGTGGAAATGTTAAACTCTCGTAGTCTGGAGGCTCTCTCCAACCCCCACTCCTGCCTCGGCACTTGACAAATGGCTGCTGCCCTGAAGATATGTAGTGGTGGAGGATGGATGTCAGAGGAGCTCCAAGTTTAAGGAGAAAATTCTGGAAACCAGCAAGAGAGAAGTCAACAAGTGGGCTAGAAAACAGTGATATACCTAAAGTGCTAAAAGAGAAAAACTGTTAATCAAGAATTCTACAGTCAATGAAACTACCCTCTCTGAAAAGAATACAAAATAAAGACATTTGTGATCAAGGTAAACTAAGAGAAAATGTTGGCGATAGAACCGACCCACAAGAAATAAAGCCAAAGGTGAGCCGGGTGAAGTGGTACATGCCTGTAATCCTAGCACTGGGGAGGGTGAGGCAAGAGAGAGTTCCAGGTTTTCCTGGGCTACATAACCAGAGTCTATCTCAAAAAAAAAAAATAAATAACAGGCTGAAGGGAAATATGAGCAGGTATGTCTTGAAAACACAGGTGTCCACTTAAAGCAAAGATTATAAACTATATTGTTGTTTTATTATGCATATTAATATAAATATATGATAATTAGAAAGATAATTAAATGTTATAAGACTCCTGTGTTTTACCTGAAGCAGTTCAGTACTAACTGTAAGTAAATTATAATATATTGTAGACACATAATTTAATCCCTAGAGCAACTACTAAAAAATAATGCAAAGCAGAAAAGCTAAAAATGCAGTAGAGGATTAAAATGAACTGTTCAACATGCCTGATTAACATGAAAGGAGGCAGGAGTGGAAGAATAACAGAGGAGAAAGGAACAAAGAGGCAGGTGAAATAAACAGAAAACCAATTTAAAAGATGGCAATCTGGGCATTTGGAAAGCAGAGGCTTGCATGTTCGAGGTCAGCCTGAGCTGCATAGTAAGACCTTGTCTAAAAAACAACAACAACAAAAAACACCCAAGTATAACTATGATTATACAAAATATAAATGGAAAAGACTGGATTGATAGGCTGCATAAAAAGCAAAAAACAGCTAACATGCTTTTTATAAGAAATACTATATAAATACAAAGACATAAAAGGGTTGGAAGTAAAAGGATGGAAAAAGATATTCCATGAGAACGAAGAACATAAAGCTGAAGTAACTATACTAATAACAGACAAAATAAATACTAAAATGGATATTAGTGCAAATGAAGACATTTCATAATGGTGACAGAATGAAGACACCAGGCCACATCATCATCCTAAATGTGTGTGAGCCCAAAATAGCACTTTGAAATGCACAAAGCAAAACTGACTAAAAGGGAGGAAGAACAGTCAAATCTACAATTGTACATGATGATTTCAAGACAGGGTCTCCCTGTGTAGTCCAGCCTGGGCTCAAACAATGATTCTCTTGCCTGGACCTCCCAGGTGCTGGGATTGCAGGTGTGCACCTGCTGGCACAAACCAATACAAATATTTTAACTACATAAACTGGAGAAAAAAATTGAATGCTAGCAAGAATGTGAAATGATTAATTATTAGAATACACTGATGATACATTGCAGAATAAACTGATAAAGAGCCTTTGGAAACCACTTTCCAGTATATATGTATGTATTTTAAATTATTGAAAGGTACATTTTGGCCTAGGAAATCCATTTCTAATAATTTATCCTCAGAAAATAACAACTTAAAAATAGCTTTCTGCAGAAAAGATATTCGTAACAATACTACTAACTGCTAGTTAAGTAAATTATGATTTAATTACCTGATAAATATTATATAGACATCGAAATGGATTCCTATAAAACATATGTTGTTTTAGACCAAAAAAAATTTACAATCAAGACACAAAATTGTCTGTGTACTATTTGTTGTAAATGTTATTTTAAAAGTCTTTTAAAAGGCTGGGCACCAGTGGCTCGTGCCTGTAATCCTAGCTTCTTAAGAGGCAGAGATCAGGAAGATTGCAGTTTGAAGGGGCAAATAGTTCACGAGACCCTATCTCAAAAACACCCAACACAAAGAACAGCTGGCAGAGTGACTCAAGTGGAAGAGTACCTGCCTAGAAGGTGTGAGGCTCTGAGTTCAAATACCAGTACCACCCAAAATAAAAAAATCCCGTAAAGTCAAATGCAGACTTTATGTACAGAAATAAAAGTTACTGGCAGCATTTGGGGAATTGGGATGATTGGGGCCTTCATGTCTGACTCTGTCAACTCAGTCATCATTCTGAGTCATACAATTCTGGACAGGTGAACAAAGGGAAATACTTACTCTGCAATGTCAGGCTCTAGACTTTTGCTGTCCTTGGCACGAATCATGAACACACAGTTGACGACAACAGTGGAGATGATGAACACACTGAACAACGTGACTGCGCTCATTAAGGCAGATACACTGCGGGACGTGCCAGGGACTGCTGGCCTTTTCCGCAGTGAGAACTGGCTGAGAACAACTCACCTGTTTCCTCCTCTGGAGAATTTTCCCTTCTGACTGGCAGCCTCCTCACCTGGAGAGCTACACAGTCTCTTCCACAGGGACTAAGTCTATGGTTGACATAGACTTAGAAAAATCTGGCCCCTTGCTTCAAAGTCATACAAAAACTCACAGCCTTGCTTGGCTCTCCCCGCCCCCTTCCGCCCCATAATGTTGGGGATGATGGGGAACCCGGGCCTCATGCCCCCTAGGCCAGTGCTCTACCAGAGGGCTGTACCCCCAGCCCATGTGGCTCTTCCTTTAGCCCCATCCTGCTCCCCTTCATCCTCCAGAGACCTTTTCTTTACTAAATCCCCATCTCAGGGCTCATTTTCAGGAAATCCAACATAACTAGTTATTCATTCTTCTCAATATTTTATTATTTCTACCAGTCCACACCTTTTTCACTTCCCCTTATCTCAAATGGCCTAGTGTGCCCCCACCCTTTGTGGATATCAGAAATGCTTAATAATTCTTGCCTGTCTTTACCCTTTGAAACTGAAGGTGTAAACTCCAAGTCTTAAGAGCCTGGCAAGTCACACACCTTTGTGAAATGGGCTGGTGCTGCCCACAAGAGGGGTGCAGATGTGATAAAACAGAGCTTGCATGCCCCCACTAAAAGATGCAATGGTTTCTCACCATAGCTATTTTTGCCAGGTAGGAATGCAGGCCTTGCCCTGCCAGAAGTCTTATTTTTTTTCCAAGAGAAGCCAGACATCTGAACTATTCATGTTAAAAAATGTTTCCAAAGCATTTCAAACATTCAGCCTCTCAATATGGTGCACAGGTAACCAGCAGACTGCCCTTGTTTTAGGGATCCACAGAGATGTCCCTTCCCTTGAGGGGCCTCCTTGATGCATCCAACAGTACCTCTGCACATGGACTCTTCATAGTACTGACCTCACTTTAGAAACTGCCTGCCTCAGTCTACCTCCTTCTGAAGCCAAGGATCCCAGAGCAGGGGTCACACCCAGCACCCTGCACAGTGCCTGCCACATGGCAGCCGACAGCACTCAGCCAGTGTTTGTGGAAGCAATGATAAACACGAACACCCTGGGGCTGTGCACTTTTCACACCACCTAGGCTTAGTAAAAGGATATGAATGGACAGAGAGTCTAATGGCCAAACTTCTGATTGGATTGAAAGGCCCGAAAATGAACAAGGCATGCTTGGCACTGAAGCGGTATATTGTCCTCTTCTTGTTCAGCACCATAAATGTCTGCAAAACACCAAACACAATAGGAATTAAATGCAATAGTAAAACAGTATGTATCATGAGCTCATTTAGAGAAAATTCCAGGGAGCCACTGGCTCAGTCTTGGCTTAGTTTATGGTGAGAAATTCAGTGTCTGACCACAGATTATTCTTCTGAAGTCAAGTACTTTCTTTTCTTTCTTTTTTTTTTTTTTTTTTTTTTTGTGCAGTACTGGGGTTTGAACTCAGGGTCTTGCATTTGCTAGGCAGGCACTCTACCACTTGAGCCATGCCCTAAGTCCTTGCTAATTTTTGGGTAAGTTCTCATATTTTTGCCCAGGCTGCCTCAGACCACTATACTTCTACCTATGGCCTCCCACATAGCTGGGACCACAGGTGAGCACCTTGTTGATTGAGATGGGTCTCACTAACTTTTTGCCTGTGCTGCCCTCAAACCACTATCCTCCTGATTTCTTCCCCTCTGAGTAACTGGGGTTATGGGCATGAACCCTGCCATGAGGTACTTTCTGAAGAGCTACACTGTGACTCTGGAGTCTAACAGATCCTATCCCCCCATGTGGCCTGGATCCCAAGATAACTGTTGTGCTGTGGATTCTTCACTGGTTGGGATACTCTGGAGAAGCCAGAGATGGAAAACATGTGCAAAATATGGGGTGTGAAGTAGTAAAAGGGGTTAAAAAAAAGCCTTAATGCTGAACCCCCCGGTAATTATCTGTGAAGACAACAACTGAAAGGAATGCAGATGGGAATCAAGTTTGAATACTCCCATTTAAATTACTATGGTTATCAATGACATTTTTTTGGTGGTACTGGGGTTTGAACTCAGGTCCTCGTGCTTCCTGGGCACTTGAACCACTCTGCCAGCCCATTAATAAAACCTTTAATGACTCATAGAATACTAAGGGACTCACAGAGTCCATGTGGTTGGTTATGCCACAGATCTGAATAGTTCTAACAAAATAACCAATCAATTCTAACCTTTAGCCTCTTCCAGAAAAAGGTTACCAGGATTCTCAGACTTGCTCTGCCATGCCCACACACAGACAGGGAACTTTACCTGTGGTTCTTAACTAATAAAAGAGGTAGGTACTGCTCCCACAGAAGGCATCTGGAAATGTGTGGGCATTTTGGTTGTCTGTCACAGTGACTGGGGGCTCAACTGGCTATTGGAGGGTAGGTTCAGGGGTGTCAAACAAACACAGGACAGACTTGCTCAGTGATGAGTTATCTCACACAGCCAATTACGCCAGTGAAGAGTATATACCTGTGCCCACTTCCTCCAGCATGTCTCCCTGGGCAGACCCTGAACATCAGCCTGTCACTCACAAGCTCTAAGATCAAGCCCCAGACTTCTCTTTTCCCTTGTCCTCTTTCTGTCTGTTCCAAGACTGTAGGTTACATAAGCGTTCATGGAGTGAGGACCTATCTCCACCTCATTGATCCTTTCATGTTTTCAAAATGGCTGCTTGACCACATAGCAGGTAAAGCTAGGATCCCTGTTCTCAGACAGGACAGACCTCTGCACCCAGGCCCAAAGATAACAGAGTAAGTGTGGCCTTGAATCAGTACCAGAACATGGCCACTGCAAGCCATCAGCCTTTCCTAAGTGAGTTGCTGGGCGGTACTGGTCTGGGGGCCATCTGGTTGCAGGAAGTAGTTGGATAGCATCTTTTCCTTTGCCCCAATGGCAACAAAAAAATGCACCACAAGGTTCTTTCAATGCTGTGAGCCCAGGAGCCCAAGACCTGTTTGGGGAATTCTGTGCTCTTTCTTTGAATAAACAGTTAATTTTAGAGCAGAAAGCAAATGTCTCCTTAAGTTTAGTCACCCCAAATAATAGGTGAAATGTTCCAGCTCTTTACCCTTTGATTTTGATACTTTATTGATACTTCTTCTTACTGCTTTAAATAATTTAGCTAATGGTGTATTTAACTGCACTTGCCAAGGATTAAATGATTATATTGGTGGGTGCCAGCCCCTACTGTCTACTTGCTGACACGTCCCCACTCGTTTCCCCTGTGGCGCTTCAACATGGAGCTTCTAAAGAGAAGAAGTGGTCTATGTGGCCGATGACTGAGTTGGGATCCTAGCTTCACCATCACTGGCTATGGCCCTGTGTGAGCACTTGCCCATCAAGGCTTTGGTTTCTTCATCTGAAAGGTGAAGTTCTGGTGATGATCACATGTGCCTCCCCTAACAGTTGAGGGCACCAGCTATATGAGACCTTGTGTGCATAGAGCTCAAAACAAGTGTCATGTCCTCTGATTTAAAGGGAGGACACAGGCTGAGAGGGGAGGGACCTAGGAAGTCCACCAAGGATAGAACAAGACTATGTGCAGGTGCTACTTGAGTGGGTGTCTTCTGTCCAGCACTGAAGCAGAGGGAAGCCTCTCCCAATCAGCTCAACCCCAACCACTGTGCCTTATGAAGCCCAGGATTCAGGAGCACAGGGGCAAGGAGAAATATTGGAGAGCTTTTTCTCCTTCACTTCTCTTCCCTTTGCTTGTTCTTTCAACTCACACCCTACTTTCCTCTATATGCTTAGTCCCTAATTGATCTGGCAACTCTAATATGCCCAATTTTATGGCATGCAAACCAGGCAACCTTTCTCTGAGAGGTCAGCGTCTAACTGGGTGCCAGCAAAAGAGGCTCTCAGCATCTCATATTTTTCTAGGACTTCCCCCAGGTCCCAGCTTCCTTCCCCTCCCACCTCAGTCTGAAGAGGTAGGTTTTCCTTCCTCTGTTGGATCACACAAGGAAATAATGATGGTGTTTTTTATAAGTCTTCAGAGGACTGTGGCCTCACAGCCCCAGGCTTTCGAGGACCAAGAGGAGTCCAGAGTTCACATTTCTTCCTTCTGGAGCCCCTTTAAGGAATTTTGATAGAATTTTCTACATGAATTATATTTAGGTAGATGAAACAGCAAGGCTTTGGCATATTTGCCTGAGATTTACATATAATCTGCATGTGGCCAAGTGCTCAACATTTTCTTAGACATAATTTATTGTGCTTCTATTATGCACCAAGTGTTAGTTTGACCTTCATTAATCGCATTTAATGGCCTAGAAAGCCCCTTGTTCAAAAGTTGTTCATGGTAAAATCTCATTGCTGAAATGGGCATTCCTGGAGAGCGATGTTAATCGTGACTTGAGTTTATAAGGTAGTTCCCCAGCACATCTAAGCCATAGGGTAAGAAAGTCAGGCACGATTCCCATCTCAGACAGGAAGTGAGGACTTGTGAACTGACTTTCCAGAGTCACAAAGCCAGGCACTGAAATGGCCTACACCTCCCTTCCTGACTGCTAGCGCAGCCTCTTTTCACACACCGCTTTGACTTTTCAGTTCTTTTACCCTTTCTGCTGCCCTCCTCCTCTTGTGCATCAGAGAGGACTGAAAGGGGTTCTCAGGCCTATGAAGGCAATGACAGGGGCTGACAGCAAAGGAGAGGTGCTGTAGAGGTGCCTCTACAAACCCAACGCCAACTCTGACTTCAAGATTGGAACACGCCAGTGTCCCCCTACCCCTCACCCCATGGAAGTACCTTGTGATTTCTGTAGAATGGGTCCAAGTCTTCTAGGGG
Source organism: Castor canadensis (assembly GCF_047511655.1). Classification (NCBI taxonomy): domain Eukaryota; kingdom Metazoa; phylum Chordata; class Mammalia; order Rodentia; family Castoridae; genus Castor; species Castor canadensis. The sequence continues at coordinate 40,756,934 of NC_133402.1, forward strand.
CTTTGCTATCAGCTCACGGGGAATGTTGCCATAGAGCTTGGGCAACTTCCTGGAAGACTTTAGGTCAAGCTGAGGTCGAGGCTGGGGTTCAGATACTGTCTTATCTTTGGACTTCTTTTTCTCCTTTTGGATGGCGATCCGTTTCTCTATTGCAGCCAGAGAGTCAGGAGTGAAGGGGCGGAAATTTCTCTCATCTGGGAAGATCACTGGGTAGCACCTGTCGTCCATCTTCACCCTTAGGACAGAGGTAAGCTGCAGACCCTCAGAGAGCTCTCAGGAAGTAGGAACAATGTAGTCTGCCCTGGGTTTCACTGTCAGAGGATGGCATCATAGGGATCTATAAGGACTGAGGCTGAGGTGAGGGGGCTTGCATACCCACTGCCTACAGGGCAGTTCAGAAGACCACCATTGTGTGGCTACCATGGAGACTTTGGGCCTAGACAGGACCAAAGCAGGACATGAGTCCTGTGGGACCTGGACAAATGTGGGAAACTGAGTTCAGAAGCAAATGAACAGCCTAAGACTGAAACCCAATCACAGAGCATGCTAATAAGGTTAAATGGGGCCAGTTGAGAGCAGACAAGCAGCCACCACTGTGCAAACAGGCTGGGAAGGAACAGGAAGCAGGCCATAACTGTGGTATGACATAGCAGTCATGTTTTCCAGGAGAGGAGGTTTCATGGACTGGAATGGCCAGATAAGGCTGTAGTCAGCAGAGAGCATGAGCAGGCCTGTAATCCTTGGACTATGGACTTCCCCTGAGGGTAACAGAGAATTGCTAGACATTTTTGTTTTCATTATTATTATTATTATTATTATTATTACATTGGAGTAATATTATCAAGTTTTTAAAAAAAATTCCTCCAACTGTTGGTTGTTGACAGAGCTTGAGATAGAAGAGTGATGTGGGTAGAAGGCTATTATCAGAAAAATGATCTCAGAATCTGTTACAACAAATCAAACCACGGAGGATGACATAATGGAAAGGATAAGTTGAGATTACTTAAGAACAGTTGTGACAGGGAGATTGTCCTTGCTAGGTTCCCAGCTGGGGCAGCTTCGTAGACAGTGGTGCCACTCACTGAGGTAGAGAGCATTAGGGAAGGAGGAAGCCTTGGGGAAATAAATTAGGCCAAAGACACACAGATTCTAAGCTGCTGGCAAGGCCTGCAAGTAGAGAGAAGCAGGGAAATCTTGAGTTCTGTGCTTGAGTACAGGGAAATCACAATTTACAAAAGTGCAGTCAAAACTTGTCATTAAAATCACTCAGGAAGGACTATTGGGCAGGCATCCCAACTCACTGCTCAGTCAGCTTGTCTTTCAGTGCCCATACCAGCCGTTCTTCAGCTAAGCCCAACAAGGCAGCTGGGTTGCATGTGAGGATCATGCTAAAGGCGGTGTGTGTCCTTAGGTACACAGTGTTTGGGCCAATGCCATGCTAATACTGTCTAAGTCATATGTCGAGTTAAGTGTGGGAGCATAAATTCACTGCCTTCTATCCTTTTTGGGTCAAGCTTGTTATTGAAGGGCCAGGATGATGGAATTGCTCATACTGTTTAAATCAGCCCCCCTACCATAATCCCATAACATTGAATTTGTATAAATGAAGCAGGCATATAATGGGGCTCCATTGCATTTGACCCTAGACCTCAAGAAAGATATTTAAGTTTTTTGTAATCAACAGAATATGGGTGCTAGTTTATCCTACAAAATATATGTATGTGCTGAGAAAGACCCTGGATAGGAAACACTGAAGATTCTACAGAGGGCCCACTGAAGGAGTGCTGCTCTCATACTGTGACTATGAAAGAAGAGACTGAAAAACTCTGATCATGCCATTTTGACTCTGGGGGATATTTTACTGGGTTCTTGAGGAGAAGAGACTTGATAAAAATAAATAACCCAAAGTTAAACTGACAACCCCTGAAATCAATTAAAATTAACATTATAATTTGTTATAGATGATAAAATAATTAAAGAGCCACACCTTACAAGTAACATTACAAACTGCAGGGCTGGCAGAGTGACTCAAGTGGTACAGTACCTGCCTAGCAAATGTGAGGCCCTGAGTTCAAACCCCAGTGCTGCCAAAAAAAAAAAAAAAATGAGCAAACTACAAAAATTGACTCAGGAAAAGAAAGACTTATAAAAATTAGCAACCCGAATAAATTTGACAAAATAAAACTATATGCAATAAAGTGTTTTTATTAACTGAAACCACTTGATAGAAAAATCAAATATTCTTTAATAAAAATACACTCAAGAAGACTGCACTGTGGAAATAAAGAATGCACTCACAAAATTAATAAATTAATAGAAAAAAGATTACTAAATTAATAGAAAAATCAATAGTATAATTGGTAAAATGTCCAGAGTCAAATCTTTCTTCTAAAATTTATATAGAAAATACTTAATTATGAAAATTTTCTGTGCAGAAAATGGATTACATTGCTAAAAAACTAGCTTAAGAATTAGGCTAGTTAGATCAGCTAAATCCAATGATTTACCAAGTCTTGCTAATAATCAAGTAGGAAGACGCATTTTTCAAGCACTAGAATCTTTAAAAAAAATATTTAAGTATATAGTTTCAAAACCTGAAAAAAGAATCCAAAAAAGCAGGATGTGGACTGGAGGTTTGACTCAGTGGTAGAGCATCTGCTTAGCAAGTGCAACACCCTGAGTTCAAACCTCAGTGCTACCAAAAAAAATTAAAAAAAAAAAAGCAGGATGTACAGTATCCAACACATAGTGCTCTTATCCCAAGTCAATGAAAAAATTTTAGTGTGACTATACTTCAACAGGCTTAAAAAACAATAAATCTAATTATAATTAGAAGTCAAAGAACTCTGAGAAAAATCCTGACAGTATAAAAACAATTCTATGTGGCAAAGAATATGATTAAGAACCTGTTTTTTCAACATATGAAAAAAAGGTAATTATAAATTCCATCAAGAAAGTTCTCTAAAAACCATGCTTTACATATGAAGTTATCTAAATGATTTGAGTGTCTGACAGAATAAGAGAATAGGAAAAAAGAGTCCATTGATCTTGACATTTAGAACATTCTCCATCAAGCAGCAGCAGGTTAGTGACCTCAGACTCCATCTCTTCTTCTATAAGTGTAAATATGTTTATGCTTTGAGAATAACAGCTGCAAAAACAATCATAAAGGTTGTCTATCGGTTTTTAATTTTCATAAGTATCCTATAGATAAGGCAGAATTAATTATTAAAGAATAAAGTGAAGGCTGTGCAAGGTGACTCAAGTGTGTAATCCTAGTTACTTGGAGGTGGAGATCAAGAGTATTTGTGGTTCAAGGCAGCCTAGGCCAAAAAAGTTTTCAAGACCTCATCTCAACCAATGTCTGGGCACAATGACATATACCTGTCATCCCAGCTATGTGGGGAAGCACAAATAGGATGGCCACCATCCAGGCCAGACCGTATCTCAAAAATAACCACTGCAAAAAAGGGCTGGTGGAGTGACTCAAGTTGTAGAGCATCTGACTAATAAATGTGAGGTCCTGAGTTCAACCCCTAGTACTGCCAAAAGAAAAAAGAAAGAAAAAAAATGCAAATGTTATAAATGATATTTAATTGCTACCTGGAGTTAAGATAAAAGTTAGAAAGAAACTCAAGGACACCAATTTCCTTGTCTTAAACACTGAGGAAGTCAAGACATTTTATGGCAAGTCAATAGATCAAGCAATGCAAGCTTGACTATCCCTTAAAATTATACAGGCAACAAGTGAAAAATCACATTTAAAACAAAAGTAACAGGAGAGACAAGATGGCAGATTAGAAGCAAGCAGCACTTTCCTGCAGCTCTGAAGAAAACAGCCAGAAAATAGCTTCTCAGTGAAGTTGGTGACTGAGGGAACACACTGAAGTTTAACATTGGGCAGGGACCTGGGACTTGGGAGACCCAGAGACTCTGTCCTGTTGAAACAGAGAATAAGAAACAATGCATCAGTGCTGAGCCTGTTGTAGTGTGGTGGGGCAGAAAGAGAAGGAGTAACCTAAAGAGAAAGAGGAAGAGACACTAGTGATGGCGGGGGTGGGTAGGGGGGTCGGGGGGGGGAGGAACTGACACAGAAGCAGATGAAGAACAGAAAGGCAACTGAACTTAGTGCATCTGAAAGCTGTATAGTGTTGGTGTTTTAGCAGTGCTCTGCATTTCTCAATATGAAAGTGTGGTGCACTAACAGAGAACCATGTTGAGAAGGTCACAGACTTGTTTGCTGCCTTAGTCCTTACAGTTTCCTTTTCTTTGGTGCTCACAGTAAATATTGCCACACTGTCTACTTTTTGGCCAAGTGTGATCCTAGTGAATACCACTGAAGGAAGCTCATTGAAAAATACATGCAGTGGGATTCAGATTAGAGACACAGAATGAAGTAGACCTCACTTTCCTTTTAAGCCTGGGGACCCCAGTGACCAGCAAATGAGGGTCAGGAGACAGCAAGAACATGGGATTTTGTTCAGGGACTGGGCTCTGAAAACAATAGCTGTGGGTGGTAGAAAGCACAGGACCCACTGTGTCCCCTCTACCCAGCACAGCCATACAGATGGGCTTCACAGGGGAGAGGCTGAAATCCTGAGGTAGAGCAGAGCTCAGTGCCAGCCCTGACCTGGGGGTGCATGTTGAGTAAATTCCAGCCAAGCAAACTTCAGTTTCATGCTACCTTATACTAGCAAACAGGGGAACAAAGCTAGTCCAACTAGCTCTGGTTCCAAAGCACTCTGACGACCAGTAATTATCACACAAAAAAGAAAGGGGTGAATTTATTGTTCCCCAACCTTTGTTCTCTCCAAGGGGTGCATAGCCCAAGAAGACAGAAAGTGCAGATTGGCAGAGATAGTGAATATCTACTTTTGCTTGCACAACTACTACAGGGGAGACAATACTTCATTAAACTTAAAAAAAAAATTTAGACCCTTCATTCTTTTTGTATTTGTTGATTGGTTGATTTGATTCCTCTGTATGTATATATGTGTGTTCTTCTCCCTTTTTTCTTTCTTTCTTTATTCTCTTTTGGGTTTTGTTGTCATTGTTTCTCTTTCTCTCTTCCTCCCTTCTAATGGTCAAATTTGTTTATTCTCTACATCTCTTTCTTTGCTTTTTAAATTACATCCTTCACTTTCCACCTTTCTCCTGCTTTTTCCTTTTACACTTTTTGAATATTCTAATTTTTCTTTAGCTTTCCCTTTCCCAGCAGATAAAAGCAACCAAATGACTGGGTGACTGGGCACGGCATCTATGAAAGACTGCAGAATAGGTTGCTCCCCTACCCATTGTTAACAAGACAAGAAAAGTAATGCTAGAGGATGTACCATTATACACTGATGTCTACAACACATCTACCTTATGTATTGGAAGTACTCCACTCTTCTGAGACCTACAGAGAAAGAAGGATCTGACAGTTTTCATTATGTTAAAACACACTAATCTTTACCAAAGCAGTTATGGGGAAACTGTACTTCAAATTTCAACTGGAAATAGATTCAATATGTCACAACAATTCAATATCCCAGAACACATCATCAAAAGAAGACTGTTTCCCCAAAAGACTCTCATAAAAGTGGAAGAGCTACCCATTCCGACAGATGAATAAATCTAACATAGAAATAGATATTTGTTAATATGAAAAAATAAGGTAGCATGACTCTTCCAAAAGTTCATAATTTTCTATCAATTGAATCCAAAGATACTAAAGTGAATGAAATTCTGGAAAAAGAATTTAAAACAATGATTTAAAAAATATCAATGAATCTCAAGAAAACACACATAAAAAAACAACTGAACAATTTAAGGAATACAATATAGGAAATGGGACTGTGAAAGAAAACCTAACAAGAATCTTGAAAATGAAACATTCAATAAATCAAATGTAAAAAAAAAATTGACAGCCTCACCACCAGTCTAGAGCAAGCTGAAGAAAGAATGTCAAGGCTTGAAGACAAGGTTGATGAATTAGTCATTCAGATAGTAATTAAGGAAAAATTAGGAACTTATGAACTGAACATGCAAGCCTTCTTGAACATGATCAAGACCCAAGTTTATGTATTTTTGGTGCAGAAGAAGGCACTGAGGTATGACAAAAGGCATAGAAAACCATTTGGTTAATTAATAGCCAAAAATTTCCCAAATCTGGGGAAAGATATGAGTATCCAGGTTACAGGAGGCATTTATACATGACCAGAAAGAACTTCCCCATGTCAAATTATACTTAAAATGCTAAGGGTACAAAACAAAGAAAGAATATTAAAAGTTGTAAGAGAGATGTGTGAACTGACTTATAAATGCAAACCTGTCACAATGATGATAGATTTTTCTAAAGAAACTCTAAGGCCAGAGGATCATAGAATGATGTATTTCAAGCCCTGAAAAAAAATAACCACCAACCTAGATTACTATATCCAGAAAATTTGTCCTGTAGAATTGAAGGAGAAATACTTTCCAAGATAAGCATAAACTAAAAGAATTTATAACCACCAAGTCAACATTGCAGAAGATACTTAAAGGATTCCTACATAGAGAAGAAAATAAATACAACCATAAGCACACAAGAAAGAAAAAATCCAACTAAAAGACTATATAAGCCCTTAGGAAAGGGCTGGAGGTATGGCTCAAGTAGTAGAGTACCTGCCTAGCAATGCAAAGCCTTGAGTTCAAAACCCTCGTACCACCCTTCCCCAAAAAAGAGACACTTAGGAAAGAATTGAACATTAGAAGAAGAACAAAATTATAGGAATTAATATATAAATTTCAATTATAACTCTAAGTGTAAATATTCTTCATTCTCCAACCAGAAAACATAAATTGGTTGATTGGACTGACAAAAACAAGATCCAACTGCTGTCTGCCTGCAAAAAACACATCTCACTGGTAGAGACAAGCACAGAATGAAAGTGAAAGAATATAAAATGATATTCTAAGCAAATGGAATCCAGAAGCAAGCAGTATCTATATTCATATTTAACAAATAGGACTTCAAGACAAAAATCAGTCAGAAGACATAACAATTGCAAATATATACATGCACTGAACATCAGAGTACTCAGTTTCATAAATCAAACACTACTGATATAAAGACGCAGATAGGTCCCATTACAATATCAGAAGACTACTTTAATGGCCCAATCTCACCAATACATAGGTCATCAGACAAAACAAAGAAATTTTACTTAAACTACACTATATGTCAAATGGAGTTAACATACAACTACAGAATATTCCATCCAGCAAATGTGGAATACACATTCTTCTCACATCTTCCTGGACTTTCTACAAAACAGATCCCATTGTAGCCCATAAAGCATGTCTTAACAAATACAAAAAAATGAGTAATTTTAACCCATTAAAATCAAATTCTAATGGAATGAAACTAGAAATCAGTAGAATCTGAAGAAGCTATATAAACACAGGAGATTGAATAATACACTTTTTGAACAATCTTTTGATAATTAAAGAAATTGGGGGAATTAAAAAAATTCCTACAATCAAAAATGAAAATGAAAACACAACATATAAAAATTCATGAGAGATTCTTCCAGGCAAATAGTTCATGAGACTCTATCTTGAAAAAACTCTTCACAAAAAAAGTGCTGATGGAGAGGCCCTGAGTTCAAACTTCAGTACTGCAAAAAAAAAAAAAATGGGATATATCAAAGGCAGTTATAAAAGGGAATTTTATAGCTGTGAGTGCCTGTATTAAAAATCAGAGAGATCTCAAATAAAGAATCTTATGATGCGTCTTAAGTACTTAGGAAAACTAAAGAAATCCAAACCCAAAACTAGTGAAAGGAAATAAATAATAGCTATCATAGTTGAAATCAATAAAATAGAGTCTAAAAGAACAGTGCAAAGAATAAATGAAACAGAGGTGGTTCACTGAAAAGATTAACAAAATTGAGAAACCCTTAGCCAAAGTGAGAGAGAGAGAGACCCAAACTAATAAATTAGAAGTGAAAAGGGTACTCTCAAAACAGATACAATGCAATCCAGAGGATCACTAGGGATTAATTTGAAAAATTATATCCCAATAAATTGGAAAACCCAGAAGAAATGGATAAATTTACTAAAATTGAACCAAGACAATATTTTAAAAACCTAAACAGATTAATAACAAGAAATGAGATTGATCCAGAATTTAAGTCTCCCAAAAGAATCTGGCATGGTGATGTGTGTTAGGAAAAATGCCGCTCTCAAAGAAAGCTCACGAGAAAACTCACGTCCATAGAGCAAAGTTTAATGGCAGGCCCAGACTGCCAGGCTGGCTGGGGAAAAGATGGCGCAGCCCCGAGCCTGGGCGAGCAGTGGCTTTTATAGAAGGGGGAGGGTAAGGAAGTTAGCACATGCCCAGTAGTCTCTGGTAGGGGTGGGGCTGTCTTAGAGCATGGGAATTTGTTTAAGGGTGGGGCTGCCATTTTGGCTGATTCACAAAATGGCGACATTATTGTTCTATCATTCCCCCATTTTTTCTTTAATAATGATGAGGGTAGGTTCTGAGGATCAGGAATTGGGGCAAAGCATTGGTCTCTTTAGCTGCTTCCTGCTGGCAGGGGGCATTGTATGAGGCAATCCTCAGGCTCCTGTGTCCCGGTGGGGGCCCTCATAGCAGTCCCCTGGACAGTTTTGGAGAGGCTGGTATCCCTGGAGGTACAACTGGTTAAACTTTTGATTAGCAGTAGCAGACATGCAGTGTGATACAGGGAGGAAGCTTAAGAATAGGAGAGCAAGAACACAGGCATTAGGATGGGCATTGGCCAGGAGAACCACTGTGAAATGCTGTTCCCTAGACAATTTCAAGAGTCCTCCAACTACAGAGAGAGAAATGGGTGGGCATACATTATCTAAGACCCAAATAGGAATATTATGAGGAACATAAAAAGGTGTCTGTTCAGGGACTACATACCTAGGAATCTAAATTCTGCAAAATCCTATAACTGCCAGGAAAACTGTAAGCTGTCTTATGGTATGGGGGTTGGGAAATGGAAGGTTGGGTTGATGCATTTAAGACTCAGGGAGTGAGTCTGTTCCTTTAAGGCCACACCTAGGTAGGTGACCTGTGGGAGGCAGGGATTTAAATGTAACACTCTTGGATAAAAGAGAGCTTTAGCTCATTATTTTATATAAATTGACACTTTCAACTTTTTAAATGTTTGTACCATATTTAGATAAAGTATAGCATAACACTGTTACAAGGTGGTCATTTAAGACACATAAGCAAATATATAAATGAACTCTGATTTAGTAGTACTTAAAAGCTTGACAAGATCAGCAGAAAACACGAATAATTTCTTTGATAAAATCTTTCTCTGTAATGGTTTTTTGTAGATGTTACTCAGAGCAGAACAATATTAAGATAACTTTGTTATTTTATAGACATAGAGAATTTGATTTTAGTTTGACATGACTCTAAAAATCTTTTAGGCAACTCTTAGATTATATTCAACTTTAACTTTATCACACACTGAAGTTTCTCATTATGCACTTTTAAACTTACTTAGATCTTTATATAACATACTAAACCCTTTGATGGCTTGTTTTTATCCCTCCTATTTGAAACAATCTTTAGGATAAACTCTTTTTATAACAATCCCTTCTCATCCAAAAAAAATTCCTTTTTCCTTTAACATCTCAAAAAATACATTTATTACCTATCTATATCCTTTCCAGTTGTTTACTTTGTAACTTGTGTTTTAAAATTAACTTTTATAAGAATTTTGAATTTATTATAGGGGCTGGAGCGACTAATTAGTAGCCCTTGTTGTTTTTAGGAATAGACATAAGGCCTCATCCTCCCTCAGGCTTGAGGGGATATTGTTTTGGGTGTGGAAACTGTGAGTTTTATTTGAATAGGGAGGGCTGTATTGGCTCACCCTACACTCATCTCATCAGTCCACACTGTAGAATCTCTTTGTTCCTAAAGGAGGGGGCAGCAGAGATAGCTGCCTGGGGGGAGGAGAATTTGAGCCTTTAATTGAGAAAGTAAATCCCGTCCCAGCAGGAACACTGGTACTATGGGGAAAAAGTGACAGAAGAGGAGGTCTCCCCAAGAGCAGGCCAGAGGCCAGGTAAACTAGCGCTCTAGGGGCTGGCCAGATTTGCCCCGAACAATAACTTTTGTCATTGGACCGGGGACCAGGAGAAAAAGGTAAAACAGAGAAACGGGCTCCACTGTCTAGGAGGAAAATGGCCTTTTGTTTTTCTGCCATTATGGCTCCTCAACATTGATGCCAAGAAGTGGAGTGTGGCCAGGAGGCTTGGACTCATCAATCCATAGGAAGGTGGCACCTCGTCTTCCATCTGGTGATGGGGGCACTTAGACCTCCAGTGGTTACTCTTGCAGAGGGCAGGGTCCCGGTTGGGGGCGGGGCTGTCTCCCGGGCTGTCCCCCCTTAAGCATTCTCTGCAGAAGTGCCCCTCCTGTCCACCACGGTAGCAAGTTCAGGATACAGGCCCCAGTCGGGTGGGGCCCTCTCTGAGAGCAGCAATGAGGCCATGGTGTCTCTTATCTTTTTCTCTCCTGTTAGGAAGGTCCCGGACATACAGACATGGCTAGCTGTATTACTTGGTTCAGTGACTTTTCCCTTCAGCCACAGTCTGAGTTTTTTATGAATATCTGGGACTGACTGTTAGAAATTTATCTTTGAGGAGAAACTCTCTCAACTGTGACTCTGAGTCCACTGTGGTATGCTTTCTGATAGGTTGTTGCTGTAAAGTAAAGTTGTTATTTTACATTGACACCTGACACTCTGGAGAGCAAATCTCTGAACTGTTCTGGGCCTCAGTTTCCTCACTTGAAGAATGAGGGATCTGGTCTAGGTTAAACTACATTTTTCTACTATGAGATAGCTGAAGTGACATTAATGCCACTTATCTTCTTTACCATTTCTTTAAATTTTTTTTTAGTAATGCTGGGGAATTGAACCCAGGGCTTTGCACATGCGGGGCAGACATTCTCCCATTGAGCTACTTCCTCAGCCCCAAATATTATTATTATTATTTTTTACTTTGTCTGTACTGGGCTTGAACTAAGGACTTTCTGCTTGTAAAGCGGCACTCTACTGCTTGAGCCATATAATCATGTCCAACCTGCGTGGCCTGGGCCCAAACCCATTGTTTTTCTAATGAGATAAGAGTCTGGTCTAGTCACAGAGATAAAGGCTTCAATGTATTTGGGCATCAGTACAGCTGTTTAGATGTTTTTAAATTTCCCTTAGATCTGATAACTGGAAAAGGGGACATAAGATTTGTCCTCTTCCTACCATTGCCTGTTGAAGAAGGAAGCACTCGTTTAGAGGTTCTGAGTATTGGAGTGACTTAGAAGGTAGAAATTTGTATAGGGGACCTCAGTTTACTTTTTTACTTTTATAGAAAAGGTCTATTGTAATTTAAGGAACCCTGTGAAGGCCACTTCTCTTGGTCACCCAAGGCATACTGAGGCCAACCTCAATACAAAGCTTCCAACATCTACCAGCCAGAACACTGGAAGATTCAGGTCCCATCTAGAAAGAACAAAACGTTAGGATCCTGTCTTTTAGCTAACAGCAGGCAGCCTCTTTAATAAAGTATACCTTTTTAACAAAGAAATCGTTTGTAAAGTTAGAGAAGGGCATTCAGAGGGCATGTCAGGCAATAACAGTGCCATACGGGACAACTAGTGTTAATATTTGGAGGGAAACATTTATACTGAGGCCAAAGGTATAGAAAATTCTAAATGAGAAGTTTAGAGACCACAGTAATGTCTATTTTGTTATTTCTGGAACTATAACTTTGAGCTAACAATTGGCTTACAAGGCCTGGGTCTGATGCCCCAAGGTGTGAGGTTGGGCTAGGAGCAGGACTTGTGCAAGGCATCACTCCCTCCACACACACCTGGGACAAATGACCCTGACTGCCTAAGCCTGATCCTGCGGCCTGACGCCCCTACCCCCTTCCTGTGTACTCTGCGCGCGTTTTATTCTAGGGGAAGTGGCAGCGGGCTGCAGCCATCGGCACGTGTGTCTGGCAGTCCAGGATGTACTGGGTCCTCTCTATGGGTTTTCCTAACTTTGGCAGGTGTTTTTGCTGTGTCCAGGAGCCGGCATCCTGTGCATAGGTGCGCCTGTTTTCTTTCTCTCCTCCCCTTGTGGGAGCAGAGTTAGACCGTAAGCGTGGCAGCCGCAGTTTTTTGTAAGCACTTTTGTAAAGCGGTTGATTTAAAGTTACTTTAGACCGAGAGGCCTGTCAAACTAGTTGGAATACCTTAAGTCATAAGGCACCATGCTACAGGTTTTTCATGGGAGGCAGGGTCCCAGTAAGCCCAGGGAGAGGAAGGCAGACAGAGACAAAGGACACGTGGTGGGACCATGGGGGAGGCAGAAAAGGTGTGCTGACATCTTAGGTAAGGGAGGGGAAGGCAGAGCCTAGAGGCATGACACAGGCCTGAGGGATTAGCCATCACCTGTGTCTGTAGGTTGCTTCCATTGATTGGTACTGGCAGGCTTTCAGCAAAATGAAACCTCCATTCTCCGGTCGCCGAATAAATCCAGCCCACAAGAAGGGAGCATGAGCTCTCCCAGAACTGGAACTGCTTGATGCCAGAGTTGGCAAGGAGTGGCTTGCTTAACTCCATGATGGAGAAAGTTTTTCAGGAAGATAGGAGGAGATAGGTATGGTAAGCAGTGCAAGAAGTCTGTTTACATGGGGAAGGAGGAGGTTTAGGAGAGGAATTGGCTGATTTAGAAACTGGTTTACAGGCTAATAGAATCTGTGCAGAGGAACAGAAAGTACAGAGGGAGGGTTTGATGCAGATATAGGGAAAGGATTGGACATAGGAAAGTTCTTTCCATTTACCAGCACGCTCACAGAGATTGCATAGATCCCTTAAAATATTGGGATTGAAAGTGCCATTAAGTGGCCATTTGGAGGCATTGTCCAATTGGGGCCAGGCCTGATTACAGAGAAAAATGAGCTTTTGTGGCTTAAGATCAGGCGTTGGGCGTAGGGGCCCAAGGTTGGCCAGGAGACATCCCATTGGGGAGTCTGAAGGAATTTGGGATGGTCCAACTCCCATGATGAAGGCCTGACCTGAGGAGAGATATGGCAGGCATCCCCGAAATATCAGGTCCTCAGGAGAGATAGAGAGAAATGTGGAAAACAACCCCCAGAAGGAACATCTTCACTACCAGGGCATCCACAGTCCCAAGCGGGGAACCCAGTTCCCAGGGATGAGAGCGAGCTGCGACCTAGCACTAGGGTTTTTGAGGAAATGAGAGAGAGACCACAGCTCAGCGTGCGAGGAGGACTCACCGAGGGAGAGAGGACCTTAAGGGAAGGTTGGCCGGTGGTGGATGGCGGTTGGAGGTGTGCTGGGGTGGAGGAACTTCCCTGTGAGCTAGTGAGAGAGTGGCGCTTTCTAGGATCGGGGGTCCCGGTAAAGCAGCTCAGATCCCAGAGGAAAGCCGGGAGAGCAAGGTCAGTGCTGGGAACTCAACCTGATCCCAGGTCTCAGCACCAAATGTTAGGAAAAACACCGCTCTAAAAGAAAGCTCACGAGAAAACTCACATCCATAGAGCAAAGTTTAATGGCAGGCCCAAACTGCCAGGCTGGCGGGGGAAAAGATGGTGCAGCACCGAGTCTGGCCGAGCAGTGGCTTTTATAGAAGGGGGAGGGTAAGGAAGTTAGCACATGCCCAGTAGTCTCTGGTAGGGGTGGGGCTGTCTTAGAGCATGGGAATTTGTTTAAGGGTGGGGCTGCCATTTTGGCTGATTCACAAAATGGCGACATTATTGTTCTATCAATGTGCATTTGTAATCACAGCACTCAGGAGTCTATGGCAGGATTACTGCCAGTTTAAGGCCAGCCTGGTATACATAGTGAGACCCTGTCTGAGAAAACAGTCTCTCAATACAGAAAGGCTTAGGACTGGATAGATTCATTGTTGAATTTTACCAGACCTTTAAAGAAGAACACACACCAATACTCCCAAACCATTCCATTAAACAGACACAGAAGAAAATTTTCCAAACATATTCTATGGAACCAGTATTAACTTAATACAAAACCATATAAGAATATAATCAAAAAAGAAAATTATAGACCAATATCCTTGATGAACATTAGCAAAAAAAATCTTCAAAAAATACTTGCAAATCAAATTCAACAACACATGCAAAACATCATACATGATGATCAAATTGATGTCCTTTCAGGGATGCAAGAATGGTTTAAACATACACAAATCAACAGACACGATGCAGCACATAAATAGAATCAAAGACAAAAAAATCACATGATCATCTCAATATGGAAAAAGCATTTGACAGAAGACAACATCCCTTCATGATAAAAGCCTGGAAGGACCTTGAAATGAAAGGACTATACCTCACTATACAATGGCCCTTTTGTTGATAGTCAACATCCTACTGAATAGGGGAAAGCTGAGAAAACCAGGATTGAGACAAGAATCGTCACTCTCACTGCTATTATTCAATATGCTACTTAAAATTTTAGCCAGAGCAGAAAGACAACAGAAAGAAATAAAAGGAATACTAATAGGAAAGGAAGAAGTCTAATTATCCCTATGTCCAGATGATATGACTTAGAATACCCTAAAGACTCCACAAAAGACTGTGAGACCTGACAGACAAATTCAGCAAAGTAGGATGATACAAAATCATATATAAAAGTCAGTAGCTTTGCTATATACCAAGAATAAACCCACTGAGAAAGAAATCAGGAAAACAATCCCATTCATAATTACCTCCAGAAGAACAGAATACCTATGAGTAAACCTAACAAAGAAGATTAAAGACCTGTACAATGAAAACTATAAAGCACTGAACAAATACATTGAAGACATTAGAGTTTAGACAGAACTTCCTCATTCATTAATCAGCAGAATTAATATTGTTAAAATGGCCATATTACCAAAAGTGATCAATAGATTCAATGCAATCCCCATTAAAATGTCATAAATTTCTTCACAGAACAAGAAAGAACAATCCTGAAATTCATATGGAAACACACAAGACCCTAAACAGCCAAAGCAATCCTGAGCAAAAAGAGCAAAACTGTAGATATTACAATACCTGATCTCAAAGTATACTACAAAACAGTAGCAACTAAAACAGCACAAAAACAGGCAAAAAAAAAAAAAGGCACATAAACTAATACAATAGACTTAGAAGACCCAGAAATAAGATTCTCAACAAAAATGACAGCATGTGTTGGAGAAAAGACAGTGTCTTCAGCAAGTAGTGTTTGGAAAACTAGATATTCACAAGTAGAAGACTGAAACTAAACCCATACCTTTCACATTGTATAAAAATAACTCAAGAGGAGATACAGCTCAGTGGTAGAGTGCTTACCCAGCATGCACAAGGCCCTGGGTTTCATACCCAGCACCACAAGAAAATAAAACAAAAATCAACTCAAAACAGATTGAAAGACTGGGTGTGCTGGCAGACACCTGTAATCCCAGCACTCAGGAGGTAAAAGTAGAATGTCATGAGTTTGAGGCAAGCTTGGACTACATAGTGAGATCCTGTCTCAAAAGGAAAGGATGAAAGATATGAAAAAGGGTGAAAAAAAAAGGATGAAAGACTAGAGAAAAACCTGGGGGAGAACATTTTAAGACAAAGGCAAGAACTTTCTGAATAAGACTCCAACTGCTCAGGAATAATAGCAAGAACTGATAAATGGAATGGCATCAAATTAAAAAGCTTCTGCACAAGAAAGGAGACAGTTACTAGAGTGAAGATACAGCCTACAAAATGGGAGAAAATCTTTGCCAGCTATTCATCTGAAAAGGGATTACTATCCAGTCTATATAAAGAGCTAAAAATATTAAACACCAATGGAACAAATAATCCAACCAATAAATGGGCAAGTGAATTAAACACACAGTTCTCAAAAGAAGATGTACACATACATGAAAAAATGTTCAACATCCTCAGCCATAAAGGAAATGTAAATCGAAACTACATTGCAATCCATCACCCCAGTCAGAACGGCCATCATAAATGCTTGTGAGGATGGGGTGGGGAAAGGACCCTTATACACTATTGGCAAGAATTTAAATTACTCCTGCCACTATGGAAATCTGCATGAAGTTTCCTCAAAAGCTCTAAAAGTAGAATTGTGCTGTGATTCCTCATACCCCTCTTGGGCATATGCCTGAAGGAATGAAAGTTAGCATACAACGGAGACACCTGCACACCCAAGTTTATTTGGCACTATTCGTAATAGCCAAGTTATGGAATCAGTGAAGGTACCTGATCAATGGAAAAATGGATGGAGAAAATGTGGTGTGGATACATAATGAAGTATTATTCAGCCATAAAGGACAAAATCATGTCACTTACAAGAAAATAGGCAGAGAACTGGAGATCAACATATTAAGGGGAAAAGGCCAGACTCGGAAAGATACGTTTTTCATGTTTTCTTTCATATGTGGAATGTGGGGAAAAGACACAAAAGTAGAAGTGAGACTATTAGGGAAGAGGAAAGGGATTGTGGAGGTAGGGAGGGAGAAGGGTAGAAGATCAGTGGGAGAGGGGACAGAGAAGAGGGGGTGAATATGCTCAAAGTGTATATGCATGCATGAAAATGTCACAGTGAAGCTCATTATTTTGTGCAATTAATGTATGCCAATAAAATGTTTGAAATAAACAGAAAAAATACAAGTAACAAAAGATAGAAGACTCATGGCAAGGGCCGATAGATTGCTGTCAGTAGGCTAAACTCATCTCACCTAGAGACAATTCAGTAATTTATATATATTTAAACTTGATAAACCAAGAAATAACAGTATAAGAGAATTTAGAGTTAGAAAAATAATGAGCAGAAAAATTAAAAACTGAAATGGTTAAAGTGGGACTGAGTATAAAGATGAAAGTATAAGCACTTTATTCTTCATATTGTACCCTTCCCAACATTTTCTTTTCTGAACTATTTGAATTGTTTGTATTGGATTGTAAAAGGATTATAAAAACCCTTCCAGGCCTCAAAATGTAAGATTCAAAATAGAGGGTCAAATAACAGGTGTATGACAGGTTTCTAAATCTCCTGTGGTAATAAGGTAAATGAGTGTAGTCTCAATTTGTAGTCCTAAACCAGGAAGCCTGCAAATGTGAACTATGACTGGATGTAGGGAAGTCACTGGACTGGAAAAGCTGTGGGAGGCTGGGGATATCTCCATGAGGTAGTGAGCTAAGCGTGCGAGGGCTCTGCCTCTGAGAGCAGAGGACTGGCTCTGCCCAGCAGGCTCACAGGTCCACTCCACCAAAAGAGACCAAAAACAAACGCTTGCTTAGGAAAAAGGAACAGAGCCTCACTTCTCTACAAGACCCTGCATTCCTGGGATATTCATTCACAGTTAAAATTGTTCATTTCAGGCCTTCAAATCTATAAGCTTTATGGAAGTATTTAGAGCGGAACCTCTATCATTATTCATTCCTGTGCTGGGGACAAGCATGATATAAAACACATCCAAGTCCTCAAGGTTCTTACAGTTCTTCAGGGAATCAGGTAAGTAAATGATGGAGGATGGAGTGCAGGCTGCGTATGGCCGCACCTGGGCAGGCACTGGGTGCTTTGAAAGCCCAGGGGAGGAAGTGGTTGCAAGGATCCAGAAGTTGTTTGTCCAGTAAGAGAGGGAGATGTCCTAGACCATGGGAATCGCAGTGAGAAAGCACGAGAGCCTTGTGTTCTATTTATGAATTTTATATAAGTCACATAAGCTCATTGCACCAGACAGTTTTGGTTTGTCCTCAGCTCCCTCTCCATCGTTCTCCACCACTCTCAGTGTGCATGAGCTGACCCACAAGGAGGCCGCCATTGAGCTCCCTTGCACTCCGACTTCTGGCTTTGTTTGGTCACTGACTGGGACATACAGGTGAGCAAAGAATGGTGTAGAGTGAGGTCAGGGATTTCTTCTTCACCTCTCTCCCTGATGGCAGCCATGGGCCACACTTCTGTGAGGTGGCCATCCACATGATTCTTTCCCTGGTCCTGCCTCCCCTTATCCCTTCTGATGTGGGGTGTTGTGGACTCCACTCTTACCAGACTGAGGACTATACCATCATCTATTTCTATTACTGCATTCTTTTTATAGTCCCTTTAATAAAATATCCTCAAAATGCCCAATTTGAGTGTGTCATCTGTTTCCTGCCAGGGTCTAGCTAGTTGAGCCATCCATTAAATAAAATTTAGAAGACATGAAAAGGAAATATTTGCCCATAAGCCACAACCACCTAAAACATGCAAGTTCTAACATTTTGGTGTATTTCTTTTCAGTAGTTTCTTTTTGTGTAGTATTGACACTGCTGTCATTGTCATGTATTTGCAAGTTTACATGGTGATCTTTTCATTTAACCCTATGTCACAAACATTTTCACAATGATAACTACTCTTTCATGGTGTCTATCCTGTTCTGGGTAAAGGGCAAGGGTTTTACCCTCATACATTCCTTGCCTGACCAGTGGAATCTCTAGTTTTCTCTTTAGGAAACTTTATGCCCTAACTCTCATGTGTTATCCCAACCAGTAGGGCAAGTCACAAAAAGTTTGCAACTGCTCACCCAGAACGTGGATCCCATCTACATAACCTCAGTGCCAAGGGTCCACATGAGATTAATGAAAGCAAGCTATGTCCTAAATGAGTCTACTGCTTTAAATGAATTATTTCTCATAATTTTCCTAGCAATCTACCAGGTGGGCATTATATATTCCAATTTTATGAACGATGACATTAGGGTTTGGAAAAATTAAGAGACTTCCCTATAATCCTATAAGTAGCTATCAGAGAATCCCAAGCCCAACCAATGAGTTGCCAGGCCTCAAACTCTTAGCCACTATGTAATTCCACCTGCTGGCCTCATTCTTCATATTGAAAACTAAGACATCCCCAAGGAGGTCAGACAAGGGGATCAGGAGGAAAAAGCCACACAGCCTCCAGGGAGCAAAGCTGGGTCTGCGGCACTTTCACTGTGTGTGGTTGTGCCTCCCAGGACATCAGCCTCACTGCCACCTCCCTGTTCACATACCAGTGCCTCAGGCATCCCACCGGCCCCAGCATGCCACCTCACCCATCCATAGAGGCAAACAGCCAAGCAGGAAATGTGCTTACAGGATGGCTCCTCACCCACTTTGGGTGGTGGCCTGAACAAGTTCTTAGCTTTGGTGACACATAGCCATGTCCCTAATGTGGTTACAAAAAAACCACCTCTCTCCCCTTTCATAGATCCCATAAGAAAACCAAAGAAAATGAATATGAAGAGAGTTCTACACCATTTATCTCAAACCACAGCCTATTCTGAGATTAGTTTTCCAGCTGTTCAATAAAGAAAGTGTGCATCAATTTCTTATTAACTGTCTACTGTAATTCAGAAAATATTTGGAGAATTTGCACTGTAGCCTCAGATGGAGACAAGATTTAAGGATGCCTTGTGTAGAATACTACAGTTGTGACACAGAGTCCAGGATTGTGAGCATCTATCAGGGTAGCTAGCCATTCTCAGTCCCAATGCCCCTGGGCCCTGCAAGAAACATGTAACGACCCCCTCACCTGAGCCATGCATGCTGTACCTGGTCTCTGCCTCTGACTTGAGTAAGTAGTTACAGAAGGATTGTTCTCAACCTGATGAAAAACAAACCAAATTCCATAGGAGCAAGTCCCAGGCCTGGATGGACATAAGAACAGGGCCTCCCCATCCTGAAGGGCTTACCTGCCTTCCAGTGAGGTGGCTCCAGACACAGAGAAGCCTAGTGATTCCTCCCACGCTCTCCACAGGCCAAGGCTCTCACCCGAGCCCAGCCGAGCTCCTGCTCCTGGCTGCTGGCTGGAGCTCTGGGAGGGGCAGCTCGGAAGCTGAGTGGAGAGCGGGGAGGAAGGCAAATGGGAAGAGAGCCAAAGTGATTTTAAAGAATAGTGTAGGAAACCCTGTAACTGGAGAAGTGACTGAGAGGGTACTTACATTTATACTTTGGAAGCATCTGCCTTTAATCAGTGCTTAATCTAACTCTGCAGAAAGCATCATTAATAAAGAAACAGGTTGTTTTTTCCTTTGGCCTCATCCAAGTGGGTGAAGAAATACAGAAAATTCTTTCTGGAAAGCCATGCTGTGTTCATCAGCTTACTTTGTAGCTGGGGATCTGGGGTCTCACCCCACAGGACCTGCTGTGACCCTTGTGGCATGAAACTGCTCACAGTCCAATCAGCATCTCCACCATGCTGTTCCCTTATGCCATCAACACTGGCACCCAGACCTGGGAAATTACATGCTTACTCTTATGGTAGCCATAGGGGTGCCAAAAAGAATCCTTGGCCACCAAAAGATCTGTCACCAAACCCAAAACTCTTTCATGGAAGCTGCTTCTTTCGTTAATTCTTGGAGAAAATTTAAATCTGCCTAGAAAGAGTCACACCCTAAACTATTTTTGGCCATAAGACCACTAATGGCTGACTGACACAGGGAATGGGATGGGTGTTTACCAGGGAACAGGAGTAGAAGTTGGTGCTGGAGGGAGTGTGTGGTGGAAATCAAGGGACACAGAAGATGAGTTCAGCTCTGGCATTTGTGAGCCGTGAGATATGGGACAGAGCACTGAATTCCTCTGAGGTATAGTGTTCTCCCTGAAAAATGGGAAAATCCTTTCCAACCTTCTTAGTGTCAAAATCAAAGGTGACAGCAACTGTAAAACATGTGGCAAACACTACATGTAAATGCCTGCTGGCTTTTTATTGACAATTTAATTGATTGTACAAAGGGGTTTCATTGTGACATTTCCATACATGCATATAATGTACTTTGATCATACTCACATCCTCTATTTCTTTCCATTTTTCCTTCCTTTTGAAAAAAATTTAAACAGGTTTCATTGTGACATTTTCATATGCACATACACTGCCCCCCCATCACCTTCTCCTTTCTCTCTCTCCATTCCTGCTGGTCCCCCTTCCACCAGTCCTTCTTTTATGTTCATGTCCTTTTTTTAAGATCTAGATTCTGCATGTGAGAGAAAATATGCACAGTTTGTCTTCCTAAGTCTAGCTTATTTCACTTAACATGATGATCTTCAGTTCCATCCATCTACCTGAAAATGACATGATTCTGTTCTTTTTGTGGCTGAATAATACTCCATTGTGTAGATATACCATGTTTTCTTTATCCACTCATCGGTAGATGGGCATGTAGAGTGATCCCATAGTGTCAGTGTTGTGAACAGTGCTGCTATAAACATACCTCTGTTGTATGCTGACCTGCATTCCTTTGGAAATGTGCCCAGGAGTGGCGTAGCAGGATCATAGGGTGGTCTATTTTTAGCTTTTTGAGGAACCTCCACACTACACTGATTTCCATAGTGGCTGTACTAATTTACATTCCCACCTACTGTGGATAAGTGTTCCTTTTTCTCTGCTCTATCCCTTGAACCATGCCTCCAGCCCTTTTTGCTTCAGTTAATTTTCCAGATAAAGTCTCATGCTTTTTCCTCAGGGTCATCCTTGGACTGCAATCCTCCTACCATCCCTTCCCCAGTAGCTGAGATTACAGTATGTGCCTCCACATCTGGCTTGTTTTTTGAGGTGAAGTCTTGCTAACTTTTTTGCCCAGGCTGGCCTCAAACTATAATGTACCCATCTTCATCTCCTGTGTACCTGAGATTATAGATGTGAGCCACCATGCCTGACTGGGGTGATTTTGAAGAGGGAAAATGCCTAGTTGATTTTCTCATTCTGCTAACCTAACACCTGAGTCCTATGGAGAGGAATTGAGAATACAAACATGGAAGTAGCCCTGTGGCATGGTGTGTATGGCCTGGCTTTTTCAAGAAGGGTCTGAATTCTAAGTCTTTGTTTGATTTTAGAGTAACTCTCAGAATAGAGAAGACCAAAGAATGAGAAAATTACTTAGAGTTACTAAGCATTTTGACATGAATTAAAACAGGCGTGAACTTGAAGAGGTAGGAGGCCTTTAAATGCATTATCTTAAAAGGCTCCAGTGTTTTTTAATATCAACTCTTTTCAAATACTGTTTTTCCAAGCTATTAAGTTGTATTCAGGCTTCCTAACTTTCATACAATCTTTCCAATTCCCTCTTCAAGGTAGATGCAAATGATTTCAATTGTAAGGACTTAAGTGACAAAAAGTAACACACACATAAAAGCCACCTAAGCAGCATGGAGATTGCATTTAGCACTGCCCAGTCCACGTAGCAGGAAGATGCCAGCATCAGACAGGGTCAGGTGTCCATGTCTGCATCCCTGGAGCTGCATGGCAGGTTTTCTCCTGCCACCCTGCCAGTAGCACCCTACCATCTGATGAGCCACCAGCTGTAGCATCAGCGCCCAAGGAAAGCACATCAACTTTGGCAGTGGCCGTGCCTACTATCTGTGTGACAAAGATAACACAGAGCCTCCACTCCTGCAGAACACCAAGTGAGGTCCTGAAATGCGTAAAATGGGCCTGAGGAACATCAGCCTGCTGTGTGGAAAAGGAGGGTATGCAAATAACTCCAGATCAGGGCAGGCTCCACCCGGGAGCTGCAGTGAGTGCAAACAGAGGGCTTTGCAGCATGGACCAGGGAGTAGCTCATTGTGGGAAGGATTCCAAGAAGAGGTGGATTGGAGCTGAAGCTTACAGAGCTCAGGGAGGAGAAGGTAGGGATGGGCTTTCCAAGAAAGGCAGGGCCAGGACACACAGGCCTGGAAGTTCAGGACAAGCATATAAAATTTCTCTGAGGATGGATATTGGCATGGGGCGGGGGAGGGCACGGAAGAAGAGGAGGCTAAATTGAGGGGATGATTTCCATACACTGGAATACGTTTGAGTATCACTGAGGAACCTGAATCTGAACTTGAATCAAGTCACATGACAGACATGGCACTGGCAGCATCTCAAGCTTTTGTTTGCTTTTTGCATAACCACCAAGTCCTCTGCTTCCCTAATGTGCACCACTGGACATCTCCCTGACAATAAGTCATCCATGCCAATAAGCAAATGTTAATGGATGGTGTCAAGAGGGGATTTATGCTATGCCACACACAGCAACCAACATAAGCATAGCATTTTGGGAAATTCCAAGTGAGTCAGCCAAGGAGAGGGATTCTGTGCACACAGCTCTAAGTACATAATTTATTTCCTAGGAAGCACATGCCTCCCAGGTTCTAACACAGACACTTAGACAGGTACTTCTAGAAAAAATGCTCACTGTAGATGCAGAGTTTTGTGGTCTTGTTCAATGCTGTGCCTCCAGGCTTAAAGGTGTGTTTTTTATTTCAGAGGTGCGTTGCAATTATCCATCAAGGAATAAAAATTGCTGACCTCCTCACAGTCCTTCCTGAGGCCCAGCCATGGTTCCCTGGTCCTATAGGTCTGTCCTTCCAGGTTCTCCTTTGTAGGGTCTTGCTCCTCACTCCCATCCTTCATCTGCACCTAGCTTTGCCTAGAACAAGCCCTTTCCCCCTCTCACCTGGACTGTTACGATGGCCTTGCAGATAGATAATCTGGCCCAGCTCCTTCTGGTAGACTGTCCTACATCCTGAACACCCTTCCCCCAGACACCCCTCACTCTTGTCTGTCCCTGACGTGGGCCTCTTCCCACTGAGTTCTGCAGTGCTCTTGTCACCTTTCCCAACCTCTCAGGCTGTCTTTCCCTACCCTCCGTCTCTTGTTCCCTGCTACTTCCACAAAGCCTTTCTTGACCGTGCAGTTCCTGTTTGAGCTCCTTCTAGGCAATGAGCCATCAATATTCCAATCACATAGTGCATTTATAATCAGTCCTACACCATTTCAAAATTATTTGATATCTTATCTCTGAATTTTGGGTTAGGATCCCCCCAAAGCATTCAACAAGCACTTCGGTACAGGAGTTTATTTGGGAGATGATTACAGGAAACCAGACTGAAGAAGAGAGGAAAGGAAGTCTGAAAAGAAAGACAAAAATAAAGGTGTGCACTTGAGATGATTACTGACATGGCTGGCTGCCTCTCTGGGACCCTTGAAGAACCAGGCAGAGCATAAGGAGGCTGGGATATTTAGCCCCAGGCTTGTATCCCTACTGGGGATACAGAAGTGATTTGGTACCTAGGTTCCAAGGTGGTGCCACAAGTCCTCAGCTCCTGACAGTCTTGTTCTTGTGTAGTCCCATCTCAAATGACACAGGGCAGACCCGGACAGCAATAAGATATTGCAGAAGTGGCCACAGTGATTTCTTAGGCTTGGACCTAGGAGGCATTAATGATAATATCTTGCTGTCTCAGATTTGCCACTTAGAGGAAGCTAGCAGCCAAACCATGAGAACAATCATTCATGCCTGCAGAGACCCCAGGCTTGGAGGAACCAACCTCTTGCCAACAGCCAGCACCAATTTCTTAGCCATGTGAGTGAGTCATGTGGAAGCAGATTTTCAGTCTCAGCTAGGGGTTAGCTTTCTTCCCACATAGGATCCCTAGGCTATGCTTGCTTATGGGCTGACAGAGCTCCTGTGGCTTTGGAGGAAAAACAAGGGCAAAAAAAGGGCAAGAGAAGCAAGGCAGAACCTTGAGGTAGGATGTCATTCCTATACAGGGGAACTGTCCAGCACAGCTTTAGCTGACCTCAGCTACGGACTGAGGAAATGCAGCAGGGCACAAAAAGCAGCTGCTGTGATCAGAAAGATCCTAAAAAAAAAATAGTCTGGGTATATTTTGCTTTTCCCTCCACAGGGCTTACTAAAGGACTGTACATACATTTAGGTGCTTAGCCAAGGCGTCAACCTCTAGCTCATGAGATGTCTTGCAATACAACAGTGGAAATTGCTGCCTCCTCTGACTTCCATAGTTCACTCCTTAGACTTATTCTTAGCATTTAGTTCACTCTACTTCCTATTGAAGATTCTTTGGGCTGCAAGTTACAGAATCCCAACCCTAGCTAATATAAACATAAAAGAGATTTTATTGACAGGGCACAGAGCGTCATACAGAATCCAAAGAAAAAGAAGTTGCTTGATTTCATGGAACAGAAACAAAGACTGAAGGCCTCCAGGAAATCCAGTCAGTTCTGTGTCTACTTGTGTCTCATTCTATTGTTGGTCCCATCTTCTTTATTCTCCTTTCTCCCTGTACCCTGCTTTTCTCTGTTCTTAGTAGATCTAGTAGAAAAATGGACACTTGTATCCATTATGTTTCTGTGCTGACCTCTTTTGTTCCCAGACACAGAATTCCTGAGGAAGGGACTGAATGGCCCTACTTGGCTCAGGGGCCTGACTCTGAACCAAAGAACAGAGATCAGGAAGATGGTGGTTAGGCAGTTCCATTGTCTACCTGTGGATGGATCAGGAAGAAGCAATTCCTAGAGAAATTCAGAGACCAAAAATATGGCCACATTTTAAGGGTTGGAGGAGGCAATATAATAGAAAGTTGTTCTGTACACTTTAAAAGGCTAAACAAAGGAACAGTTCGTTGTTATTGGGGAACCAGGGTAAGTGTTGTTATGGTTTGGATCTTTAATGTCTCTCAAAACCACATGTGGTAAAGATTTGATCTCCAGGTGGTGACACTACTGAGAGGTTGTGGAAACTTAAGGAGGTGGGGCCTAGTTGGAGGAAGAAGGTCACTGGAGGTGTGCTCTTGTGAGAATATTGGAACCCTGGCCCTTCTCTCTCTCTCTCTCTCTCTCTCTCTCTCTCTCTTTCTCGGCTCCATGAGGAGAGAGCAGTCTCCTCTGCCATGTGTTCCCCCCATAATGTACTGCCTCACCACAGACCCCAAAGTGACAGGGCCAAGAGAACATGGGCTGAAGCCTCTGAAACTGTGAGCCAAAATAAACCTTTCCTTCTTTTAAGTTGTTTCCCTCAGGCGTTTATCAAAGCAATGGAAAGCTGACTAACACAAGTATAGAGGGGAAACACAGTGGTTCACATCTGCAATCCTTGCTACTCAGGAGGTAGAGATTGGAAGGATCGTGGTTTCATAGGATCGGAGGAAGGATTGCAGCCAGCTCTAGCAAAAAGCTAGTGCTATTCCATCTCAATAAGTAAGCCAGGTGTGATGCCATGTGCCTGTTATCCAGCTACACAGGAAGCCTAGGTTAGGAGGAGCAAAGTCCAGGCTGGCTCAATGCAAAACAAGAGACCCTTGTCTCAAAAATAACTAAAGCAAAAAGAGCTGGGGTGCAGCTCAAGTGGTAGAGCACTGTGAGTTCAAATTCCGGTACTCCCAAAAAATAAATAAATAAAAACCTCGCCTTGTTCTTCTACCTAATAATAGCTGTGTAAGGTCTTTTTTTTTAAAAAAAAAAGCTTCAGTTTCTTCATCCAGAAAATTGTACTGATAACATCTAATACACAGTATTCATGAGATTTAAATGATCAGGGGATAACACTTAACTGGAAAGTTTGTGAAATAAATGTAAGTGGCTATGGTAAGAGTTACCATTTACACATGTGGTCTTCCCTTAGCTACCATGACCCCACCCTACACAGAGATACAAAGGCACACACTCTATATTCTTTACACCCACACAGCCCCTGCCACAGTGAAGATGCAATGGATTGCTGGCTTCTCTGTGCAGAATGGAGTGGAGGAGAGGTGGTTGGAGGCAGAGGGGAAAGGAACAGGCAGGCAGACAGGCATGCCGCCAGCTGAGACTGGGATAGGTAGCCAAGTCTATATGGAAACCCAGTGAAGGGACTGGCTGGAAGTCAAAAAGGATATAATTAACTTAGGAATCACAATAAACTTGTTGCCACGCTTAATAGGTTTCAAATATTTTCTCAATTTATTCTGGCTTCATTCTTCTTGGTTGGCCCTTATTGGGGAGGAAAAAAGGGGGAAAGCCTTAAAGGGGCAGCACACCAGGTTTGTAAAAGGGAGGAATGAACAGGTCTAACCTTTAAACAAAAATGTGGTGGTGGGGGGGAATAAAGGAGAATGCTGGAGGGAGCAAATTTAAGTATGATATATTTGATATATTGTAAGAACTTCTGTAAATGCCACAATGTACCCACAGCACAACAACAACAACAAAACGAAAAAAGAAATAAACAGAAACACAGTGGCCAGCCACAATGTCACACATCCATAAGGACACCCCCTGTGGAACACATGGAGCCAGGGAGCTGCAGTGACAAGAAGAACACATTTAACTGAATAGGAAGAAATACATCTGACCAACTCTAAGGGCCAGGGGCTGCCAGTCAGCGTTCCCTGAAGAGTGAATGGATGCAGGTTTACTTCACCATGCCCCTGCCTGTTGCAGCTTTCTCTCTCCATGTTTCCCTGACGAGGTGGAAATGGAGTAAGTATTCCTGAAGCAAAATTTAAAGCATCTGGAAGTGAATTCAGTGATTTAGAGTGATAATAGGAGAGACAACATCTAATAACTGAGGCTGACGTTCAAAGCAGAATGACTGGGCACCCAGGAGGGATTGGAGCTCTCTCTTTCTCAGTTCCTCTCTCAGTCATGCGTTAGTGGCTTAATGTCAAAGCCTAATCATGATGAGTCTCAGTTCTCTCTCCTCTAAAATTGAGAATACAAAGCCTTCCACAAATGCCTTCCTTATAAGGTGGCCCAACCCAAACTTCCCGGTGTACTTGACCCCTGTGGTCATCTGACACCATTAAAAGAATGTTTCCTTTAATCAGAACACAGGTGATACCTGCCTATCTCTGCTGTCACTTGTAACAAAGCCTGCTGCCCTCTCTTCTGGCCCTCTTGAAGAGCCTGCTGTTATAAAAGCAGCAGCGAGCAACAGGGATCTCACCAACGTTTCTCTGAGCAACAGAGCAGGGAGGTTTCTACTGCACGGCCCAGAGCAAAAAAGGGATCTCATTGGGTGTGGTGGCTCAAGCCTATAATCAGAGCTACATAGGAGGTAGAGATTGGGAGGATCCTGGTTCAACTTTTTGCTCTGGATCAAAAAGTTCAGGAGATTCCATTTCAACTAACAAAAGCTGGGTGGGGTGATGCACTGAAAGGATGTGCCCTTTGCCCCAGCAGATCCCCATAGCAGAAACCAGTAAAGCCAGCACAGGATGCCCCGTGCAGGATAAGATAAACAGGATGGGGGCAGGTGGAATGTGAGGAATGTGAGGAATGTGAGCAGATTGCAAAAGACGACTAGAAGTATGTGCAAAATGTGCCCTGCCTGCTTGCTAAATGTAACCGTGTGCGCGAATACTGACCCTTGAATCTATAGGCTAAGAAATAATGTACTCTTAAATGGATAGGCTGGAAATGTATGTGGTGTTACAAACTCATTGGCTATGTACTGTGCGGGCTTTTGCTGTAACGGCCGGTAGGGGCCTATATAAGATCTTCCCTAAAGAGGCTCGGGGTCTTGTCTGCCCAATCGGACCTGTGTGTCTGTGTGGGAGCTTGACCCTGGCTTGCCAGCTCAATAAACTCTGCTTTGTTGATTGCATTCACGTGTGACTCTCTGTCTCTCAGAGGAATAGGATTCTCGGACCCTAACAGCACGCCTGTCATCCCCAAGTTGCAGGGGAAGCACAAGTAGGGAATCATGGTCCAGGCTGGCCTGGGCATAAAATAAGACCCTATCACAAAAATAACCAACACAAAGATGACTGGAGAAGTGGTTCAAGTGGTAGAATGCCTGCCTAGCAAGCATGAGGCCTTGAGTTCAAACCTCAGTACTGAATTCTAGTCACCTCAATTTCCCACCCTCTCTCCTCTCAGGAATGAAGCATTTTTCTCTGGACATCTTGACATCAGCAACTTTAAGGAGGTCCCTTTATTTTTTGCATGCATACCCTTGGGGTTATACCCTCTAACTCAAGCATTTTATCTGAAGGTTTCTTTCAATCAAATAATATGTTCTCTAAAAAAAAACTTATTAAATAACTGTATATCAGCTCATTGGATCAGCATAATTTTGAACTAACGCTAACATTGTTTTACTTAGTTTACTGTCAATTTTATATTTAATTTCGGAAATTAAAAATACATACTGGAAATTTTAATTTTAAAAAGTTTAGGTTGTACTGGGATTCTTTTAAACTCAGAGTCTTGTGCTTTCAAGGTAAGTGCTCTAGTACTTGAACCACCCCAGCCCTTTTTGCTTTAGTTATTTTTCAGGTAAAGTCTCATGCTTTTGCCCAAGATGGCCTCAGACCACAGTCTTCTACCTCTGCCTCCCAAGTAGCTGGGATTACAGATGTGTACCACTATGTCCCACTTGTTCTTTGAGACAGAGTCCTCAAGATCTCTATCTTCCAAGTAGCTGGAATCACAAGCATAAGCCACTGTGCCTGACTTCTTAGTTAATTTTTTAATGAGCCTGGTCTTTAAGACAAGTTACTTGGAGACCTCAGAGTAAGTATGTGTGTAATTACTCGCAGCTACCTTCAGAATAAGACTGTGTCCACTCTCTTGGATTCTTTTTAATCTATGCTCTGGGAAGTCCAACCTGTTAGTATCTTGGCTTCTTGGGAGGCCAGTGAGATCCCTTCCCCATAGCACCCAGCATGGTGGTGCTTTCTAAGAAGAGGTCAGTGGGCTGTCACTATATCCTGACTATAGAAGCTTCAGTGTGTCCCCAAAGTCCTGGGACCCAGTTCAAAAGGAATATACTATATGGGTTTTCCCTCAGCCCTTCCACAGGCCCAGACTTCCTGCTCTCCCAATCCCTGGGCCCATCCTCCACCATCAGATAGCCTTTTACAAAGAGAACTTCTATTGGAGCCTCTGTACAAAGTCCAGAGTCCATCCTCTGTGACTCAAAGCTACAACCTCTGTTGCCATGGTTTTTGTTATTATCATCCCAGCCCAAAATCCAGGAACCCAAGTATCTGTTAAGGGCCCCTAAGAATCCAGGTGAGTGTTCATAATCACTCACACACTCACATTTACACACATACATAGCCCGACAGAGCAGAAAGAAATAGAACCATAAAATCTAAAACTTCACTGGGACCACTGCCTGGGATCCCCATCCCCCAGAAACCATGAGATTAGGAAAGAGAAGCTCCAGGCCAAGTGACCCCAAACAGGAAATAAAATAGCAATTAGGCAAGTAAAGAGTTTTCCTAATGGACTCCCTATCCTCATCCTGCCTGCCCTCATATCAGAGGCTCATTCCCAGACCCACACCTGGCATCCTGCCTGTCTGCCTGCCCATCACTCCTGCCCCAAATTCACACCAATATTTGGTCCTGGTTCAAGTCCTTTTCTTGCACGAGCTCTTTCAGAGCAAGATCTGACTTCTGCCGGGCGTCAGGCCAGCACGACATTGTGTACACAAAATGCTGCCCCTCATTCCCCTCTGTCTGTTTCATGTCAGATAAATTTCACCTCCCCAGTTAGCCTGAAAGCCCATCCAGGACAAAGACTGTATCTTCTTCCCTGTGTCTTTCAACACTGAGCCTCATGCTCATAAATTAACATTCAGTTTCCTACTAAATGGGAAAAAGATGCTAGGTGGAAGATGGCTCGGCTGCTTCCAGAAAGACACTTGTGCCTCAAAGCTCAAGGAAGGCAGGAGGAGGGGGGCGCAGAAGGAGAGAGTGAGGGCAGGAGGGAGAGGATATACTCACTAAAAGCTTGCAGAATACACAGAAGAGCTGAGCATCAGAACAAAAACTCATTTGAAAGGGCAAAGGAAATGCTAGATGGCTGTTAATGGTGACTGAATATGATAAATTATTACTTAAATCACTTGGTTTCACTCTTTGTTGTTATGCACAGTTAATTGGAGGGAAGAAAATGCTGCAGAGAAGAGTCTCAGGGCTGTGCCTACCTCCATGGGGGCTGGAGGTGAGTGCTTCGGGAGCCTCCTGTGGGCCTGGGTCTGTGGCTTCTCCAAGACTACATGGCCACCATAAAAGCCCACTCACATGGCCCATGACAAGCAGTAGTCATTGCCCACTCCCAGTCTCTTGCAGTGGCCAACTCCCATTTGAGCTTCAGCCACTGGCAGACAGATGGCCTAAAGGAGAGAGAGAGAGAGAGAATCAGAGAGGCAGGCTGTGTGGCCAGAGGTCACTTAAATGATGCCTAGGGTCTAATGACCATCCATGCCACCGGGACCCACTGGATGCCTCCCACCCAAAGGAAAACCAGTTGGTCTCATTAGCAGATTTAACCTCTGCACAACCTGCTTGGACTGTGTGATTCTTGTTTTCCTGTATGTATGTGTATACATATTCTGAGTTCCTACTAAATTATAAAGCATTAGTGGTGAAGGGAATCAAAGGAGGCATACAGAAATGAGCAGAGTTTCTGACATCACCCACTTGAACTTCTTGTGGGCTATAAAGAAAAAAATGTTTCTAACATTTAATTTAAGACAAAGAATCTGTTAAGAGTCTGGGATTTTATTAATAATCCTGTGTTAGAAGAGGCAGACAAAGTGAGCATGATGACATCATCAGTCAAGAGAGAATATTAGGAGCATAAGGGCTGTGTTAAAGAAAATGATGTCACACACAATGTTTATGTGACAACAACCAAGGCTTTGAAGAGTTTGAGCTATAGTATCTAGGAAACAACATTAAAAGTTGAGGTCCACATGTCTAATAGACACTATCAAAAGGCGATTTTATAGTTATAGAAGTAGAAAGAGAGGGTTATAAGATATAGTGCAAGGTATCTAATCTTACATTTAAAGACTGTTCTCAACCTTCAAGGTTGTGTCTGTGTGTGTGTGTGTGTGTGTGTGTGTGTGTGTTTTGCAGTACTGGAGTTTGAAGTCAGGTCCTCAATATTACTAGGCAGGCCGTCTACCACTCGAGCCACTCTGCCAGCTCTTCTTTGTACTGGGTATTTTTGAGATAGGGTCTTGGGAACTATTTGCCCAGGCTAGCTTCGAACCTTGATCCTCCTGATCTCTGCCTCCTTGAGAGGCTAGGATTACAAGCATGAGCTACTGGTGCCTGGCTAACCTTCAGTTTGTTTTTTCTTTTTTTGTGTGTGTGATTATCTGTATTTTATGGATGGGAAAATCAAATGACAGAGCAATTAAGTTATTTTTGCCATATCCTACAATTGCCTAGGCAAGGACCAACATAAGAACCAAGTCTTAATTTTAGGCTGGTGGATTAATGGAAAAATATTAAATAAAATTAATGCTATTATTAATATTAATTAATATTGCAGGCTCAGGCCTATAATACTAGCTACTCAGGAGGCAGAGATCATGATGATCAAGGTTTGAAGCCAGCCTGGGCAAATAGTTCCGTGATACCCTATCTCGAAAAATCCTTCACAAAAAAGGGCTGGTGGAAAGGAGCCAGTGACAATTAGCACAAAACTAAAGAAAAGTTCTTTCTTTATTAATTTAGCTTCTACTTTGAAGCGAAAATTAAAATCATCTACTTGGTAGGATAAAAGGTATACAGTTTGTCAACAAGCCAAGCTTTAGACCTTCTACAAGTTTAGGGTAAAAAGCTAGGAACCACAAAAAAAAAAATAATAATATCATATGAATTCTAAAATAATAGAATTATTATTAATTCTGAAAATAAACTCAGAATTTGAGATCCTTCAGTTTTATCACAAGAAAAAGTTTTAATTGCTATACTCCTTTAAATAAAGTTTTGATTTACATAAATGTTATCTCAAGAGAAAGTCTTTTTTCACAAGACTGTTAATTAGAGGCTCACAGTCTCTCCTTGCAATCAGAAGTTAACACCAACATCGTAGGTGTATGATGTTTTATATATGATATATAAACACACACACACATATACACATGCACACATAACAAAATCAAAATGCTAACAAAGAAAGGAATATGAGATAATGGTTTTTATATTTAAGAACTGTGGAACTTAAAGAAGAGATATTTCCATCAGAATGGAGAGTTAGATACCCTGAATAATTCCTGCAATCAAAACAACTGAAATAATGGATAAGGGGCTGACAGAGTGGCTCAAGTGGTAGAGCGCTTGCCTGGCAAGTATGAGGCCCTGAGTTCAAACCCCAGTACTGCTAAAAATAAAATAAAATAATGGATAAAATATTAAAGGCATAAGAGTCAGAACATTTTTAAACCTCCGATGATTTAAAGACTGAAACTGACTAGAAACAGGAAGTTTGCCACGCCCTGGAAATGACTGCAGGAGTGGGGGCAGACAGAAAGTCTGGACACCTCTGAAGTGGGATATTTAAGCTAGAGTACCAAAAGGCTGCACCAGGAATGAAGGTAGGCAAAGCAAAAGGCTGGCAGAAGCCAACACAAACCCTGTCTAGAGGAATTCCACTCTGACCAGCCTCAGGCAACTCCCATATGCAAGGTTTTGATCTAGCTATCAAAATCTCAAAGCATACAAGGACATAAGTCACCATGAATAAGAACCAGCCAAAGCAATACACAACACAAGAATGTCGGGTACTGAAATTATCAAAATCTTAAAACTAATAGAAAAGCATAAAAATAGGATACAAAGAACTGTAAGAAACCATAAAGGATGATTTCAGGGTTGGGGATTGAGCTCAGTGGTAGAGCATGTACCTAGCAAGCATTTGGCCCTAGGTTTGGTCCCTATCACCAAAGACAGAGAGAGAGGCCTCAGCAAATTTTAAAAAGAAAGGAAAAAACATAGATAAATAAAAAGCCAGTGGCCAGGTGCTGCCTGCAATCCTAGCTACTTGGAAGATGGAGTTTAGGAGGATGATAGTTCCAGGCCAGCCCAGACAAAAGTTTGTAAGATATCAGCTGAACTAATAAAAGCTGGACATGTGATGCGTGCCTGTCATTCCCGCGACATGGGAA
This sequence comes from Castor canadensis, assembly GCF_047511655.1. Classification (NCBI taxonomy): domain Eukaryota; kingdom Metazoa; phylum Chordata; class Mammalia; order Rodentia; family Castoridae; genus Castor; species Castor canadensis. The sequence goes on from NC_133402.1 coordinate 40,790,638, forward strand.
GCACAAATAGGAGGATGGATGTCAGGGCCAGGGGGAGCATAAACAGAGACCCTAGCGCAAAAACAACCAACACAAAAGAACCAGGGCTATAGCTCAAGTGGTAGAGTGCCTACCTAGCAAGCGTGAGGCCTTGAGTTCAAGTCCCAGTACTGCCAAAAAAAAAAAAAAAAGAAATGCAAAGGACAAGTTCAACAACATATTTGACACATCTGAAGAGAAAATTAGCAATCTAGAAAATAAATATAAATAAATTGATGCAAATGAAAACACAGCACAGAAAAACACAATTATGTAAAATATAACAAGGATTAAGAGATCTGGAGAATAAATTAAGACTTAATAGAAGTCGAATTTCCAAAAGGAAAAGACAGAGAGAATAAAGAAAATATAATATTCAACACATTATAGGTAATAGAGAGATTTCCAGAATTGTTAGAAAAACTCCCACCTTCAAGTCCAAGAAGCTGAATAAATCTAAAACAAGACGAATTTTAAAGAGATCAATACCTACACGCTTAAGAATGAAATTTCTTAAACATCAAAGGCAACTTGATTCTGAACACTGCCATGGAGAAAATACAGATCATGCTCCAATGAGTGGCAGTTGAATTGGCGATTGACACCTCAATAGCAGAAAAGGACCTGGGCAAACAATAGGATAAAGTGTGTAATGTACTGAGAGAGAGGAAAAATACCTAAACTGCCAGCCTGGAATTCTACGCTGACAAAACTATCTTTCAAGAACAACAGTGAGATACAGACAATTTCAGACAAAAACTAAGAAAAGTGTAATCATCAAGAAATCATCCTTAAAGAGAATTGTAAGATACAACTTCAAGCAGAAGAAACACTTTCCTAGATAGAAAGTCTGAGACACTTAAAGGGATGGTGACGAAAAATATGTTAATATTTGGATATTGCTAAGCAAATACTGATTATAAAAATAATAACACCACCAAGAATAATAATGTCTGGTTTGAGGGGTGTGGAGGCAGGCTAGAAATAAAATACTGGTAACAGAAGTGTGTAAGTCCAGAGCAGCTAATAGGAATTAAAGCATCCTGAGATCCTCGTATCTAATTTAGCAGGAGGGTTAAAATGTTGATTGACTTTAGATGAATATATACATGCTAAAATAACTTGCTAAAGAAAAACAGTACATAACTTTTTCCAAACAAGTTGAGGGGGAATTATAAGAAAAAGAAAAGGTGTCAAGAGTGGAGATTGTTGAACATTATGCAAAGTGACATGTTCCCCTTACAGAAAGTCATGCTGTATGATTCAACTCATATGCGGTGCCTCCAACTGTCAAGTTCATAGAGAAAGACAGTGGAATGGTGGTTTCTAGGGGCAGGGAGAGGGGAGGATGGGGAGTTATTTAATGGATAGAGTTTCAGTTTTGGAGGATGAGAACATTCTGGAGGTTGATCTTATGACCATTCCCAGGTATGTAACACTCTTGAACTGCACACATAAAAATGGTTAAGATGGTCCATTTTATGTTAAATGAATTTTGCCACAATCTTAAAATATACTTAAAAAAAGAAAATGCAGAATAGGATAACACATACCTAGATAGCAGAAATAGCATATCAGTAATCACTGTAAAAGTAAATAGCCCAAATTGTCCAGTTATAAACAATGCTACCACATTGGCTTTAAAAAATAAAAATCTAAGGCTGAGGGTTCAGCTCAGTGGTAGAGCACTTGCCTAGCATGTGTGAAACCCTGAGTTTGATCTCCAGCATCACAAAAAAATTAATAATAAATAAAAATCCAGCCATGCACTTGTTATAAGACACAATTCAAATATGGGAAAACAGAAAGGCAAAGAACAGAAATGCATATACTATTATAAACCAAGCTTCCATATTTGTGAGGATTCTATTTTCACACACTCAAAATATCCCACAAGACCCTTTGGAACACAGCAGACTTCACTGAAGGTGTGAGGAGACAATGGCCAGGGTTTTACATAACAGAAACATTCACATCCAACACTGTACCTCCCTTCTCCTGCCCCTCCCCCAACTGGCACCCAGGATCTGTAATTCCTCCTGCCTTTAATGCCAAGAAACTTGGCTTTCTACAGTCCCTCCACCCAACCCCCATCCACAGACAATTCCATATAAACATTCACAATAATCAGCAAGACTTTTATTTAACAAGAGCTTTCCTCCTAAGAAGGGAGTGGTTTATTACTACATGCAGAATTAGAAGTAGCCAGGAAAATATTTTAATATCTAATTTAACATCTAGTACTGCTCAGAGAATGGATCATTGAAGAGCAGTGGTTTCTAAACAGCAGTAAAAATCAAACCTTCCAAAAACCTCTCTACAGACTCTCTAAATTAGACCTCCTGCTAGGATTTGGGTCTACACAGATCTCTATTAAATAGAAGAAAAAAACCTAAAAGAAATTGTTACCGAGTAGGTTGTGATCATGCCAAAAAAGAAAAAAACGAGTGGGTTTCTGCTTCACTCTTGATTTCCATCAGCTTGGTCCAGCTCTTGTAATATGTCTGAAATGTTGTCACAGTTACCTCTGTGGCCACTTGCCACCTGCCTCTCCATCCGTTCTGCACATCCACGTCTGAGACCAGGGCCATTTGGAAGACTTGCAGAGCTCCCCATAAGCACCAAATAAGAGTTGCATAACCTAGATAAATTGCTTAACCCAACTGTGCCTTGGTTTCTATAAATTGGTGATAATTTGTAGCAGGTCAGAAGGTTGATGAGAGAATGAAGAGTCAGAGCTTAAGATGCCTGGAAAACATTGCCTACCTGATATATCCTAAGTGCTCAATGAATGTGGGCCATCACCATTTAGTGTGGACTTTTGTTTTCTCTTGTTTTGATCACAATTCTACCCTGCAGGCAAAGCTGCACAATATGGCCCTACTGTCATCTGCCTCTCTAGACTCATTTCCCACTGCAACCCAAATCAGATTATTCCACCACCCCCAATGTTTGCCTATGCAGTCCCACTTCTGCACTCTGCTCACGCTGTAACTTCCAGGTGGAATGCATGTTTTTTTCTCTGCATACTGATTAATAGGCAGGCAGTCCTTCTTCAGTGGTATACCTCAAGTTCACCTCCTCTATAAACATTCCTTTGCCTGCCACCATCCTATATTTTATCTGCATTACTTCTCACCAGGAGTATTTCAGAAGCTACCCTACCAATGCCACCATGATCAATGCTTCCAGAAGATTCTTTTCCCTAAGGGGAAAAGAACAAGTAGCCACC